>NW_026535867.1:4621201-5232942 GCF_028551555.1 Melozone crissalis
TCTGAGTGAGCACTCTGAACCTTGCAGAACTCAGTATCCCTCTCTGGTTCAATCTTCCACCAGCAGCACCAATGCCCCAGGGAAAGGCAAACAGGCATTTTCAACAAAACCCACCAGTGGATAGAGGGCTGGAGCATCCCCATAGGTTTTGATTTCTTGGCCTCACTATTCAGACTACAAGAAACATGCTCACACTGGTACTCAGGAATGGGCACTAAGGTTTCCTTGTCCTGCCTGACAAACAAATGCCAGAGCACAAGACTTTCAGGGACTTTTGAGGCTGCCTCATTTGAACTTGTTCTACATAGCAGAAAAATCCGAGTAATAATCCTCTGAGAAGCTTATTTGTAAGGAGGCATTTAAAATCACAGTGGGAATAGAAATGTGTGTCGGGGCGTGTCGTAGTGCTGTGTGATAACGAGCTGTACTCGCAGTGCTTGACACGGCTTTGGGGATATCTGCTGCCACTGCCATCCCTGCAGGACCCCTGGATAGATGGGAAATGGAAACCCATTTCCATACACACAGGAAAAAATGTCTAGGTAGCGGTGTCTTATTGGAACTCAAGGCACAGGGATTATTTCCCTGCCTATCCTGGCAAGTCCAGATTCCCAGGAGAACAATGCTTCTAACCTTCGTCCATGGAGAAAGCTTCCAAGAATTTGGGATGAATTAGAATCTGAAAGTGTGTGAAATACATAGTAGTGTAGTTGTAGTGTAGCTTATCACAGGGTGAAAAATTTAGAGTTTGGGTTTTAAGTATGGAGGTAGATAGGAGACAAGATGGAGGATTTTCAGCATTGCCTGATCTTCTGTCTTCTTCTTCTCCTTCTTCTTCTTCTTCTTCTTCTTCTTCTTCTTCTTCTTCTTCTTCTTCTTTCTTCTTTTTTCTTTCTTCTTTCTTCTTCTTTCTTCTTCTTCATCTATTCCATTTCCTGCTGTGTTGGTGGCACGGGGTGATTGGCTGGGGAGAGTCACAATGCAGATGTTGCATGGTAGACAAATGGATAGGTATTGGTAGGTAAGTAGAAACAAACTACATTTTAGGAATTAATTGGATGAAATGGCTTTAAAGACCTTGAAACTGTACATCTTGTGACCTTTTTGCTGTCTTCTCCTTGTGCACTAAGTCTGGTGTAGACAGTGCGCAGAACTTTTGATAAGATAAAAAACAACAGCAACCTAAAAACTGAAAGAAGTCCTGCTCATGTCTCACTCCTGACACAAAGAACTTTATTAGGGGTCTCCCATGCTGGGGGCCCCAAAGGGATTTCACCCAGTGTCTCATTGTCACATCATAACACAGTTTTGGTTGTCACCTTGTACGAAGAAATCTTGCTCTAAACGCGATTTTGTGTAGGATGACCAGAGAAACTCTGCCTGAATTTTATGTTGGATGGACAAAAAAGGCTGCTTCTTGGGAATGTCAAAGTAAATAAATGCTTTTCTGCACAAATCCTTTCATTTCACAAAGCTCCTAGAACTCCCCCTCTGCAAGACTGGTTGACACACCGGTGGTGAGACATGACTAGAACAAAACTGTCATTTTTTTCCTTTTCTTAAGTTGTGTGTTAATTTTGTAGTAGGTAACATCATCTGGTAAAGACTTCCTGGGTACAAAGAATTGTAATTTCTTCCCCAGAAAGCTAACAATACCAAAAAAGGAAAGGATATATTTTTGGTGAACAAGTAATGAGGAACATTAGAAACAGATCATAAAACAAAGAAGAGAAAGTGATGATAGATATGGCCTTTAAAATGCGTGTCTTGTTTAGTTGTGTTTGTTTTATTATGTAATTTCTTAGCTGTTGCTGATTTTGGCACAATTGTTGTAACTAGTCTGTAAATTTTTGTATACTTAGCTCATGACCCTTTGAATATTGGTTTGTGTTTTTCTCAAACATTGATTTCAGCTAAGAATGCATTTGAGCTTCCTCCTCCCATTCTCTTTCTCTGTTGATTTTTCTAAGTGCAATGGGATTATTTATGGATCATTGGATAAATTCAGATAGTGTTTGAGTTTTAAAAATGGTTCCTAGTCTAAATTACTTCAGCGAAAAGGGTTTTTTTTAAATAGGATTGCCTTTAATATGTGAGTTCCCATCACTTGCAGAGATATCCTGCAAGTGAAACCCAGAATTTCTGAGAACTGAAGTTCTTGGTCCCCTACCAAGCTGTCTAGCTTGGAAAATGTTTCATAATGTTTGGCACCTAAAGCCATTTCCTGCAACAGAGGGAAATATCTAATCAGACTCTAATTTATCTACACAAAAATTGTTATGATGTAGTTAGAAATAAAAGGCACACAAAATAACCTTTTGTTATGAAATGAAGCTAAAATATACTTATTATACTTGCATTCCTCTTTGAACATAAATTAAGTAACTCAACAGTGCCACAGGACCCATACATTTAATGTCTTCAACAGCTGTTTACCGGGCTTTTGCTTTGTTGGTTTTATATTGCTTGCTTCAGAAACAGATTCACTTGCTAATTTTTTTATTCTTGCTTACTGTTTACATTCATGACTTTCAATACCTTAGCAATTGGTAAAAAAATTCAGGTGAATAAAAATTAAACCAGTTGCTTCCAGTTCAATTGGAAGTTGTGCCTTTCAGCTAGCTTTTTGATTTATTCAATACTAAATCCTAATTTTCTGTATATATTTTTCTCTAAATGTAGTCTGGGTTTGGTTTATGATAAGCATTACTGTATGACATTTTTATATGAGTCTTGTCATATATGAAATATGAATTTTGTAGATGTTGACACCAAGACCTGAAATGCCTCACAAGGAAAAATAGAAAAATCCTCCCTGCCAGGTTTTTCCTTGAGTGAATATAGTGTTTAAAAAGATGCTGGGCTGATAGTGCAGAATGGAGTTTATTTTTCTGGGAGACCTGCCCAGCCCCACCACAACCAACACCAGCAACTTCTTCCTCATTTCTATGCCGATGCTCTTGACTCTGAGGTGAAGTACCCTCCTCTAATGAGGCAGCTCATTAGTCACTCTGGACATGGCTTTCTAAAATTATTGCTAGAAAAGGTACTGAGGTGTTCCCACATGGATGTTTGACCACAGTGAAATTTACCCAGATCAAAAGTACATTTTGCAAAGTAAATAAAAAAATCACTGGGTTGTGGTAAGTTGCATTAGCAATAGTGATGTGGGGAAAGAGGATTTTGCATATCAGAAGCATTTTTATGATCTGTCAGGCAAATTAACTTTCTATAGAGCTAAGCCTGACAAACTTTGCTAAAGTTGTGAATTATTACAACTTGTGAAACAACAGTGGAAAGTATCTCTGGAACAATGCAGATATTCAAAGTTTCCACATTTAACCTGAGTTTATAAAAAGACTTAAGTGCCAGCTCATTTTAGGTATATATTTGACTCCTAAGCACCTCTGTTATATTTCACCTAAGCACCTCTGGTTTGCTTTAATCCCATAAAAATCAAAGGTAATGTTCTCCTACTTAGGTACAAATGGAGGTACCTTGGTAGCTCTTATTGGTGTGTGTGGCTCCTGAGTGGAACACACCACATAACAACCTGCTATTTGAAACTGTAAACCTGAAAGAGAAAACTTAAATTTGTAAATTTAACAGCTTGAAGGTCACGTCCTGGATAGAAAAAATCATCACCTGTTCAGTGGTCTGGGTGATTTGGGTTTTTTATCATTGGTGAGGCACTGGAGTGTTAAATGAAAAACCCACTGCTGGAGGCAAGAGGGAGAAGCTCTTGGCTGGAGGGGAGGAGGAGATGCAGACTCTTTATTTGACAATGTCAGTTAGGTCATAGGTTGGACTCAATGATCTCAAAGGTTTTTTCCAACATAGTTGAATCTGTGATTCTGTAATTATACCAGAAATATCTCCCAAGGTAGGACTGGCCAAAGCGCTGTAATCTGCAGCACACTAAACTTGTCTAACAAGGTTACAATTCAAAAACTGACTCACTTCGTTATCACCACGACTGTTGATTGTTTATGAAGTCTAGACACCCTGTGGCCATCTATAATAAGATGGTCTGAGACCGTGTTTTTTACAATTCTTTCCACCCATTTCATAAATACTGTACTATTCTTCACAGAAAATCAGGTGGGTAACTTCTGAAATTGCCATAAGATGTTCTCCATTCATTCCCATCCTCTCACATCCATATGCAGATCCTAAGAGCATCTGTGACTTCAGGGTCTCTCATTTCTAAAATTAAAAGAGGGATGTACATATGCCTGTGTATCTACATCTAAATACATAAGTGTAGTATGTGTGTATTTATGTTTGACCATACAATGTGTAAATACTTTTTGTGTGTGTGTGTGTGTGTGTGTGTGTGTGTGTGTGTATGTGTCTATTCTTGTTATTGCTGGAAAGATGCAGATTGGTCAGGAAACCCAGGAAACCTCCTTGCTGTCAGGAGCTGAGTGACAGCTCTCCTCACAGACAGAGCTTTGTTCCTCTGAGGCCCCTGTCACCAGCTCTGTGTAATTGGTTTGCATTCCTGCTGTGGCACAGGGAACCTTCTGCCTGAATGTCTCGAGGGAGCAGGACAAATCCAACACTGAGAAGCTCCAGGGACAGAGTGCCCACAAGGATCCATGGCTGCATCTTTCCTGCATCTTTCCCAGGCAAACCAGCATGGGAAGCAAACACCCTGCCAGGATGTATATGAGCTTTAGTGCTGTGCTCTTTTACAGCTCACTGCCCCTAGACTGAACACTGTCATTAGTTTTGATCTAATGAATGAACAGAGGACAGAATGTACCTAGATTACTGATGGCTTTTAGAATGGCGCTTTTTTGTTTTATTATTTAAAGTTGGTTTTACTTTCATACAGTTGATTTTAATTAAATAGTTATTAGTGCAAACTGAAAAGAATAATTTCGAGATGGTTGTATGGATACTTGGTTTCACTTTATTTCCAGCAGTAAAAAACCACAAAGTTTCAGGTACATGATCTTCCAATAAAAAGGAGTGGATGAGGTTATAATTCTATCCTTTCTACCCACCTTCATGTTTATCTCTTATCACTGATGGGAATAATAGTGCTTATTAATGGAATTGATTCTATTTTGGTTATGTTGAAATTATTTTATGGGATAAAGACACCTAGTGTAAACACTGATGGTATTGTATTGAATGGTATTATATTGGATACTCATGCAATTGATTATAAAATATAACTTGCAGAACTTGGGATATGATTTCCACACTTATTAAGTGACAGACAGAATGCAGCCTACAGTGGCACTTTGGTATTTAACTCCTATGTAAAACCAAATCTGATTCAAGCTGATGGGTAAGTGACACACATAGGGCAGCCACATGAACTCAGCATGTCCAGTCCTGTCTAGAAAGCCCTGGATCATAAAGGGATTCCACCTGTGTGGCTTAGGGTATTCACTGCAGTGTAATGTTGCATCTGCCCTTCAAGCATACAGAGATTTGCTCATAAAATTTACCTTATTAAGGTTCAACAACTAACTGTGTATCCTCCCTTTGCTATAAAGAAGTTGATGATGGCAATATAAACCCACCTTTCATATTTCAGCCTAGACATTGAAGCTTTTTCCAGGAAAGCAGGCTTACATTTTCCTGAGCATGACATTATCAATATAAGTAGCCTGTCTTCCCAAGACAGCAAACTAGTAACAAGGCTGAAATAATCAGGGACTCTCTGCTTGCCATTGCTGGGAAATTTCTGAACCCTAAGGATAAACAAGCTTGAAGGATGCTCCAGTTTAACCCCAGTAGGCAGCTAAGTCCCCCACAGCCACTCAGCAGAGAAGAGATTCTGAAGGGCAAAAGTGAGACATTAGAAGGTTGAGATAAAGGCAGTTTAATTGGTAAAGCAAAGCTGCATGCATAAGCAAAGCAAAATAAGGAATTAATTCACTACTTTCAAATGGCAGCCAGAAGAGTTGGCAGAAAAGTAGGACTCCCTTGTGCATAACAGTGACTTGGGAAGACAAACACCATAACTTCAGAAATCCACATTCCTCCTCCTTCATTGTGACCGTGTTCTCAGGGGTCTTAGGATGAGGGAAGAGACGAGAATGTTGACTCCATGTTTCAGAAGGCTTGATTTATTATTTTGTGATATATATTGTATTAAAACTATACTTAAAGAATAGAAGAAAGGATTTCATCAGAAGGCTAGCTAAGAATAGAAAAAGAATGTAAAGATTACAAAAGCATGTGTCTTGGACAGAGAGTCTGAGCCAGCTGACTGTGATTGGCCATTAATTAGAAACATCCAACATGGGCCAATCACAGATGCACCTGTTGCATTCCACAGCAGCAGATAATCAATATTTACATTTTGTTCCTGAGGCCTCACAGCTTCTCAGGAGAAAAAATTCTAAGGAAAGGATTTTTCATAAAATGTGCCTGTGACACTTCCTGACAGCTTTTATTTCTAAGCAAAAGGTTACTCAGCACAGGATATCCCTTTGGCCAGGTGGAGTCAGCTGTCCTCTCCCAATTTCTTGTGCACTCCCAGCTCACTGTCAGGGCAGCCTTAGAAGCAGAAAATGCCTTGATGCTGTGCAAATGCTGCTCAGCAACAGCTAAAACACCAGTTTGTTAACAACACCGCTTTGGTCACAAATAAAAAATATAGCACCATACCAGAGAATGTAAAGGAATTAACTCCATCCCCACTGAAACCATGACAAAAGAACAGGAGTCTCCAGCCTAGAGATGAGAACAGAGAGTTCAGAAGAGTTAAGCTTTATCTTACTCTTCCTTGGACTGTTCATGCATGAAGAAGGTGCTGGATGAAGGACATGAGAATTTCTCAAGGAGGGATCAACACTCAGCCACTCAATCTTCTTTCTTCCTCCTGGCATCATAACTTCTATTTTGTCTTCTTCATAATGACCCAGATTCAGAGGTGTCTCCCCTGCAGTCAATAAAATGAATGTATGCCTTAAAATTCAGACTTTTATTTAATAGGGGTTAAATTCTGACAAGCCTAAGGATCCTGGGATAATAGCTGAGCTGCCTTGAGTTGTGCTCTACAATTGCAGTGAACAAATCATACAAATCTGTTGGATAAGTACTTGGTTAAATCAATATTCTTCCCTTTTTCATTTACAGTCTTTATGCTTATGATTTGCAGCCTGTTTAGCTGAGTCACATTTAACTTTTCTGTTTTTGGGTAGTTGTGAAACTTGAAAAGAATATTCACATGCAATTCAAATTTCCTTGTATGTGTTAGGCATTAAAGATGGACATACTGTTTTTCCAAAGCAGTTCTAGTAATGTCAAGTAAAATGAGTAACCTTGCTTAAAACAGAAATTTTCTCCTCTGCAGACACTCTCCCTTATGAGAATTTGTCAGAATGTGTCCATCAAACCTCCTGGTGCTAAACAGAATTTCTGATGCAGGAATGTTTTCTGCCCAAAATGACAACATTTCATGGGAAACTTCTTTCATTTCCTTTGGTTCTCAGCCAGAATTCTTTCGTTTCTAAAATTATTTGTGATGAACAGTGACAGTCAAACAGTGGGTGTTTCTCAGAAACCTTCCACAGGAGGATAGGGCCTGGTTGGAGATAGACAATTTCTGGGGCTAAGAGTGAAAGGAACTTGAGGTCTCTGAAGGGCTGGAGAGAGAAATCTCTAAAGAAAAAGAGAGGAGAGTACAGACATTGCTGCAAGTCAGAAGCCAGTGAATTGGCTGAAATCAAACCAGAGAGCAAAGACCTCAGAATCAGAAAGCTGTTTATAGAATTTTTGGGTTTGGTTTCCTCTAGACAGACCCATCTGAATATTCTGGCTGACAGAGGTCCCATTGCACAATATTTTGTCTGTTCTAAATGTGAGTTTTAAAATACTCCTGAGAGTGGGAAAGATCTTTGCATCAGACACTGGTGTTAATGGTTCTAACAACTTCTCCTTGTTAAGCAGAAATGTTTTGTTCTTCCCTTTTACCTGGCAATTCATGCTCCCATAGCTACAGCAGCTGTGTGGTACTTTGAGGTACACCAGAGCAGTGGAACCACCTCGTGCTGCACTCATGTCACTGACTGCCCCACATCAGTATGGACAGGCTGGAGCAAAAGTCACAGCTGTAAACAGTTGTTGCTCTGTTGTCCTACAGATACTGTGGACAATCCTTTGTAATCTATGAAGAACATGATTGTGTATTTTCTCTTCTTTTAAAAATGCTTATTTCTTATCAGTCCATAATTCATTTTGACTCCAGACATAAAACACATTTGGTTTCTGTTATCTCTAAGCTAGCAGTGAATATGCTATGCAAATGTACAAGCAGTGCGAGCTCAGACACTCAAAATTCTCCTAGGCCTTTTTTTTAGACTGTCAAGCACCAGGATTTTAATCTAGACTTTACTCCATGAAATGCAAAGGTGTTTCCTGTTCAGCTTGAGCAGTCTCTTTTTCACTTTTTCTGTCTCCAAACCCCATTTTAAAAGAGGAGGTCTTAGAGGACATTAAGAGTTTGAAGATCCTGGCCATCTGAATAGCTGGTGATGATGGTGACAGCACAGACACAGTGGAAGGAATACAGTGAGTAAGTTCCTGTGCTTCTGCAAAGATAAAAGGTCTATACTTTACAGCCAGACTGAAGGAACTACTATTACAACTATTACTCCCCAGGATAATTTTTCTCATATGTTTATTTTGTATGCAGTCACACAAAAAATTGTACTTTTCTAATATAATTTGTTTTTTTCAGCTTCATTGTGTTTGTTCTACATGTTCTCAATGAGAAATTGGGTAGTGGGCACATATTTTTTCTTATACATGGGCTGCAATCAGCAGTGCTCTCCTTATTTGCTTTGTTGCTGTTGGAGCTGTATGAATAGCAAGCTGCTTTTGAGGGCTGTTGCTGTTAATTCAAGTGGATAAGCACAACATTATAATTCACAGCAGTACAGCTGTGTCTTGTCTATTTTGGGCTTACAAACTTGTGGAAGAAATGTTTAAAATATATTGCTCACTAGTTGCAGGAAAAGTTTTACATTGGAGTGGGCATTAGGGAGAGTCCCATGTAGTTTCTTGAAATTGTCAGTACTTGAAATTTCTTCCACCTATCTCCACTTAGTCTGTTCTTTGGTGGGTGTGTTTGCTTTTCTTTCCTATAAGAAAGCACCAAACACATTAGCCAACCTGCAGATGCAAAATTGCCTCAAAATTGCCTCTTTAGCAGTGGTGGGCCTGATAAATCCACATTCTCTTAAGCGTCGTATTTCCTTCCTTCTTTCTGAATTGAAAGAGGCCTCTCTGCATCATTGTATTTCTTTTACAGATTATTAAGAGCTTTACTAAAATCCTCCCTTTTGCAGTCAGGGTTCAGAGCACTTTGTACCCTGCTTCCCTTCTCCCCTCTCCAGAGATTTGCTGTGGCATCAGGGCCATGGTCCATTTGAGGCTCTTGGCCTCCCAAGGGAACAGCAATCTCACTTTCCTGAGACCCAGAGCTCCACAGAGTGCCTTCTCCATGCCCCACATGGGTGCTGAGACAAGCACAGGTGTTTGAATGTGTAGATTCACCTGTCTGTGTGTGTTCCACTCCTGATCACAGCATCCAGGCAGGCACGAGCAGCCACTCACGCCAACGAGTGTCCCACGTTCCGACCAGGACACTGCTCTGCAGCTTTCCTCTGAGCATCCAGAGATTTAAATGTTTACTTCTCTACAGTGACAGCATCATAACTCTGCGTTTTAGCATCTGCAGCTTCCAAATTTTTTATCATCAAGGAGTAAGTTGGATAAATTAATCCCTGCTGAGCGAGACGATGACACATTGGTGCCTTCCCTGACAGTGAGCGCTCTTTTCACTTCATTTTCTTCTAATGCAGGCAGCATTGGTGCAAGAGAGGAAGGGGATCCTTTTCTTGCAAAAGAGTATTTTTTCAGACCTTTGTCTTTAGGCAGAGTTAAAATTCCTGACTGCCTGCTAGTATATTTATTTTCTTCAACTCAGCTGCAGATTTTACCCTTACTGGTTTTTTTCCAAGGCTTTGATTGCATCTGCCTGGTAAAGGCATGTTTTTATGGATGCTATGTGAGATTTATAATTTTAATTCACTCATTTTTTAGATACATAAGTTCAGTAGCATCTTTCTTTTCCTGTGAGGAAAGTCTCTCCCACCTAGATTTCATGTACATTGCTAAAGGCCGGACCTTCTGGTCACTTCTTTCTCTTCATAGTTACCTTGAGGAATGTCAGATGGTTAATTTTTCTTCCTGTAATGTCTCATGTGTAGAAATAGCCCCTGGTGAGCTGCTCTCAGAGCCACAGAGCCGAGGGTGCAGCTTTGTAACAAATGCTTCAGTTTTTGCTTTCAGTCCATTTCAGAATTACAGTTGTAATCCTTGACCTGCCTTTCCCTGGTGTAGCTTTCATGCAGAAATGCCATGTGGTGACTCATATGCTTTTTATTTTTAACACACATATGTGTTATTTTTAACACACATGGAAATGTGTATGACTGGGCAGTGTATAAAAAATATATCTGCAGAGAAAGAGTTGTTTGGTTGTTTTTTTTTTTTATAAGCTTTCAGTTGTTTCTTTTTTCACACACAAAGCATTATTTTCTGCAAATTTCTGCATAAAATTGAGTTGTGTGTGTCTGGCTGTGAGGATGCTGTGGTGAGAGGAAGGTTCATGAACACATAACCTCCACAAACATAATGAAAAATATTGGCAATAAAAATGAGGAGAGCAATATTCAAGGCATCTAGGGTTAAACCTGTGATCTTTTATTTCGTTTTTTTATGACTGGAAGAACTGAACTCCTCCACCTTCTTAAATAAGAAAGGCACAGTAATCTTTATTTAATGTATTTTTCAGATAATCCCTTTAGCACAGAGACTGCCCAACTCTGTATTTGTGCAGTGGCTAGTAAAATCAAGAATCCTAATTTTTAGATTGGTCTTTTGTATTTAATAAAAGAATACCCACTAATCCTTTGTGCACTGTGGAGGAGGGAGCCAAATAAAGCTCCAAAACCAGTGAGCTCTTGTTTAAGAACAAAGCACACACAGGCTGCCCAGGTATCTTCACTTGGTATCTTGGAATAATAACCAAAACCTACTTCCTTCTTCTTCCACACCTGTATCCCCATTCAGAGCATCACTGCACCTACTACTGAGACACTCTTTGTTTTTGATACTCCAATGACAAGATAGATCACACTTGCAGCTAAATAAAACCATGCTCTGCTCATAAGGTAGGTAAAGATTAAAAATAAGTTGTGATTATTTATTAATTTTTATATCTTTGCGAAAAAAATGCTTTTCTGGGTGGTCACTTCTCCATCTGCAATTACCCATTCGACTTACCTACAACCTCGTATTTTGCATAAGAATCTACTTTGGGCACTTGTTAGAACATCTGACTAGGTGCAAGATTGCTTCCCATAGTTAATGTTCAGAAAAAGTAATCAGTGTGGTGGTGATCACCTTTATAGTAAATCTCTAGACCTTCAAGCCTCACAAAACCAATTTATTTTCAGCAAAATAGATGTGAAGAGACTGTTCATAATTCACATGACAAAAGAGTGTTATCTGAGGGGATGTTAATTTCATTAATTGGGTATAGAAGTGCTTCATGGTGTTATCAATTTTCTCACCTTGTCTGTCATGAAATCTAATCAGCTCCTTTTCTTTAGTGTTTATATTTTTTTCCTATAAATGGAAAGTTCTCATTAATGGGAACCCACTTTATTTTTCTGAGCTGTGGAAATGCACAGCAGTCAGGTCTTACTTTAATATCTTCATTGCGTGGTTTGCACAGGTCACTGTCATATTTTCTGGAAAAATCCATTCACCAGGATTTCTTCTCCTGGGAAGCTGAGAAGCCTCAGATTCTCCTGTGTTTGCTGCTTTGAAATGTGGTCTGGAGATTGCTTATCAAACATGTGAATTGTTTTAACTTAATGGCCAGTCACGGCCAGCTGTGTCAGGGCTATGAGGAGTCACGAGTTTTTATTATTCATTCTTGTTAAGCCTTCTGTCTGTATCCTTTCTTTTTCTTTAGTATAGTTTTAGTATAGCATTCTTTACTATAATATAATGTCATAAAATAATAAATCAGCCTTCTGGGAACATGGAGTCAGATTCACTCATCTCTCACCTCATCCTGGGGACCCTAAAATACTAAACACACAGGGAGCTTATCTAGAGCATTAGCAGAAGAACAGATCCTATTGACCAAAGGCAGAATGTCTGGGGAGGAAAAAAAGCCTTCAAGGATGCCTCAGAACATAGTTATCCATTTTTATTAGCACCTAGTACAATCAACCAGACTTTTTGCACAATGGAAGGGGGTTTATCCAAGCAGTCAAGCAGATCTGTTATCTTCACTCACATGCTTCCCTACAAAAACCTTAGGCCTGTTTGTTATCTCCTGCTCTGGCTCTGTGCAGGCAGTTTCCCTGACAAACCTCCTTGGAACCCTTGAGCTTCTGAGAGTCTTTCTCATGACCAAGATTTCACATCAGCTACAGTTTAAAAATGCCCTTCCAGCTGGAAGCGCTGCTCTGATCACTGGAATGTGTCAGTCTGGAGCAAGGGAGCTGATGCAAAGTTCCACATACATCTCTGGACTTCTGTAAGGGGTGGATGATGGTGATTTCAGGACACAATGACAAAGAAATAACATTTCCTAGTTTATTTTGGGTGTGTATTTTTATGTTTTTTCCTGATCTGCATTAAAAATTCTTTGGGGGCAAGAAAAGGGCAACAGCAGACAAGCATCAGCAAGGAATTCGATGAGATGTTGTAGCAAATTAGTTCATTACACATGATTGAATCATTAAAATGGTAAAATAGCAAGCTTGGCTGTAGAACATGGAATTTAATCTGAATATATATGCAAGCCTGAGGTATTGGGTTCATTATCTTTTAGGTTTAAGTGTTGTTCATGTGAATTTTAGAGACATCATAGTGAAATATTTGCACATATCTGAATGATTGTGATATTTTTCTTGTTTTCTATGGGAAAAATTACAATGTTATCAGTTCTGTCACATCTATATGGCCTTGAATAATGATTTTTTTTTCTTTTTTTCTTTTTTGCTACTGACATGATGTCTTTCAAGCTTATGTTATTTTTATACGTCATGGATCATGTAGAAATGGCCTGCTCAAGAAGTAAGTTTGTGCTTCAACAGACAGGCACAATCAGTGCTAAAATTCAAAATATACTCACCTGTCTCTTTTTTAACATTTGCAAAAAATATACCATGACAGAAATAGTTCAAGCTTCCCATTAAATATCATTATGCTTGCTCCAAATGAATGAATTATTCTGATCCAATGAAACTGTGAGAAAGATTTACTCTCATTGAGGAGTAAAGTTAATGGAAGAAGTGTTTGTTGAGATTATGTGATGAAAATGTACTGCATTGAGAGTTCATGTTGGCAGCTATTCAGATTCTTCCTTTCTTCCTGCAGGAGAGTCCTGGCAGTTGTAATATTTTGCATATCAAAAGTAAATTCTATTACATTAAACAATGTGGACTGAATGTTGCAGTCCATTAGGCCAAAGAAAGAATGTGTAATTTTATTTCCATATAATTCCACTGGATTTATACTGGCATTAATTAGATAGGATTTAGTCACTTGGGATACAGCCCAAATTTTGTTATGCATTAGCATTTTTTCCAAACCGCCAGTTTTACTCTTATTTGACTAGTTAAAAAATAGACTCAAACCCTTAATTTATTAAAATATAGCCAAAAACTCTTATCCTAGTATATCTGGGGATCCTGCTTGTTTGCTTAAAACCAAAACAAGTTCTGTCAATACACCTACAGACAACTAAAAGTTCATTTTCACTGCATAATTGTAAGAAAACAAGAGGAAGTGGCAGTGTTTTTTCATAGCCTCCTTTGCTGAGCAGGATTTCTGATGGCACTGGATTGTGCTGTGGGATTCTAAGGAAGCACCTCCTCAGCACTGAGGATAACTTGTAAACTTATTCAAGAGAGTCAGTGGGGTTCATTTTGGATCAGGCTCTGAAGTTTGGATCAGGCTCTGAGCAACCTGGTCTAGTGGAAGGTGTCCCTGCCCTTTGGAACAAGATGACATTTAAGGTCCTGTCCAACACCAACCACTTTATGATCTTTTGTTTCAGTTGCCTCCAACCATTACAAATGTAAATGATAAGAGATTTCTTTATTTGAATTACAGGAAGAATCCTTTAAATGGATTACATATTTATGAATATCTCTTTATTCTTGGAGTACCTTGGAGTAGGTTAATACATCTAAGCATTCAAATAAAAGTTGTTCATCATAAATATTTGAGTTTTCAGTCTGTGTTCCCAAACTCAGTGACACACTTGGTTAAATTCTGTCTCCCTACAGGAGGCTGGATATCTGTCTGAGGATGAAAATCACTATGCTTAGACATACAATGAACAATATCACCATGAAAGAAGATGAAATTCTTTTCCTGTACCACAAGAATAAATGTTGTGTATGCTAACCAAACACAGTCCTAGGTCATGGAGCTACCAATGCAAGTATTTAACAGCAGAGATGATTGTATTTAAGCTTAGCTCTCCTTTGGGATGATGGCAGTTTTGTCCGTGTTTCAATGACCACAGAAACCAGCCTGACCTTCTGCAGCATTCACGGGTTATAGGTATTTAGTAAAAAGATTTATTCAAAATCCACTGAAATATTGTAAAGACAATTCAGGAATACAAACAAAGAATTCAGGAATGCAAACAAAGAGCAAAAAGAAGAGTTCTGTGGAGTGCCCTTAGTGTAGATGCAAACCTTCCCAAAGACTTTCCAAAACTAAACGAGACTCTGAAAGGCTTGTGAAAGAGACCCTGACAAACTTTGTCCCAATTTTTATATACTGCAAACTAGAATGTCCAATTCTGCTACAAATTCCTCCTGCATCTCCTTTGAATATGGTGCAAAATCTTTTGCTACACATCATGGAAAGGTGTGTTGTTCTGAATGTTGAATCCTTTATGATATTTTTGATATGATAGAAACCCTGTTGCTGATTATTTTATAATTGAATGGCCTCTACATGGGAAAAGAAAAGGAAAATTGATTGCATCTTAATCCAGAATAAGATAAATCACAAGTGAAAATTTCTAATGAAAAATTACGCCGCAACAATATGCAATGTATAAAATTAAATGTTTCTTCTTAATTCTCAGCCATTTATAGTTACCCTTACAAAGTAAGCCATAACAGTAGTTAAGATTTAACAAGTAGATCACATCCTCCTCCTTTATTTTGTCTTTTTAGGAAATCAGATGGCCAGAACTGTCACTGCAAGAACTCAAAAAATTCCTCCCCACACTTTTTTTATAGCTTTGTATCTTGAACAATACCGGTCTCCATTCAGTCTTTATTTTTCCTTTTCATGTCTTCTCAAATCCTTGTCCTTCTATTCCATTGCAATTTGTTGTCTCATCTCATAATCAGCTCTCCCTGTTCAGCTACTCTTCCCAAGTCCCTTCATGTTTTATCCTTTTCTGATCTGTCCTGCTGTTCTGCTCCTTTGTGGCGTCTAATGGAATCGGCTGCAGAAAATCCTTTGTCAGGTTTTAATTTGATTCTTATCTAATTACGGATTTTATTTTTAAATTTTACATAGAAACATGTTTGGTTGGCTTTCCTTTATGAACTGAGATAAATAAATTCACTTTGCAGCGTGCTGTGTGAGCAGAACAAAGGAACAGTTGCAAAGATAAATGTACCAAAGGCTCCTCATAAGCGCCGCTTTAAAAGTCAGTTTCTCTGGTGGCCCAACAGGATGTCCAAACTCAATCAAAACATGTGTCAGGCTGCACAGCTGACGTTTCAACACTAGAAAGAGCTTGCTCTGCTGCTAACACACAGAAAATGGATTATGTCTTGTCACCGGTGGAACGTGCAGCTGAGTGAGAGTTTGATTACATCCTGTAATAAATCTGCTTGTGAACTGACTTTCAAAGTCAATGCTGATGTGCAAATTAGTAATTCTCAGCTGAAGGCATGGGGGCTGCTGCTATACAGAGTTTCTTAACTAGTATTCCTTTCTTACACAAAAAGCTGTTAGAAATGACTCCATTAGCTGGATTTCCCCTGTTTTCTGTGGAAGGCAGTAAATGCTACCTTGTGAGTAAATCATGGGCTTATAACAATCCATCACATTGCAGGGAAGAGAAGAGAAGCACTTCTGGGTGGAAGCAGTTTGAAATGGGAATTCTGTCGAGCCTTTAACAGTAAAAGTTTTACAATGCTGTATCCAGGTTTTATCCCCTCCCTGCTTTCTCCTCCATCTTCCCCTCTGTGTGCACACACACACATCAGCACTGGCAGTGACATAAACACACAGCTGTTACTGGGCAGGGGATGTTTAAAACAGCTGTTAACAAGGGATCAAGTCACAAATCAGGAAATAAAAGCAGAGAGAAGAGATAAATTCTTGTTCTGGAAATCAAGGAACCCAAGCAAACAAAACTCTCCTCCAGGTGGACTCTTACCTGTGCAGATTTCCAGTGTCTGTCTGGAAGGTCACCTTATAAATGTGAAGTGTCTTTAGAATACAACATGTGAGCTGTTGTGACTCAGGAAAAGCACGGTCTTTGTCTAAATAAAATATTTGGAAAATACAAGGCCCTTTAAAGCCTGAATGTTCGAGATAACCTTTAGATTCCATTCAGCTTTGAATGAAAGATAAAGCCACCAGCACTTCTCTCAGTGCAGAATTAAAAAAGAAATCCCAGCACTGCATTGGAAGGTTCACTTAGAAAAAAAGTAATTTTTTTTATATCAGTGCTTGTTTATGATTAGTCAAGCTGTGATTTATATTTACTTCAGTGACAGCTATTTGAATCATCCTATTATCCTAAAAAGAGGTTTAAAATGTTCTAATACAATATTTTGGAATGGTTTAAATGGTGTTTTATAGATGATGATTTCTGAGGGAATGTTTTCAGTGCTCCTCCATTAACATTTAGATTTAAAATGTGCAGGATGAAAGATTTTATGCCATTTTAAGGAACATAAAATAAGATGATTATTGAACTTACACAATTCTTTTTCCTTTTACAACCAGGCTTGAATTCAATCTTTCTAAAAAGCATAAAATGCAAAAATTTTAAGTTTTGAGCAGCAGAGCAGTAAGCAGAGTTCTTTTGGAGCTCCTTTATGGTGACAAGGGACACCTCTTGTGCTTCACATGGTCACAAAAACTTACTTCCTAGATATCATTTTGAAGAATATATTTTTGGGTAGTACATGTGGGATATTTAGAACCAGCTGTAATTCTCATGTGTCCAAATCTTTATCCCCTTTTAGACATTTGTGTTTGGACACTACTTGCTTGACAGTAGAAAAACCAAAAAGTATTAATTGATTCTATATATCTTAGTTATTTTTTTTAATATTTGATCTGAATATTCTGGAGTTTCCTCTAGTCACTGACATCTCCACTTTTGAACATAACCCAGGAAAAAAAATGGTTCATACATACAGACCTCCATCTGATACAATATACATGATATATATTTAATAATTAGTACCTGCTTTGACATAGATCTTGGAACTTAAGCTTTCAATAGGATTTTTTTAAAATTTGAATTAGTTGAAATGCCCTCCCACTCTCCCAATATTTTTCCATCATTTTAACTGTCTCTGTTTAGCTGTTGCACATGATGAAGAGGGAGAAGGGAGGCATTGGTATGGGCAATCCTTGACGCCTTATTGATGTTTTTGTAACTCTGTGTGAGGACTCTGTTTTGACTGATATAATGAAATCAGCACTTCTGAACTGCTCTCATCTGTCTACAGGGAGAAAATAAGTATGTACTTATTTTACCAGATGTGTAGGCCTGGATCATAATTCAGTACAAAATTATTTTGTCCTGGTACAGCTCAACATGGTTGCTCAGTGTAGTTGAAATAACCGAGTCTTGTTTGTTTTTTGGACTCTGGAGGGAAGAATAAGAAGACTGCATTTTGGCACTTCACTGTGGATGCAATCATCCAACAAGCTCCAGCAGAAACAGATTTTTTTTTTCCAAACAAATAAATGCTGAAGTGGATATGCATTTTCATTCTTTTAATAATGTTAGCAATACTATTATTATTTAAAATATAATAAAGAGCTATATTACTTTTAGTGTAATAGAAAAACAGTGAATACAAATATCTGCGGTCTTGGAGTATATTAATAACTATTCTCATGCAGCATAGGGCACAACAAAGGATTAATATTGATAGAGAGCCAACCACATCAAACTTGGAACATGTCAGTGGGTTCCCCTCTGGATGCAGTAGAGGAGTGCACAGGAATCAGGGACACTGGGACATACACAAAGCACAACAGAAACAGAAACCTGAGCCTCTGCATGGAGCCATGCTTAACTGCAAACAAATAGAAATGAAATTTCTCTATCACTTGCTACATGAGCTCACCTGTCTCAGGAGAATCCTGAGAAGACTTTTATGTCACTTGCAGGGTATTTATCCATACTAATTCAGAGAAAGAAGCCATAAGCATCTCCATAAGTTTCATACCAGTAACTCCCTAACCTATTCAAGCTAAATAAAGTATTTCCTGGAGATAGATGTGAAATATGTTGGGAATTTAATGATTAGCTGCAGAAGAAACAATGAAGAACTGAATTCCAGTTTTAATTTAAAACCTTTTGATTTATTTTAAAGTAAAAGCACTTTCCATTTCAATTTTTTATTTTCTGTTTACAAATTCAGTAACGTGCTCTTTTCTGACACCACAACATTTTGAAGTCGGCAAAAGTAATTCAGACACTTCTATGCAAACCTGAGGTCAGTTACATGTTTGATAGAAATGCTTTGTTTCCAAGAGAACTTAGCAACAGCACTTCCCAGCATCTTCCTTCTTCATTTCACTGCGGGGCAGCAAAGAAGTGGCCTCTTAATCATATTCACATGAAGAGCCAGGATCCCTGTGATATCTGCTTTCCTTCCTAAAATGGTGCCCTATTTTATCACTCACTAATTGTTTTTTTACTAAATTTCCCCACAATAATATTTGTTTCTGTCTCTGGGGGATTTTATTGTTGGGGTTTTTTCCCCCCCCTTCATAATCTGAGAAGTGCTTTTAATATTAGGATTTGAAACCTTGCTTTTTCCAAAGGAAAACTGGCAGAAAAGGCATTCTGTGGAGACATCATCCACAGTTTAATTTTGTCTTGAGCATATTAAGATTTGATGACTAGAGCCTTACAATTAACTGAAGTCAGGAATTAAGTGGACTAGAAACACTGTAGGCATCCTAAATATTCAGTGAACAGAAAGAAGGGAAATAGATGAGCATGATTTTCCCCTGTGGTGGAAGGATTAGGAATGGGGCTACTCTTCTCTCTTCAGTGCTTCTTCAATGCTTCACAGAAATTGCTAGAATCAGGTGTATTTAATCTGGTCCATTTAATCTGCTCCAATACTGCCAGAAATATTCTTGTATTACTACCATGGATAACTGGTTTCACTGCTAGAAAATTATGAATTCTCTCTGCATTAAGCAGTCTGTTTCTACGAGAACTTATGATTTGCTGTGCTAGGCAAAATGGATGCTCTTTTCTTTTAAACTGAATATATTATGGGTAATTAAACCACTGAATGTTAATTTGCCATAATGTGAAGTGAACTTGATAATAAAAGAACCCATTTATTTCAAAGTCTGTGATTCTAGAGAAGGGATGAAATATGCTTTTAATATTAAAAAATATTTCAATTAACATGTTCAAATGCTGTAGTTATGCACCTCTTAAAAATTCTAAGCATTTTAGTATGGATTGAGTTTTTACTCAATTTTTTTCCTCCTGTGTGTTTTTCTCACTCTTTCAGCATCACTGGTGCCTTTTCCTGGTTTCTGATGTTCGTAATGTCCATACCATGAATTGTGAATGAGTTTGGCTGACAAATGCCCCATGGCCCCCCAGCAGAGCAGAATCCACTGCAGCAGGGGATGAGGAGGAATGGGGGGTCCTGGTCCTGCCAGCAAATGGGATCAGCATTGCCAACCCATCCAGAGGATCCAGGATGTGCAGGAGCAGAAATGGATGCAGGGACAGTCCAAAAGGTTTGTGCTGGGTTTGGATGTTACCCTCTTATGAACAGATATTAATTTGAGCAATAGGTGTTAAATTAGCTTTTAACCACTCTGTCTTAAAGAGAAGGCTAGGAAGCATTTAAGTAAAGGGCATATGTGTACATGGTCAGAGTACTGAAATATTTTCTCCCTATTTTACCTGTCTATTCCCAATTAAGTAGCAAATTTTGTTCCAGGACTATTAAATAATTGTTTCTAACCAAAATGCATTTTGCGTGGTAATTATTTTTGAACTGTTGTAGGTGTAACTGTTAATGAAATTCAGTCTTTTGTCTCTGCAGCCACCTTCTCCTTGCCTCCCCAAGAGTTTGCTATTTAAGAGCTTGCCAACTCAAACAAATTTAATTGCAGTGCCTTTTTCTTTCTTATTTCATGCTAAGCATGGGCTCACAAGACAATACAGAGATGTAAGACAAGAATTTCTCTCTTGGTTTCCCTCAGTGACTCAAGAGAAATGCAACAAACCCTGAGTTCAACTTTGCACCCAGGCAGTGACAACCTGGCCCACCTGCCCACCTTTCAGTGCTGTAATGTGAAGCAATTAGTGTTGACAGCTTTTTTCAGTTTAGAAAATTTGAGATTAATTCTATCCCCTTTACACCTCTTGATGCTCTCTCCTTTGCAGGCACTCCAAGAACAGAGGGTACACGTAAGAGCAGTTCTACAAATCCTACTTGTTTTATTAATAACTACAACTACACCTCTTGGTTTTGCTAAAAGAAAGGAAATTGCAACTGCTTGGGCTTGAACTTTTTTTAGTGTTTCCTTGTAATTTGGAACATGGTTTCTGAGAGAATCAGAAGGCGTTTGAAATATACAGATTATAATAATCTGAAATGCCCACGGTGAGCATTCCAAACCAAGAAGGTGAACAAATAATTTTCATGCCTTTTTCACTGGCATTGGAGGGCACTGTGAATCTGCAGCCTCAGGCACCTTGTACTCTGGAGCAATGGGAGCTTCACCCCTTGCATCTTCTGACCTTAAGTCCTCAGTTGCAGTGGTGCTTTGGTGCAGATTTGCCATTGCAATGCAGCTTTGTCAGCCTTTCCACTCATTCAGTCTGCAGTGAACAAACATGTCTGTGCTGCAATAGGAGCACAAGCCCTCCCAAAATATGTGCATTGTAAACTTTTTTTCTCTTTGTACTGCTGTTCCATGCACAGTGCTGTGGCAGCAGCCAGCACACAGTCTATGTGTCCTGTGCCTTTGTTGGTCAGATAGAAAAAACTGCTTTGGTCTCATTTTCTGCTGCTGTATGAATTGGCTGCTCCTGGAATATAATGGGACTGGTTTATGTTTCGTATCATTTAATGTACTGGAATTACTACCAGAAATAACTGTGTTAAATAACTTTAAATTATTAATTCTTCCTTCTGTGGAAAAAAAGGCACCACTATGAAGTCACACAAGAGTTTAATTACTGGGTTTATGGCCACTGAATGTATCAAGTGCGCAAAAATTTGATTCCTAGCTACTCTCAGAGTAGGACTGAAGGCTTTGAACATGAATGTGCTCTGAGTATTGGGGCACCTGCTACCTGAGTGTTTGGAGCTGTGATGAAGCACAAAATTCCCTATATGCTGTAACATTATACCCTTGGAAACCCTAAAGAAAATGAAATCTAATAATCCTATATCAACAAAACTTACATTCTATTCATCCAATTACACACATCATGGATAGCTCACAAAATGCCAAGAGACTCTCAGATTTCCTGATCAGCAATACAGAGTTAGAACTGAGCTAATAGAATAATCCATTCAATTAAAGCAATAAGGACAATAAGATAAAATTCTGCCCCTCTCATTTTTTCAGAAACTGCTGTTGAGTCTTCTTCACACAGATTTCTGTGCTGCTCACATCCATCTCCTGAAGTTCCCAAAGCTTTCAAGCTGTATTTCACCTGTTGTGGAGTGACTCAGTTTGCCCTCACAGGCTCACTCTCATGACACAGACATGGTGTAGAAATGACTGTGTTGCAGATCTGGTTCAGCACACCACAGCAGCCACCTGGGTGCACACACAGTAATCCCATTCCTTCCAGAATTTTCCATTCTGCAGCTTCTGCTTTTCCCCTCAAATCCCACACACACTGAACAGCTCAAACCGTGGGGCTGCTCATTGAAAATACTGCTTGCTCTGCCTGGCTGAATGAGAATTACAGTAAAAGCACACCTCCCTACCAAGATAGCAAACAACCATTTTTATCTAAAAGCATCACCATGTCACTCTAAAATCAACTAGTTTCTCTGATTTTTTTCTTAAGTAAAGGCTAACATATTAACATTTTAGATAGTTTGGATGCACCCACCTCACAGCAGCCTCATGGCTCCTAAAGGGGGGCTACAATAAAGCTGGAGAGGGACTTTTAACAGGGGCATGTGGGGATAGCACTTTAAACTGAAAAAGGGTAGATTTAGCTTAGCTATCAGGAATAAATTCTTTACTTAGAGGGGGTTGAGGTATTGGAATACATGTTTCAGAGATGTTGTGGATGCCCCATCCCTGAAAGCTGAAGGTTGGTCTGGTGGGAAGTGTCCCTGCCCATGTCAGGGGGTTGGAACTGGATGATCTTTAAGGCCCCTTGCAACCCAAGCCATTCTGTGATTCCTGGTTCTGTAATCATCTCTTTTGAAAAAGGGGAAAAAACTGGCAATACTTTATTTAGAGCATCCAAAAACCTTCCACTGAGTTCCTTGAAAGAGTTGCAACAGGAAATCAACAGAAAATTAAAACAAAATTTAAGGTTAAGAACCCCTCCATCAAGATATATAATTATTTCTATATTAATTTCTCTATTTAAAGTATGCACTAATTTGGAAGAAGGGAATCAGATAGAACATTATGCATCTGATAAAATTATTCAGGTTGGCAAATAATTATGCTCAAGACATTTTATTGGTCTGCCCTTAAGAACCACCAGGTGAGAATTTACTTTTCTTTCTTGCCTGCATGAAAAAGACATGAATATTAAACTCTGACATTTTGAACTGTCCTTTAGGCATCTGAATTTTCTTTAAGCAGATGGGACAAATACCTTCCTTTGTTCTTCAGCCTCTGAGGGCACAAGAGAAACTTCAGCATTCCATGGGTAAAACTCAAAAGCTGATGAACACAAGATGATATGTAGATGACTAAACCAGGAATTAATAAAATTATCATAGGAAAGTAAGTAATATTGAGCCTTACTAAAAGGACTCATGCACTATTAAACACAGGTTAAGATTTGCTGAGTTGTAGACACATAACTGATGAAATTAAGCATAGAATGGGAATATAAAAATGCACATATGGATGCCCATGATGCCTCTGAATTCAGACTAACACAGGCACTAAAGCAGGTGAGGAAGATAACTGGGGCTACGGAAAACTCTTCCTAAAAAGAGATTCAAAGTGTGGGCTTCTTAACTATGAAAAGGTGGTGACAAGATTGATATCTGAAAAGCTCTCTGTGAATTAGTGAGGAAAATCAAAGAAAGCAAAGTTCCTGAGAACCGGGATTTTCCTGTACCACAGTGTAAAGAGAAGACTTTCTACACAGGAAAATGTTGGAAAACATTGCAATAAAGAAACAAACATTTTTCCACATAGCAAAAAACTTGGTGGAATACTGAGTTTGGGCCTGAATACTCAATATTCCCACCTGATTCCTTCATGGGAATACTGAGTAGGTACTAAGTTATCCAGGTCTTTATTTGCAGTTCTGTTAAGTAGAAACAGGAGAAATAAGACACAAAAGTGGCAAAATGCACCCATACCAGTTCCTGTTCCTGGTGTTCTTAAAGACTTTTCTGAAAAACACAGAATTACAGGGGGCTTGGTTCTGACTCCCAAATGCAGTTTTCAGCTCCTGGTTAAGGAGGCAGAAAGCCAGGCTGTGAACATGGGGAACAGAACCTGTTCTCCTCAGTGTTCACCATCTTTGGGGACTTTTGGGAGAGGTCCCACTGCAGAAGGACAGTGTCACAGACATCTTTTCATGGAAATCCTTTCTTTGGGATTTTTCCCCCTTCTGGGAAGCTGAGGCCCAGAAAGGGAATGTAAACAATGGTTTTCTGCTGCTGTGAAATGCAACAGGTGCACCTGTGATTGGCCCATGTTTACAATTAAGGGCCAATCAAAGGCCGAGCTCCCTCTGGGACAGAATCAGAGAGAGCTCCTTTGTTTATTCATTCTTTTTTATTCTTAGCTTAGCAAGCTTCTGAAGTTCTCTCTCTATTCCTATTAGCATAGTCATAATGTAATATATATCATAAAATAATAAATCCAGCCTTCTGAACATGAAGTCAACATTCTCGTCTCTCTCTCACCCTGAAAAACCCTTGCAAGCCCAGCAACAGGACAGAAGGACACTGCTGCAGGAGGTCTAAAGCATTAACTCGTTCATTACCAATCAGTTTATTTTCCATTGCTTTGGTATGGAGTGCATTTGAGGGTTGTGTCAAGATGAACAAGAGGCAAAGCAAATCTTTGTCTTGGCACCGTCTTGGCAAACCTGCTGCCTCCATCCTTCCAAATTGCTTCCACAAATCCAGTGGGTTAATCAGACCTCCTTGGGAGATGATTTAAACCCATCTATCCATTCCACTCTACAGTCTTAACTAGATCAATTACAGAAACAACCACAATAACCATGACAATTTGCCTGCACTTTTGCAAGGGAAATCACGAGAGGGTGATTCATTTGCTTTGAAATGCTTGAAGATAATTGCTAGCTGCTTATAACGATATTGTTTGCTTAAATTCTTGGCTATTTCTTTCTGAGCCTATGATTTTACATGAATACTGTTCTGTCAGCTGATCTTAGCAACACTGGCTGGCAGATCAGGCTGCTTTCCTGTCAAGTACAGGTATGCCTGTGAGGAATTTCACAATTAGTGAAATTAGATCTCTGTGGAGAGAGAATTCCTCAGAATCATGAGGTCTGGACTGGACTAATTCAATTTAGGTGTGTAATTTTGTTCTTGCAGTGAATCAACACATCAAAGTTTTTTTCATTATTTCAAGAACATTATACTGGCTTCTTAGTGAGTCATGGGTTTTCCTACAAAAAAATCTAATTTGAAGTGGCTTAATTTTTTAAGTATTAAAATAAGTATGCTCACTTAGTAGATGTAGAACTATATCCTGGTTTGCAAAAAGGAGCTATATTCAGTTCATGTATCATTGGCGCAGTTTTTAAACTGCTGTAAGTTGGCATTAGACCACTGGATCAGACAGTTGAGATCTGTCATGGTAATTTGAGTTCTGTCAGCTATTTATGCTGTATTAAAAGTATCTAAACTTCTATTGCCATGTCAAAAAGTAAGAGACTTCCTACTTCTCTAGCTACTTTTAAGGTGTTATTTAGATCATGTCAGTCACAGAAATAAAGAATTATCCATGGTAATTCTTCTGCATTGGCACCAATTTATTTTTTCTCTAGCAGGAAGCAGAAAAAATTATATTGAAAATACAGTGGCAGTAATAGGAAACAGATGCTAGAGAATGACCAGCCACAATTATATTTCCCAAGATCTCTCATCTTGACCTGCAAGACTTACAGACTCAGGGTTCAGCTGAATATCCGAGTTTGTCTCCTCCTTTTAAGCTCAGGTCTATGTTTTCATTTGAGCAAGTTGTATCACTGGGTTATTTTTCCAACTGATGATAAATTTCACATTTCAGGTAGAAACGCAAACAGATGGACCAGCCCCATGGCCTGTCAGTGGTGTATCCTGCACCCAAGTTCTCCTCTCAGGGTGAAATTCATTCTTGTGCAGAGGGACCAGGCTGGCCAGGTAGCCTGGAGCTTCCAGCCCAGCCAGGGAAGGACAGGAGCCTTTTTCTCACTGTGCAGCAAGCTACGTGTTACCTGGCTTCACCTCCTTCCCCCATACTAACTTGCATTTAAAAGCATGTTATCCTGAGGAGTCCCATCAAGGGCAGAGCATCAGACAGATGGCAGCCCGGCCCTCAGAGACTAGGGTATAGATGGAGGGAGAAAAGCGAACAAATGAAGATAAAAATGCTACAGGGAGGAACTGGCTATTAAAAAACTGTGTGGCTCCTTGCACAATGGTCCCTTGATCCTTTCTCCAGTATGTATATTATAGGCATGTAACAATTTTCTAACACTGCACAGTTCCTTCTGATGTAGTTATTTTTGTTGTCAAAAGCATTGTTTCTTTCTTTAACCTTATTCCTACCTTGTACTTAATTCCTTTCTGTTTTGTGTCCCTTTTCATGTGCAAATTTTGAAGAACACCTTGAGTTCTAACTGAAGTTCATTTCAGATCTCTAGGGTTTGTCCACACTCTTAATGAAATAAAATTGCCATTGGTGGAACATGTGAAATGAATTGGAATAATTTAGTCTCCCCAGTGCCTGAGTGTATGTTTCAGCAGACATTTAAATTGTCCCCAAAAGGCAGAGTGGATGTTTATCCCTATGGGTTGCACTGGGAGTTATGCACCCCATGCTCTGCTAGCAACTGCCTTTTGATGAACACATAATTCACACAAACTGTATTCCTGTTTTCTGAGCAAATCTGATGTACTAGACAATAAAGCCCTGTTGTTTAGACAGCCTGTTTAACCTTGGCTCTTGGTTTCATGGGCTGTTGGGTTCCGGGGTAATGATTGCAATTCTTCATCTACTGGAGCTCGTGATGTTGTAAATACAGTTGAGTTAATGAGTCACAATTTCCCCCTTTTTTCACTCCTTCCTAAATGCCAGGTAGAGACAAGAGTAATGGCTCTTTGCTGGGTCTCTATGTAGCATTGTGTCATATCTCTCTTGCTGTACTTTTAGCACAGCACATGAGTAGAGGGGCATTGGAGGGGCCATTAACAAGTGTTTAATTGATGACTGATATAATAAGGCAGTTTAATTGTTTTAAAAATAATGATGGGAGAAATAAAAACTGTAAAAATGGGTTTAAAAACTTGATCTTGCTGTGTGGCAAATTTATTTTCAGTACAAGTATGTGAAAGCTGCTTCACCTTTCTGATAGGGAATCCTGAGATAAAACTGAAATGAAGCACTGATATTTTGGAAGAAGGCAGCAATTTTGTTTAAGGCACAGATCTGGGATTTGGAAAGCCCACTTTTAATTATCAGTTTTGCCATAGTCTTTTGACTGAACAATTTATCTGCCTTTAGCTCTTCTTGTGCCAATGACGGACATTTCTTCTGCCCAATATTTTTCTTATTACTTAGATCCTGACCATCCTGCAGTGAAATACTGCATGTGGTTAGAGAAATGGGAATTAGGTCTTAAACTGGAGACTTTATGAAACTGTAGTTGTAATAGCCTGGAAAGGTGAATAAATTATTATTTTAAAAATCATTAATGATTAAGAAGATATGACCATTTCTGCAATGAGATATGTTGGTCTTTTAAACTGAGTAAGAGAGGTTCTTGAGGGTATATTAACCCCAGATCAATCATGCTCTGGAGAGAGTCTTAAAAAACGCTAAGCCCAAAGAAGCTGTGCTACAGAAAAAAGTGCAATTAAATAAATCCATATTGCTTGAAACTGAAACAAAAACATTATAGAGGGGCAAAGCAATGCCTGACAGAAAAGTGTGATGGGGCAGCTAAGACTTGTAGCTTATCCCAGGTGAAGCACACTGCTGAAAGAACATAGGCACCATATATCTTATATATACATATACCCTGTGGTAGAGTAATTCAAGGATGTTAATATGCATTTCTAAAAAAATCTGCAATCTCCATTTGATAAGCTGAAAGTCTAGGAGATTCTCTTTTTATTTTGGCCCCCAGAATAACATTTTTCAGGCTTTTGATTTATACTGTAATTACGTTCTGAGGTAAATTCACTATTCCTATAGGAGAAGCTCGGGTTTGCACTGCTCTCTTTGCCTCAGCTACAAAGAATATTCAGATTCTTGCTTTTCCATCAATGGTCTAAATGCATGTACTTTCAGTATACTTAGCACCATCTCACCTGTCATCTTGAAAATCACACATTGTAGAGAAAATTTAATCTATTGTTTGCATATTTATCTTTTAAAAGTAATAATAACTTCTATCAGCCTAATGTGTCCCAGTTACTGACAGCCCTGATACAGCTTTGTTTAGTTAAGACAGGTGAAATGATAATATACTAGAATTATTATCATCCTCTCTTTTGTCATGAGTCTCTTCTAAGAACAGTCACTTTATTTAGATATCTAAATATCAGCCCTGAAACAAGCTGTTCAAACAGCTTGCTTGGTAATTCCTGTGTCTAAGAAATGGAGCCCCGTGAGAATGTAGAGTTGACAGCAGGCTCTTGTGCCTCTAGAAAAAGATGCAAAATGTACCTGAGACAGGGAGCAGCCTTTTTGTGTGCTCCTCTGGTCTCATCTCTGTTTTTGTCCAAACCATTGCATAATCTGAAATTTCAGCACAGCAGGTCTGCCAAAAAGGTAAAACTTGCTTGTGTGCTAAGAAATCTGGGCAATAATGTGAAACAGAGACAGTGAGCAGCTCTTTCTGCACTAGATTAAAATGCACTTATCAGGTATAAATTCCTGGGCTTCCATTCTCATCAGTCTGACAAATATCAATTAAATGACATGAAGTTACATCTCATGCAACCTTTTGAAAGGAAAACTCAGGTGCACACCAGGGCTTCTTGCAGTGAGATATTGCTTAAGCAATAGTCTTTAAAAAGCCCATATAATCAGATACTTGTTCATGTTAAGTGCCTTGAAGTGAGGCCAAAGGCACTCCATGTCTAAACAAGGTCAATTTTGGATAATATTCCCCATTAACCATCCAAGAGAGCTGCATAATGGCTCTGCCTATTAGCTGCCAGCACAATAAACACCCACCTGCCCCTGTGCCTGCAGCCCAAGGGAGCAGCACACCTGCAAGGATGGGAAATGGTGAGCTTGTTGTACCACTGCTTATATAAAACACCCTTCTTGTAGAACTCCTATAATAAATATACATTTGCACTTACAGGATGTTTTCTCCTGGTTGAACAAAGGGATTTAGCTCACAACAGGATGAGATGAAAGAAAATGACTCTCTTTTATCTAAGGAAATTTAGATACTGAGGAATGCTTTTGTGCAGAGCATCAATGTTATAGATAGAGGGGAGAATAAACAGCAGGACAAGTTGTCTCCTATTGTTCATATTATTTACATTTAGAGCAAAAGAAAGATGAAAGGGCTTTTCTGTCTTACAAGCTCACTGGGACTTATATAGCTGCCCCTGTGTAGTGGCTTCCAACACTATACCTGTGCCTACACTTTTCCTGCCCACTTGGGGATTTTTCACATTGCCATATATATGGATATATACCCATATGCATGGATACATAAAAGTATACATGTAAGTACATGCACATATATGAAAGAGATTTTAATTTTGTCCCCTGCTGCTACAATCAGTCAAAATAAAGAGGTGTTTCAGTACCATTATAGAACAAAAACAGTGAAACTGAGTGAATATAAAGAAGTGCTCATAGAGTAAATGGAGCAGGATCTCACCCTAAAGCAATGTCCTTCATGGTTCTTGAAAAAATATGCTTTTGTTTGAAGAGAGGCAAGGAGGCAAGGGATACAGTAATTTTTTATTGTTCAGCTTGGACATCATGGTAAACTTCTGTACACATCCACATTTTATCATCATGGGATAAATTATTCTCAAGAATGAACCATCCTAGAATTGATCCTGTAACAAACACTTGTTCCTTTCCTTCAAAGCAAACCTGAAATACGGTCATGTTGATATGGAGTGCTATGCATGTGAATACTGAATTATTAGTTGTAACAATGAGTAAGTGTTGATTGCATTTTTTGAGTGTTTTCTCATGAAAGCAGTTGGTGATTTAACATATTGAGGATTTCAGCTATAAGTTATTAAAAACAGCTGCAGCCTATTACCCTGGGATGACAGCCACAGCCAACAAGTGGCAGGATATTTGTGACAGATGTACCACAAAGGAAAGATTTAATGTCTTTAGTAATAAAAACAACTCACTGAGTCAAAAAAAGAAAAACAAAAGCAACCCAAAAACCCCAAAACATGCTTCTCTGAGATTTTTTTTTTCCATGGGATTTAGGAATTACAAAAAATCATGAACTAGATCTGTGAAAGGTCACATTTAATTTGCTTTCACTGTTATGAAGAAGGTATGACCTTGTTGTGTTTTCAGAGCAGTTCATCAATCTCCAGAGAGAGATTAAATAAAGAGGAAACTTACCTCTAGCAGCTAAATCAAGCAGTTTAGATTTTAGACCATCAGCTCCAGCACACTTAACAAGATTAATATGCAGGGACTCCTCCCATGTCTATTCAGAGAGAAGGAAGAAAAGGGCAAACGAGGGAGTGAATTAAAATCATTAGGGCCTGCAAGAATGAAAGGCAAGCATTCCAAGTAAGCAAGTACTTATTAGCACATGAGGCCAGTTTTAGAACTAGTGAAATGATGCATTCATCAGCAATGCCAGAAATATTTTTGGAAAGACCACTTTGTGCATGCTTATGTGCCATCCACCAGACCATCTTCAGCTCCTGGCCTTCACATTTCCCTGTCAAGCATTTGGGGACTCTGCCTCTCCCAGCAGCTGGAAATTATCTTGTATCTCAGTACATCTTACAACATATTTACTTTGATCTGAGGACAATCAATAATAAGAGAATATGATTGACAAAAGCTCTGTCTTTCCATGCCTGGTCCCAGGTGATGTTTTACAAACAACTTAGCAAGGTTCTGCAGCAACCACTATATATTGATTTTTAAAGTACTTTCTGAGTAAATCAGTGGATTTGAGAAGCGTGGACATCAGACAGGACAAAGAGCAGGAATTTATAAAAAGAAAGGGAAAAGAAATCTTTTTAAAACCAACTGCAGATGAAAACAGAATTCGCAGTATGAAGGCTAAGTGGATGGGAAACACTCCCTTTCAGACTGCAGTAGAGCTGTAGCCTGAATATTGTGCATGAGATAAAAAGCAAAAAATCCAGCTTACAGTGAAATTCTTGGGCTGAAGTTTAGCAAAGAAAGTGACACAGTCTTGCTGTCTTTAAAGCTAATGCAGGCTTTCATTCTGAAAATTTTTGGAGTAAAGGATCATAAGTCCAAAGTTCATGGTGTTTGTGTTCATATGGAGAATGGAACTGGTGAAAGTAAACATGTTCTATAAAAACAGAAAAAATGCCTTTCAGAGTCAGATCAACAGTCCACTTAACCCAGGAATTTATCTATCTCCAACAAATAGCAATACAAGGCTTTTTGTTCCATCATTCTCTTCTAGCATCCATAATGGTTATATTAGGGTTATTTGAGAATGCAATGCTGTCTTTTTTCATTTCTTTTTGCAGACCTAATGTTCCTAAATTTGCCTAATCCTTCCCTGAATTTTTGATAAAAATATCTCTATCTGCAACCCCCTGCGGCAGTATAGTGCAGGAAATGCCTAATTTCTCTGCAAAATGAAAGTACTTAATTTAATGGTTTAAGCCAATCTTTTACTACTTCCAAGTTACCTCAAAACCCCCTTAGTAGTGGTATTGAAGGGTTCAGTGAGCAAGAGTTCCATATTCACTTCCAAGCCTAAAGGTGGGAATTGACTTTTTATGGCAAAAAGAACAAAACCCCTTCTTCAACTTCATCATAGTTTAAGACAGCTGAGATGACTGTGGGCACTCACAAGGAGTTAATAAGAGAAGTACTTTTGGGGTGGTCCATGATTTATAAGTAAAAAGTATCTGATGCAGCTGTAAAAATGATTATCAAGACAATAGGAAAGTAAAACTTGTCCCTTCTTGTCAGTTTGGGAAGTGAGCTGGACTGAATGTGGGTCATGAGCTTTTGGTAAAGTACAGCCACAGCAAAAGGGGGCTATGGAGAGCCAGATTTGGGATTTCAGTTTGAAAAAGCAGCAAATACTGAAACCACACAGATGTCTGAGATTTTTAATACTGCAATGCAAAAAAAAAAAAAGAAAAAACCTGAGCCCTTGTAATACCTGAAGACACAGTAGATGTATTGGGCCCAAGTAACCACCATTGCTGTGTTGGAGTGTTGCAGTGTCCTGAGATACCCACATGTGAGAGCACAGACCCACCCTGAAGAAAAAGCTGGGCACTGACACATGCTGTGCCAAAATACCTGTGATGTAATAATTTTAGTTGTGCTTAATACAGGAATACACCTCTCTCTGATCTCGTTTGGAATAGATCACAAAGCTTTTGAGCTTTGGTGACTTTTGGTGGCTTTCAGAAGGCTGGACTGGACTGGACTTCTGCTCAGCAGTACCAACTGATGTGATGAACATCCTCCCATGTCTGCAGATAAGGCAGCAAACCCTCTCCTAACAAAAGGATTTGAACTAAATCATGCCCCAGTTTCTACTTGTGAGAGCAGAGAGTGGTGCAGATTGAATTCTGCTGGTGATCAGCACCTGTTGCCAAGGGAGAGCCAGAAGGATGGAGCAGATGAAATGAAGCAGGGTATCAGTTTTCAATTCAGTCATACAAAGTAGATCCCATCCCAGAGACACAAAATGGGTGTTTATTTCATCACAACAAGCTCAACTCAGCACTAAGTCTCCTCCTGATGCATTTTGTACCCTGAATTTCTTGGGAAAATGTTGATTCTCCCTCTTAAATTTGCTGCAAGGGCAAAGCATTGCCTTCCAGTGTGAGAGAATGCCAGATAGAGTAGCACTACTTCATATCTTTTGGATTTGTTGAACTTTTTAATGAATCTAAAACAGGTCAGTATGTGATTAAGTAAGAGGCAATATATTTATGATTCTGTCATCAGGAAAGTTTAAACATAATCATATCTGGCTTGTTGAGGCTTTTTTTGTATTTGAGTTTTTGTTTTGTTTTGGTTTTTTTTTTTAAGTGATTAATTTCTTAAAAATATTCCCAGTCCAGTTATGTAATTCCCTACAAACACTGTTTTGTAACCATGGGTCTGATTCACCACTGCATCACTCCACTGTTATACCGGCGCCAGTCTGGCTGATTGATTTTCAGAAGGGTTAGATCAGCATAAAGCTGTAGCAATGGAGTTGTGAATCAGACTGAAACAGGGACAGCTACTCCAGGCAGAAAAACCCTTTGAAGAAACCTCAGAGTCAGGAACCCTGACAAGGCCAGAGCACACAGAGCTGGTTTTCTGTCATTTCTGGCTGAGTGAAAGCACTCCCTGGGTCCTGCAGCTTCACAGGTCCACTGAAGCTACAGCTGCAATTCCCAGCACATGAGTTCCTCCCACCCACTTCTCCTCCAGCTTGGCTCATTTTTAGCCTTTTGCCAGAGGGGGCTGAAAGAATGAATCTTAATAAGTATTTTTTTTTAAAGGTTGCATATATTCAGAACAACCATGCTAAGTGGCGAGGGTCTGGCCTTTCCTAAAGATTTTTGGAACTTCAGTGTCCAAAGCAGAATAATTTTCCTGGCTGCCACTTGGAACTGGCATCTTTTTGATCCATATCTCATATATAGAGCTGGTGTGGGATATTGGAGTTCAGAGTTCAGTTATTATTTCTGGGTGTGCTGTGGTCCTTGGGGGTCAGGACTCTCCTTCCTGCTGAGCCTGTGGGGCTGAGAGTGACCCCCAACCTGTGGAATGCTGAGTTCTCCCCTTTCCCCCCAGCTGGCTGCTTCGTGGGATGTGCTTGGAGAACATGAGATCATGTGTGAGATGAAAATCCCTCTCCTTCTGCTGCAAATCTCTGCTGTGGGGAGATGGATTTTAAATGTGTCAGTGTGATCAATCAGATGCTTTTTTAATGAGTCCAAGACTACAAGAAGAGGCAGAGGCAAGGAATCACTTATCTCTCAGGAATCAAACAGTGATTATAATTACATGTGGGGCTTTTTCTGTGTACCAGATATGTTGATAAATTTGCTTCACCTTTTTCTGTTTCTAACACAAAGGATTAGGGGAGGATTTCCAGTCACAAAAAAAGGCAAAATAAAGCAAAAGGAAAGACCCCAAAAAGCCACCACTACCAAAAACCCCTTCTTTCTGGATTCTAAAACTTATAATACAAACAAAAATATTTGCCTCTCCGTCCATTTTTGCAATATTCTTATCTATTTCTTCACAAGAAATAATCCTGTGTTTCTAAATTTTCTGAGAGATTTTAGCTGCTGAGCATGTCAAGAGGAAACATTCTTTCCACCTTCACTCCAGTTTTGCCAACCAAGAGTTGATCCAGCAAATTACATGTTAGCAGAGCACATCAATCAGTATTAGTCACTTGAAGGGCAAGATACCTACTAAATAGTTTTGTGAAAATATTTTTCTGCTTTTGATTTGCTCACAGTACACAGTTCAAGCTTCCTGCTTAGTTATGGTTTGTTTCTCTGTAAATTCTTTTGTGGTTTAAAAGGTTCAGTGAAAGGTTTCCTTTCCTATTTAGGCTCCTCCAGCTACTCTGCTTGTCTTTGTCCACATAAGGAACGTATTCTTCAGTGGAGCTCTGACTTTCCAAGCTGGATTACCCTCTAGATGATGATCTTCAGGAAAAGATTTCATTTCCTCATCACCATTTCTCAGCCACTCAGCAAGAACTGCAGCTGTGCAGAGACCATCATCCACCCTGCAGTGCCCCATGTGCCATCTCATTCTGCTGTACCTTGTCCCATACATGGTTTACAAGGTCTTTGCAGGGCTCCCATATTTCTTCTTTCCGATTATGACCAAGAAAGACACAGCCTGGTGTGGTGCAGGGTTTGTAAAATGGGGCTGCTGCTCCAGGCCCCTTGGGTCAGTGCTGGGGTTAATCTGGACCTGATGAATGTGGAAAGGATCAGCTTTAAACCCTCTGGGCTTTATCTTTGTGGGTTCTGTTGTTCTGGGCAGGGAATTCCAGTCCCTAAGAATCCATTAAGGTTCTCTCGTAGCACTCAAAGAAGGCTTTCTGGAAGAAGTTCTAATTTCATCCAGAGAGGCTTAATCTAACCCAGGGAAATAGATAGAAAACAATAAAATTAAATTAAAACTAGACTAAACTAAATTAAAATAGATTATTTACCACTTATTTCAACATGACCTCAGAGAAAGAAATGCCTGCTTAACAGAGAGCTGTGTTTCCTCAGTGATGTCCGAAACAGAAGCTGACAAAATTAAAAACTAACAAGTTGACTTTGTTTACATTTTTAGAGCAACAGGCACTGCAGAACTATGATATATTTCTGAAAGACTCCCCTGATATTATGTTCGAGAAAATTTTCAGTTGGGAAGGCCCATATATTTATTTTGTGCAATAAAGAGGGAAAAAAGAATCTGAAAAAAATTTGAGGCACTCTGCCCTCAGTGATGATATATAACATTTTTAGAGAAATGTCACTGTACAAAACTCACTTTTTGTGTTGATCCATAAAAACAATTTATTTCTATAAGAAAATATAAGAATTCTGATGTTTTACATTCTCTGTAATCTCCTTGTACGTCTGCTCTAAAATTTTTCAGGGTTATAATTTCAAGTACCTTGAAGCTTCATAGATTCACACAATTGCTCTTTGAACCTTTGCAGTGGGATGAGAAGGAAAGATGGAGGTGCACAGAGGAATTCACTAACTCAGGTGAGCAAACCCACCTAAGAAAAATGTCTGACAGTCAAAAGGGACCTGAAAGGACTCGTGCAGTTTACGTGACACTTTTGGACAAAGGGGTTTTATTGCCTGTAAAAAGAAACTGTGAAACCATCCCAGCTGCCCCTCAATTAGGTCCTTCTTTGGTGTTAACTGAAGAGAATCCAATTTGGTTTTCCCTGAGGGCTCTCCATGAGTTGAAGTAAAGCTCAGTAAGTGGAGACAATACGGAGATTCAGCTCAATAAACTGCTGTGTAGAGTCGCCCTTAGTCCAGATGGGATCACAAGAATCATAAATTCCTGGAGGGAACTAAATTAAAATTTAATTCTCAAAGCTTGCCTGAAAGATTCTAACCAAGTCTGGCTTGCAGGAACTGCAGTTACAGCCATTAATTCTTTAAGAGGGGCACAGTTGTGACAATTCCCCACTCCCACTTCATAACCCAGCAGTTTTGCCCTTGGCTCTCACTCTCCCCCAGTGCTCAGCTCCCATCTTCTGAAGGGACTGAATCCCTGCCTCTCCCCACAGCTGCCTGTCCCAAGTGCAAGGCTCACCTCATTTTGCCTTATTCCCTTGAGGATGTTGTTATGATGCTCTCAGGCCTGAAATGGGAATGGGCTCAGCTGACCCCACGATTCTCTAGACAGCCATCCTGGCACATCCCTGGTCCACCAGGCCATGGAAGCATCCCTGACACCTGTGGTGTGGTAAGGACACAGCAGGTTTGTTGTCCTGCTCTGTTTGCAGTGAGGAAGAAGGGGTACCTGACAGGTACCTTTAAACAACAATGGCACCTTTTAAATGTCTTGTTACCTCATTTTCCACCTCTTGTTGTTTTCTTTCACCATCATTGCCCCTCTCCCTCTCCTCCCCAGTCCTCCCCAGTTAAACAACACAGCCTCATTTACTTTTTCATTATTAGTTCTACTGTTACCACATCCATAGCCCTGTTAATATTCCTGAGCCCATTAGTGGCACAGTTAATCTCAGCTCTAAGTCCTGTGGCTGATGAGGGCATCAAGCTGCTGTTGGTCTTGCCCAAGGTCCCAAAGCTCCCTTTCAGGGAGGTTTGTCCATCCCTAACACCACTTCCCCTGAACCACCTGTGAAACTCAGCCATTCTTCATGGTGCTGTCAGTAGCTCCTGCCAGCTCCTCTCATTGTTACCTGTCACATCCAGCAATTTCTCACATCCCAGTTTCCCACATTAGCTCAGTCGGCTGGAACTGAGGCCAGGGCCAGTCCTGGCTGCTTTCACTGTTTGGGGAGATTTACCAGCTCCATCTCAGACTGCAAGGCTTTAACCTTTGGCTGAAGGTTCACATAATGCTCATCAGACTGAAACAGGAGCTCCTAAAACCATAATCACTGTACATCTAATTAAAACTCAGAATTCATGGGATTCTGGACTGAATGAGCTTAGGTGACCAGGGAGAAATAGAACAAACCTTGCTTTTTCCATGTCCATATATAAAGGAGGAGTCATTTGGTATTGTCATTATAAGCATCTTTAGCATAAACCAAATATTCCAACAACATAAAATCCAACAGCACAGCTGAGGTAAGGACCTGTGCTTCTGCCTTGAGACTCCTTTGCTCCTGCTGCCAGTGGTGACATCTCCAGCAGGAGCTCACTGGCACTGGGCTCAGACTGAAGTGAAGAGTGGAGACATGCCTCAGAGAAGGAGATGGAAAAGCTCTGGCTGTGTTCATGGCTCCTTATCAGTCAGCTGGGACTCATTGCAAAATCATGACACAACTCAGCCACAGCTGGTCTGACCTCATTCCTCCTAGGCCTTGTCATCTGACAAGCAGCCAAAACATTGAGATTGAAACAACAGCTTCTTCTGGGGGCAGCTTGAAATCCTCTATAAAAGGGTCATTTCCTGGCTATGACTCATTTCAGCAAGGAGAGTGTGAGCTGCCTTGCTGCCAGACATGAAGGTATGAGAGAGGAGAAGCATTGAAGCCATCACACACTCATCTTCCACTGGGGCTGGCTGCCTTACAGGATTGCTGATGTCCGAGAGCATCATTCAGCTCTTCCAAACTTCTCACCTGCCATGAGTGCTCCATCAGCCAGGGATTTGCTTAGCACAGGTAATGTAATCATGGGGATAACATGGTTTATTCCAGGACTCATTCATCCAACAAAAACTGAATCCAAAACACTTCCTCAAACAGTTTTCCCCAGATCTTTTACTGAAATGACAACTTGAAATGTTATACACTAAAAGGGTAAAATTCATTACATGACTGAATTAATAGCCAAAAATGTTGCCAAAGTTCTGTACCTTTTAGCTACCATCTGTATGTTTGGAAACTGAAGAGGAAGCATTCACAAGGTGAAGACATCGCACAGTGGAGGAAGCAAATCCAGATCCATGGAGAACAGATCACTGATGCAGTAAAACTATTTTAAGTGCCATATCCTGACAAGTACTAAAAAGACAGAGGCAGAAACACAGCTAGAGCCAAAAATTTCCACACGTCTAATTTCAGCTTGGATTGAGGGGTGATTAATGCAACCTTTGTCTGTTATTTTCTGTAACCACACAGCTCCATGAACACACATCCACAGCTAAACCACTTGGTAGCTGGGCTAAGGGAGAAGGGACCTTGAAATGCCTTTATGTTTATTTTTTATCTTTTCAGAGTTTTCACATTCCAGCAGCTAGAGTTTTGGTTGCTGTCAGTTTCCTTAAATGCTTCTGGGTCAAGAGCCAGTATTAGAAATTATTTGAAAAGTCATTATTTTTAAGCAAGAAGACACTCACTGCAGCTGTGATACAAGAAAATCTGTCTCAGAGCAGCTTACTGTGCAAATGCAGTTCTATCACAATGATTGCAATAAGACCATACTGTATTGTCCATAATTACATCCATATTAGGAGGAAAAAAATTAGCTAAGCTGTTCAGTTACATGCCAAAACTATTTCCTGAGGGATATTTTTTTTTTACTAATGTTAGGGGGAAAAAATGAAACCAATCTGGCCTGGTTTAAAGAACTTGATTTTTCTTTTATGTCTGATGGAGAGAAACGAAATAAGTGAACAATATCTGTAAAGCCACTGCTAGGTTTTAGGGTGGGAAAAGTTTATAGGGTGACAAAAGTTCCTCCCTCTTGGCAAAGAGAAGGAATTCATAAATGCAGAATGAGACAAGGTTACCGCTCTCAGGGAGAGGTATTTTTTCCCTATCTACCACAGCACTTTTCTGCAGTTTGACACAATGCCAGCCTTCACTGGGACAAAATCCTATCTCCTGAAGTACCAACTGCTATTTGGCTCTGGGTGCTTAGAAATATGCTCTTGTTGCTACAGTGATCTCAATATAAATCTGGTTTCTTGCCTACTTTCTATTTCTTTAGTTGTTGTTGTTCTTAACAGCAGACTAAAATAACAGATCATATCACTCCTAAATTAGATAAGTCATAGCTAGCTAGATATTCTTTGGGTAAAGGCACAGGGCTGCTACAAACTGTTGGTTGGCTTGTCTTTAAACCTGTATCACCAGATTTTACTGTGAAATAGAGGGAGAGGTTTATGTAAACTTAAGAGTGCCAGTAAAGAATCATTGGTTGGCAGACTACAAATTCAGTTTCCCTGCAAGTTTTACTTGCTCTGAGGGTTTCCACCCTGAAATGCTGCTTTGTAAAACCAAAACAAACGAAAAAAAAATCTATCAGACCATTGTGAACTCTGGTTCTGTAAACTATCACTGCACAATGGTTGTGTATTTGGGAATTCTCCATCAAGTAGAAAGCTGTAGGATGGTTTGTCAGAAGAGAATTGAGGATTTGGTAGCATGAAGAGTAGAGATTGATCAAAATTTAGGAAGCATATTTCATTAAAAGAAAGTCATTTATATCTCCTTTCAAGAAACAGATATTGAAATGTCTACATTCAAATTATTTTTCTCTTATATGCTGGTAATGAAGTCCTCCCTCACTACAACATATCTCACTATAAGTACCACTTCCTTAATCAAAATGCAGCCGCATCATGGTCCTTCCCTTCTTTCATTAACTCCCTCTGGCAAACAATTTGAACAGGTGTCAGACTAAGGGAGCCTCTTCCTTTGCAGATTGAAACTGGTTTTTGTTCAAAAGAGTTCATTCAGAGTAAGGTGCATCACCCTATTTGTAGTAGCTGTATAGCAGGTGTAGACAATAATTCAGTATCTCCAAAACACCTGATTTGATGCCTGAAGGTCTGACCCTTCATTCAGACTGGAGACTTTTTCCCAGCAAAAATAGAGAGTGCAGTAGTGGGGTCAGTCCTAGGGGATGGTTCATGAACTGACCAATAAAGCATCCTGTGCCTACAGGCTTCTCCATGGATGAAATCCAGTTACATGGAAAAGCAGGAATCTGCCTATGATTCCCCCACAAGAACAGTACAACAGAGGAAGGGGTATTGCTGTTTGAAGCAGAGAAATCATTTGGGGAGAATAAAATCTTGATGATGGTGAGAGGGGAAAGCTCTAGCTTTGAAGAATTTGGAAAAGCCTTGGTGGTTTTCCAGACCTTTGATGTTTGATTTGAGCCAGATCCTGAAGAGGATCCCATCAGCAATTGCTTTGATTCAGCCTTTTGGGAGAGAAGAGTTCAGAGTCAAGGATGTGAGCCCACTTTCACAGGAATAAGGGAAGTCTACTGGAAGGCAATTATGGGACTAGCAGAAGGCAGGCTCAGCCCTGGGCACAGCCTGTGACAAGGGCTCACTGCTGTCCCTCTCACACTGCAGGAGCTCAGCAGAATGTCACTGCACCTGGGCCAGTGATTCCTGTTGGACAGAGTTCTTACACTGTCTGCCAAATCCACATCTCCCCCACTGGCTCCAGCACCTGTGAAGGAGCAAGGTAAGTTCAGAAAATTTTCACTGTAGGTGTTTCACAAAAAGAAAATGTTCAAAAATTTTCACTTTAGGTGTTTGTTTGATTTAGGGTTGTGCAGACATTAACAGAACAATCTTCTAGAAACGTGTGTCTTTGAGATTCACTGGAGTGTGTAATGCTGTGCCTGCTGCCCCCAAGCTGATGCGCTCCCCCACAGTTGATTTTTAAGAGCATTACATGAAACCCAGGAGACTGGGCCAGTTTCCAGCTCTGTCACAGGTGTCCTGTGTGACCTGTAACAAGCTGCCCAGTCCCACTGTGTGTTCCTTTGGAGACTGAGGGTGATGCCCCCCTACCCCAAAGGGACATTGTCAGTACACATTCATCACTCTTGTGCAAAGTTGTTCACGGGTACTGGAACAGGGGGTGAGAGTGAACATCTCTGTTTCATTTCTCATGGCATGATTCCCTGGGAAATTTTGATTGTTCTTTCAGGCCAGCCTTCCTAAGAGCATATTAAGGAAGGTGATGCCATAAGACATCTTCTCTTTGCTCATCTTTTTTCCTTCTTTTTCCTTCTTGATTTTTTTTGTTTTCTTGTCTTGTCATTCCTGTTTCTTTTATTATCTATCTATCTATCTATCTATCTTTAGGCACTACTTTTCATTACTCAGCTATTTTCCCCCTCTGCCATTTATTCCTTTCTAATCTTTCTTTCTTCCTAATATAGATGTGCATTGGACTAGGAAATAAAGAGTTTTGCTCACCCCTTGGGCTCTCTTGTGTGCCTGCAGAATAAATAGAAATACATGTTGAAGTACATTTCCAATGTCCTGTTTAATGCACACTCACATTATAATAATTAGTTTGATACCAATTTTGCTGTGTTTCAGGGAGCTGTTGCCTGATGGTTGTACAACAGTAGTCTGTTTGTTTGGGTGACATTGGAGTGATGTGTTTCATAGTTATGGTGTGCATATATGCTGAAATGCTGGGTTTGGGTACATGGTCAGTTCCATTGTTGGAAGACAATGGTGTGAGAGAGAATATGTGTTAATGTTGGAAATTTGTCATGCTGAAATTCATGTCTTGGCAAAAAGCCTAACAGAAATCTTCATCAGTACCTTCAGCACTCTTATGAAGGAGGGGGATTTTGCCTGTCCGTCATGTAGGGTATAAGGGGGCTGAGAGGATTAATTACATTACTTTAATGTCTGTGTTGTCTTAAGTGAAAATGAAACATGTCTTTAGCTACTTCAGCTGTTCTTTTCTTGGTTGGTGCATCTTTCAGGAGGTGTCAGTGTGAAACAGCCTGCCCAGATGGAATTCCACCTTCTCAATGCTTGACTGGTTGTTTAAAGGCACTGCTGAGTCTGCAGAGCTGTGCAGGGATGGTGGTGTGTCTGCAAAGCACAGAGTGAGAGCAAAAACAGAAAAAGATAAGCACAAAACTGTGATGTACCCTTGCCTAGTGATATCTTGAATAGAAATAGGGAAAAAATATTTAATAATTAGTGACTTACAATGGAATAGACAGGGCTGTCTAGTTGACTATCATTGCTTGCTATAAAAATAAATGCAGAGACTCTCTAATGCAGTGTTCAAAGGAACATCAAAATGAAAGATGGTCCTTCCCAAAAGGGACTTCCTTTCCCTGTCTAACCTGAAGCATACCTTATTGGGACCAAAAAAAATACTAAAAAATCTAGCTGCTATTTATTCAGTAGCTGCAGGGATTCTGCCACTACAGTTACAGGTTACATGCATGTGTAAAAATCATGCTGGAAATTTTATTCCAGACCCTCACACCCTATTGGCAGCACTCCCAATTCAGTATATTTTGTTTGTTCATTCTGCTCTGCCTCTGCTTTCTGCTTCAGGTAACTTATCTCCAGGCATGGGCCATGAACATGAGGATGCTGTTCCTGAAAATAATCTCAAACACTCACTTCTCAGATACTGTATTTGACTCTCTTCTGCCTGGAAAATCTGCCTGGAATAGCAAAATTTGCAAGTTTATGCTACCCACATTGTGTCAGAATCAGTTAAGTAACACAGTGCCCCAATTCCTATTGAAAAACAGGAGAAGAAAAGCAAGACAACCAAAAGGAAAAGTATTCCTATTTTTCATCATAGCTTCTTATCTTCTGCAAAATAACAGTGCAAATTTCCTGTCCTCTGGCACCCTAAACAGATGTGACTTGGAGCTGCTCTGAACATGATAGTGTCCAATACTTTGTGTAATGGCTGAAAAGCCTCCAGTTTGTAAACATTTTAAATCAAAATAACATTCCTGAAAAATCTGTTTATAAAAGATTAAAGTGCCAAGTTTGATTCTGATTTTTTTAATACAACAGGCTCCAAGCAGAAACCTTAAATCCCAATACACAGACATTATGTGCATATTAGTAATATCTACTGGAATTTTTCAAATAAACTGTATTAGTGTGTGTTATCAATAATAGGACTTATGGGTCCAGTGTCCTGAGAGTTTCAAGGCATTCAAAATTTGCATCCTGGCTTTGTCACTTAGCTAATGTCTTGTTTACAATGCTGCCAAGATCTGCGTGAGCTGTTTGGCTTGCAGGATAAATGAAGCCAAATCAAAGCCATATCTTTATGCCAGCAGTGATTTTCTTCAAATGTCTTGTCTGTAGCATCCATAGAAACATTATGGAAGCTTAATATTTGTAGGAGATTGAGACAAGGGAGGCAGGGGGAGATTTGCTCTTTCTCTATAAATTTTATCCAGCTTCAGCTTACAAATCACAATCATGTTGACACTGAGATGCCACAGAAGGCAAATCTTATGGAAAGGGTCTTACCTACTGAACATGTCTGAATCATCTGTCCAGAAAAGGCAACAGCAAAAAGCATTCAAATGGGGTTTTTTCCCTATTGATTTTTGAAGGGAACAAAAACCTGAGTTTCCTGAGCCATTTATGTTTCTTTAAAAAGAAAATTAGGAGAGGGGAGGGAAAAAAAAAAAGAAGCATTATTTGGTGGGCTGGTGGTGGCCTTGAATATTTTTGTCATCCCAAGAGCTGGCCTTAGAGAGCTGCCACAAAGCTGTAATTGGGTCTGTGGGTTTCCAAGGAAACAGAACTAATTAGAGTGTGACTGTGGCTGGGAAATCTGGTCCAGCAGGTAGGGCTGTGACCAAGGAGTCATCCCACCTGAGGGGTGCCATCCCCAGCTCCCCCCTGCCAGGGCTGTGACTTCGGAAGGTCAGCTACACCTCTGGAGCTGCAGGGTTTGCACAGAAACCCTTCAGAGCCAGCAGCACTGGCACCAAAAACACATCACCCTGTTCTGGCTGTGCCTCTGGGTGCTGTTGTACCCCATGTCATCACAGGACTCTCTTCAGCACACAGATGCTGTCTGGGCCATTCCTCTGACATGTTTTTATATCCTTTTGCCAGGGATTTACAGCCTAAGTCACCCAGTGACCTTTAAAACCTGTGACTCTCTGGCTGGAGATCCCACTATGATTTTGCTGCTTCTCTCTTACAGCACAACTTTGGAAGACTTCTCAAGCTTCAGGTCCTCCCTTCCTGGGGGCAATGGTTGTCTGACTCTCTCATATACCAGCAGGGTCTCCTAGCCAGCCTTACAATCTCTGCAGGCAGACACTGGGAGAGCTGGATACCACTGCCTTTCCTTCTGCACTTTTGCAGCCTCCAGACATTTTTTTCCTTGCTCATAATACTCGAGAAAAGTAGAGTGAGGCAGAAATGCAGGCAGCTCTCCCAAAAAGTCCTCAGCCTGTGGTAGGTGGTGTGTATCTCCACCCCAATGGTGTCTGCCTGCACTGATAACCGGGCTGGCTAATGGGAGTTTCAGCAACAACAGTGAAATTCTGATTTTCCTCCCAGTGTGACCTCCACTGACTTGTGCTGGCACGGTGGCTGCAGCTGTCACTTGCATCACTGCAATCTGTCCCTGCAGGATCACCACAGCCATGGCAGCTGCCTGTCTGAGTTCCAGCTAAAGGGATCCCCCCTCCCAGCAGCTTCAACTCCTCTGCAATCAATGGAGAGGAAAATGAGAAATATCACAGCCCTGATCTTTCTCAGGCTTGCCAAGGTGGCAGATTATCAGAAATAAGAAAGATTGTGGCTACTTGTGGCAAGACAGTGATGAAGGGGATAATTGGATGAAGAAAAATGAGCTACTAGAGAAGAGGTGGAGAAAAAAGGGAATTAATAGCCAGGATAGAAACAAGATACTTCTTGGAAATAGGAGAAAGTGGAGGAGAATAAATGGAGAAATCATTAAGTACAATGAATGAGAGGTCAGAGGTAGTAAGGTCAGTGGTGAGGAATGGGAAGTTAATATCCCTTGGCAGAAGATCAGGGACTCCTGACAGGAGACTGCAACAGGCACCATGCTGAAGTGGAGCCCTCTCCTTTGTACATTGATTCCTACCCTATTTTATATGCACCTCATAATTTATTTCCCACTGATTAATACTTTAATACATATCAATAAGTAGTGTTTTGAATTGTTTGGCTTAGAATTTCTCATGCTTTACCCAGTTGCTCACTAATTACAGTTACTCACTGCTAACAGTTCACAATGATTTACCTGGGAATTAATTGGATTTTGTTTTCAAGTCTTTGTCATCTGCAGTGAGATGACAGCTGTCCAGGCCTGAGTAGAAAAACATAGGTGGCAACAGGCTCTACTTTTGTAGGTGTAAGTACAAAACTAAACTGCAAAGTCACTGTAGTGTTGACAACAAAGAGAAGGAAACCTTACCAATGGTAAAAACATAAAAAAGGAGATAGGTTTATTAAACCAACACATAGGCTTGTAGTTCATGTCTCAGGGAGGGATTCTTTTAGCCTCTGGGCAGATAAGACTTTATTGAACTACACTCTCTCAGCACTGCAGTTACATGCTACAATATGAACCTAAAAAATTCTGAATGGTTTGACATGAGATTCAAGCCTTTTCTGAATAACAGGTTAATAATTTCTCCAAGCACTCTATTTCTCCTTTAGCAAAAGTAAAACAAATGCAAAAATTGTTCTTTCTCAGATTTAATCTCAGTGTAATAGAGACCCTATTTTAATAAATATTTTACCTATAGGTGTTGCTTTACAGCTGGTGTTCTCTGAAAATAAGCTCTTCTATGCTTTTTCAGGGTATAAAGATGCTGTATGAAAATACAATGTCCTACAGATTCAAAATGCCATCTCACTCTCCTACTCCAGATAATTTATTATAATCTTATGATATAACAACATTTTAATGGAATTTTGGTATCAATACATATGACAGTGACACCACATGAGTCCATTATGATCTGTGTTATTATGATGAATATGAAATAATTTCACTAGGCTAAGATACTCTTTCTAAATATTTGGTAAATTACTGCTTAGCTGCAGTAGAAGTCTCATGAGATTTTCCATGACATCCACAAGGACACAACACAAATTAGCAGTGGTTAGTTCAGAGCCTGATTTCAGATGAATCTGAGATAAGGCTCTTAAACTGTTACTGCAGTGCATTGCAAGTCATTACTACTTTGTTGCAGAAGCATTTATCATAGTCAACTTTTCATTCTGAACTAATGCTTTGGTCCACAGGAATTCTTTCAGGATGATACAAAGCCCTTTGAGGAACCTGTGAAATAATGATTTGATAAATTTCTGCGAGGAAAACAGGACAAATAGAGGTGCTTCTAGAGGTGATCAGAAACACCTGTCCCTGAGATAACTCTGTTCCTAAACTCCATGAGATCTGTTGAGACCCCATTCAGAGACACCTGCTTCTGCTGGTCCCTGATATAGCTTGGGAATGGTTCAGTCCTTAGATTGCTGTCAGGATGCTTCACCAGGTTGTAAAAATGATACTGTGAGGTCTCATTGCTTTTGCTCCTTCTGGTACTCCACAGTGTTTGTCTCCTCATGTGTCATGGCAATACATCTTTCAGCAGAGCTGCATGAATCCAAAATAAGTAAGTATCAAATAAAAACAGCCTGCTACTCAGGCTTGTTTAGAAAAACTTAAAGCTCACAAAATTTTTTCCCTTTAGTACTAGGATTTGTCTGCATGAATAAAAACAGTGATGGAAATATGGCATGAGAGTCTGTACCAGCTTTCCTGCAAAATAGGAGCTAGTACCTACAGTGGGTCAGAAAGACAGGATAAGATGTTGCTGATGGACTTAATATACAAGAGATGTACCTCTCTCTTTTTCCCTTAATTTAGATTCAAATTCTCAAGAATGTGTGCTCCTTCCAAGGCCTCTATATGGCAGAACTTGTGGGTAGTTTGAGAAATAAATCCACTTTTCCTTTATATGATTTAATTTCCTCTAAGTTTCTTTTGCTTTGCTTGCCATCACATTGTCACTAAAACTAGCGACACTGAAAATTTCTCTGCTGGATATACAGGACTTTAGATCAATCACTTTTAAAGCCTCATTTTAATGTTGATTGAAAGCATTCAGAGGTTGTAGCAAAAATATTCCTCGTGATCTTAAATAGGCAGTGGGAAAAGCATGGTGTGGAAAAAACTGATCATATGGGCTCTTCATTGGCTCACCAGTTTTGTATTAATGATTAGAAAAACCCTGCACTCCAGTGGCACAAGCATTGACTGTAAATGTAAGTTGACACCAGCACTTTCTAAAGGATTTGTAGGATTCAGTGCAGTGAGTGTTTATGAAAATTGCTATGAATATCCCAGCTTTATACAGGGGCATAGTGCAGTTTGCAGGAATATTAGCCTGGAGAAGATAAATAGGCCAATTCCCATTTTGGCTAAACAGGTATAAAACTGGAATAACGTGATTGCACCGAGAGGAACTTGATTATATCAATGGGAGCAATATTTGTTTATTGCAGTAGAATTTCCTAGGTCATCTTCTGTAATGTGGAAATTTGGATTCTTCTCTTTAACTTGTTTCTTCTGTACTGTGGAAACACACTTTAAAAATAGCAGCATACATTTGATAGCAGTGTGCTTAGGGAAGGCTGATCTCACTGAGATTGTTAGTCCTACAAGATATGCTACAACACATTTCCTTTATAGTATTACATTGTGTAAATTGTTTGATAGCATTACATTGTGTAAATTTCTTAAACTCAACTCACTTGTCAAGATAACTGGGAAAAAAGTAATCTGAGTGGGTTCATTAAAAGGTGCTATTGATGCTTTTTGGGTATCAGCTTTAAATAGTTTATTACTAGGCTCCAGTCATTGGTGCAGAGCAAGAAGACCCTATTGAAGTATAAACTTCTATAAACTCTTCTGCAGTACAGTGAATGAAACTCTCACAAGGCCTGTATTTTCTTTCATTTAAACTATGATAGTTTTTCCTCTAAATGGATTGGGAATTGAAAGCAACTCACAAATATCCATAATTATTTATGCCAGAATAACAAATGATGGGAGACAGTTCTACATATTCTGTCAGAGAACAAATCTGGAAAGTATTGCTACAAGGCTGTATTAATATTTGTCAATATGCATAGATTTAAATGTACAGCTGGATTTGCTTATTAGCTTGCTCATCCCCTAAATGAAGAAGAATCTGGTAAATGACAAGCACCTGCTTTCTGACCAAGGCTCCTTCCCCACAAAGCTGTGCAGCCACAGGAAGCTGCAGGAACATTCTGTATCCATTGTCTTCAGTGTCAACACTCATTAAGGACAAAACTCTGTGCCTGATCTTTGAAAACCCTTAAGTGACATAAATGATACCTTAAAACCTATGTGTAAAAGGGAATCTTTTTCAAGTGAACAGGACCAGGTGGTTCAGGGGAAGGATTTCTGACTTAGATTAGTTCTTATTTAAAGGTCTTTGCAGAAGCACATTTTGCTCTCCACTTTTTTAGATATTACTGCCTGAAACAATTCTTGCTAGAGGACATTAGTTTCTAGCCAGGGAACATCTGGTTTCACACTTACAGGTCCTGGCAAAAAGACAATCTATTGAGCCAAGAATAGTATCAGGAAACGGGGAGCTCAGATCTCATCTACCTCTCATCAAATACAGTGTGAATTCAGGCAAAAGAGGTAAGCCTTGAATGGCATTAAAGATACTAGTTGGTTTTCTAAAGCAGAACAGCAAAATCTGCATTTAAAGTGCATTTGATTGATAGTGACCAGATTGTTTCTGAGGTCCTATAGCATAACAAAGACAGCAGAGGAGTGTTCAGCAAGCAGCAGCAGCTTGGGTGACAGAAATGCAGCTTTTAGGATGGACTTTTGGGCTTAGCTTGAATTCACAAAAGGGTTGAGTTCAGAATGTCGCTGTTGCATACTTCTTGAAAAAATATAAGTGTAGAGTTCAAAATCAGACTCCAGAATATCAGACAGAGTTAGGATGGCTGCAGGGAAAGAAATAGAGAAAGAGGGGCATGGAAGCAAGGATGAGGAAGCCTGGAATGAGCAGAGAAGAGTGTAAGTCACAGAGCTGCTGAGATGCAGTAGGAGCAGGCCTGGAGCCCTCTTAAATGAGCATTTTCCTTGAGGAAAATGTGTCTGTCTGCCAAGGGGCAGAAAAAGGCACTAACCCCCTCCTGAGAGGCAAAGCAGGTGTTGATGTGTAAGAAGAGGCAGTAGCAGCAGCAACTCCACACATCTGAGAGAGCAGGAGAGCTGCTGCAAACTTCCAGGGAAGGTTCTGACCTGAAGGTATCTGGTGGGATGCAGGAGAGGAATGCACATTGTCTGTGGCTCGAGCTAAGCCTACAGAGAGAAAGGTTCTGTCTCTTCCAGCATTTTAGAGTTATGGAAAGGAGAAACAAGTTCTCTGATGGCATAGGAACTTTTCTGGTGAGGAATACCTTATGGTAAACTCTTGTCATGAATCCCAGTATGTTCCTGTACAGCATTTTAAGGCCCAAGAACAGCTTTGTACCCTTCACTAATTAAAAGAGGAAGAAGAGGAAGAGCTATGACAGTTTTCTCCTTTGGAATTTATTTATATGGCTACAGAAAAAATGGAGTAGCCCAAGAGTATTTTCTCTTGGTTTCAATTTCAGTTTATGATTGCAATTTTTTCATTTGCTACAGCTGAGTCTCTGTTTGGCCTTTACTCACTTTAAAAGACAAAAATTGAGTCTTGTAATTTTTAAAATTTCGAGTGGAATTGAATTAGGTCTACAGAATTGTATTGTCTTGTAGTTCTTGTGGAAGACCTTATTAAGTTCTTGTGGCATAATTTTTCATAACCAAAGCTGGAAACAGTCATCTTTAATTTCAAATTTCAGATTTAATTTTCGGAATTAATTTAGGAAGATAGAAGGCAAATATTTTTTTGCTTTCAAACTATGAAACTTTGATCCATTATGGAAATATGTATGGAGCCCTACAGTATGGAAATATGTAAGGAGCCCTACAGTACCTGCTGCAAGTGTCTTAAAACGATACCCTATGCTCTCTCTTTCTGACTAAGTGAATATTATTATCACAGCATTTGCCAAGAGCTCAGGAAATATTGCTGCTCAGTATAAGGAATACTATACTAATGTGTAAAGACATGTGAGATTATTTAGCTACACTAAATTTCCATGGTGACCAACAACTGTACTTTAAGATAGTCACACAAATCTAGTGAGCATTATCAGTATTGTCTGTGCAATCAATGAAAAGCCAGAATGTGAATACTTTTTCCTGAGGTATGTAAATTACAGCTGGTGTGATATGAATAATACATCCTGCGCACATTAGCACGGTTTTTCAAATGCAAAAGAGATTCTATATGCACAGATAAAATGGGCTTCTCTGAATGTTATATCAGTGGAAAATCTCATTTAGGCAGTGGAAAGAAAATGTGGAACCATCAACATGAGTTAAATAGATGTAGAGATCTGAAAGTCCTAAAAGAAGAAAAAATCCATTTCAGATATCTGAAACTAGTTCTTTATTTGGGACACCATCCTGAGAATCCTGTTCTCTGAGGTTTTTCATGCTTTTACATCTATCAGAGTAAGGCCCCTATACAGGCAGAGAAACCCTTATTACAGCAATTGCTAATACTGTGGCTGGAGAAAGCATATGTCAGTGTAATAGAACAATTGTTCTTCCTTCTTCCCCTTCTGTTTTCTCCTTTATTTGTTCTTTTGGTGCACTTTCATCCTAATAAATAGGCATGCATTTATGTAAAATGAGAAAAAAAATAACATCCTTCCTATTTTACATTTTCAAACCTAGGAAAGAATAAGAATGTTGCAAGTCATTAGTTTTAGATGGAAATGCATAAATTGCAAGAGATCTTCCCATCCTGGAAAAGAAGACAAAGGAAACAAAGTATGGCAGGTGCTGGTGGTACTTAGTGTTCATTGGAGTGCTTTCAAATGGCAAGTGAGGGTGTGCAGTGGGTTTAGGGACAGAGGAGGAACAGAGGGAAGGATGAGAATGTAGGAGAACCCAGCAGAAGGAACCTGTGAGAGACTGAAAACACTGTATTTAAATTTGTATATTTTACCTCAATATGTTTAAAGCTGTAGGTCTTCAGCCAGTACCTTGGGAAACTATTCTGACTATTGTTTCTGGCAATTTTTCCCCCCTTGTAATTTTCCACATTTCATCCAATTTCTGCTACTTATAGAGCTGTTTTACAGCTCTTTCTTCTTGGGCTCAACCCACCCCTTCCATTCTCAGACTGGGCCCAGTAGTCCATGCAGTAACCTGGAGGGTTACCAGACAACTGTGTTAGACCTGGAGATAATTTGACCACTCCTTTGTGTTTCCCAGAGATTTGTCTCTCACCACCTCTGTCATCAGAGCTGTGTGATTTCATCAGGGCACATATTCAGGATCTAGTTCTTGAGCAGGTAGAGGGAACAGAGAAAACAGCCCTCACAATTCCTCACCATCCTTTTGTTAACTGTTCATAGAATCATAGAATCTCTTAAATTAGAAGGGACCCAGAAGGATTATCCAGTCCAACTCCTTGCCCTGCGCAGGATTTTAACTGAGTTTTGTAACCCCTGATCCCTGTGTCAAAAATCATTCTGACAACATTCAAAACTTCCTCCAGTTCTAAAATTCCTGTGTACATACTCACACTGCTTTGAAATGCAATCCATCACCACTGGTTCTGCTACGTGAAGCCATTCTTTAAAGCAGTGTTAAGGGACTCATCATCTCTTGTTGCTAGTTCATCAATAATATTGTCTAAGACAATAGATTGTCAAAGTATTGTCTAAGACAGTCAGATTTACACCTGACTGTTTCTTAGGTCAGAGGCAGGATCTGACTTTGCAGTAGGATGAGAAACCTTGCACTAAGGGCTAGGACCAGAGTCCTTAAGAAAATTCCATGTCCATGGCTTCATTCTGGAAGGGAATATTCAAGGAAGGACAAGGCAGAATGTGACAGCAGAGATCCACATTGACCTGAAAGGACAGGAATGTGAGCAGAGAGCTGAAATTAGCAGCTTCCAGAGGAATGGGAAGATGGAGCCCAGCAGTAACACAGGAGAGGCTGTCAGGAAGCACTGAGTTAATTTATGCTTAAATGCTACGTGAATCTGGCTTGTGAAATGTACAGGGGGCTGTGAACACCAGATAGAAAAGATGAAAGAGCAGATGAATGGAACCTATTTCTTGGTGCACACCTATAGTGAGCTGCACTCATTTATCAAAGCAATATTTTAAAGACTAAAAATACTTCATGGAATTATTCATTAAATAGTCATTTCAGTTTTGACATACTACTCCTGCAGAGATCATAGACAGAACTCTTCTGTCTTTGCTTCAGTTCTTGATATCTTCTCCCCAAACGCAGCTCTGCATGTTCTATTGCTATTTAAAATATATGAATCAAGGGTAAACTATCACTATAAGCAAAGAACTTTCAATAAATTTATAGGAAGGTCCAGGGTTATGTTCTCTTTAAAGTACAAATATTATCTTTTACCTTTTTGGAAAAAAAAGTTATTAGAAATCACACATTTGTAACCAAATACTGCTATTCTAAAGGTGACTAAATTTTCTTGTTGGCATACAGCTACAGTGTAGAATCTTAAGGCATGGTGATAATCTCTCAGATTTAAGGTTTGTAGATTTGCACAATCTAGGCATAAGGCACCTGGTTGTTCTTCAGCAATTCTAAATCATGTCAATACAGGAATAAATACCCAAGGCAACAAACTATCAGGAAAGACACTGTGCCTATCTGTGCAATCATATAATCCAACAGAAGCAAAACAAGAAAAGGCAGAGATTCGGTTTGAATCTGATTGAACCTTCTAAATTACTTATATTTTAAAGCTAACATTTTCATGTGGCAAATAATTCTTTTGCGGGGGGGGAGGGGGGAAGGAGCAAAACAGAAAATAATTTTCCTCCTGAAGAGAATTTCTGCAATACTTTAGAAATTTATATTACTAGTTACATGTATGAAGGTTAAAAGTGTACGGGATTTTGAGGTCTCTGCCTTCTACACTTAGAATGAGAATATACCAATTTTAAAAGTGCAAGGTTTATTTAAATTTTCCCATAATTTTAATATCTTGAACAAGTTAAAAACACAGAAACCAATGTTGAAATTGCAAAGAAGCCATATGAGAAATCTTCAAGGTAAGAAACACACAAGTAGAGTTAATCCACATACAGGGATTCCTGAAAATTTATTAGTAATCCTGAATAAACCACTTGCATACATAATTTTATTATTCTAGTGTACTTTTTTAATGTAAAATTGCACCTTCATGTTCTGATTTTAAAGCTGTCCCGAAATTTAAGGTCATCACAATGTTCAGATCATGTCTGCCAAAAATAGGGCTTTTTTATCTCTGCAGCATGAGGTGTGAAAATGATTGTGCAGGGTGTATATGGGTTGGGAGCAGGCTCCTATTGTCATAACAAAGCCAGACTCTTTCCATGCAGGGGTTTGGTTAATGAGATTTTAGAAGCAATTTAAATCCACAAACTAAAGGAACAATCTAAATGTGGTTTGTGGAATTGATTTCACTGCAACAAGATTAGATTTAGATGTGGTGCATGCACCTTTCTTTTTCTTGTTACAGTAGAAATAGATTTTTTTTTTCTTTTTTACTTGAAAAATAAAATTAAAAGATGCTTCTAAAGTTATTTTTATGGATTCACTGGTTTTTACTGAAAAAAAAAGCAGATTGAGAAGGATCCATAATTATTAGAACTTATGTATATTTAACAAGTATGTTTATTCTAACAAATACAGCTCACTTCAACATAATATATGGAAATTAAAATATAAAAATTAATAAGGTTTGTTCACAATTTCTTGTGAAACCAATAACTCCAGGCAATATTGTCAACTCTTCATTCAGTCTCTCTGAAAAAAAAAACTTTTCACCTTTCCCTTCCTAAGTAACAATTATGAGGAGTATTGTGCTGCAATATAGATTCCAGCGCAGATTTTGGCTGGTGTCTGTGGTGCTAGGTCAGAAATTTCCTTGCTGTGACCAACACCCAGGAGGAGGTGAGCTCCTGAGCCCAAGAGCTGAGGCCAGCCAGGGATGGATATTGCTGCTAACGAGGCTTGGGTTGGGTCAGCTGCTCTCACAAGCTCTGCACACCTTGTGTAGAGCATTACACCTGTGGTTAGCCCACCGTAACTCTGAGAAATTATTTTCATCCTCTTCCTTTACCTTCCAAATCTCTGCCTTTTCCACCATACCTCCAGGGAAAATGAATCAAACTCCTAGGTTTTATTTTCACACAAACTAGATTTGTTTCCGCAGAAAGAGGGTACTCACTCTACAAACTTTAGTCTGTGTTTATGCTTTTGACTACAGGTGTCAAAGTTAGTTTGGAGCATCAGTTAAGTGGTCAATGAAGGGATGTCAGTGCCTGCATAACATAATGAAGAGATCTAAGCTGAGCAACATTTTTTTCTCACAGATTTACAATTTGTAACAATACCTGTGGCCTTGCTATCAAAGAAACCCCAAATGTTTAAATGAAGTCAAGGAGTGTGGACAACTCCTTCAACCTTATTGAGCACCTGGAATCCACATCTGAATTAAAAAAAGAAAAAAACATACAAACCACCTTTGATCTGAAAACTCTGAAACTATCAGACTACAATGGGGAAGTAGCAAAATATGCTTTTATTCTCTAGCAGAAATCAGCATGTATATTGTTGGAAACAGAGCCAGGTGTGACCTCGGGTCTGATCCAGGGCAGATCTTCTTCTGCATGACCCAGTACTATCAGCATTCTCTCATTGGAGATTTGCTAAAGCTGCAGAAAAAAAAAATAAGGTCATGTGAATTCTGCTTATCCTTGGATTTTCACGGTTTCTATGTAGTTAAAGTGTCATTAAATCCTACAGTTCTCCATGGTCTAGAGATTTCTCCAGTCACCATTTGGAGCAGATCCCTCAGAAGAGCTGTAATTGACTCTGCAACTCACCAGGCAAGTTTGTGTTAATCCTGCTTTGCCCAAATCCTCAATTATAGCCCAGAATGTTTGATTACGTCTTTCAGCTTTACTTGTTAGTGCTGTGCAATACTTGTGTTCTGCTTTGTTAGAGGAACACTAATCTCATGAAATGGTTTAAGATCTTATTATTTGTAGCATTTGTTTGCCATCTGTATTAACCTAAAACTATTTGTGTAACCATATCTGAAAATGAGGGATATTAGAATATTTTTTATATGCAATTTAATGTCAGGAAAAGACTCCAGGACTCAGGGAAATGAAATTTTGATCAACCAGTCAAAATAATTTGATGATTTTCCCTTATTTTACATTCAAAGCACAAAGCATCAGTGGCTTAGGGTTAAAGGAGAATTGATAGTTTCAGTAACAAAAACAATACATGAAAAAGAGGAAGCTCTTAAGTACCTTGAAGCTGGAAAATACATGGGTTGGGCTCTGTTCTGCTTTACCTTCAAAGAATTAAAAGCGAGTCCTTTCCTACAATTATGAGACTGGAATTGAAAATGCACGTGTGCCACAAGCCCTGCTGTTATGTTCTACAGCCCAGCAGAGTGCTTTGAAGGAAGCTTAGCCTGCTCCTGCCTCTGAAGTGCAGAGTTCCTTGAATAGATACTCCTCTTGAACAAAACATCCCCAGGAATTAATACGAGTCACACTCTGTAAGTCGGCTTAGGAAGAGCTTTCAGGGCATTTCCTCAAAAGGACCTCAGTGTGTGCTGCCACGATAAGCTCCACTCCTCTGGGATCTGGCTCTTCCTTTAAGAATACTAAAAACTGAGCCACCTTTTTGTCATTTTATAGGCAAGCAAGCTGGCAGACATGATTAACTTTGGGATACGTTCCCTCTCCCCCAAATATCCAGCTAGCTAATGGGAATGGATGTTTGAGGATCAATAACCTGGCAAGTCCTCACTGCCTGATCTGCTGGGAGTGAGAGCATGGCAAGCTCTGCGTGAGGCAGGTTCTCAGCCCACACCTGAGACAAAGGAAGAAAAAGGGGTGGGTTTTTTTTTGGTTGATTTCTTAAACCCTTGTAACTGCTGCAAAGGCTTAATTCTTCCAGCGCTGGATGTTGTCTTTTATTAGTGCATTATTAGAACATTAAGAAGCATATTCAGAGAGACTCTCTGCAGCCTTCAAGTGCCTACAGGCAGCAGAGAGGGAGATTACTGCAGGGGGCTGGATTCAACATCCCTAAAGTTAGTCTCTTGCTTCAAAACATCCTGTGGAGAAGCCTTCATTACTTCAGGCCTTAAAGGGAATAGAGCAGACTTTCTTCCCAAGGCTAATGTTAACCTTTATGAATATCTTTCCTTGCTTCCCCTGAGAGGCATCATTTTAGATCACTGTTTTAAATGGAAGCTGATTTTTTTTTGTCTGTGAATGCAATGAATGAAACAACAAAGCACCTTACTGCAGGTTGGTTTTTTTTTTTCTCTCCATACAGTGTAAATATTTGCTTCCAAGCTGTAGGTCTGTCAGTCAGATTTTAGTCTGAAGAAAATATTTGCAACCAAGATAGCAACCGCAAACATAAATAAGATGTATAAAGGAAATAATAGCCCTTACTCTAATGTTATGATCACGTACCTACATAGAAAGGTGCAGCCCTCCTGTTGTATAATCTACTATTGGTCCTGTTATGTGACCTAATTAAAACTCTACCTCGAGGATGTCCTTGTCATGCCTGCCAAAATATTAGGGTAATTTAGGAGTTCCCCAAGGAGGGACCTGTGAAACTGCAGACAGCAATCAAATGCCAGCTTTCACACAAGAGGGCTTCCTTAGAAGTTGTGAGAAGCTGATTTTCACAGTGCAGTAGGAATTACTCCTTTTCCATCATGGAAATCAGCTTAGATGCTCTGTCAAGTTTTAATCCCATCCAGCAGCTGAGTCCCACAGAGCAAGCCATCCTGACAGGATGGGTGAGAGAATTGGAAGGGAGAATGAGATAAAGTCAATTTAATAGGTAAAATAAAGGTCCTGTGTGCCAGCAAAGAAAACCAGGTGGTCCAGTCATCGCTTCCCATGGGCAGGGAGGTGTTCAGCCATCCCAAGGAGAGCAGGGCTCTGTCCCCTGTGACAGTGACTTGGAAAGGCAAATACCAATGCTCCAAGCATTTCCTTTTTCTGCCCCCAGCTCTCTATGCTGAACGTGATGCCATTTGGTGTGGAATATCCCTTTGGTCAGCCAGGTTCTGTTGTCCCAGCTGTGTCCCCTCCCAGGTTCTTGGCCACCCTTCCACACTCTGCAAGGGCTGATCAGCAGTCACAGAAATGTCCCTGTATTATTAGTGCTGGTTCCAGCACACCCTAAACACAGCCCCATACTGACTGCCAGGAAGAAAATGAACTCTACCCCAGCCCAAACCAGCCTGTGCCCCTACAAGGAATTTTTGTTAGCAATTGATTTATATAATGGAGTTTGCCATAGAGTCTGTAATGACTGGAATCCCCAGGAACCTGGGCTCACACTTCCCAGAATGAAACAGGAGCTGATTTTGCTCATGGTATCTCTGTGCCAGTGAACAGAGGCAGGGCCAGGAAGGGAGAGATGATAATGCATCCTGGGGATGCATCAGAAGCGAGAGGGAAGGAGTCAGGGATGGACAGAGGCAGCAAGTGAGAAGAGTATGACAGAGAGAACCAAAGGAGGTTGGGGACCAAAGTAGGAAAACAAGAAAAGAGTGACAGTATTCTCAACTCATGCAAGTTAAGTGCCATATAAATTCCATAATGATGCAAACCACCCACTGCTGCACTCTGAAGCACCAGAGTGCTCTGTTTTCCTCAGGTAATCCTCTGAGAAAGCAAGGGAAGCAATGTGTAAATACAAACTTCAGTATGTAACTACTGTTTTAAAATTTGTCAGACGAGAATTTCTGTGCTAGCAATAATTTCGTCCTGTTCTCAAAACATGTTTTATTGGTTTGCCAGTTAAAGCTGCTACCTCACAAATCAAATAAATAATAATCAGAGGGTACCAGGAGATATGCAGGTCTATGGCCCCATGCTAATCAGCTGTGTGCATGCAGTGGCTCAGATGAATACCTGGAAACTCCCCAGCTGTCAACCTTATAATCACTCAAACATCAGGGATGGTGATTTGTGAGTGGGCCCCTAACCCTTTAGTGAGCAAATCAAATTATAATTGCATGCATTCTACAAAAAAATACTGTACTGAGCAGCTGAAGAGCCTCCCACTTTCTGAAATACATTTGCAGAAGGTATTTATTGACTCACCTTCAATCCCAATTGAGTTCAGAAATCTGAAGTTTGAAGCACAAGTAGTTAATACAAATGATCAGTGGTAAATATTCTGGCTTGTTTTAAAATGTAGTCATTTCTCTTCCTTCAGAAAATCTGGAGAGGTGGAAAAAACAAGTTTGTTGTGGGTAACCAGTGAATAGCACAGTGTCCTCAGTGCTTAGTACAGAAAAGGTCAGACTACAGTGAGGACTTCTAGGGGAAAGAATTTCAGATTTCCCAGAGCTCAGCTGCTGCTTCTTTTTGCCAAAAGGAGTTTAAAATCAGTTTCACACTCCCCCAGCATTCTTTCAGGGAAGAGTAATGTAAAAATTAGGGTGACAAAAGCAGCTGTACCTTCACTTTGGGAAAAAAGAATCAAATTATTTGGCTTCAAATTCTTAAAAAAATATCATGGGAGTTCCAAATCCTTCAGCTGCTGCTGCCTCATCCTCAAAAGGTGACTGAGTCAATAATTTTGGGAACTTATTTTTGCATACTTACACTGGTAACAATATTGAAGTGCAAAATAGTGGTCAAGAAACCTTATCTGTGCAAATGGTGACATCAAATTCTCATCTCTGCCAGCTACCCTCTGGGATTGCAGCCTGCTGGGTTTCAGTGTGGGTTTTGTTCTTCATTATTTTGATGTGGCATTGCTAATGAGTTGTGAAATGTCTTGTGCTGAGCATTCAGAGCCTTGAGCACATTCCTGCCTCTGGCAGCTGTGGGAGAGGGTTATGGCAGAACTGCATTTTGCCATCTGGATGGTTTCTTTTCCAGAGGCCCTGCAGGGACAGAGAGAGTGTAAATCTTTACTTGGCGCTTTCAAAGGGTTAACAAAGGAATTAAAAAGCTTCATTAGCATCGGAGGAGGATGGCAGTCGGCTGCTGTGCTTACACACACGCTGCAGTTGGAGACAATTTCGGCACTAAGGAGTTGAGAGGCTGAGGACAAGTAAAATGTAGCAGGTTTTGCAGGCAAAGACAGTTACCTTAATGAGTACATGGGCAGTGCTGAAGGATTGGAGCACAGTACAAGATTCTTGATAAAGCCATCTGGACACAGGGGCAGTGAGGACAGATCAGGAGGAAGGAACCACTTTATAACCTTTTGTGGCAGTATTAGAAAGTTGCTAACAATGAATTTTGCAGCTCTGATCAGTTTTTGGATTTGAATCCCATTATATATTTTTTGAAGTGATAGATATTCATTGAAATCCCAATCTTATTTTGGATACTTATAATTCCATGCTCAAGAGTCAGAGAAATTTAAACCATTACTGTGCACACAAACAACATTAAAAAGATGATATTAAGCTGGTGGAGATGAATAATGTTCTTTAATGCATTTCTGTGCACGTGTGCAATTTGCTTGGTGTTTTGTTTCTCAAAACTATTTTCATCTCAGGGATTCATATTGATATTTGCATAGGTCAGCAGTAGACTGGGAATCATTAAAGCAGCAGAATGTGTCACTTTAAGCTAATGAAGTATTTACCACTGCCAGCAGCAATATTGGTGTGAGCCCACTACAGCTTTGCCAGTGCTTTTCACAAGCATTTACTGAACAGCAAAGAAAAGCTGAGACTTGGGACTCTGAGCTTCTGGTTCTGTCTCAACAAGGGGTGATACATTCCAGGGGACAGAAACTTCCCTCATTGCTTTTTTCCCAAACCACACTTTCTAAGCTGCTGTGGTTGATCTTTCCCAGGTCTTAGTCCTGAACCATCTCCTTGGTAGTCTATACACGTGGGGTTCATCTCACACAATGACATTATATTGGGGTTTTGTGGCCAGTTTTTGTAAAGGGGAGGGGAAGGAAATGCACTACAAATGTCTATGTCTTACCAGGTTTTCTAAGAGCCTCTGATAATCAAGTACAGCACAGTACATGTTCAAACTATTTAAAACATCTATTTCGGGCTGAGAAGTGTTGTGCTTTGCTAGTGTCTTAAAGGACCTACATGGTTTAATTGAAATAACTACCAGCTACACTAATTCCAGAACAAGTGTGCTTCTTCTTCTCTCTTTTCCTGCTGCACCTTCTCCATCAGCAGCTCTTCAATGTTCTCCTTGATTCAGTTTCCAATCAGGATTGCCTGGGATTCAACAAAATAATTTGATTGGTAACTCATCTTCCTCCTCTTCCTGCCTTTCTTTCCCTGCCCTCATGTGGTTTTCTTTGCACAAGGACCCTTGAGGGGACCCTTGAGGGGAAGCTGTGTGAGGAGGGGCTGAGGTGCCTTGGTCTGTTCAGCCTGGAGGAGACTGAGGGGAGACCTCAGTGCAGTCACAGCTTCTTGTGAGGGGAACAGGAGGGGCAGGCACTGATCTCTGCTCTGTGGTGACAGTGACAGGACCCAGGGGAATGGCCTGAAGTTGTGTCAGGGGAGGTTTAAGTTGGATGTCAGGAAAAGGTTCTTCCCCAGAGGGTGGCTGGGCACTGGAACAGACTCCCAGGGCAGTGCTCACAGCACTGCACAACATATCTTGACTTTGCCTACACTGCTGAGTAAAAGAGCAGCAGGGACTGATTTCTGGCTCCCAAGGTCCAAGCAGCATGGGCAGGTTTGTGGCCACAACACCAGGTCCCACTAGAGCAGATAGTTTGAGTCTTTGACCTGTCCTGAGGCCCCACACCTTGTCTGAAACTCATGTGGTCCTAAATCAAAGGGATTATTTTGTGTGGGGCTCTTTGCAGGCCAAAGGCTTGCAAGGAATTAATCTCCACTGCAGCTTTTTGGAGAGTTCTGTTTATAACATGTAAAGAAGGGTATTAATTGCATGCTGTAGGGCATGACAAAAGGATATATAGGTGTATTTAAGGACACAAAGCCTGGAGACATGTTAGAAGACTTTTTTAGTTGAACAAGACCAAACAGGGTAATCATCTGCTCAACAGTATATTTTTGTACCAGTTCTGGGAATGAACAGTCTATCAAATTTTATATCATGTTTTGGGTGGTCAATTTGGAGGATTGGAATGCAGTACTCAGCCTTCCTCCTCTTGTTTAATTTAGAAATATAGACATACCCACAGAAACCTCAAATTCTTTCTACATGTGCTAGTTCATGCATAAGAAACTGTGTAGTTATTTAAGCATAAAACTGGGAACTTACTAATTTGTTGTACTACTTTGAATCAACATTAGCTTTCCAATCATGAAGTAGAAAAGCTGTAAGAGTCTCCATTAGTCATGTATGGGGAGTTATAATTTATATAGTTACATCTATATTAATATTTTTATACAAAAATTATCTCGGCACATACGAGATGCACAAAACAGCACCATCCATCCTCTGCCAAGTGTGAAAACCAAAAGCATAGAAATACTAGATCTTATAAGAGTCAGAATTTTCAGAAAAAAATTTAAATGCAGACCAGCATTTTTCTGTAGCTTCAATTAAAAGAATAATTAAAACAAGACAGCTTAGAAAGTGGCTCTGCTGGGCTAATCCCTGCCCAGTTATCTCCAGCACTGCCCAGGATTCCTAGAGCAGCAAGTGCCTTTGGCAGAAAACAGTAACTCAGTGCTCAGTAGGTGAGAGCAAGGCACTGATAAACTTAAACCTGCACCAAGTGTCTGGGAAAAAATACACAACTCTTGCTTAGTCAAAAAATACTTTGGTTGTTATTCTCCCAAAGAAGGAGAACATTGGAGGTGCTGGTATATTGAAACCAAACTGTGATCCAGTTCCCTAAATTGAAGTTAGTAGCCTCTAATTGTCTCAGTTCAGTCAGATCCAGCACTGGAATGTCATTGCTTGTAACACTGGAATTATGTGTCTGTCTCTAGCAGTTACCAGTGCTTTGAAATGCAGAGACTTTTTATGCAAAAAGAATAAAAGAGGAAAATTTTGCTGGAAAACTCTCTCAAAATCTTCCCTAAGTTTCAAACAAAAGTGTGGAAAAAAGTCTACTCTGTGCTCCCAAGGATTATTTTTCAGTCAGAATTTTTTTGTTTTACTTTTTTTTTCAGAGCTTTTGAAATTTATGTTTTAAAGTTTAGTACATTGCATTAATAAATCAGAACCTTGTGAAAACAAATTATGAGGCATAGTTACACGTCAAAAAGATAAATCAGAACTTAATGGCCAGGATAGAAGATATTTTCTAATCAGTCAACTAGAGAACTAATTATTGCTATAATTTGTAAATCAACCAAAGAAATACATCCATATTCTTAACTGGAATGCATAAATCTGATGACAAAGTTAACACTTATAATTTGGATCATTTTGTCTAATGTTTATAAATCAGTCTGTTAAATAAGATTTGAGCAAGATCTATAAATTAACACACTAAATTAAAAGTGTGTGGTTTCTGATGATAAATAAGGATTTACAAGTGTTGGAGGTAACCAAACAAATTTACATTCCTCAATTAAATGGTAGTTAACCATTATAAATCAAAGCTGTAAATAATGTTTATCTCCTCAGATGTTCATGTTTCAGAAAGCCCATCCTAAAGAAAAAGAGAAAAGCGTTGAATTTAAATTGTTTCCTCTTTAGCATACAAATGGAGTACACACTAAAGACTGAGAGAAGCATGACTAGATTCTCCTATTTAAATGGCCACAATACCAGCTTTTGTTCTGCTTTTTCTGCAAGCTTTGCAGCAAGAGATATACTGGAATATAACTTGCTATAAGTGTGTGGTTCATATTATTAAGCATATCTGCAAGTAGGAGAATGTTTTTCTCCAAAAAAATGAACATGACCTGACAAGACAGAAGAGTATCAGACTTCCCTCTGTGGATTTTCATCCTTCCCCTCCCCTGCTCTGAGTGTCTGTGCAAACAATGGAAAGCTGAATACGTCTCATGCCAGAAGGCAGCAGGTTACTAAAATACCCATGACATATTTATGCAAGAAACATGCTGTAGAACATATGGGCCTTGGGAGCCTTTCCCACCTTCTGTCTCTGTGTATTTTTTTCAGCTGTGAGAAGGCCTGATGAAGAGATTCATTTAATTGGGAAAATGAATTTTAGGCCAGAATGAGAAAACAAAGCAATCAAAACAGGGGACTGTAGACATGAGCCTGAACTTCAAAGCACTTTGGTAGTTCTAATAAAATAAATTTTGCAAACTCCAAGTCAAATTCCTAAACATAATCCTGGGTTAACAGGTGGAGAAACCTCAGACTTAAGGAGGCTGAAAACAAATCATCCATCAGGAGCCACCAATTTCGAGTGCTTGACTGGACAAATACATGCTGGGCTCCAAGCTGAAAACAGGAACATAGCAGCAATATAAATCAATGGTTTCTTTTGAAAATGAAGCCATGGACTGGGGAAGGCTGGAAACACAGCTGTGTCAGCACTAGAGCTCATTCCTGTCTTGCTGCTGAAACCACACTCCTTTCTGAAAACCTTGTCTCTAAACCTCCACTTAGCATGAGAGCTTTAAGAGTGTAAAGAATCACACAATGGGCCAGGTTGGAAGGCACCACAAGGGGATGAAGGCATGAAGGCCCCTCTCAGATATCTCAAGGTTGAACAGGCCCAGCTCCCTCAGCCTGTCCTCAGTGAGATGCTCCAGTCCCTCCATCCTCCGTCACCTTCCACTGGACCCACTCCAGGAGCTCCACCTCTCTCCTGTCCTGAGGAGCCCAAATTGGACACAGCACTCCAGGTGATCCTCACAGGGCTGAGCAGAGGGGCAGCATCACCTCCCTGACCTGCTGGCAGTTCTCTTCCTAATGCACCCCAGGATCCCATTGACCCTCTTGGCCACAGGGACACGGTGCTGGCTCAGGGGCAGCTCATTGTCCACCAGCACCCCCAGGTCCTGCTCCCCAGAGCAGCTTCCCAGCAGGTCAGTCCCAGCCTGTCCTGGTGCCTGGGGTTGTTCTTCCCCAGGGCAGGACCCTGCATTTGCCCTTGCTGGGTTCCAGGAGGTTCTCTGCCCATCTCTCCATGCTGTCGAGGTCCTTCCCAAGGGCTGCAGGGCTCTCTGGGGTACTGGCCCCTCCTGCCAGCCTTGTGTCACCAGAGAACTCCCTGAGGAGGCATCGACCCTCATTGATGAATAAGTTAAAATAAGGAATAAGAATGAATAAGAGAAATAATGAATGAGATAAATAAGTTGAATAGTGCTGGGCCCAGTACGACATATTGGGGACACCACTGGTGTCAGACCTTCAACTGGACCTTGTGTCACTGGCTAAAAGCCTCTGGGATCTGCAGTGCAGTATTTTCACACTTCATAATCCACACAATGAGGAAGAATTTTTCTGCATATTATTCACCCTATAAAAATTTAGAAGCATCCACTTATATACCCAGCCTGGGATCAGTTGCTATTGAAATTAACTGCTGAGAACCTATTTCCAACAGGTGAATACCTGAGAAGAGTTAGTAAGAAAAGCAACAGCAGCAAAATGAAAGCTTCAATTTCTGTCACATTTTTGCTTCTTTTACTCCTTTGCTGTATCCTAATCATCTCCAGGGTCTCCATCTCCTAAACTAGGATTTGCTATTTGTCTTTAATAGGGTAGAGTATAAAATGCCAACCCTGATTATTAACCAGGTTTCCTAGATGTCAGTCCTACAACATCACTCTCATGTATCAGTCAGCTCATTTGAGGTTTGGATGAGCACAGTTAGCATAAGACAAATTGCTCTAATCATTGAAAATAGTTTCAGTAAGTAATTTTGAACACAAACTCTAACAGTTTGTTGGACTCTTGGGAACAGAGCCTTGGGGAAAAGAAAAAAGACTGTACATATACAGAGAATTATCCACTAGAAACAGAAAATAGCTGCATATGTTTCATTTTTAAGAATGCTATTTATTTTAATTTTTATTTTATTATATATGTTAATATTTTATATTGTTATTATTATTTAAATTGTGGTAAATAAAATAAGATTATACATAGATGGATGTTTTTTCTTTCCTCTTTGAAGTTGATTGTGTTACTATCAGTTTCTGTATTTCAGCTATGAAAAACTGGATAGTACCCTTAATTTAAAGATTCCTGGGCAGCCATGGGTGAGGAAGCACACAGGCATAGTTACCATTTACATTTATGTAATCAGCACACATGGATAAGTGTCCCTGTTCAGGCAGCAGGAGATGTGCTGTCTACAAGCACGCTGGCCTCACTTTACTGGGAGATCCATGCATCTCTAATTTAGCTAATTAGGGAATAACAAGATGGGAGCTTTATATTTCCTACTTCTCTCCATGAGGGGGGCAGCCAAGGTGACTGCTGGTGTATATTGGTGCTGTTAAATCTGTAGTGATCTGTGAGCATCTGAAAACTTCCCCAATTCTGGTAATCCAAGTGAAAGGGCAGCTTTTTGCAGGAATATGTGATCTCTCTTTTTCTGGATCTCCTGTGGAAGGGTCAAAAATGAAAAGGGAAGTGGAGAAAATTAACCATCCCATAGCTGTCACTGCATAATTCAACATTTCAAGCAAAATATATTTAAAAAAAAAAGCAGGACGATTACGGAGAAGAGGATAGAGAATTTTATTTCTAGCAATTGCAAATTGTTGTCAGATTTATATTTGGGCAAATATTATCTGACAAAACAGGCTATTTGATGCACCTGGGTTGGAGCTCTAGTTTAGCCCTTCTCCAGCAGAAATTGGTAAAATACCCTGATAGGTACTATTCGAAAATGGGAGCTAATACTACAATAGCAGCACAACTCAAATCCCTGGAGTCAGACCATGAATCTTACAACATCACATGCAAATTGCTGAAACAGTAATCATGACAGTTTTGATGCAAGTAAGGTGCTGCTGCATTCAAGGTAGAACCTTCAGCTTCCTCTATAGGGTCACAGTATTGCTGCTTCAGTGAGCAGAGAAATGTTGTGCCCAGCATGTTTTGGTACCAAAGTGATGTAGTGATTTCCCTTTATTCTCTGGTTTCTGCTGTGGAGGAGATGATGTGGGCAAGATCACAAGGAGCAAATATCCATCACCAGCTTGATGTATTACCATGGATTTCCATCAGGATAATATGACATGAGCAGACATACCTGCCTAAAATCCATGTCACATTTGAGGCACACCATGCCTCCAGACCCAGGGGCTCAAATGGCCCCAGGTGTGGCTGAGAGTCACTGCCACTCCCTCCTCAGCTCCCAAGGCCAGGAGCAGTGCTGGTCTACACTGTGTCACATCCCATTAAGTCATTTCACATGTGATGTGATGCAACCTGACACAACATGTTTGGAGGGCTGAGACAACGTTATCTCTGTGTCCACAGGCACTGAGCACCAGCTCCTAAGCCCGACCATGCAGGCAGTGATTCGGGGGATCAGTGAATAGGTCTTTTCTTTTCTTTTGGGGGATTACATTGAGGCATAGTCATGAATCATTTTTTACTTACTTTACATAAGTCATACTAGGAGTCTTAAAATTCAGGTTTTATGCCTTTTGATATATATTTTTGCACCTCATAAGAATCAGCAATCATGCAGAGAACTTGAGCAAACCCCAGGATTCCAATGCCGGTACAGATGTCTGGGTTTGAAAAAACACTCCTTTCAGCACTAGATTTATGAAATCTGGAGGTGGTGGATTTCTAATTTGTATTTTTTATTTATGTTAGAAACTCGTTTATGTTTATGTAGTAGAGACCCATGAACAGGCATAGACCTATTTGTACAACGAGTGAGGAGGATGCAAAGGGCTGAGTGGTGACCTATCAAAATTAATAAATGTAGATTCTGTTTCCATCTTTACCTATCCCTGAGAATACGATACTATCACCTGATTTTTCTCTCTGGGCTACAAATAGTGAAACAATATCATAAAACAAAATCAGTAGATGTCTACTATTTTTAAATATAAGGATCTCTAAGTCATATCTTCTCTGCTTTAATTCTTGCTAGAAATAAACTTCAAAATAAAAGATAATTTTATTTTCAATTAATCCAACTTTTTTCTTTTCTGAAAATGACAAATCAATGTATTTTGACAGCTCTGACATTTTTACCAAATGTAAATGTGATTAAAACAATTCTGTCAACTGATGTATTCTGATCAAAAAGGCATGACAACCAAAAGCAAAGTTCCTGGTCAAGTTAACCTGATAAATAGTTGGTGATTACTTATTTTTCTCCAGTGAAAACAGTTAGTGTTACTGACTGCTGAACATGTGCTGCACTTGAAATTTAGTTGCTTTAAATACATTTGCACTGAAACCCTACACAGAGACTGGAATAGGAGTATCTGCATCACCTTCCCATCCTCATCCTCCTCCTCCCAAATGTTTTCCCCTGGTAGGCAGGTCTTGGGTTTTGTGTTGCTGGAATGGTTCCCGAGGTATTAAAAAGTCTTTTTTCCCAACCCCGCAACCAAAGAAGAAGTTGAGATTCCTCAGCTCTGGTTTTCAAGGTTGTTTATTTTCTCTTATCTAATACATTCTTTCTATGACCTGCCAAGGTCTGTCCAAAAGCTTGGGTTGAGGCACACTGACCACCCTTGGGGCAGTGTTACCTTTTTATACTAAAACCTACATGTACTTTATTTACAATAATTTTCCAGTACCTGTCACCTATGTTTGACAGTTTGTCTCTACTCTAAACCAATCCAAAAGTGCCACCATCACAGCAGAAGATGGAAGACAAGAAGAAGAAGACAAGACACACCCAGATTCCTCCATCTTGCCTCTTCAACCCCCATTCCAAACCCCCAAAATTCTACTTTTTCACCCTGTGATAAATCCACTATCATTCTATTCAAACTCTTGTGGCTTGTAACTCCTCACACAAAGTTGGTAATTGTTTCCATGGGTTAAAATCAAAGGCACAGGCGTCTTTGACTCCATGCCAAGGTCTCTGAGCCCGCTGCCAGAGTCTCGAGTCCTCCAGGGCAGCCAGAGGAATATCCTGGGTTCCGACAGGCAGGCACATAAAGAGCATTTCCAGCATGGCAATCCCAATGTCTAATCCTGTTTGGGGTGGCTCTGGCTCTGGTTCAGCCAAATCCCATGTGGGACCCAGGTGTCAGCTGGAGCTGGGGGCAGCACTGTCAGGGTATCTCTACCTGGAGCTCCTCCAGGAGCCCAGGGCAGGACAGGGAGGTGGAGGAGAGGGGCTGGATGGGGCTCAGCCACCCTCATGTCCAGTGTGTGCCTTGGTGCTCAATGGCATCACACAGCTGTTGCTGGGGATGTCCCCCTCACTCTGCTCACCCTGCACTGTCTGGGCCATCTGCCTCAGCTCTGGCCACAGAACCCTAAGTCCTACTGTAACCTCTCTTTGCAATAGGTCTAGAGGTTGCCAAATCCCCTGCAGCCAAGCTGTGCAGGGTGAGAAGAGAGCAGACAGCCTCTGAGCCGGGGGTGCCAGGTGGGAACTGATCCTTACCTCAGGAGAGCAGCGCTGTGGCTCAGTGCTGTGAAACCATGGTGTGCAACCAGCCCCACCCCAGCCTCCCAAACACCTGCTGCTTGTGAAGCTGCTCACTCAGGTGTGAATTAGAGGTTGTGAGAGCCAGGCAGAATCCCTGTTTGATTCCCATCTCTCCCTCCCTGTGTGGTGCCCACGTCTCTTCTACTCCCAGCGACTTGTACGTGCTGAGAGCATCCCTGACTGGGAGGGAGATGTTTCAGTCTGGAGCATCCAGAATTCTCAGTGTGTTCTGTTGCTATTTGCCATTACATGATGCCTGTCCCTTTGATCAGTCCCTGTCACAGGTTCCCATGTAAATCTTCTTGAATGAGCAAGTGAGTGAATGTGCCTCAGAGACAGCAGGTTTTAGGGGAAGGTTGCAATTCCAGCTGACTCAGACCAATTTTACTGTCACCTTTTATCAAAGGCAGAAATCAAAATTTATGAAGGAAACATGAGTAAGCTATACTGTGCTGGAAGTGCTCTTTTCAAATATATAGGCACATTTACTAAATGTAGAAATACAGACATACCTACAGACCTGCTTATCATAACATATATGCAGGTAATATCTTATTTTTCTAACTAGTCAGTTCAATTCATGATTTACAGATGCTTATATATTCATTAGGCCATTAATTTAACAGGTTAACTGGAAGAGAATAATTATTCTAATTTCATCTAATTATGAATACCTCCTGCTTAGTCATCTAGAAACAGGAAAGGAATTGCATTATTTTCTTTTAAAGGTGAGGGATTCAATGTTCTCTGACAAAGCATGGCTTGTATTGTCACACTGAAACCATCATTACTAGATGTTTTTCGAGCCTGCATTTCCACAACTGACAGCTCTGAGACAACTCTGTAAAAAGCATCACAAATAATATCCCCACTAAGGGCATATACACTGTGCTGTCACTGCCCCTCATTAGTGGAATATTTACATTTTATGAATAAGTGGCAAAAAGTAATTTTAACTGTTGACTGAAGTCTCAGTAATTTTTAGAGGGGCCAAAATTTTATCATGTCTGTGAGAGCCAGCTGCATGTGCTTTGCACTTCTCTAATGCCTCTTCTGTTTTCTGAATTGTTTAAAAGACAGAGGGAAGAAACAAATTTCCCTGTACTGAGTTTCCCACATCTGCCTGGCTGAAAAACTACACTGATAGATGGTGAAATACAGTTCTCATAATTTTTTTAACACGGAAGGCAGGAGATGCAATAGCTTTTACACTACACTTTAACCTAAATTAGAGGCAAAATGCTTCAGCACACAACTGAAGCAGTACAAGGGAAGAAAATGCAAATCCCACACCCCCCTGGATAATTAGTAACCTACACAGCCCTGCACACTTTCTAAATGTTGCATTAAATAAGTACATGGAGTTCTGATTAACCATTAGATTGCTGACAATTTTTTTCTCACTTTGATGGGCATGGGACAGATTTTTCTCTTGGGAAAAAAATGCTTCACATAGATTTTTGTCATTTGTCTCTGCTATTATAATTTTCTGCTATTGTAATTTTCTGCAATTATTCTAAAGCCCATTACTTCAAACTGATTTTGCTACCTGAAAGAATATGACCTCACAGTGTGTCTAATGGTATTTTGATAGCAGGAAACCATAAAAATTAGAAATATATGTAGTTAACTTTACACTGTAAAGGAAGTTAAACAAATCCCACCTTTTGTGTCTGGGAAAACAATCAATTTGCCATGGGAGCTGCTCCAGACATATCACCGTTGGTTTTGGTTTGTTGTTTTATTGGGGGTGTTTTAATATGTTATTGATTTTTTGAACAGTTGAGTATGGTTTATAATAGCAATAATCTGCATGAAGCCAGCCATCACACAGGATAACACCAAGTGCAGAGAACATTAAATTATTAACTTTTGCCTTTAGTAGTTAACTGAGAAATTAGCTTGAAAGGTGGGGGTTAGTTTTTGTTCATTTTGTTGTTAGCAATGAGTGACATTAACGTGAACATTACTTGCATATTTCCAGGTGCTTTTGGAGTGGAGGGAAAATATAAATGAGCAGCTGTCACTTTTTGGTTTTCTAAGGCATTAGCTGGCCAGTAGTTTTGCAACTGGATCACATAAAGGTTGCATTTCATCAACTTATTTAAGTATGTGTTTACTTCCTACTGGAGTTGCATGGACTGAAAGTTAAACATGAATTTAAGGGTTTTGGCTGAATTGGTTTGTTTAAAAGAGCTTTGTTTCCTAAATGAGATGTGGCAAGGGCTTATTTGCATGTATCCTAACTCAAAATATTGGAACCTGGTCTTCATGTTTTGCCCTAAAGCAAGTAGAATACTGGCCAATTTATCATGTGCATTAGATGTGAAGGATCCTGGGTTCTGTTCAATTCTGGTATTATTAAGAAGCCTTAAGACAAGAATATTAAAACCATGAAACACACAAATTATTACAAAAGCATATTTCAAGTGTACCTCACTGCAGGGTGTAGCTGTCATCTTCTCATGCTCTGCTATCTGCCCTTAAGCACTTTTTATGCTTTGCTGCTTTTTATGTTTTTACCTTTTTTTAATAAGCATATTGCTTTCTAACACACTTAGCCTGCAAGTTTAGTGAGAAGATCATGTTAGTTATTGTTGGTTGTAGTTAATTTATTATTATTCATCTTGTTGTGGAAACTGAAAGTCAAGAGTTTTTAATTCTTTAATCACAAAACTATTTATGCCATGGTGTCATTGCTTGTACTGTGTTCTAGTTCATTTCTACAGAGGTTTGAAGTGCTCCAAAATAATTTTGTTGGCTTATCTCCCAACTGGTTGCTTCATTTTTGTATATATGTACTAGAGTTAAAATTTTTGAGAAAAAAAAATCCAGTCATTATTCTATAAAACATAGCAAAATCTCATATTCTTTTTTTTTTGTTTAAAATATGTTCAAGTTGACAGGGAGTTACTTACAAGTACAGACTGTGAAAATGTCCAGGCTAGGATATGCTCTTATCCATAAATATGAAATACTACAATAGTAATAAAGTTAATTTGCAATGGTTTGATTCTGCTCTTCAGTCTGAGGTGCTTGGTTCAGGCCTCTAAACTCATTCATCTTTAATCAACACCTGTAAAACCTACAGTTTTAAGGGAGTCATTATTCATAGAGAAAGCTTTTCTTTCTCGTAGAAGCCCGAAAATTGAAACAGCAGCCATGCAGCTCTTAGCATGTACAAAACTTATATATATTCTGTGTTTCTTGGTGAAGTACTGGGTTTAGGGGGCCTTTCTTGGTTTTTGTTTTCACATGAGTGCATGATATGCACAAAAGGTACCACTCTTGAAGGATATATTGCTAAAAGAACTCTGAAAGTCAAGGGGCAATAAGCATTTAGGCTCTGTCTATCAAGTCTGATATTTTGACCACTCCAAATTGTAGTCTTCTATTTTTTGCACTATTTTTGGCAATTTTTTAGAATTAATTCAGTGGATTTAGCATTCAAATAACAACCTAAAGGTAGGTAAAGTCTAAGCTCTAAAGGATTGCATATTGGCTGTTAAATAGTTTATTATGACACCTCAAAAGCTGTGTTTGGATGAACTTAGTGGAGCTATTAATTACTTTCTGTACTTATTACTATTAATATAATTTCTATAAGCCTTGGAATTAAAAATGTAAATAAGATATTAAGCTGGCTGAGTATTTAAAAGGTTTAAGGGAAAAAAGGCTTATTAGGCTGTTTAGTGTTTAAGTGACCTCCAAAGGACAGATAACAGAGTAGACCAGCAAATTCAGATATTCACTGCAAAATAAATTAACTTGTTATTATCACATATTAACACATTATATATCCCTCACTCTGCCAAATTGTGATTACATGTCTGGAAGCTGTAAAAACGTAATTAATTTCTCCATATTTTTATTAGAATGCAAGTACATCTACACAGAAGCAGGGTGATTTGTGGGTGGGTGGATACCTTGATTTTTTTTAGTCTCTGCTTTTAGTAGTAAAAGCACAATGAGAAAGACAGGAGAGACAGCACAGCAGAAGCTATGGATTTGGAAAGAGCAGAATGCACTAGGAAAAGACAGCTAAATCTAGAAAGGCAAGCTTTGGTTAGGTCCACATTACATTAGATTTTGTTGCCAGCTTAGTATATTTTCCATACAAAATATATTTTTAAAATCTGTATTTTTATTCATAAACTAAGAACTGTCAGCTTCCATATAAACTGAAGTCATTCCTCTTTCAATGGCTGCTCTTCAGAACCACCCCATCCCAAAACTGGAGCGAAGCATTGCACAGCCCAGCTAGGTTAAAGCAGATAAACAGACGTGTCTATCAAGCAGAAATATATTTGGAAATAAATTTCAGGGTAATTCAGTAACAGGAATCCCTGGATTAAAGGCCATTTATGAAATTCCAGCTAATGGTGTGACAGTGACCATGCAGTGAGGATGGCACTGGCTCTCAGGAATTGCCACCTGTGGGCTGGGATGTTGTGTGTCCTCAGCACCTCTCTGCAAAGGCACCATGCAGCTCCCTTGGCACAAAACTGATGTGGGATTTGGACTTTTCACCCATCATGTGGAGCAATGGTCATGTTGAGAGGGTATTGTGCAAAAGCTCACAGCTCTGCAGGGACTAGAATTCCTTGTCAGATAGCCAGTACTTTCCATTTCAGAGGCACTGGAATCTGTCTACAGAAGTTGTTAAAGCTCACTCAGAATGCTTTGCTTTTAACTGAAAATTCTAGTAAACCACTGATTTTGAAAACCTCTTGCCTTTGTTTTTAAGCAGAAAGATGAGAGTCTAGCTTTGGATTCTTAATCTGAAAGTAACAGATCTTAATCTGTTTTCTGATTATCTGGTTTCAGATTTATCTAAAATCAGATAATCAGAAAAGACAAATTTATTTATCTGATTAAAGATAAATTTATTTATCTGATTTCAGATGTTACTCAGCTTTTCAGTTTGCAAATCTATTCTTATTCTATATGTTCAAATATACAACTGTAGTATAAGTTATTAAATTGTGATTTTTAAATAGCTCTGGAATGTTTAATAATTGCCACTTGCAGCATATGAATAATTTTCATCTGTCAGTATATTAAGAGACAAGGAAACATTCAGAGGGAAAATGGAAATATTTTTCTGGGAATTATATGAATTGTGTTGAGAAAATAGAATGCAATCTGAAAACAGAGAAGACCAGAGCCGAAGTTAAGTCCCTGACAAAGACCTAAAGAAGTCAGAGGCAATATGGTTATCTTTCATAAAGCAAAATATAGCCTCTTATTGAATCTGATGCATGGTATAAAACCTGGCAGATTCCTCTAGTGCCTGGATGATTGCTGTTCTCAGCAGCCATAAGAGAGACAGGTCTTTGTCTCTTGATCTTGTTAAGGACACTTCAGGCTTTGCTCAGCCCTTGAGAAAGGAAATGTTTTAGACTGCCCTGCAATGATTGTGTTATTGCCTGAAAGGAAAGTTGTTTACCTGGGATTATATTTGATGCAATCATATAAGAACATGGCCCAAGATACAAAACATTCTGGAGACTTGGAGTTAAAATCTGATCATGCAAATAAATTGAGGCATGTGGAGAATTATGTGGAGAATGTTTCACATTTGGATGACCCAGGGTTAGCTATGAATTTCTTTCATCTCTGTTTTTTGGGTTTTTTGTCAAACAGGCTTTTAAAACTCTTTTCATGTACTTCTTTGATGCATAAATAACAACAACAAGTCAACATCAACCATCTGTTGCACATTAAGAATTTTCATTTTAAAGCATCCACTGGTGCCCTGTTTAATGGTCTTTTTGACTTAGTTGCCAATATCAGCAGGATGAGCTTGATAATTGACAAGGGCATGTAATTGATTGCCACAGGTGGAAATGCACTGCTTATTACTGTGTACACTGAGAAGAGAGTCTCCAGAGATGGTGGGGTTTGATCTCTAAAAATGTAAATCATTTTGGCTTTGAGAGATGAAATTTGGACTTTGAGGCACAGAGAAAGGCTAGCTGAAGGAAGGATAAAAGGGTCCATTGAAGAAAATGGAATCTGAGCTGCAGTCTTGCTATAAATTTCTGGCAAAATACCTTTTCTGCAGACCCAGTTTTCAGCAGCAGCTTTGACAAAGGACAGTGATCAGCAGTGGAAACTCAAGAGCAGAGCAGGTGCTTCCAAGAAAGCGTCAGTGCTGTCATCCAAAAGCAGTAACCAGGATCTTGTGTCTGATGACAGTTGAAAAGGCAGTGTGGGAAAAAAAAAAGTCTTGTCAGCACTGGAATTGCTTTTAAACACGATGTTTGGCTTGTTCCACAAGGACAAAGGGGAAATATGCATCATTGCTCATATCCCAAGCTGAACAGAAATGGGAAATTCTGCTATGTTTTGAAGGGAAAATGCAGGCTTTCAAGTCCAATTCAGCAAAATAAAAGAATAACTTTGCTTTTTTTTGTCCTCACCTTCACAAATGGAAACTAGAAAGAGCAATAAAGTAGTTTTCTTAGAAATAAACCAGCACAATTTTTTGCACTCACCTATTTAAAATAGCTTTTTAATCTAAGAGTCAGACACATGCTAAGCTTTTTCATGTTCAACACACTTCAAAATTTTCACCATAGATGGTTCACCCGTGAAAAATATTTCTCATCACTGCTTGAAATTTCCCCTCACACAGCAAGGTAGTATCTTCACAGTGGAATTCAGGAGCTACAAATTACAAGGGGAGACAGGAGATGCCCAAAGATGCCAAGGCAGCATTTGCTCTGAAGCTGGGAATAAGATATATGACCTTCCTGTCATCTCCAGGAATGATAGATAAGTGAAGTGGGCTAATGGAGCAACACAAAAGTGCAGTGTGAGCTATTCATCCAGAAAAATGTTATCTGCATTTTAATGTTAGGGGTGGTATCCACCTTTGAAGCTAGTTTAAGAAAATAAGTTTTGGAAGTTCTGCTACTTCACTGTAATGGATGACTATGCAATAAAGTCAGACCTGTTACAACATCAAAAGAGTACTACTACTACAAAAGAGCAGTGACACTTCCATGAATTTGGGCCAATACAGCTTGGAGGTTTCTCTGAGCTTTTGCTTTTCCTAGAGTTTTTGTGACATTCTCTGGATAATTATATATGCACAATAAATTCCTTACTGGGAGCCTGCTTCCCCCTTTAGCAGGGTTTGCTTTTGGTAAACATGCCATTTTTACTCTTCTTCATCCCCCATTAGCTTAACAATGGGGGAAAATCTGCCCCAAAGAGAATCCTGCAGCACACCCTGAATGTCATCATTAGTCTGGAAGTTCATTTATCAACTAAATATTTCAGCTGAAATAATACATTTTCCTCTCTTGAATACTTTGAAACAGGCTCTTTAGCTTAACTTTTCCCACAAGATTGCAACCGCCTTGACACATCATGGTCAAAGACTTGTCTAGTTTGACCCTGCCTTGCTGAAGTTGTTGAAAGTGAACCTTAGGTTGGCATTAGAAGTCTGCAGGAAGCTCACAGAGCAATCAACACAGCAGCCCTGCTGGATCAGGAATAAGCCATGTATGAACTTCCTTCCTGTTCCATCCCTGATGTGGTGAATGTCACCACCCAGACTGGAAATCCTTGTGCTGGGACATGGACATGAATGGGGCTCTGTGGGACATTCCCAGGTGCCCGGGCCAAGAGAATTTTGTTTGTGCTAAGTGTGAGAGAGCTGCAGAGCTGTGCATGACTCTCACCAGTCACAGAGCCCTGGCACAATACCTTCACACCACTGCCCTGTTGCAGCTCTTGGATTTTCTGTCCTGCCCACATGAGGTTCTGCTCTGGTCTCCATAAGTTCTTACAATTCGTTGGGGATCTGTACTTTTAATGGCAATCCAATTAATCCTTGGGGCATCTTTTGTGACTGAAGCTTGTGAATTTGTTTTTCTGAGCTTATTACCTCACTGATTTATTTATATATACTTATTAATCTTAATCTGCCTAATAATTTTAGAAAAAGTGTTTTCTTCCTACTGGAACTGGTCTCCAAAAACTACTTCTATCTAAGAATTTTGTGAAGAGTGGAGAAAGCAAAAATTCTTTCTTTTAGACTGTAAAATGCCAGAAGTGGCCTCATTTGTTTTGTGAATCATGAAGAAATTAGTAAGACTGCAACCTTTTTGTAGATGTCTTGTGTGGATCATTGATACATTATTTTTAATGGCCATTTTTACCACTGTTAGCTAAATCAACACAAGAATTATATTTCTGAAAGCTAAGACAACTTGGACACATTTTCCAAATTTCTTTCCAACATGTTGGAAGCAAAGCAAACTACTGTGTTTACTGAAGAGGACAGCTTTCCTGTGCAAGTTTATTTTTATTCCTCTTCTTTCTCAGTTACAGGGAAAGATCCTATAATTATCAACTATCTTTTAGTGGTGATTTACTTGGCGAAGATTGATTAGCACAATCAGTCACTCTAAAGCAATTTTCATCACCAAATATTAGATGGTTTCTTTTCCTGCTTGATTAGCAGTCCTGCTGCAGGTTACACTGTAGATGTAATTCTATAAACATGGATTGCAAAGGTTTGTTATATGAAAAATCCTCATCTAAATATAGAAATTCTTAAATATTTATGGTTACTAATTGTGTGTATGCACATATGTGGCACATATGTGCACATGACTGTGTCTCTGTATATATGCATATGAAGAAAATCTGAAAATGTTGATTCTATTCTAAATATGGAGCTAAAGATTTGTATTCAGAGACTAATCTTCCATATGTGTATATGAACAGAATTTTTGTTTGATCTTATCATCCTGCCCCAGCATAATCTGGGTAAAAGAAATAAACAAGTCCTTACATGTGCTTAGCAGAAAATAATTCAGATTTGCTCTTACAAACACCACTAGCTTAACACATTTTGGCTCAGGAAACACGTTGTGCTGCTCCTGGTTGGAATAAAGTTCTCCACCCCTTATTCTGCACCGTTTATGTCATGCTCACATCCTACACTATCCAACAATTTAAAGGCATGTCCAATACAATCTCCCCCCCTGATCATTTTGGACCAGGCTATAGGGTTTAACATCACAATTAACTCCTCCCCTCGCTCCTAGGCCTCCTGCTATAGCAATTTCATAATACTCTACTCAAATAATGAATTATTTTCACATAGGTTTCATGTAAAACCAGCCAAAACCAGCCCATATTGTTCAGACTGATTTGGTTTCTTGTGGTTTTTTGTTTTGCTTTTTATTTGAATGTTTGCTTATTGAGCTACTCTGTTTTAAGCTTTCAGCTTTAAAGGCTCCACAGTTTGTTCCTGTTTTCTAAGGCTGACTTAGGTGAACTGCTATTCCAGCTGAAGAAATCATGTGTAATTCCTATCCTAAAATCTTTCTCAGATTGATGAGAAAGCAGAAGAAACTGTGATCAACCACAGATTCATCAGAGCTGCTAAAGTGTCTGCAACCCCAGGTATTGCAAGGCAATGTGCATGGTATAGATCAAATAATGCAGCTCACTCTCAGAACCATGTAAATAATACATTTGCCTATAAAAATGTTATGTGTGCATTAACAAGCCACATTTTATGAGCAACTGAACAAGACTGATTTTGTGTTTTGGGACAGTTTCCTCTGCTGTGCAAACAGAAGGGCGAGAGAACTGCAGGTGCCACACAGGGGGCACAGAATATCTGTCTGATGGGGGGTTCCTTGCCTTGAGCAACTTCTTAACCTGGGGCTGATCTAGAAAAAGGAAAGAGACTTTTATTGCCAGACCATGCCTGGGGCAGCAGCCTCCCCCCAGCAAGGAGCTGTGGCTGTGCTGGGAAAGGAGAGGCTGAATGGGAAGCCACTGTAGGGAATGCAGGATTTGGGAGAGGGACAAGTTCCAGGGGCTGCAGCAGGGCCCTGTCTCCCACCTGTGTGGCAGCCAGCATCAGGAGGTTCCAAGTCTCCTTCAGTTCCTGAGATCAAATTATTTCCTGATTTCCCCAGAATTGATTTTCCTGCCGAGTAAATTCAGTTTTTCACTTTGTCTTGACTTTTCTTTCAGTGCCTTGACTCTCTGTTCAGTTCAGTTGGAACTGGCTACTCAGTTCCAGCAGTAGACACAGGATTTAAGACCAAAATTTTTTATGAAACAGAAATGAAAGCTTTTTGGAGCTTCAGTGCACTTTCTCAATTTTCAAATGGGACAAGTCTTCCAGTCCATAGTTAAGCAGAAGTGAAAATATCTGTATCTATATCTATCTCTATGTATATTCTACTCTCCTATAATTCACAAAGGAAGATGAACCCAGGAAGACAATTTTTTCCAAAACTGAAGAAGGCTGCTGTTTTTCCCTTGAATTGCTAAATTTATAGCCCTGCTTTCAGTGAAAACTTTGCTCTATTTATATCTGTTACTTTTCTGTGTGCTCATGTTGTATCTAATATAAGAGTTAATGGAGTTTTAGCTTACCACATAAAATACGTGAACATTAGAAAATTAGGTTTTTATGCAAAATCACATAATTGATATCTTATAAAATACTGAAAAAACTATATTTTTGCACATATATCTAGATTTATATAAACACCCAGTGCTAGAGGAAAATGCGTAAAAATTATTCCCTCTGATCTGAGGACAAAAACTGTGTGTTCCCATAGGAGTCCAAGTTTGAATTCTTGCTCACCAAGTAGCAAAAAATAATAAGTAAGCAGGCTAGTACACACAATTCATTTTTCTAAGCACCATAACTGACTGTAAAACTAAAAATACAAAAGACTGAGGAAAGAAAAGCAGATATGTAACATTTTAGAAATGTATCTCTATTGTATTACTGTAACACAAAAAAAAACCCCAGTGACAGAATTATCACAAAGAAATGTTATTATTCTGTTTAATTCCATCACTCTTTCTGACAGACAGGCTTTAAGTCACTAGTGCACAACACAAGTTAAGAAAAAGATTAGAATTCTTGAGTCTCCAATACTTCATTTTTTCAACTTCTAAATGCACAGGATATTTGGAAATATCACATTTATAATGTACTTTTTACAATGTAGGAGACATCAGTAACAGAAATTGTCAGCTGTCATGGTTTAAGCCCTGCTGAAAACTAAGCTACATTCAGCTACTTGCTCAGCCACCATCTTTTCCCCTAAGCCCACTGGAATGGGGAGGAGAATCAAAGTAAAACTTTTCCCTTGAGATAAGAAGAGTTTAGTAATCAGAAACAAAGTAAAACACTGTAAAAATGGTAAATGATAATAAGAATGATTTAAAAAGTGAACAATAAGTGATGCACAATACAACTTGTCCTGGTTTAGGGCAAATTTGGTAGAGAGTTTCCAAAGGGGGCCCCTCCAGAAAGCAAACCCACACGGCCCCTCACCCCAACAGGGTCGGGAAGGATTCCTCAGAGAGAAGTGGAAAGAACCTTTTTATTTAATAGGCACAGCACCCCCAGCACACAAAATGAACAATACAGGATGACACCACTCTTTCACCACTCTGACAAAGATGACAAATTCAGAAAGTCTCTCTTGGGGGTGGTCGCTCTGTTCTCAGTCCCTCCGGCACTGGGGCAGCTGCTGCCCAGAGTAGGTCCCGCTAGGCCACAGGATGCAAACTCTCGGTGTTCCCAGGGCCCAGTCTGGAGCAGGTTCAAGTTGGTCCAAGAAAAGGAAAGGAGAAACAGTCCAGGAAGAAATTTGGACTGTTTAGCTAAACCAGCTAATGAGCAGAAGCAAAAGCAAGCAGAAGAAAAGCAGAAGCAAGAGCAAGAAAGCAAAGCGAAAAGCAAAAGCAGCACCATGTACGGCCCTGTCTCTGTGTTCCACCAGGCTGATAAGAAAACCCAAACAAAACTTTCACTCTTCAGAGCCAGTTTTAAAGGCACAGAATATCCAGTATAAACAGAACACATGAATGGGGATACAAGCATCATAACATCACCCTAGGACACAACTGCTCGGCACTCACTGCCCAGTGTCAGAGCCCCCCTCTGAACACAGATGAGGTCCCACCTTTTACACCGAGCATGATGCCACACTGTCTGGAATGTCCCTTTGGTCAGCTGGGTCACCTGTCCCAGCTGGGACTCCTCCCAAATTCCCACTCACCTCCACCTTCCTCACCAGTGGGACAGTGTGAAAAGCCTCAAAGGCCTTGGCTCTGTGTAAGCCCTGCTCAGCAATAACAAAAATATCTCTACGCTGTCAATGCCATGTTCAGCACAAATCAAAACCACTGCCCTGTACCAGCCACTGGGAAGAAAATTCACTTCACCCCAGCCAAAATCAGCACACTAGCATATTCATTTCCAACTGTAACATTTTGCAGATTTTTTGGGTTTTTTTGCAAACTCTCACCATCAGAAGCAGTGATGGCAGCATGCAGTGAGGTTAGGGTTTTCATGTCAGGCCTTATTCCATTTCTGAATCAGCTAATCACCTCTGTATCACTAATACTATACGCATACCACAGGTTATGACCCCTAAATTTACACCAAGAATTTAGCTGAAAGCAGTGAATGCATATAGAAGGACTGCAAAAGTTTTTAACTCGCCAAATGAGAAATGCTGAGATTATTTCAAGTAGTATTTGTGGCAAATCACTATATTCCACTTGAAAAAAAAATGAAGAAAACTCACTGATCTATAATGATTCCTGTTTCTTGCAGAAGCTTTGATTATTGAGCTGGAGAAGATCTCTCAGATCACGCAGTACCACCTCCTGTGTGGAGCACAATGTTCCTGTACAGAAAGCCAACAAGAAATGTACCTAACTTATTTCTGAACACCATTAGTGAAAGTGACTCAGGTTCATCAGTAGAAAGCATTTTTCCATCATCTAATTGCTTGTCTGCTAAGAAATGTTTCCTTTCATCTAATTCTGACCTTTTATTTTTAAACAGTTAATTCTGATTTGATTTCTAAAAAGAAAGCAAGCTTTCCTTTAGCTTTCTCTTCAGATGTAAGGAACTGGTAAATAGCTTCAAAGACTATTAAGTAATGCCAACATAGTGCTCCAGTTCTATAATATATGATAATCACCTTTGCCATAGCTGAGATTTAATTGAGACACAAAAAAAAAAACAAAAAAAAAAACAAAAACAAAAAAAAACCACCAAAACAAAGACCCAGTCTGGACAGATATTGGATTTAGAAAAATCTCCCAAGTAGTCAAAAGGAAAATATTAGACATAGGAACCAAATCCAACCTTTTATAAATAATGCATTTTCTGCTGAAGTGAGGGATACATGTAGTTTTTGTTAGATCTGTGTGGATACTTTCAAAATACTCTGACAGACCAAATATTGGAAATCTCAATTATGTATTTGCACTGAAGAACATACTACTAAATTAGATTTATTAGCACAAAATCCTGTGATAAGCTGTCAAATTCATTTGAATTCTCCCTGTAACTATTACAATTCACAAAAGCAGGAATTAGAAAATGCATAACCAACCTCTAATTCAAGTCCTGAGCTGTGTCTTTGAAATGTGTGTTGTAGGTTGCAAATTAAAGACGATATCAAATCAGGAAATAATAAGTATCTTTTATGACTGGCTTTCATTGTGATACAAATTCTGCAGGAAACCTTTTAAATGATAGGCAGGAAATGAAGGTTTTCTGCTGTAAAACACTATAAATTCCCATTTCAGTGAGTGATTACAAGCATTGCCTGATGTCAACTGCCAGTGTGGTTGTTTATACCCTGCTCAGCTCTCCTTTTAGATCCCAGGCTTATATCACAGTATTTTCTCTAAATTCATAATAGTTAGGACTAAAATGTTCCTATAAGTCACAACATTTTCCTAGAGACCATCTGGTGTCCAAAGCCATGGGAATGTTGGCTGCTCTGCCTGACCCAAGAGGACATTAATCTTAAATATATTACTCTTCATTTAGTGGAGGAGAAAATTAAGTCCAAAATTTCTCCTTTGGTTTCAAAGAAGAAAAGTTAAAAAAAAAAGGAAGCATTTGAAATAGATGTCAGAAAACTTAGTGATAATATCTAATCCTGTGGAGCTGAGGTTGAGAGCTTAAGAAGTTTGTTTCTAATTTTTCAGATGAAGGATAATTATTACACAGCAAAAAAGATAAAAAACCCTGCAGTAAATGCTGCAACATGAGAAGTGAGACAAAAGACAAGTGATTACAGAGAAACAGCCCTTTTGTTTTGGTCACAGCTGGATTAATAAAACAGGTCATCTTTTCCAAGGAGTGAAAGTCGTGCCTGCTGCTGTGAGGGGTTCAATCCTGCACCCCGTGAGCTGCTGGATGCATCCCCAGGAGCTTCTCTCCTGGAGCTGGGGGTGTTTGCCTGAGAGCTCTGGGCTGGAGCTTGTACCTGGGGACACCTCTCTGAGGAGATGTGCTGCTGTATTCCTGCTGGGGCAGAATGCTCTGTCCCTCCAACAGAGAGCTGTCGCCAGCACAAGTGGATTTCTGCTTCCTTTCCCACCTGTGAGCCTCAGCAGGGGCTGCAGCCACAGCCACCAGCTCCATATCCAGCACCTCCTCCTCTCCTCCATCCCCTCATCTCTGCATGGCTGCCTAGGGGTGTCTTCACCCAGCAGCATTTTTGGGCCAGTTTTCCCCTTTCCCTTCAGCACAAAGCTAACCCATAATTTTAAAGCTGCCCAGGGTTGGTTGAGAATTGTTTCTTGCACTCTCTAAGGAGAATCCAAATGTGTAGATGATGCTCAGAGCAAATTCTTTTTATCCTCGTTCTGTGGGGAACTAAATAGAGCACTTGCCTGCCAGTGTTAGTATTCACATAATCAGACATGGTTACTTTCTTTGTATTTATTTTATACAGTGAAAAATACTCCATTCTTTTTCCAGAAGAGATTAATTTTATTTTAGTTTTTTGTTGTTCAACTTTTGGCTTTTTTGAGAGAAAGTATCATATCTCAAATTGGAAGATGTACACTTAAAGACATTATAACACTGGAAATAATACAGCAACCACTAATCCAGCAAGAAGTCTGGGCATTGTCCTTAAAGACAAATAAAAAACCCCTGATTTGCTAGTGATGATGCCAGCTCTAGACAGACAGTGACAGCTGAGCATCAGTGATGGATGAAGCAATTTCTATGTGTGTATACATAAGCTGTAGTAAAGCCACCAGGACTTGGTATTCTTTCCAATTATTTTATTTGGGTTTTGTCATGAAAATTAGCAGACTTAGACCCCTAATCATGATGAGTCTGATTCTAAACATCTACAAGAAAGCATTTAAATAAATAATATTCTTAAGCCTCTCCAACTGTATAAATATCTGCCACCCAAACAAATGTTTTTAAAGTGAGATACACAGAGACCTTCCAAGCCTCTGCTGAGTGGTTGATTTTAATTAACTAGAGGATGTGTGAAGCTGCAAAAATATTTAGAACATAAAAATCTTGAAAAGAGATGCATTAATGAGCCTACCATTGGTTGTATTTACGACCACCACCAGTAAATAAGAATATGTGTATTTTCTCTTACCTGCACAGAACTACTGACATTAAAAAAAAAAAAAAAGTCCAGATGAACCAATGCTGTGACCCTCTTTACCTGTGCTGAAAGTACTTTTTGCTATTTCTCTGGCATACTGGATTCTAGCATGGGGAAAAACACTTAGAAAGGACTCTGATCTGAAAGGCACAACTGTTTTAGAGACTGACACTTAGCAGATATGATGATTATTTTTGCCACACCAAGTATCATGGCTGAGCACTGCAATCTATTTCTTCATTGTAACCATTTGATAGCAATCTATGCACAATGTTCAGATCTAAAATTAATAGTTCAACTATTGTAAAAGAACTTTGGCTGACAGACAAAGTCTGATAGAAGATAACAATACCAGGATCCCTGCTAATAGTTGTACTTCCTGTGGCTAAACTTATCTGAGTGGGACTAGAGTACCAAGGTGGTCACAAGGAGATATATTAATAATTCATTTAAGGGACTGAAATTCCTCTCAGTTTGTCCCATGGGATGTGCTTTCCATCCCACACCTTTAAAATACACAGGGATAGTAACTACTCAATGATAATCCCACTATCAAGAGAACTAAAGTTTACTTTCATTCCAACTGAGCTCTTTTACAAGATATCTGATCTTGTTTTAGGAGTTCCATAAAAATGCACAAAGTTACAAAATTAATAGTCAATTGTGAAAATTTCTGTCATTTACATACAGGCTCATACATCTTGATTTGTTTATCTTGAATTGTTTATCTTGTTTATAAAGATTAATAGAATTATAGTAAGTCTCTTTGCCTATAAATATAATTACCAAAATATTGACATGTAGTTAAACAGGAGCCTTTAGCAGGTCCTGCTGCTGGGTACATGTTGCTCCATTAGAACCTCCCTGCTGAAGTGCAGACGTTCATTTTTACCAGTGCTTAAATGAAATGTTGGATTCTGAACCACAATGAAGTAAATTGAAAGGAATAGTGGGCATCAATGCTATTTAAATTATTTCTACATTTTACATTTATATGGGGCTTTAACCAAGACAGAAGAACATGCATTTCTGACTCTTTTCTTCCTCCACTGAAAATGTGTGGTATACACATATGTACACACAGTTTATAAGCATATTACATTTATGTTTTCTTCTATATGCATGCTTATACATACATTAAAAAAAAGGTAAAACTATAAAATATAAAATTTTCCATTTATTTACACTGTTTTCCACAACAATAAGTATGTGAAAAGGTGATTTAAAAACCCACTGTAATTTAAAATAAATTATAAGGCAGTTCTGACATGTAAACGAATGCCTGTGTTTCTGGAAAAAAATAGATTGCCTTTTTAAAACGATGAAGGCACCTTCTGCTGTGACTAATCTTATCCAACCATCTGAGAAAGGCATAGCAGGAAGGAATTTATTGAGTGCAATTATTCAGTATGCAGGTAGCAGTAAATAGCAAACAGAAGCTTCTTAGGGCATAGAGTCAATAGAAGAAATATTTATTTACTGAGGGCTTTTGCAAGTCTGTTTTCAGAGCAGAATCAACATTTAGCTCTTAGGAAGGACACATCATTATCTGCTGTGGAAAGACTTTGGACTAACAAATTAGCATTGGTTTTTGTCCCTGTATTATAACTCTTAAATAAAGCAAAATATGGATAATACAGAGGTCTCATTTTATGAAATATAAGAAACCATAGTTCTTTAAACAAGCTGTTAATGCAATAAAACCAATTCTAATTAAAAGCTCCTGCTGCATTATCCTTTTCTCTGGCTGTATAGGATGTATATAATTTCAATTACAACATTTTGAAATCTATCAATTCATCATCTTCTAGATGGCCATTATCAGAAGCTTTATGATCTAGAGATATAGATGGCTAAAAATGTCATTTAGACTTCATAGTCCCTTTGAAAGGAAATCAAGTATTCATTACATTGATCTCTTCACCATATAGAAAGGGAGCCTAAATGTGCTTTCCAGAAATTTGGCATATGCAGCTAATAGTAATTTTCCTCTCCTCCTACTGTTCTGCTCCTTTTTAGCCTTCTTTGGCTGCTTCAAACAGAGAGGTGAGTCTTCTGGTAAGAGGTTAGTCCTTATTTCTTGGCCTCATTCTGATAAGATAAGAAGTTACTGGAAATAGTCTGTAGCTCTTGTTCCCCTGAGAAAGAAACTTCCTATTTTTGTAAAAGGTTCCTTCCTGTCCCTCACTCTATCTATGTCTATCAATCCTAAATTATCTTCCAAGGACTTGAAGACCCTTTAATTTTATAATTTCATTTTAATTCTACAAACGTTTATACCTTTTATTTTAGCTCCTCGGTTAGGCAAATGGAATAAAATAATTTTCAATTTTTAATAGGATATTTTAAAGGATATTTTATTTATTAGTATCAAAATGCTATTCTAAGCATCTTTATTATAGAAATCAAGAAAACTTAAAGAAAAGACAGTGCTGATAGTATCACATTTCTTTTTCCACTTCTTTCAAACCTGGGAAAGATTTGCACATACATCACTTGGATATTTCACTTTATACTGTCTTGTAAATTCTTAAGGCAATATGTGAAGAATTTATATGTGTGGTAATCTCATAGACAATTGCCACATTGCCTAGTATTCTGAAAGCTTGACAAAAAATTAATTTGTTAATGGCTTAGTGAACAGTCACACTGGGGTTTTGCATATTTTTTCCTTGTGTGCTGGTATTTTTGATAGTGGTTAACAGCTGTTCAGATTGCAATTTTATATTTTAAATCAAATTTAATCACCTTTACCTAAATGCAGACTCATTTTTTGTCATTCTTCTTTGTTGCTGGTACCAGATAAAGAAATATGGAATAATCTCCCAGTAAGAGCATTTAATTCACAGCAGCTCTGTGGGTTTCTGGGTGACCCGGATGTGTTACTGCACAATATTTCATCTCCTTCACTCTGCCTCTTTTGCATGACATATCTATTATTTAAAATATAGGATGGTGTCATCCCATATCTTTTTCAGTCTTTAATGTCTTTCCTGCCATAAATATTCTTTGCCCTCCCACTTTATGGCTTTTCATTGCCATGATATGAGCTTAGTCCCATTGCTTCTCTCAGTTCTGTCATCCTCATATTTACAGCCTTGCTGTTATCAGGTGAGGTATCTCCTCTGATGGTACCATTTACAATCCTGTGCTGCATTTTTATGTTGTTTTGGTTTATTTTATACTTTCAATTGAATTACAGCTTTCACTAGTATTAGACTTTGACAACTTAGGATGACTTTCATCTATTATCTGTCCTAGCCCATGTTTTTCTTAAAGCCTTACACTCACAGTTTGATCTCACTGTGAACTGTGTTTAAAAAAAAAGTCCATGTTTTTTTGCTCATTCCATTTGCATTTGAACACTACATTTTTAATACGATATATCTATTAAATAAGTACTAATTTTTGTGTCTTTATGAGTAATCCATACTTTCCATGCCAGTGATAGAGAGCACACAGACTACCAGGTGTCCAAGCCTTGGAATTCAGTGACATCTGTGGGTATCTCAGTTTCCACAACTGACTACTCTTACATTGTGATGGGGATTACAAATCCCATTGTACTGCAGTGACATTTCTGCAGTTTCATGTTAGCACTTCAACCTTGCTGCCACTTCTTGCACAGTCGGAATACCTCCTTGAACATAATAATTCTTTTCATCGCTTTGAAGGCATTTCTGGCGTTCTATTTTTTTTCATTTTTACAATTTCTGCCAGTATCCTTGACATTTAGTCCCCACCCATCTTCACCTTCCACTCCAGCCTTCTTAACTTTTCATTGCATTTCTCCCTATTACCTCCCCAACATTTCTTCAGCTTTCCTCACAGATAACAGTGCAAAGGTATTTGGAAGGCTGTTGTATTTTCTTTTAATTTCTCTGTAGACTCTTTCCAAAGAAAAAACACATAGTTCTGAAGCATGGAAAAAAGGCAGAGTTCCCAGACACCTGAGTAGGAAAGGTCAGCCTGATCCAGGAGCTTCCATAAAGTCTTATTAAACTCTTGCTACACATTAAGTTGTTTTTTCAAGTTCCTAAATGCAAATATAACAGCTACCAAAAGCAAGAACAAATCCATATGGCTCATTAGTACAAAAAATAAACCAATGCATAGAGTTAGAGTCATCATTTCAAAGGGATGTGAGATAGGAAGACTCTTGAATATTGGACAGAAATTATTGTCCCCAAATTGCATATCTATTTCTAATTTTCACAACAGTCCTTTGTGTCTTTGTCACACTGGGAAGTAATTTTCTAGCCATAGAATTCATCCATTTTAATTAAGTAGTCAATTTGTAAAAACCAACACATTTTGCTACTACATTTTGAAATTCACATTCTTCTTGCTTCTTTCTTGGAATGGGAAGAAGAGAAAAATTCACTATGACAAACCCAAATTTGCATATTTTTGAAGCCAGGGACATGGAGTCACTCCAAGTCATTATGGAGGTGCTAGTTTATCATGTCCACATGCACTTGTTCATACACAGCACCATCTGATGCTTTTGTGTGAAACAGAAATATTGGCATCGAGTTAAAGTTGACACAAAATTCAGATAGTTTTGAAAATAATTATGGCACAGACAGTTTGGATTTGATCCCAGCCTTCAAGGATGTCACAGAATTTCCATAAAGCTGAAACTTATTAAAAAAGAAAAAAAAAAACAAACCAGAAAAAACAACCCCATAAATTTAAAACCTTGTGTGGTCATACACAACAAAACAGTGTAGCTCACTTAAAATAGCAAGGAATGGAGATTTATGGGAAAATACTTTGAAATTAATTTCTGTTTTCTTTGGTAACAGTGAGGCCTAAATTTGCAGCATTTAAAAGTTTCTGCTCTCTGCTAGCTTTTTTCTGGCAGCTTGTGAGACTGGTTCCAGCCCTGTTCTCCTGGCAGATGAAGCACAAGGAGGGAAACATCTGCCTCCGTCTGCCAGGGCACTGAAGACACATCGAACCTAAAGTATGTGAGTACTCCTTCCAGAGTGGGAATTGGTGCTATAAAGTACAGAAAGAGGCTAGACAGTATTTTCTTCTGTACCAAAACAAAGTGAATTGTTTCAATGAGAAACTGATGTAAAATGATTGGCATTCCCACAGAGAATTCCCTGTCAGGCACGCTGTTTCAGTGGGGAGGCAAGGCAGTGGGATAGGTGTGTTGTAGGCTGAAAAGAAAAAATAACTCTTGCAACCTACCCCCATCTCACACTTTTGGAATTCACATTCTCTGAAAAAAATCCCTTTGCCCAGGATTTTTCTCCTGGGAAGCCGAGAAGCCTCAGAGAAAAGGAAAACAATTCTTATCTCATTTGCTTCTCCTGTGTTGTGCTCACATGTGGGATGTGTTTGGAGATCGTTTAGCCACAGGTGATTGTTCAATTGGATTCTGCTGTAAGTTGTTTTCACTCATGGCCAATTACAGCCAAGCTGCGTTAGGACTCTGGAAAGAGTCACAAGTTTTCATTATTTTTTTTTTTAGCATTCAATAAGTATCTTTTCTGTATTCTTTAGTATAGTATAGTATTCTTTAATAGAATATAGTATCATAAAGTAATAAATTAGCTTTCTGAGAACATGGAGTGAGATACATCATTCCTGCCTATGTCGGGGCATCCTGGCAAATACAATACAGCCCTTACTTCACAGTGGTGGGAATCAATTTGCTTTCAGTATCATGTCACTGTTTCTAGTCAGTTTTTGGTCCCAAATGCCATTTTTTGAGAGCCAGACATGCGATGTAACACAGCCATGGAACCTTTTCCTCTCAGCCCCCAGACCTGCAGCTGCCTTCAGGCAGAGGCAAGCCCTCAGCACTTGGCTCCCTGGCTTCCTAATGCTCCTTGTGCATTCAGGCTGCATCTGCTCGTGAATCAGACCCTTCACTCTTCGCACCAATGGGGCTCTTCAGACAGATGGATCCCACTCAAAACAGAGAGGCAATTTCCAACCCACATTTTGGATGAGCAGTGTGAAAGGTCTATAATGGTTCATCTCCAAAGAGCAGCATGCCACAGACATCTGTTCTGTGTGTGCCTGTGCAGGCACTGCTCACAGCCAAGGGCAACACCAGCCAGGCTGCTGCCAGCAACTGGCTGCCATCCCACTGTGGTCCCACAAGGACAGAAAGCTGTGGGGATTATATAAAGTTTCTGTAAATGATAAATGAATAGGGAAAACCTTGCTGCAACCCTGTACTCCTCCAACTGAAAAGGAAGTTGAATTTTAAAAAAATTATTGATTTATGTAATGAACACCAAAACACAAATGTTTGCCCCTGTGACAGGATAAGAGGGGAGAAAGGAATGAACTGAAAGGAATGAAGCCATACCCCAGAAGGGTATGGGTTATTTATTACCAGCGCTTGTTCCCAACTAGTGTGCATTCCTAATGTATTCATCTACTCAACTCAGTAAGAGATTGGGGTATGCAAAGGATCTGGGACTGGGTTTAATTTTCATGCTAGTCAAAGTGATTTTTCTTCAATCTATCATATACTGTATTTGACATATAGCTTTTCCCTTAATCAGTAATTGACTGGTACATGCTTTGTGCTCTAGTGAAGGTAGATTTAATACACTGAACATCACAATGAGCTAATTTTTTCTTTTGAATGACAAATTTAATTTTTGTACTATGCATTGTACTATTTTTTCTACTAATTTCACATTCTTCACCAGCTCTTTGGTCCATCATTTCATAACTAATGTTTTCCTTCAAGTGAACAAGGATACTGAAAACATCAAAGGTGCCTTGACATCTCTCAATAGACCATGACAGCCTCTTTCATTCTCCATATTTTTAATGTGGAGACATCCAGAAAAGGAAGAAACAGAGAACTGTGGTAAACAGACTTAGGAAAATGAGTCACTGTTTTTTCAGTGATTTTAAGAGTGGAATTTCACTGTCCAGATTAAGTGGACTAGGGGGTTGAGCAATTTACCTGGCCAGCTAGTGGAGAGACACACATGTTAAAGGAAAATATAAGCCACTTTCCATGAGAGTGTTTTAATTTAGTTTCTTTGTCTAAAACTGATTTTTTAAGTAAAAATAATTTTTCTGGTTTCATTATGAATCTTGGCTTTATGTTTTTGGGGTTTTTCCCCTTATGAGAACAAAGCACTTTGGTGAGAAAAAAAATCCACTTAAACTTGACCTAGGGAAAAGTCTTAGTAAAAATACATTATTTTCTCAATTGCCAAAAAATTTATCACCTTATTTGCTTTGCTTTTTTGGCTGTATTTCTGATTGCAAGCTTCCCTTCACTTTTATTTTCACTACTTCTTGTATGACTGACAGAAGCCAAATGAAACTCTTTTACTGGCAGTCTTAATATGAATAACAAAGCAACTGGAGCTGTGAAGCACCACTTCTTGGCTAAAAACAAGTGGTGAGTGTACAGTGTGGAGGAGGGAGAAAGAGGAAAGGGAACTGCTAGGTCTCAATTTTCTTTTTTTTAAATGTCAAACATGGATGAAGTTTGTCTAACAGAAGAGGAGATTACAAAAAAATGGGTGTAAAACACTTTATAGATTCTCAGGGTAACAAAAAAAAATGCCAGACAGGGTTTTACAAAAAACTCAGCTGGATGGCTGTCCTTTCCCTCATTTAGGAGAAAGATCTGAACAATTTGCTTTGAAGGCAGCACAAAGACTATGACTGAAATTCTGCCATATTATTATAATAAAATTGCCTTGCTAGATTAGTAATAGGATTGCCCTCAACAATCAGCCCTCCCGTTCCTCATCTGCATTTCTTCTAAGGGCAATACAGAGAGAGAGGAAATGCAAGGGGACAGAAGGGCTGGAGTTTAGGGAGAGGGAACTGCAGGAATGCTGCTGGAGGACAGGCCTGGTGCCTTTGTCAAACGCCAAATGGACCACAGGAAGGTAAAAAAAAAGCCTGAGGGAGCACAGCACTGGGATGGTCACACCTGGAACAGCAGCAAAACTTCCAGGCCTGGCTGTCCTTCCCACTAGTAGGAGACCTAGAACCACAGGATGGATGCTGGGCGGGGGGAAATGGTTTTCTAGGTGACCTTCATGTTAACCAAAGTAATCAAAGAGCACAGCAATATATCCCTTTTTTCAAATGCTGAGTTTTGTCATTAATTTTAATTAGATTAGCTCTAACATTACAGTTAGAAGCATTCTCTTAATATAGCAGAGTAGAATGAACCAGCTTGCTCTCTTTAAATACTTTGTCATTTAAAGTAGAGTACTAGGAGAAAAAAACCAAAACAAAACACAAAACAAAACAAAAATGAATGTCACATTACAAATGCAACGAAGAAACAGCAACATCAATTCAGCCAATGAAAAATACATTTCTGTTGATGCTCGAGGGCATATGAAAAGTGTTAAAATATATGAGTGAGGAAATGCACTCAGTCAGATGTACAAATGACAACGATTTGGGGAAAGATTCAAAACATTGTGAAAGAAATTCCAACAGGCATCAACAAGCAGAACAAATATACTTTCCCAGATATAATGTCTGGGAGGTTGCACAGTAGCTCATTCGGCCATATGAGGTGACAATATATCAGGAGATAATGTTCCTACAATCCCAGCCTCTGCAGAAAAGGAAAAAAAAAAAAGAAAAGAAATGAAAAGGATATTAAAATTTGCAGCAACGATACTCCTCTTCTTAGTTTTGGATGAATCAGTCACATTGAATTTTCTGTTTGTCACTAGCTTAACCATATATTTCCCCTTGGTATGAGTGTACCACCTGGTGCAAAGAGTATTTTCTACTCACCTTTTTTATTTTCTTTGATATTTCATATTCTGTTTCATCACAGTTTTCAAAACACATTTTGTTTTCTTGCATGGACATAACACTATTTTCCATTCCTACTAAGATAAACTTTTCACATGCTTTTTCAGTATCTGGCTCATTTTTTTCATAGTGACTGTGCATTTTGTGTCACAGCCAATACTAAACCACCCAAGCTTTTCTCCTGCCACATAGTGACAGGTTCACTGTGGATAAGGGAAATGCAGCAGCTCTTAGGTGGTGCTGTACTTCCCAGTTTGGGTGCTATTTGGCTTTGGAGTCTAATTTAAAACCAAGCATGTTAGCAGCAGTGACCTCAGCCCATGCATAATTCAGACTCTACCCCACTCCAGAGAAAAAGAACTCAGCTACTTCCTCAGTGCTTCTGATATTATCACAGGGTCTGGTGCTAAGACACTATGCAGAATAGAAGTCCCACAGAAACCAACATCCTGCTTGCTTGGATCCTTGTTTAAAGGTTGCAAGGCTGGAACCATCTCAGGGGACCTCTGTCACACAGCTTTTCCTATTGAGTCTGCAAAAACCTGATAATAGAGGCAGCTGTGGGACCAGGCTTTGACTGCTTGCTACTGCTCTCCTGTAAGAGCTGTGTTCATGACAGAACAGGGAAAAGCTTGAATCCCTCACATTTCCCTATGCATTGTCCATCATATTCAGGCCAATTCCTTCAGCTCTTTGACTTGGAAGGACCCTTGGCAAGGTGTGTGACCTTAGGGTGGCATGAAGAGCAACTCTCCCCAAATCTGCAGGTGGCACTGAGCCAGAGGAGGAGCAGCCAATGCACTGGGATTCTGAAGGAGCTGCTCAGGCTGCAGTAATGGTCTGGCAGGAACCTCACAAAGGTCAAGGATGCAAATCCAAACGTTGCACCTCAGAGAGGATTATACCACACACCAGTACAGGCTGGGGTATGAACAGCTGGGATCAGCTCTGAATGAAAATGACCTGGTGATCAAGACGGGCAGTGAGGTGAACAAGCACCACCAATGTCATTAATTTTAGGGCTCTTGCCCATTCAGCAAAGAAGGCCAAGAGCATCCTGGCTTGCCTTGGTAAAAATGCAGCCTGCAGGTCCAGGAAGGTGATTCACCACTTCTATTCAGGTTTTGTAAGACCATTTCTGGAGAGCTCTGTCCAAAATTTTGGCTGCCCAGTGCAGGAGAGGTACAGTCATGCTGAACGAGTCCTGCTGATGGCATTGAGGATGGTCAGAGCACTCTATATAAAAATAGCTGAGAGAGGTGGGATTGTTCAGCCTGGAGAAGTAAAGGCTTAGGAAGATCTCACTATTTCCTGACCTGAAGACACAAAAATGGTGTTGCCAGACACATGAACTAGTACAACAGTAATAGTAGTAGCAGCTCACTTTCTTAACATCTTCATGTATCTTGGAAAAATGGTACTCATTGGAAATGCTTTAAATTATAATTGTTCCATTTCAAGTTGTATGCAGAATAATACATTGCACTTTGAAAGATATTGTTGCTTCAAAGTGTGGCACTTAGAAGTGAGGGAATGACAAGATTTAGACGGATTTAATTCAGCTGTTTCTACATGTGCTCTGACTAATGTAAATGGTGGCATGCTAATTAATACATGAGCATGAGCTATGTTTCCCAAGGATCCCTGCCTCTCCAAGGAAATGAAGCAGACAGTAGGTCTTAGAACCTTTACTATTAATTAATTGAATTTTTATCTCTATACTGACTTTTTATTGAATACAACAGTATTAATTCTCTTGAAATACTTTCATGGTTTTTCTGACTTTAGCATATGGTTTCTCATAAACAGTAATTGTCATGGTTATACTTTCTGGAAAAATCTCTTCACCAGGATTTCTTCTCCTGGGAAGCTGAGAAGCCTCAGAGAAAAATGAAAAAACAAAATTATCTGATTTGCTTCTCCTGTGTTTTGCTGCTTTGGAATGTGGTTTGGACATTGTTTACCAACTGGTCATTGTTTCATTGCTTTCATGTGAATTGTTTTAACTTAATGACCAATCACTGTCAAGCTGTGTCAGACTCTGAGGAGTCACAAATTCCCATTATCATTCTTTGTAGCCTTCTGTCCACATCCTTTCTCTATTCTTTAATATAGTTTAGTATAGCATTCTTTTATGTAATATCATAAAATAATAAATTATCCTTCTAAGAACATGGACTCAGATTCATAATTTCCTCCTCCAATGGGGGACCCAGAAAATACCATACAGTAATGAACATCTCTGTTATATTTAGAGATGGTGTGTTTTTCCCTGTTTCCTGAGAGAGATTCCATGTACAAACTTACTGAGATTCATTGGAACTGCCCACTGATGGTAAGAATGGGCAGTGCTTTGCACCTGGTATTTGGAAATATTCAACAAGCTTTTAATATCTTACATGTTAGAAACATCCTTGTAATTGATTTCATTTTCCAGTTTGAGCTCCGGAAATGAAACCAGGTAAATCATTCAGACATTTCAAAAAATTACTTATTTGTACAGGTGGGAGGCACACTGTGTGAAATTGCACTGAACCACAAGTCACGTCATCAGCAAAGGTCAGGTCTTCCTGGGGACACAGAGGAGATCCTTATCACTTCAACTAACAGCTTCAGTTGTTCCTTCTCTGGACTGACCACCCAGGGGGGCAGGGCTGACTTTTGCAGTTGATTTCACATCCATTGACCATAGGAAAAGAGATAGTCACAGTACTTAAGTCAAATTTCTAAGGCAATGGTGCTTGTTACTTTGTTATGAACTCTGCTACTTTGGCTTTCTCGCTTCTTTTCCCATTTTGCCTCTATTCACTTAACCTTCCTTATACATTTATACTGCCTCTGCCTTCTTTCCAGCCCTCTTTGCCCTTTGTGTTGCCCAGGCTTTCCTAACCCTTGAACCCCCAGTGCTGGATGTGCCTTAGGACAAGTGGTCCCACCATGTGGGCTGTTTTTAATAAGATCTGTGAGCAGTGTCTTTGAGGTGAGCTAAAGTGTCCCTGTTCCTTTTCACTCCCAGAGTGGCTCCAGCACTCTCTGAGGTACTTTGGGAACAGTGGGAGGCCAGAGGGTGGAGGCTGGAGCCTGCCCAAGCGTCCATTTGCTGATAAATCATTTATTCAGAGAAGCTGTAAATGGATTCCACACACTCACCTCAGATGAATTCTTTGGAGACTGTGAGATACCAAAGTATCTCCCTAGAGCACAGCACACTGTACTGAGCTGTGCAGGCTGTGCTTGGGTTTGTTTTTGGGGCAGACTGTACGTCAGCCTTCTGCTTCTCACTGAGTAAAGTGTTGAAGTCTTTGGGAATTTTTTTTTTTGTAGATGGTGAAAATGTCTATTTTTCAGACTACGTATGACTGAATTTTAGCTGTAACTCTTAAATAAGAAAATCAGCCTGAGGCAGGTATCTTGTATAGGCAACTCCAGCACAAACAGCAAAGGTTTAATTAAATAAAAAATATTTTTATAAAAAATAAAAAACTGAGTTTTTACTGCCAGAAAGTACTGGCAATATTAACTATAGGTGCAAGTGTTATTTCTGTTTATAATATCACAAGTTTTCACATATTCTAGCAAGGTGTTTACTTTTTCTCTCCCTTTTATTTGAAATACTAGATCAGAACCATGATTCTGCACTTCATGTGGTTTTGAAGTCTTTAGCTTGGCACGTCTATGTTCTTTATCAATTATTGTTTAACTCCTTTCTCTTTTTTTTTTTTTTAATTATTTTTGCTACGTTCTTCCAATACCTAACACTTTATGTTTGGGATGTAATAGAAACATGACTCCAACAAAGAAATTGTTTAACATATGTGTCTGGTACATACCTAGCGACGTAAGACCACACCTTAAACAAATCCAAAAACCAACAAATTCCACAAAATTCCACCTCCAAATTTCTAATTTATTTTCACGTTCTAGCAGCAACAGCTCAAGGAAATTATTTTTTTTTCAGGATTAATGACAGACTGGTGGTAGCTGAATTCACAGATACCTATGGCCAAGAGCCTATTAGAAATAAACCAAACTTCTGCTAACATTCGGAGTATTATGTGCACTGTGATACACCTGCTGTGGAATCAGGGTACTGAGCTTTGGTGGTTGTGCTTCTAGCAGAGGAGACATCTAAATGAAAAGGAGAAATTGTTGCAATATGCTGTAAGTGTTCTCTAACATAACACCACTGAGAAACCAGGACTAGACCTCATATGCTAACTCCTACGAGCAGCTGTAAGAGCAAAGCTGTTGGTGCTCCGAGAAGTTTGTCATGTAAATAATATTTTTTCTTTCTGTTTCAGCCTTAAACTGTGAACAGAATGAAATTAAACTTGGAAGGAAACTGTGCAAACCACTAGGTTTTAATCCTGCACCTTTTGAAATTAATGTGAACATCCCTATAGTTAGAAGGTAAAAAAATCCTCTAAGTACTATTAATACGGATGCAATAATTAGCACTCATGGACAAGATTTTCCCTGATTCTTCACTAGATAATGGCTTTTCTGGCTTAACTTTTATCTTCCCACTCTCTAGTTCTCCCTCAAATGTAAGTAGCAGCATTAACTTCAAAATCCGCAGGTTGACTCTTCCTGCTCTTCTTTTTTCAATAATCCTTTATGGACATTACACTCCACCTTCGCGCCTGTGTGTGTTTGTATCTCGAGGAAGAGCTGATTCAGGCAGTGAATTATACTAGTACCTTGTTTAATAACTAACCCAAACATTTGCCCTTGACATTCTCAGCACCTCAGTGCTAATTAAACAAAATAAACAGAGACTAAATGGAAACCGGGCAAAGTACTTATCCTTCCTCAAAGATTTAATTTGGGATCAGCAACGCCGCTGACGGGAGACGGAAGCGCGAATCGCAGGTAAGCCCACACACGAATAATGAAACGCTGAATTATTTTTTTAAACCCTCCACTAATATCTTGTGATTTAAAGGTCACTCCAGAAGAAGAATCAAGGTCAGGCACGGCTAATCCTGCATCCGAGGCGGCCTTTCCTTTCGCCCGGTTCCTCGCTGCAGCGACGCCGCTGTGGGGCCGGGGGCGCCGGCCCGGGACCCCCTCAGTGCCGGCCACACCCGGGGGCTGCGGGGCCGCCAGGGCACAGCCGGCGCTTCTCCCACTCCCAGCGCGGCTGAGGCCCCCAGGGAAGCGGGACTTGACGCGAGGCCAGACAAGCGGCTCCGGGCGCCTCCTGCGGCCGCTGAAAGTTCCCCGAAGTCGGCCCCGGCGGGGCGGAGCGGGGCCGGCAGGGGCCGCGCCCCCGCGCCTTCCCCGCGGAGCGCGGCCCGGCCTCCCCCGGCAGGGGCGGGCTCGGGGCGGAGCGCGCCTGGCCGGGCCGGGCCGGGCCGGGCGGCGCCGGAGGGCCGGGGGAGCTGCTGCACCTGATACACCGGGGCGGGAGCGCGGCGGAGGAGGGCGGGAGGGAAGCGGCGCTGCCTCCGCCTGCGAACGCCTCTCGCCGCCGTTAGACAGCGCTGGTCTCGCCGCTTCTCCCTCCGCCCGCCCCTTCTGCGCGGAGCTGGGCTCTCGCTCCTGTTCCCCTCGGGGCCGGCGGCTGCGCGTCCTTCTGGTCTCCCCTGGGCCCCATGGCTTCGGCCGGCAGCGGCATGGAGGAGGTGCGCGTCTCGGTGCTGACCCCGCTGAAGCTGGTGGGGCTGGTGTGCATCTTTCTGGCGCTGTGCCTGGACCTGGGAGCTGTGCTGAGCCCCGCCTGGGTGACGGCGGACCACCAGTACTACCTGTCCCTCTGGGAGTCCTGCCGCAAGCCCGGCAACTTGGACAGCTGGCTCTGCGAGTCGACGCTGAACAGCGGTGAGATTCGGCTGCCCCCGCTGCCCCGCTCCCCTCCGCCGCCAGCCCTTGCTGCTTTCCCCCTCCTCGTCCGCCTCCCGTTCCCTTGGCCGCACCCCGGGCACTGAGAATTCCTTCCCCTCGCCGTGCGCTGGCTGACCCACCAGCATCCCTCGAGCTGCCTCTCCTTCACCCTAGTCTCCTTCGGGAGTGTCCCCGGCCCTTCTGGGGCCAGTCCCCCCGGACCGGAGCAGTGCCCGGGGCCGTGCCCCGCTGCCCCCTCCGGTTCCTCGCCTCGCCCTTTGCCGCCCCGGTCCCCTCCCGCTCCCAGCGCAGGCAGGAGCCCCCTGCCTGCACCTTTGTCCGCCCACCCTCCCTTCCCTTCCGAGCTTCTTCACCTGTCCCCATCCTCCTCCTCCTCCCCGTCCTCCCCAGCCGCCCCGACCCGCATCTCGCCGGCGCTCGGGCTGGGGCGGAGGCGGCGGCGCTCCCGGCGAGCGGCATGTGCGGGAGGGGCAGCGCCGAGCTCGGATCGTGCCCGGCGTGCGGGAGGTGCGAGGCTTCAGTGAGCGAAACGAGTCACATATGGTGGTGACTGCTTCCCTATGTGCCGTGGTACTGTCACAAAAGATCCCGAGTTTGAACTAGTTTTGATCATTTTTTCCGTGGAGAAACTGTTTGGGATCGAGTATCTTATACTGCCCCTCCGCCCCCATGTGAGAAGTCTCAGGTTCTGCAAAGTTGGGGCTTCCTAAACCCAAACCGGTTGCTACTTTGCCCAGAGTGGGGACGCCTGGGCTTGGACTCTCTCCATCACGCCGGGTGTGCTTGTGTGTGTGTCTTTCTCTAGCACGTACTGATCTCCCCATCGTCTTTCACGCTCCTTTGCCTTCATGCCACACTCCCCGTTGTGATTTCTTGATGCTCATTCGTACTTCACCTTTCTAGGTCTTTGATCACAGATTGTTGGTTTTTTTAATGTCATTTCACTATTGCTTGGAGTACTTCAAAACTGGGTTGTGAATGATAAAAACAAGCTGCCTGTTGAATATTTTTCAGTAAATTCTTTTGTAGTGTGATAATTGTTTTGGTTTTCATGGGTGGTTTTATTTACTTTATGCCTGATAGCAACTTCTGGAGCCCCAAGAGAAACACTGGCAAATGCAGCCAGTCTCTCCCCACATCGTTTTTATCCCCATTCCTGTCCACACACATACACTTGCATTGATAAATCATCTGTTTGGATTGCTGTGCTCTTTGGGTAAATCGTGCAGGGACAAGATGTGTGTTTTGGGAGGGAAAGCAAAGGACTGACTATATTCTTGGTGTGTTTTGTTTTCCTGTGTTCTCTAAAGTCCTTGTATAGGTTCTGGGAAATAACTGATCTCAGTTTGAGTTGGAATTACACAGGTTCTTTGCTGCTGTGCTTGTTTTGTTTTTTTTTTGTCGTGTACAGTAATATTTGAGAGTTTAAATGTTGTTTGAGATTTTAAGTAATATAAAATGAATTGTAAAGAAATGCCGGTTTCAGTCAGTTACCAGGGTGTCTGCTCAAAGTTTGGAGCGCTTTCTTTTCCTTCCCTGGTATAAATGGAAATTTATGTAGGAATGTCAGCTTCTACGTGTCTCCTTAGCAACGTGAATCCTTTGCCCCTTCTCCCTGTCTCCTGAAATAGTATCCCCTTGATTACAGAAAGACTTTTCAGATGGCTTGAATGAGAACCTGCTTCCAATGCCCCCCAGCCCCACAAGCTCTGCTGGGCTCCCCCCTCCATCCATCTCCCGTCACGCATGCGTGTGTACAGACACACACAGACACAAAAGTGGGACGGGGAGAGAGGCAGGACAGCTTATGGAACAACATAAAGGGACACTAATCTCTCTTGTTCCTCTCTTGGTCACCTGTCTGTCTGTGGAAGATGAATGGGTGAGGAGGGATAGGAATGAGATGTAGTTTTCATTGGATGCTGTGTGTTGAAAAGCTGGTCTGTCCTCTGCTGGTGCCTTCTTCTATCGTGCACAAATTTCTGCCTATCCAGTTTTATTCAAGTTCCTTGAATGAGCTTTTACCCATTTTCCTCAAATACTTTCCAGTCTAGTAGAGCCAAATTTCAGAAGCTACTGTGGAAGAAGTGAATGGTTGTTTTACTTGAGGTGACTGGGATAAACCCTTCACTTTCCTCGTGCTCAGCAGACAGTACTGCATTCTGACTAGACCTGTAATATGAGAAACTGCACTGTTTTCCTCTTGCCTTTTGCTACTGTGGTACAGTGGCCATTAAAGCCAATGGGAGGGCTCCCACTAAGTTCACCAAGTTGGATTGGGCTCATATTTGAGACCGTCTTGAGCGCTGGCATTAATATTTTAAGTGCACTTTCCGCCTACATTGTGAATCCAGCAAGCAGGATTTTGCAGATAGTGGAGAGCTCCCACAGGGAAAGCTCTTTTAGCTTGATACCAGTGCAGGCAGCTTTGCAGCTAGCTGTGAGAAGCAGCAGCACACACAGGGAAAAAGGCATCTTCACCCATGGTTTTAAGAGATTTACTTCATCATCCCTTGAAGGAGAGCACCTCAAGTGGCACCATCAAGGGCATGCTCACACTAGAAGCTGTTAAAGCATATTCGAGGCTTAATTAAAAACTTCTGTTGTAATTAGATGTAGGACCCCTGACTGCTGTCAGAAGGGCAACTTGGTAGTGGAGAGCAGAAGGAAATGCACGGAGATGGTGGCATTGGCTGTTGTAGCAGGGAATAATCTCATTTTTCCTGGAGCATTGCTAGTGCTTGGAGCACGTGTTCACATTCGTTCTTTCACTGTTCCAATGGCTTTTTTGTAACTTGCAAGTGTTGTTTGCTCACATACTACTTTTAAACTTGTGGAAGTACTTCACAATAATTATGGTTCAATTATGTAAAATAGTGAGTCAAATTAATTTTTTGACATCTGAAAATTATAAAATATCTCATCTTAATTTGCATTTTTTTTTTTTTTTTTTTTTGGAGTCCTTAGGATCTGAGTAAATCTCCCACTAGCAGCAACTTCAGGAGATGAATAACAAAGTTGCCAATGTGGAAAGCTTCATTGCAAAATCTTGAAATTCAGAAAAGCAGTTGTAAAGCTCTGAAGTTTCACCACCTGTCTTGGCATGTAGCTGTTTCCTGTGATCAAAGCTTACCTTGGCTAATGCACAAGTTGTCTTTAGACCCACTGTATTTTAAACTTGTGTGTCTTTAAACAAATTTATTTTTTTAGACCTTATTTGAAATGTACTATAGCTAGTTTGTGATGATTTATTTGCAGATTTATCAAAAGCGATATATGAATATTTATTCCTGTCACAGCATTGAAATTAAATGCATCCCATATAAAACTGTCTGGTATATCTATACCATCACAGGTACTTTTCTTCTTCCTGCAGATTAATAACAGTAAATTTGAATTTTTGCAAGACTGCAGCCACTATGGCTCTTTAAATCAAAGATACACAAATGTAATGTAGAAGAAATAAAGGGCTCCATAGAATCTGACCTGCAGGTGAACATTGTCTATTTTGACTTAAATATGTGTATATGTTATTCATAGAAAACAATGGCTCCTTTGCAGCCTTTCAGTTTATTGTGAAAACAGCACATACAAAAATAACATTTGAATGGTTTTGATTAACTGTATTCATTTTGGTGAATGTGGGGTATATGGCTTTTTTACTTTACAACCTGTGGATTTCTTTATGCAACATTCAGATTTCTTCAAGAATATTTTGCCCTTTTACAACTGCCCATGAGTACTTGAAAAACAAAACATCTCCAGGAAATACATGCAACCGAGTCTCTGAATGTGTATTAAACTTTGTGATGAGCAAACAGTGAAGGTAAGCTTAGCCTGTAGCACAGCGCAGTAAACAAATTGAGTCTAGTTTTATGCTTGTAATTTTGTTCTAATTTGTTCTTAAAATAAAAGCAGCATCAGAGGCTATTCATTCGGTAGCACTTCAAGGGCTTAACCTTAATTACACATTAGATGCAGATATCAGAATTGACATGCCAGAATAGTCTTGGATGGTATCTCCTTGTTCAGAATCTAAGGAGCTGTTCCAAGGGGAAATTGCTAGCTCAAAAGCAGCTTCCTCATTAGAAAATCTGGATCATTGCTCAGATTTGATGTTGACATGTATTTGTAAAAAGCTCAGCAAGGCTGGTAGTTTGCTATAAAATAACAGAAGAATGAATGTGACTTTACTTACCTGAAAAAAGTGGCTCATGCAATCTGAGGAAGAATTAATAAAACATTCCTTCTGGTTTTGAATACTGTAGTCTTTCATTTTGTATATTAACTCTAATAATCATCCCCAGCACTGTATTTGAAGATGGATATAAAATAAAAGCCATACTACTTCACACTCAGTGTCTAAGACTCTGAGCAGGCTGATCTAATTTTGAAGTTGAGTCTGACTTGAAGGTTGGCCCTGTTTGCCATGGGGAGCTGAACTAGGTGACTTCCAGACACCCTTCCCAACCTAAATTATCCTCGGTGATTCTGTGATGACTGACACTCTGTTCATGCCTGATGTCTATCTGGCTTCTTCAAACTGTGCAGAATGCCTTGAATTGGCTTAACTACCCCTCTCAGCAGCCCCTGATAGAATATTTCAAGGAATGCTCCCTCTCTTACAAATGGACCCAAGGCCATGGGAGCAGCAGATCCTGTTCAGTCTGGACCTTTTAGTATGGTGCAAGCTGCCATTGCAGGCACCCTTCTCCAAGCAGTAAGAGACATGGTTAGAGCTCATTTGTGATGTTTCTGTGAGCACCTCACACATTATCAGTGATAATACTCTTAAAAAATAAATACTTGTAGCTATAGTGGGTTATTGCTACTGCTGTTGTTCATTGCAATTTTAAAATCAGTAATGTATCCTGTTGCTTTAAGTTTTGTTTATTAACTATGATGTCCCTGGAGTTAGGGATAATGCAAGAAGTTTTAATATTTGATGAGATTTTTATATTTAGAATTGCATAGAGAGTGGCCTTGCCTCTGCTACTGATTTGTGGCCCAAGATGGCCACATGAGATTCAGAGTAACAGGAGGTTACCTGTAAAGTCCAGCCAGCTCTATTGCTTTATGTATTTCACTTGTTCCACTTAAAGTCATTGTTCTGATGGAAAGTACAACTCAAACTCTTTAAAATGCTAATTGTTTTTCTCAAGGAACAATGGAATGTGTTTTGAAAGTTGCAGAAGATTGCCATTCTTCTGGAAGAACATTGATAACTGTGGAAAATAGTTACTTCCAGTTCCAGTGCAAAGCATAGTATTTCAGATTGCTGAAAAGTAGTAGCTTTTATAGAAGAGGTCAGACATACTGAGCTTACTGTGAAAAGCTTGTATAACACATCTCCCACACTTCTTTCCTAATGGTAGAGTTCTAAGAGTTCCAGGTTTTTGTGAAGTTCTCAAAGTTGTGGGTGTGTGCAGTTGTTTGAGGGATTTTTATTATTTTTATTGAATGAATGAATATACAATAATTAAAATGACATAGTAACAAGCAAATCTCAGAAGAATGCTGTGTATCCAATAGAGGAAATGCCTGAGTACATGCTGTACTATTCTGTGAATGAATTATAGATTACATGATTTTCTGTAATGCTGTGCTTGTCTTCAAGTCCTCTGTTGGCAAAAGTAGTGTGCAATGTGTGTTGCTTATAAATGGTAAAATAAAGATCTATATAATGGCACCATTTAATTTTTTATTTGAAGTTGTGCTGTGTTTAAAGGACTTGGTGATTTTAGAAATAAAGGTGGACCACAGAACAGACATACAACATTCCCCACCCCAACCCACACCTCTGCAAAGTGTATATATTTCATATAAACAAGGAATGCAAGCTTGATTCTTCACGAGAGGTGTGTGTCCATGGGCAGATGAGCAAGCACCTGCTGTGTTTCAGGTTGCTCATGCATCTGCACCCTCCAGGCATTTAGACCATTTTGCTGTCTCGCTGTCTCTTTCACACAGCAGTAGAGTTGCTTGCCATATTTTTACAGATATAACCCAATTGTCCCCTGCTCTCCCAATGGCATCTTTGGGTGGAAGGTGAGGGACACTGTCGCAGACATCTTTTCATGAAAAATCCTTTCCTTAGGATTTTTCCTCCTGAGAAGCTGAGAGACCTCAGGAACAAAATGTAAACAATGATTATCTGCTGCTGTGGAATGCAACAGGTGCATCTGTGATTGGTCTCATAGAGTTGTTTCTAGTTAATGGCCTATCACAGTCAACTGGCTTGGACTCTCTGTCCAAGACAGAAGCTTTTGTTATCATTATTTTCTATTCTTAGCTAGCCTTCTGATGAAACCTTTTCTTCTATTCTTTTAGTATAGTTTTAATATATATCATAAAATAATAAATCAAGCCTTCTGAAACATGGAGTCAGATCCTTCATCTCTTCCCTTCTCCAAGAACCCCTGTGAACACTGTCACAGGACGCTGCTTTCCATGGTGAGGTGAGCAGTCTGCATGGTGGCTGTAGTGGCTGCCTAGTTCTTCCCCCAGACATCAAGCACATCCTTTCCAGGCTGAGGAGGCTAGCTGGGAGGAGAGCACTGGAGCATCCTGCCAGTGGGCTGTTTGTTATCTTGACTGCAATAGTCAACCTCTTCCTCTCTCATCTCAGTTACTGTCATCCTGATTTTTTAAGATTTTCTAAGCCCTCTGATGTTTACATTCTTGTAACAAACTTTCTCACACGCTTTCTGTAGATAACTTACTGTTTTGCATTCTTTCATGGAGGAGGAAAAATTTGATGGACTGTTGGTTTGTCCAGTGTCATTGGAGAGGTGGCGTTTTCACCCTCCAATCCACTGTCACTTTTGGAAATCTATAAATGTTGGAGTCAGAAAATAAACTTCCCTTTTTACCTTGAGAACAGCGGTGTGTCCATGTCGTGTTGTTTTGTGTCTTATAGTGACAAGTTACCTTGCTCTTGAGAAGAAGCCACAGGAGAAGCTCCAGTGAGAGGTCTGCAGGTCTGTAGGGAGCTGCTAAGGCCATTTTCCCTCAAAGGTGGGAGAGCCCTGAGTCTGGGCCACCATCCAGTGATGGTCAGCATTCCTGTGCATCAGGGGAAAGGTGCACCAGCAGCAACAGAGCATTGGAAGGGACCAGTTAAATAAGAGGCTCTCTTGAGCAAGACTCAGTTCTGGGCTTCCTTGTACCTATTTGTTAATGGACCTCATAAATATTTTTGTGCCTTGGGTCTAGCAGACAGAGGAGGGCAGTTACAGCCTGCCCTAGCAATCAGGAAATCCCGCTGGGAAAAGGGAGTAGAGGTGTGAGATTAGAGTCTGGAGCAAGGGCTGGGAAGCAAAGGCCTTGCAGCTTCTGGAAAGCTCTCTAGCCCCTGGGTATGGCAGCTAAGGAGTTCTCTGCCCTTCCTCCTTCACTGGTTGCCTGCCCTCATTATCCATTAGCATTCTGCACCTCTGTAAGACACAGGGTCTGCAGCAGAAAGCTGTTTTTTGGATTTCTCTCTGCTTGTTCTCTTTTTCTTTGACTGATTCTAAGTGACTCTTCACTTGGCATCAGGAACACTAAACCATCCTACAAGCCTCTTGTACAGTAAATGCAAAATGACTGATACCTTATGTGGAGCCTCTGAATTATCCTTAGAAGGCACTTAGGGATTTTGGCACCCAGCATAAAATGCTTAAATTTCTCTTTGGGTGTTGTCAGTGTCCTGGTGAATTGGAGCTATGGGAAAGTCTTCCTGTTGGTCCCATGGGTGTTGTGCAGCACTTGGGTTACCCAGGGCTTTGTCCCACGTGCTGCTGTGTGTGGATAAAGACAGATTTCTTAGGGAAAATGTCATGTTCTTTTTAACATATCTGTGACTTAATGTAGCTGTTTCATTTGTATGAATTTATGGCTTTTAGAAGAAAGCTTTGGAGTAAAGTGAGTTTCCTCAAGCAAATTATGCTTTCAGCCAGAGTTGGCTGGTTTCTGTAGCTCTGGTAATGCTTTTCAAGTGTCTGAGTGACTGGAGTAGCCACGTGCACAAGTAATTTTCCTACTTCAGAAAAATCTTATTCTCAATCCATAAAATAAAAAGAAAAATACAAAAGCCAGAGTATGTCTGTGCAGCAGCCAGCACTAGTAAGCATACTATATTAATCAGTGAACAGAAAATACTTATTTATTGTCATTTTTGTGCAAGGCTCCAATGTGAAAAGCTGTGGCTAGAGCAGTTTGTGGAGGTTTGGTGTGGATCTTGCCAGGAAGCACTTGTGCCTGCAGTGTGCAGAAGTGTCCATTGTGGGATCCCAAAGGACTGCACTTGCAGGCTGGCTCTACAGGAGCAGAGTGTGGAACCCAGGAACTCACAGGCACTTCCCAGCTCTAGCCAGCATCCCCTTCACCCAGGGCAGAATTCTTCAGAGCAGCTCTTTGAACACCATCATCCTGCCTCAGGCTGAGGCTCCAGAGGTGACCTCTGTGGAGTAATTTGATGAGAGACCTTAATGGCCCCTGCTGTTCCTCAGCTTTCCCACAGAACTCGGTGGACCTCCACCTTGCACAGAGGCCTCTGCTCATGATCCTGCTGAAGAAAGAAGAAATCTCATTGATCATGCAACCAAAGCACTTCTAGGAACTAGAGTTTGCCTTTATGTTTTTATATATGTACTACACTTCTCAAACTTTTGTTGGCTATTTGATATCAAAGTTTGAATATGAAGCAATTAGGAATATCTCTAGCTATCCTATTTATTTAAGTTGATTTTTATGATACTCAGTGGGTTACATTTTATTTCTTACGTGTGGGTGCCTCAGGTTTCTCTGCTTCACACATTGTTTCAAAATCATTATTCTTGATTTTAAATGCTTTATTGCAATTTCTTAGAGTATTTTATCTGAGAACAGGTACTTGTTAAATAGAAGCATTGCAATGAATCAGAAAAATTTACTTGAATGTGGTGGTTTTGTTTCTTACCAAGGTTTTATTTTGTTTAGAAGGTCAGGCATTGCCTTAATCATGTAACAGCTGCATGCATTTTGGTACTTCATTCTTTATGAGAAGACTTGGTGAAGAGCTGTTGTATGGAAGAAAGGAATATTTGATTGTTTAAGAAATTAATTCACTTCACATGCACTGTCTGGAATAGCCCTACACACAAATGCTTCACATATTCCACAGTATGTTTCTATGCCCACCACTTCTTCTACTTCTTTTACTTGGTAGAATACCATATTGAAAAAAATATTCAATTTTGGGATACCTTACTGAAAACATGACATCTATACTAGCCTTTTGCATTGATTTTCCATGTATTAAAAAAAGGACCTAGTTATTAAAATAGACATTTCAGGACTTTGATGTGATTTCTTCTTCTTTTATGCCTTTCCCTGATTTTTTTCCTAGCAGCGAAGTATTATTTTGTCCAAGGAATTGAGGAAATAGCACTGCTCGTAATTAAAAATCACAGCTCAAAGCCTTGGGTCATTTCTTGTGGGGAAAGAAGCGAGGAGAGTTAGAAATGTCAGTGTACAGTTGACACTGTGCCTCTGGGTCTCTGAGAAACAGGCAGAATTTCCAAATAGGAAGGAGACCAAGCTGTCCCCCAGAAAGGCACTGACTGTTGTATGAGGAACTAACTGAAAATAAACTCTATCATCATGGTTTGGTGGCTTTTTATTTTTTTTTTAACTGAAGATGGTAATTTTAATAATTTTTTTCACCAAATTTGTATTGAAAATAGATCTCAAGTGCCTAGGTTCTTATTTATATATATTTCCAAATACTGAAGCCCACATCCCCAAACTTATGGGCAGATTGTTACAGTTAAAAATATGCAAACACTGTAATCACTGTCAGAACTGCAGTATATCTTTCTCATGGTTATAGACTCTGGGATGCTTCTTGGGGATTTTCAGACCTAAAAATAGGATACATTAAGTGAGCCTTTTCTTAAGAAATCTCTTGAGTTACCTAATAATTGTCAAAAATGTCTTAATTCTGTTTTGCATGGGATAGGTGGCACTACTAGTGTAGTTCTTAATGTATTGCTAAAATGGTGGAACACTGAAAAAATCTAAAGTTTATCTAAACCAGTGAAGGAAATCTTATTTGGGCATGACATTAGGTCACAGTGCTTTTTCAAATCTAAAAGTTTATTAACATTTCTGTGAGTTTTACTAGTTTTTGTACTAGTTCCTAATATTTTGCTTAGATAATGGATGCGTTGTTTAAAAACCTGTAGTGGTGTACAGTGAAAAAGACTGATGTGTACTCTTCAAGTGTTACCAATTGTGTTTTGAATGCAGAAAAGTAATAATTATCTGTAAGGCCCCATTTTACTTCTGTTATTTCTTATTTCTATCTCTGTGAGAACAAGCAGTCTCACTGAACTGCAGAGGCTCCTGAACTTACAGTTCTTATTAGTAGCTTCTTCGCAAGATTGGTGCATGCCTAGAGGAGATACAAGCATATTTTGGATGCTCTAAAGTAGGTTTATGGTGTTTGTGTTCTGTATACCAGTAGCACTGTGTAACAGAACAATCTCCTGATCCCATTCTGGTGCTGCTGTCCTGTAAATCACTCTTGGGTAGTCTGAGAAACACTGCAGATTTTTTTGTAGAAAAATTCTGTTTCCTCTATGTGTTTATATTATAGATATTTGATTTACAGGATGCTCTGCCTTCAGAGGTAGTGGTTCTTTGGATCTTTATTTTTTTTTGTGTAAAGACCAATGGCCTGGATTTAAAAAAAAAATAGAAGATAAAAAATTGCTGTTAAGTAGAAGACCCATGCAGAAGATTTTTCTTTCATAGTCCACCATAAGCTTTATTTTGTCACCTAATAAATGGCTTTTGGAATTGAAAGTTAACATTTTTCTGAGATGACAAGGAGATTTAAACATGTAGCTACTATGGCAGCCACTATAGGAAAGTTTATTCCTGTATTCTTCATGCACTAATGTCTGACCTTCGCAATGTTCTTCAGCCAAAGTCCCTGCAGCTCCAGGCACAGGCTGGTAGCACTGTGTGCTCCTGTGAAAGGAACTAAAATAAGCAGGCAATTCCAGATGTGCCCAGAGCACAGCGTTCAGTGCCTGGTCCCAGCTGGTAGTGAGGAGCAGTGGGAGCCTTGGTTTTGTCCTGCTGTCAGCATCTCTGAGTAGCTTGTCTTACTCAAGAAATTAATTTTGTTTATTCAAGGCAGTTCTTTTTTAGTTAGGAGTGTAGGTGTCTCCCAACACTCATTTGTCCTTTTACCTCCCACATCAGTGCTATAGTAAGGTAGTTTGTTTATTTTTTAACCTTTCTAAAATCTACATATTTGTCCTGGAAGTTAAACTTTATTCTAACCCTGCACTTATATCATCTTTGCCTAATTTATTATCAGTTTTTTGGTGATTTTTCCAGTGTTGCTTTGGAAAGCAATAAGATGCTTAACCTTTTTTTCCATTTAGCTGCTACTCCAGTGTCATACACATCCCTTTGCATTAGAGTTTGGCACCTGATCAATGCAAAGATAACATTAAGTATTTAATTATTTGTGGTGACTTTCAAAACATTTTAGTTTCTCAGTTTTCCTGTCTGTCCCTTTAATTTATTTCATCAATTTTATGTGTCTTTTAACTTTGGTGTGATATGCATTTATGTGGCTGGTCTTTGTATCTGTGCAGTTTTCCAGTGCAAGGATTCCTTTCATATTGTTCCAAAGTGATCCATTCTCTTTATTTATTTCTGTTTTTATATCTGTAATGCACTTTGCTATTGGAAAAATCCTTTCTAAATCATCAGTACACTAACCTCTTGGTGTTTCTGAAGGCTCATGTTAATATTAAAAACCACTCACTAAAACGTCTCTGTCCAGTCCTAAAATCATATTTCCATCCCAATAGTGATAGTGTAGCAATGGGACACACAACAAACTGGCATTAGAGATTTAGAGATTGCAGGCTGATGATAGAATGAAAGATTGTTCCCAGCCTTGGGGTTTAGTCCAGTAAGAAAACAAGGAGTAAAATATCTTGGAAGGTTGAGTACTTAGTAATTAAATTATTAGTAAAGGACATGCCTGGATTTCTGGAAAGAATGAAAATAAATGTGTGTACTTGCACAAACCCCCCTTTAAAATCACTTTCTTTTCAAGAAATGCTTTTATAGCTCTTCAACTCACTTTCTTCTTCTAATCTCCTTCATCCTTTTTAATGTAATATGTGAGGGCTTTTTTGGTGATAATAGCTGCCAGCATTCCATTCTCAAACTCCACAGCTGCACTGTCTGTATCTTCAGCGGATTAGATTCCTCTTGAAACTGGATCCAATGTTTATTTAAAACAGTGCTTTTTACTCATTCCCAAAAGACTATGTTCATTGTTGTTGTTGTTGTTGTTGTTTTAGTAACCTTAAGATACCTAAATTTAATTTGGAAATAATATTCTTATTTTCTGTGAACTTGGGCATTTTATTCTGAGTATCACGTGACTGGTGGCATTTTCAAAGTAGTGAGATGCAAAGGATCCACAGGCGCTTTTCCCATGAGCTGAATTTATATCATCTTCTTGAACTAGTAAATATTAGTGAAAAGCAGTAAATAGTGGTGATTCTTTGTCTTGATGCTTGCTACTGGAGAGAGGAAAGGTCTTAGATATTCTTTTGGGAAAAGTGACAGCCCAAAGCCTGTGCCTTTCTAAAGTCCCACAGAAACTCCTAAGTTAGATTTTGGATGTTGTACACATGCATCATGGCCATCAGCTTACAAATGGATTCTGATTTATGTGATTTAAGACCGCAAATATTTTGTTTATAACTGCATCCATTATATATCAGAATAACTAGAAAATAGTCTGGGACAAGTGCAGAGGTTGTTTTTGGGGGAAGAAAAACTGACTCTTGAGGATAACTGACATTTTAAAATGGGCTTGAGATTTGACTGGGTCTGCAGCTAATGATTGTTACTGCCTTTATAAATTCTTGACTTCCGGCATCTTTTAGTGCTGTAAAAAAAAAAAATATATTTTTTAAACCTTTGAGCATCTCCTCAGTTTTGTTACTCATACTGTGGCCTTGGTATTTCCCAAGGGACAGGTGTGTATGATGGGGCTTTGTGCATTTCCCTTGCTGTGTCATCCTGATCAGCTCATGCAGAGGTTTGAGTTTCACTCTCTTTTGTGAGAAAGTTACAGCAGACTGAGGGGCAGCTAACACAACACCAGCTAATTCTGAGCCAGCCTCAATTTCTCATTCTAAATTGGGTAAAAACCATGGGACCAAATTACTCAGTTTTACTTGAGACAAAATCCCAACGAAGCCAACTAAGGCTTGAGTAAGCGTGGGAGGTTGTGGCACTTTGCTTCTGAGTTACATCTGCTTTATGAAGGTGATTCACTAATTAGGGGGAAAGGAAATTCAAGGCACAGCTCTTTATTTACTCAAGCCTCAATGCAGCCTCTGTGTTCCTCATATTCTCTTGTTTCTGCCAGGCCTGTGGGCTTGTTTTACTGAAATTATATAATTATTTCTTCCCCTCTTTGTGTTTTTTCCCCCTAGACTGGCAGATAGCTACTCTGGCTCTGCTGCTGGGTGGTGCTGCCATTATTCTCATAGCTTTCCTGGTTGGGCTGATCTCCATCTGCGTGGGGTCTCGGAGGCGCTTCTACAGACCAGTTGCAGTCATGCTCTTTGCTGCAGGTAAGCACTGGCATCATTAAAAACATTTCCTGAGAGCAGCTGAACCTTCATGGAGGGAGATATGCCTCGTTCTGCATACTAATTCAGGGGTGTTTGGTTACTTCTGTCTTAACTCCAGTGAGGTTTCTCAGGCTGTAAGTTCTGCACAGCATTAATCATTTTTGCAGTCGCACTATTATTAGTTCATAAACAATTATTTATTTGCATTATATTTATTATTTTATGAAGTTCATGCAGCAGGAGAAACTACAGAGGATAAATCTTAAAATACCGTTTTTAATCTGTGACTTTGTGCTGCTTGATGTCCCCATTTTTATTCTTTGTGCAAAGCCATTTTTATTTTAATGTTCTCTCTTTTGCAATTTTAAAACATGGAAATTAATACTCAAAGGTGAGCCCTGGAAGCTCTACATGTGAAAATAAATAGGATTATCTTTCAAGGTGTTTATATATGTCCCTGTGCCATAAGGAATTAATTTTGTTGTGTCATCTCGCTTGGTTATTAATTTAACAAGCTGTCACAGTGCAGTCCCTGTTTGGCTTTAAAAACACACAAAATGGAACAGTTTATATAAACTATCACAAAATCTTAAGGGAGACCTAAGAATCTGAATTGTCTGTAAGACTGGTCCAGTGAGGTACAATTAAAATATCAAATCATCTCCTTTTATATATATTCTGGTGCTTTGGGGCTTTGTCAGCACGGATGTTTCAGATTCTCCTGAGACTCACCAACCGTGGTTTGCCTTCATCCTGTCACTCACATCTGCATTGGAGCCAGCAGCTTAAGCCCCTTCTGAAGCCCATAATGAAGAGGATGACAGAACCTTTGGGATGTATTAAAAAAAGCCACTTAGAGGGAGGTGAGAGGATGAGAATGTGGGATTGGAGGAGTTTGGGATGAAGCAGAGCTCTGGGAAGGCTCCTGCTGCCCCCTGCTGATAATATTGCCTTGATGGAACCAAGCCCTTCAAGATGCACTTCTATGTGCTCAAGCCATTCCTAGATTGCATTTCATTTGCTTTTAGGAAATTAAAGCAACCTAGGATCAGATTACCTGAGTGGAAATCATCTGGTTTTGTTCTATGTGTTGCATTGCTTGCTTGGTTAAATGAATAAAGGCACTGGTTAAATGAATAAAGGTACTGGTACTTAAATTTAGTGTTAATTCTGAGGTTTATAAGGTATGCTGGGCAGTTAGCTTTGAAGGAAATGGGGTTATATAATTTCTATAGTGGTTTCTTGTTTGGCCTTTGGCTTCATTTCTCATAACATCGTGTAGTAACTTGGCAATTATTCAGCCATACATGCCTGTCTTGCTGTGTTGCTCATTCAGTAGTTAAGTTTGTACTAAAAAAAGAAATGGCTTTCCACAAGACAAGATCTCCTCAAATCCTACTGTTTCTCTTCATGTGCTCTCCTCTGCATAAAATTGCTTCTAGTCTTTACTACAAAAGGTTGATGGTGAAGGCTTTTAATGCTTACTTGAATGTAAGAGGAAATTAAATTGGTTCTTTAGCTTTTGATGGTGTTTACATCTTCCCTTTGCCTCTGTGTGTGTGCATGTGCATTTTGAGCAGCCATAACCTGAAGCATATTGGAGGAGAGATGATGAGTCCAAGACAACCTGCCCCAGTCTTCTTCATTATCTAGCAAATCTGAGGAGAATCCTTTCAGGATTTGACACTTACATTGTTAGAAGACATTTCCTACAGATTTTATCTTTGATGTCAGCAATTGTAGAGATTAATATGGATGATGTATCTTGAAGGAATTATGGAAAGAATCCCTCACTGAAGAGGGGAAAGTTAAATTGTAGCAGTTTGTGCCTTCTGCAGCTTTCCATGGATTCAAGCCTTCATCTGTGGATTTCACAAACCTTTCAGGATAAACACCACCCTGACCTGTGAATGTGCTGGCAAGACCAAATATTCTGTGTAACTCTGCTTGGGAGTCTATCAGCTGCCTCTGGAAAAAGGGCACAGTATGAATTTCCCACAGACATTTAATGATGTGTGGGTGTTGGGTAGAAAAGGTCTCTATGTGGAAGAAAGGACAAAATGGAAAAGTTATTTCCAGGTGCTTTATAAGATTCTAAATAGTTGGCTCCAGGCTATTTTTTTTCCTTCAAGTTTTGATTATTTTTTTTTCCCCTCAGCTTCAGGTTTCAGTTAGCAACTCTGTAGGTGAGTGAGAAGATTGACTAGGACAGGAAGAGATGACAAAGAAAGGGACCAAAAAACCCAAAATTCAACCTAGATGCTGAAAATAAGCCAGCAAGTAATGAAAAGATGTGAATGTGTCTTCCTAGAGCTGACAGTATGTATTTTAATGTTGAGAACTAGAGGAACACCTCAGGTGGTGAAAAAATGTGGAGGAGGCAGTTGCAGGAAATCTTGCATGGAGCCACCTTGGCTCATGTGCCTCTGTGCTCTAGTGGAGTCTCCAGCTCATGCACCTGCTGGGTGTCTTAGAGCTCATGAATCAAACTGGCCCTCAAAGTGCAGGCTCACAAACCTGTCAGTGCAGGAGTTTCATGATGCACTTACTGTTTAACTAAGTGCTAACCAAGTCTAACTTAGGGGCAGAAATAGGAAGTGTGCTTGCTGAAAGTCCATAAAAGAAACAAAAGAAAAAGTAAAGATGCTTGCCTTTTGGTGCTGTTTCAACAGTTGTGACAGTGTTTGGAAGACTATCCTGGTGACATTAGTGAGCTTTTAATGCATTTCACAAGGTGCTTTTCCATGCAAGATAGGGAAAACAGTGGCTAAGTGAAAAATATTACAGGTAGGAGAGTAATATAAAATGGTGGCAGATAATAACTGAAGAATACTTAAGGAGGTATCTTTTAATTCTGATAGAAAGAGCACAGTTAGATTTCATCCTTAGTTCTGTGCTATCACCTATTTTCATAATGATAGAATGAAAGTTTACTTGTCAATTTTACAATGGAAGTAGGAAAAATTGCGAAAACATTGAAAGCCAGAATTTGATTTCGTGAAGTTGATGGAACGGTCTGAAAAAGTAGGACTGACTCCAGTAGAATGTAGTTCAGGTTGCTACAGGGCAGCAAAAAGAGCCATAAAATCAAAGAAATACTGTTGGGGAGAATACTCTTTAGGTTATGTGTTCCAATCTCCTTTTTGAGGCAGCATGGTCTCTAACAATGACAGCTTTGTCTGGCCCAGTTTTGAAGAAATTCAGGCATGAAGATGTCACAGCCTTTCCAAGCATGTTGTCCTGGGCCCTTGCTGCCCTCCTTATGATACTGTTTTCCTTGTTGATGTCCATCCTGAATCTCTGAGATTAGTGTCCACTCTCATTACTGCCAGCTTGCCTGGCACTGCACAGAGGAATTTTTTTTTCCTGTCATTGTTGCAGCTACTTTTTCAGGTAATCTTTAAAACACTCAGCACTGATTAATGAAGTGCTTTACTCATCTGAAATGAGCAGGAGGTAGAGAACAGAAGTACAGAACTTATTAGCCAGCACCAGCATTTTCATAATTACAGATAAATTAGAAAGCCACATCATAAGTGGGTTTTTTGATGTCAAAATTTACAGTCAAACATTTGTACAAAGAAAAAAAAAGATGACTGAAATTATATTTTCCTACTTTTAAAGCATTTCTTATGATTTCTGCGTGTTTAATATGATGAGTATGTATAATTGCTTATATTTCATGTGAATGGAATAAAACCAGTATTCCTGTTCCTATATTGCAAACATCATAGTGCTTCATAAAAATGTGTCTACATTTGAAGAGAACAATCAAGTTTGAGATTATCAGTCTTCTCTGAACAGCATTTGAGTTGCAAATTTTTAAAGATTTCCTTTGCAGCCCGTTTTTTCTACAGGAAAAGACTTGTGCTTCTGAAGAAGGATAGTAACACACTTCCCTTAGCAGGAGTTCCTTTAAATCCATTAGAAATAAATCAGAAGTTGCAGGCATTGCTTTCAACATCTTTTGGGGTCATGCTGGTCATTTCTCATAACTTTGCTGACTGCTGTCTCTAGCTTGCACAGCTCCCTACCTGCACTACAGGGAAAAACACTGACAGAAGGCAAAATCAGTGCAAAGTGATGACAGTGCTGTGGAGGGTGGCTGCTCCCACCAGGCACTTGCTGCCAGCGCTTGCTCTGAGTTCTGCAATAGCAAATCTGGATCAATAGTAGGGAAAGCTGGAACCCTCACTATGGAAATGTCAAAAAACCCTCTTGTGTGTGTGTTGCTGCTTTAGCAACATGTTCCTCTTCCAAGAGAATCACTTTTTTTCGGTTGTGTTTTGACAAGTCCAATCTGTAGATTGAAATTAAGCATACTTCATATGTTACAGTGAGGAAGGTGGAGACTTCCTTGGTTTGCACTTGACACAGACACACATGGAGCAGCTTCTGCACTGACTCAGCAGAGATGCTGCATCCCCAGTGCAGGAAGGCACTAAAGAAAAACTCATATATTTCCATACATTTTCAGAAATCCTTTCTGACCTTGAATGGTCTTAAAGATGTGTCTAAAAGCTGAGCATATGTTGAGGTGCTTTTGGATGTAAAGATGCTCTCATTATACAGAACTAGAATGCATAATCTTTTCATAAGAGTAGGTGCTTTTCCCAGTGTAGCCTGCCAGAGTTTCTTGAATGTTGCACAGTATTTTGGGAGCTGACAGACAAAAAATTATATTCAAATGGAATAATATTAAATAATACTTCAATAAGTGTAGAATTAAATAAAAGTCCTGAGGATTTTGATATCCACATTACAAAATCCACTGTGCAAACATTATTCAGATTTTCTGTCTCAAGTAAGGGTCCCAGGACTACTCTGTAGGCTAAGGTGGATGAGCTGAAATTTCCAGTGAGTGTCTTACAGAGTTTTATCACTGAGGTTCTGATGAACATGGGGTATGATCTCCCCACACCAGCCCTGTCCTCAGGACAGGTGAGCATTTGTCTCCAGGGCTAATGAAAGGGGCCACTTGGGCAAGGGTGTGTGTGTGTGAGTGAAATGGCCAATGTGTGTCTGTGGATCTCAGAGGCAGTGCCATAGGAAGTATTGATTTTGAAGCTTTTAATGTTTCGGATTTGACCTATTTTATTATCTTCTTTCATCAAACAGTATTTCTGACCCATCCCCTAAATTCATAATAGTTTGCTGGCTTGAAGTTTAGTGACTGATCAAATTTTATAGTTTCCTTGGTATTCTGTGCAAGAATGTCATTAATTCTGCTTACAGAACACAGTAATGAATATGAAATGTGTGATTCACTGAGTCTCTGCTGAGCACAAGTATATATCACCTATGACAATGAATTATTTCTAGGCTAAGTAAATTATTTGATTCTCAGCAACATTTCTTAATACGTATTCTTGCTCCTCGTTTTGACTTATTTATAATGGCAATAGAACAAGTTTTGCTGTTATGGAAGGAGTAATGACTGCAAACTCAAATACAAAGGAGAAACAGAAGAGAATTTGGGAAATACTACTCTCACTGTTTATTTTATGGACATTTGAAGGATCATCATTGTATCACAGCAATAATATTTGTTGATCAGCCAGGGAGTATGGAAGAGCTGCTCTGTTCTTTGTGAATGAAATGAAGGTGATTTAAAAAGGGCAGCACTTAAAAGCTAAAAATCTCCAAAGGTATTTTAAATGTGAATTTCAGTTATTTGATATTTTCTTTGTTTTAGGGAAGCAAAATAAGGCTTCTTCTGACATTTGTATTTTTTTTTCTCTTTCAGTTGTTCTCCAGGTCTGCAGCTTAGTCCTCTACCCAATCAAGTTCATTGAAACTGTCAGCTTGAAAATATACCATGAATTCAACTGGGGATATGGCCTGGCATGGGGTGCAACTATATTTTCATTTGGGGGTGCCATTCTTTATTGCCTGAACCCTAAGAACTATGAAGACTATTACTAGAATCATTTAATGAAAAGAAAAATTAAAAAAAGGATTACCCCATCTTTTCTAGCTCACAGTTTTTTTAGAACACTTGTGGAGCACCAAACAGTCTGCTCTGTTGATAAAATAGCCTTTGCCTTTTGGGTGTGAACACTGTAACCAGCTTTTACAACCATTTAGAAGAACTGCAAACACTAGGATTGCTGATATTTCATAGGCAGATGCTGCAAGCTGCTGATACATAAACTTCATTTTTCCTGACAACAAGCAAAAGGATCTACGTGACAGCGATCATTGTGAGAAAACTAGTTGGAATGAGAATGCAATGCCAGCATCTGCTATTGCCTTCAGGGGAGCAGCTGGTATGGGCTCCATTTAGAAGTTTCCCTGTATCATAGAGGATTCAGATGTCTGATAAGCAGGCAATGGCATCGTGTACAATAGGCTGAGTTGGTCCCTTGTTACTTGCTCAAAAACGCTCTTAAGGAATTAGTTGCAAGGGACTGTGTTGAGGGCAGTGAATGTAACTGGTTAATGACTTGTCTAATATCTGCATTCAACAGTCTGCTGGTAGAATAATTTAAAAAAAAGAAAAACCCAAACAAGCCACCAACCCACACAGGATTTCATGAATTAGTAATCGACATCACCGTGCCAGCTGTAGCAGATTGTTGAAGGAAGTCCAAACCCAGAGACATGTGCTTCTGACTGTGTAGTTGGAAGTTGTCTCAGCTCTCGGTGTTTTGCTGGAGGGGTGAAGATAAAGGGGAATAGAAAAAGACCTGTTCTGTCCCTGGGACATCTAAAATGTGTGAATGAATTGCAGTTGTCCTGAGTAACCATTTAACTTGCAAACATTGTCATGAAACGAATGCATATGGAACAAGTTCAGTTATATTTTTGAAAGGTATTTGTTAGAATAAATGAATATATATAATGCAAATATATATGCAGAGGGAGAGAAATGATTCATCCTAAAATTGTAAAATGAGCTGTGATGCAGTGGTTAAAATACTAATTTTGTACACATTCTTGAAAGTCTTGGATTGGTACCCCCAATTTTGATTGGTGTTACAAAATAAACACACAATGGTTTGTCTTCTGTATATGCCCTTGTACAGACTCTGTGTTATGGGAAATGCTTAAAAGTTCACATCAAGTTAAAGTAGAACTGGACAAAAATAACTTCTTGCTATTCCATATGTAATATAGTACTTGCTAAAAATTCTTTTCCAAGAGTGTTGCAAATTGAAAAACTGCCATTTTTTAAAAATCTGGTTAGGTTGTGAGTGTCCCTGATCATCAAGATTACAGCTGAGACCCTATCATGTCCACATTAAAACATTAGCACTTCAGGAGGTAATCTCTTGTTTTTAAAAACTGTGTTTCTAATGGACTTTTTGGTGATTATCTACATCTGATTACTCCTTGCCTAGTATGTTTCCCATTTAAAACAGCCAGAGACTGTACTCATGAAATTAAACCCAAGATAAAATAGGGAGAACCTTCACATGAATTTAATCCGCATCACTTTTATTTTTGTTTACAATTTGCTTATTTGGATATTTTCAATTAATTATAAGCATATTTTTATACAATTGTAATCTTTAGAAATACCTATTTTTTTTAATGGAGAAATTTAAAATATATTCTCTGTGGACCTCTACACAAGCAGATATGCTGGGGTTGCACATCCACCTCCACACAAACGGTTTTGCTGGTTCCATGGAAAAGGCTCCTGAATTACTGGGTGTTAAGATGGCATCTCTTGTGTTTCTGCTGGGCCACCATCTCCAGGGTGCTGAGAGTCTGCAATGACCACAGGGCTGCCTTTAGGAGGTCACTGTGCAAGTATTGCTGGCTTGTGGAGATGGTTTATAAAACTCTGGCACACTCTGGAGTTCAGTCTTTACTACTGTGGTAGAATACGCAGAATCAGCAGTGGTGATTAATTAGATTAGATGGAGCAAAATGACAGCTTGACATGGAAGGGACTGCATGGCAATGCCTGGAGAACAGAAAGGATGGGAGGAAAACTTGGCTCCAGTTATTTCACAGGCACCAAGAGAGCATTTGTAACTCTGCTTTATTTCCTGAGACTGACTTGAGGCGGATATTCAGTATATAGTTCACTCAGTATCTTTCTGAACAGCTGTGTAGTTCTGCTTTTATTTAGCAGCATGGAGAACATTGTAGTTTGGCATGGGAATTAGATTAGTGCAGAGAAGCCCACTGTGAGAAGATGTCTGTACCTTTCTAAGGAGATGGTGTTTTGGGGCCAGCATTGTGGCACTTGTCTCTGCTGACAAGAAGGTGCAATGCTGAACCCACATCGTAGCCACTAATTTATCAAATTGTTTTTCTTTATGTAGAGTTTGAGTGAAAGCAGCTGCCAGGCCTAAGGCAGATGCAAATGAATGGTGTGTGCTCTGCAAGCCACTGGCTGTTAAGGTGAAAGGCGTTCAGGAACAACAATTTACAAATGTGAATGCCTAAAGACAAGGTTCTTGATTCACAGTTGAGTCAAAGATCTGATTTTCAGTCCCAATGTCTGCTTTTTCTCTTGAAGGTGATGCAGTCTACTAGAACCCACCTCAGACTCCTCAGGACCTTTGTGTTTGGGCATTCAGTATGTGGATTTAGGTACCTACCTTTAGCTTAGGTTGCTACTGCAGTGTCCTTTTTTTTCCTCTTTACCATTGCAAATTTTGGCAAGCATTCTGTTTCTCAGAACAGAACTAAAGGTAAATGCAACTTTGTGCTGATTCTTGGGGGTTTTTTTAGCCACAAAAAAGATGCAAGTCTGTGTCCTGAGTGTACGTATGACAAATTAATAATTTTGTATGTTGTGCTTGTGTCATGTCACCATTATTTCAGTTGTTTGACTTTATCTCACTGGCAGAATGATTCTCTCCCACAACAAATCCATTTTTTTCTTCCAAATATATATGAATAAATATATATATATATATATATAGCAAACTTGCAAGCAGGGCTAGTTATTTGTATTTTTTAAGCTTAAGGTATACCGTCCGGTGCTGACAAATACCCAGCACCTCTTCTGGATTTCTTGCACAACTTCGTTTAGCTTTTGTAAATTTTAAAAACAAATATAGAGAGACCTATGTGTTTGAAATATAAATGATATATATGGATTAGCATGTAACTGTATATTATTAAACATGCAATGAACTGACTGGTAAGTGAAGTCTAATCTTATGGCTAGCAATGTAATTTATTCAGACTGTATTTTTGTACAGCGCAGTGCACACTAACCTATTGCCTCTGTGTCCTCTATAATGCCTAAAACTGTGCCTAGAAATTTCATTTATGTCTTTCAAAGAAAAGAAAAGAGATGATTAAATGCTTCATGTTGTTGATAGTATTGGTTTTTCTGATGTTGTTCTTTATTTATTTTTGAGAAGTGTATGGTATGTTTATTAAATGAATCCATCAAAATATGGTTCGTTTTAAATGGTCATTGTTAGCAGGGAAAGACTGATTTTTTTTTTTAATCTAAACTTTTAAGTTTGTGGTTTTAATACCATTTCTGCATTTCACGATTTTTGTAGCTTACATAAAGTTTTATGTGAAAAAGTAACTGAAATAAAAAAAATTGTTACACTAAGAAAATGTCCCTGTTTGGCTCTGAATAGAAGATGTATGCAGCTCAGGTGGTGTGGTTTACTGAGGAGGAACAGGCTCCTTAGGCTAATGAATATTCCTGGTATTCAGTTAATTACATGCTGAAGGAATCTTATCAAAATACACAGAGGGAGAGATGGAGGGGTGTCATTGGCAGGTTCCTGTATCTCACCTGGCCATAAAGCAATAGCACAAGGTGCGTTTCTGGGTGTAACAGAGTCCACACTGCCTTTATAAAGATGCAAGTATTGTAACATCAGAAAACCAAATGCTTTAAATGTAAATAACAAAGTCATGTGTTGAAATGGGAATCTGTACTTAGCACCTTGTTTCAGTGGGGGAATTTGTTCATTATATACAGGTTTTGTTCTTGAATTTCCAATAATTGATACTCTGTCTATTTTGATTCTGAAAGCTGTGCTACTCTTCATTGTGAAAAAACACAGTGATTTGAACATGAAAGGTGGTGTTGCAAAAAAAGGAAAGCATGTTTAAAGCACTAAGGACATGATACTGTGTTTTTTGTACTATTGAGTAATGTATCCACTGCATCACTGAATAGTAGGGGTGCAGCAATCTGAGGCTGCCAGCAGAAACCAAGAGCAGAATGGGAGGCAAAAGCCTTACTTGGCTTCAGCAGATGAGTGCTGAGTACAGGCACAAGGATGGGTGCCCAGAGTGGAAATCAACTCACAGGAAAGGAACTCAGAGCAGGGAACAAGCATGACAGGGGTGAACAAGGATGGGAGGTGTCTGAAGCTTTGTTTTCCTCTGAAATGCATTGAGAGAGGATGCTCATAGGGAACCATGAATCCACTGGGATTGAGAGATCAAGTCAGGGGTAATGAAAGGTATATTTCTTGAAATATGCATTAAAAGTCTTGTAGTTGTGGCTTTAGGGGGCACATTACCCAAGGGTTTGACCTTGTTTTAATGCCCAAATTTTAGCTAATTTGTGTTCTTAAGTATTGGCACAAGGTCTTGCATTCGCCTCCGTCTCTCCAATGAGAGAGGAGGTAATAATTCAGCACTTCTCTGTCAAAGCTGCTGAATAGTGGTGTAACTCAAAACACCTGGAGTGGGAGTATTGGGACAGGCAGCTGAACTGTTTTGGGTACCTGATTGTGGTTATTTGAGGTACCATGCATGTTAGGTCACACTTATGGGTCTGTAAAAGAGGGCAGCAGGGAGAGAAGTTTTCTTTTTACCCTCAGCACTCTGAGGGATCTAATCCTCTGCTGAAAGGAGACTGCCCTTCCCTGCAGGCAGCCAGGTGCGGGGAAGGATTTGGAGTTGGGGTACAATAAACAACAGGAGCACACTGGCCCAGGTCAAGGTGACAGACACCTGGGAGAAGTAAGTGACCTTCCTGCCTGTGGAGCTGAGCCTCAAGGGTCACAAAGACACACAAAAGGTCTTAGTTTCAATCCCCTGAGGGGAACTGGACAGCAAAGCAGCTTTGGAGGCTTTTGTGAGCTGAAACCCTTGATGCATTCCCACTGAATGTGAGCTCCCTGTGGTGCTTTTGCCCTTGTGGGTGCCTTTGGCCATTGTGGACCTTGTGAGAGCTCTGTGCACTGCTCTGTGCCCCACTGATAGAGCCCTGTCCCACTGTGCTGGGACACTGCAGCTGGACAGGACGTGGAATGGTCTGGGATGCTCCTCAGCCCTGCCACAGATCAGGATCCCACAGATGAAGATTAGATGCAGGCAGCTGGGACTCCTGGTGAATGTGAAACCAGCTGGAACTGAGATAAATTGTAACAGTACCAAGAGGTACAAAAGATTTTCTGCAGCGAGAGAAGCCTTGGTATATAACAATGATGAATGGATTCATAAATGCCCTCCTCAATATGCGGAGTTCTTTCTGACTCAGAGCTGCTGTGGGCTTAAAATACCTTTGTCTTCATGTTGGTGTCACAGGAGGCAGAATCAGAGCCATTTTCTTAAAGTTTTTTCATTGAGAGCAAGTCAAGTTTTTTTCTCAGGAAATTTAATAATATTTGAATTATTTAAAATACTTAGATGTATTCAGGTTGTGAAACTTCATCTCTTCTAAAATAATTTCTTGGCTGGTACATCTGTTTTAGGTTTTGGTTTCTTTTTTCCCTTTCTACTACTTATCTATTTTACACATCAATCAGAAAAAGAAAGAAAAAGAAAGCTGAAACATTTGAGCCACTTGGAAGTTGAGAGAATAGGAGGGCAAGGCTGAGTAGTACACTTATCTTGGAATAACAGGAGTGGGGGGGGGCTAATTTCAGCTGTATCAGCAGATAGCTCTGTAATGAAAATGTCTGAAAAAAAAAGGTGAAATGAATAGCAGCTGAGAAAAAATGGCCTCTCTTTCCTAAACACACACACTTTGTTTCTATCTGTTCCCATTTCTTCCCTTGATGCTACAAGAAAAGAAGAATTTATTTCAGGATTTTTCCTGGTTATCTTTTGAAGTAAGTGTGCTAGCTGCAAAGCTGTATAACAAAGTAGCTGTTAAACTAATATCAAGAATTTCTAATGGAAATGTTTAGAATACCTAATTTCTGAGGCCTAATTGGAAACAACTTAAATTATTACATCAATAAAATTTGCTTGAGGGAAAGCCAAAAGGGATTCATGTAATGAAACAGAAAGTTCTAGCTGGAGAAAATTTTCACCGTGAAACATCTGAAAAGTTTTGCAGATGTTGGATTAAAAGAAACACTGCTGAATTTTTCTGAATCTTTTCACACATGGGTATTTTAACATAAAATATCATGCAGCTCACAAAAGGAACAGGGAAAGATATTCTGAGAAGTGTAAGAGTGAACAGATCGTGCTCCATTTGTTTGAAAACAGCCCTCACCTGATGGAAGTGCAGTGCTATTATACTCCCTTCCAAACATCTTGCAATTCCAGCACAGCTTATTTTTATGGCTGTTTTTAAAGCTATAAGAGTGTGACAACATGGATGTTTCAGCCTCAGGTTTTAGAATGCCATTTCTCTTGGGAACCAAAGACACAAAACCAAACTTCCCTCAGCTCCTGCCTTCATCCTGGCAAAGTAGATTTTGTGAGAAACAACTGCTCACTTTGAAAATTTAGAAAAGTTTTATTAAACCTTGACAAAAATACAGCAAAACGTCTGTATAAGGAAAAATTCACAGCACTAGGAACAACCTCACACATACCACATGGCCAGTTCATCTTCAGGATGGATGCTCAGGCTTTTATACCCCTGGGGGCTGCATCAGCCAGCCCTGGCCCCTCCCAAAGTCTGTCAGTCAGCTCTTCTTTGCCATTTATCAGTGGAAACTGCTTTCTTGTCACTGGATTGGAGGTCAGGTGTTGCCATGCCTCACCCCCTAAGCACCAAGCTTTGCCATTCCCAGCTGCCCCCAGGTAAGGGGAATTTGTGCACACCTTCTTTTTATCTGTCTTAGGCAACCCAGATGGCAACAATACAGGGGAGAAAGGGAACTGTGGGGAGAACAGAGGGCATCTAAACTACAATGACATAACTATACATCACTAAAGCTTTTCTTAATATTCACACAATAGTCATCCCTTAATTGTGAGAGCCAATCATCTCATTATCCATCTGTAACAGTTTGATGCTCTTTGCAGCTTCTGGTTCTCGAGCCTCATGGACTAAAGCTAAACCCCCAAGAGTTTGGCTGTTGTGTGTCTGTACAGAAGCAGTCATTGCAGCAGATGTGGGAGGGGGATTGGGAGGGAACCATTCCAATCTCACTGTGACAGATGAGTAATATGATGATTGACTCTCACAATTAAAAGACAAATATCATGTATACATGCTAGGAAAAGTTTTACAGATTTGTAATTGTGTTTTATTATGTTGTTATCGGGGGCAGCCTGGGTTTGGGACATTTGGGAGGGTCAGCTTGTCACTATGGCAACATCTGACCTCCAATCAGGATTTGAGGAAGTGAACTCCACCACTGGACAGCGAAGAAGGAGTCGATGGACAGAACTTTGGGGGGCAAAAGGGTTAAAAAGCGAAACCTCCATTGTGTGGATCAGCACATGGTGGGGAAAATGTTGTGCTCTTGGCCCCGTATTATTTTCTCTATTCAGTCTTCTGTAGTATTTTTTATAAGGTTGTAATAAACTTTTCTAAATTTTTGGAAGTGAGTAGCATTTCTCACATCACAAATTCCCACTGTGTCCCTGCAGTGATTTGCAGAGCTGTGCATGTCTGTGGATGTGGCTCTCCAAGGGGGATGTGATCCAGCACTGCTGCTCCTGGAGAGCTTTGGCCAGCAGCTCTCACAGATTGGCAGATTTCCCCCTGCTTGGCTCCATGAGGATTTGTGCACATTAACTGTGAATTGGTAAAGGTGTAATCTGCTGTTCTGGTGGTGACTGACCAAGTCCAAACCCTGTCAAAAAATGATGAAATTGTCACTTGGCAATTCTCAGGGGCACGCGTGTCTGTAAGAAATTACCTACACTCACACACTTCAGTTGAGGATGCTTTGTGCACATGAAAAATCTTCTGAGGAAATAAAATATTTTATTATGTTGGCAGAGAAGGATATGCAACTCTCATGTCTTAGACTTATTCTACATACAAAGAACTGGAGTAGCACTGAACACATCTACATGCTTTCAAATGTATAAACTTAAAAAAACCAGAATATATATATCAGCGAAGAGTACAGAAATGCCATTATAGAATGTTGTTCACACTATTAGTTTTTAGCAGAGCTTAACAGAACATAAGGTAGGTGACCATCTTCATAAATTAGCAACAGGAAGACAAAAAATGAGAACTTCACAAACAACCAGCAAGTGTAAAAGTTTCACTGCTTATGGGCTACACACCTTTTCCCACAAAGTTGGAGAAGAATGTTTTCTCAGATTTGGGTTTTAATGAGGAATTTTACTTGCTCTTTGGGCAAAGACTAAAACTAATGCTGCTTTGCAAACCTTATTGTCTGAGAAATCTAAATAGATACAGGTTAATTATTTGCTTACAGTTAAGTTTTTCACGCCTCTGGTTCAGTTTTGTGGTTCTCATGCAGCTGAAGCTCCTGAGAACAGTTACACTACTTCTTTAAAAGATCTCGTTTTTAGCGCTGCAGCAAAAGTTTACAAAAAAGTCAGATCAGCAGCCTCTGCCTCCCAACACAGTCACATATCCGGGGAATTCAGAGCAGGGCTCTGGAAGCTGCTAATTGCCTGTCAGTCGTCTGGTGCGCCAGCAGCTCACACGTTTGTGCTATCGACCCAGCAGATTAATAGTATAACCCAAACAAAGGAACAAAGGCTAAACTGTTCAGCTGGGAAGGGAACTGTGTCGTCTTTTCAGGCCAAGATTAGCAGAGAAACAGAGAAATGGTGTTCTTTGTAAAACTAAAGCTGCACTGACCTTAACTCTGGCAAACAGACTGAATGAGTTCAGCACTATTTGCCAGCAAAACCTGAAACAGCAGTGCTTTAAAAAAAGAGAAAACAATAACAAAAAGAGAACTAAACAAAAAGAAAACCCCAAACCCTATGTTGAAAAATCTTTCCAAGCACAATGAAGTAAAATTAAAATTAAATTGGTTTCAATTTTAGGAGTCAGCAGCATAGCTAAAAGGATTCACAGAGCAGTGCTAGAAACTGTTGACCATTATGCTGAATGTATTTATAGCATCTGTAAGAGTCTATTTAAAGGACAAAAACCAGCACTTTAAAAAAAAGTGTTTAAATTTTCCTCTGGTATCTTTGGGACTTGTATTCTTGGATTGAGGTCAATCAGAATAAGGGTACTATTATTACTGAAATTAATATTTTTTTAGTTACTGGTAAATTCATCATAGCTAGGCATTCCATCTGAGACTAAGACTCTGTTGTGCTAGTACTGAACCAACACCAAAGGAGAGCCCTGAAAATTTCCAGTCCCTCTATACTGTGGAGTTTCCAGTCAAATTCATAATTAAGATGGCAGTGAGATTTGTTCTCTAAGTAGGGCAGTGCTGGTCAAAGAGAAAAGGGTGACTTGTGTGAGGAATGGCTGCTCCAAAAAGTGTTTTAGCCACCTTTACTGACATTTACTTGGGATTAATTAGTTACCATCTGGAGGCAAAAATTCCTTTCAAGCTAAAAGAGAGTATATAGAAAAAGGTCCTCTGGTCTTTCCTGATTTCTTGCAGCAGATTTGTTTTCAAGGCTGTAATGCCATGTTTTCCTTTGGCTTCTTGTTCCTGCCCACCATACCATGCCCACAACCTCTGCTGTTCTAATACAATATTTTTCCATGAGTGCATGATAAATTCTAATAATATCAGTGATCCACTGCACAGTGAAGTGGTTGGGAAGCGTTGTCAGCTCTGACCATTGCAGCAGCACACCAGGAGGGGTGGGCAGCAGCAGGGGCAGGGGAGAACTGGCCCCAGCTGCACTGCTGTATCCATACAGGGAGCTCCTGATGTGGGGAATAATGTGCTCGGACTCCACGGTTCAGAATGCTGAACAATTGCTTTATTAAAACTATACTATATTACACTAATACTATATTATAACTATACTCAGGAGATAATACACTGCACTAAAGAAAAACCTGTGGCTGAGACAGCCAGGAGACAGCTCTGAGTGATTGGCTAATCCCTCAAAACAACTTTCACCCATGTCCAATTAACCAAATCACCTTGGGTAAACAATCTCCATAACACAGTCCACATGTGCAGAAACGGGAGCAGTGAATAGAGATATGAATTGTTTCCTCTTCTTCTCTCTGTGCTTCTCACTGCCTTACCAGGAAAAATCCTTGGGAAGTTGTGCCTGCTGCTGTCTATGAAGGGAGCTGTGGCTGCATTGCTGGGCAGGTGCCCTGTCCTTGTCACACCCCAGCCTCTGCAGTGACACTCAGGACAACAGCTATTCCTTCACTGCTGCTGTTGCAAGTCACAGATTGTGTCTGTTTCCCAGGGCAATGAAACAGAAGCTTTGAAAAATGTTAAAAAAGCAAAAAATCAGTGTCTGAGACAAGAATCAGATATTCTGATAGAGTCTCATCCAACAGGCCATCAGATACTCTCCCCAAAGTTTCACTTTGTATGGAAACGTGTCATTTTTCTTACTGATATGTTATTGCATCAGTGGCCTCAACAAACTGTACCGTGGATGAAAATGTGGAAAATAGCTTATATTTCAAAATAGTTAGTTAATAATTCTTGCAGCTTTTGGTCTGAAAAACGCCAGTCAGATGGCCATTCTGAATGTTTGGCTTTGGAATTTTAGGGTAACTTAAATTATCAATGTGACTCATAGTGCCACCATTTTTGTTCCTTGATTCAATGCACAAGATTAATAAAAAAGGATTTCCCAATTTCAACCCTATGGGTGGATTCAATTTTTTGTTTTCTGTGAATATTCTATAATAGTAATTGGAATTTTTTTCAGTAGAGATATTCTGTTCAGTAAGCTCACTCATTTGCCTATAAAATGTTGATGAGTGACAAGGTATCCACTCTTTAGTGAAGGATGCAATTAGTAATATTTCATCTTGTAGTCATAAAAAAATAGGGAACTTTCAGCCTTGGAATCAGAGCCAGGAGACTTTCAACTGCAGTCAAAAAAACTAAAGCAAGGGCATATATTAAACGCAGGTAGAAGAATATCTCAGACCTTAGAAAATCAATTGAGAAGTAATGATCATTGATGAACATATAAAAGTTGCAGAAAGTCTCATTTATTCATTGTGAACTTCAATAAAGGACATCTCATTTGTCTGCTACAGAGCTGGAACAGGATGGATTACACGACATAGTGAATATTTTGCTTTGTGTTTTATTGATCTGAGTGGGAAATACAGATTGCACTGTAGAGTATGAACTGGATATAAAACCACTGAAGTCAATGAAAAGGTTTCTTTTGGTTTTAGGGGCCTTAGAGCAGCAAACATCTGTGAAGTGTAAGTTGCCCAGTCCATGTAAAATGGTTACACAATCCTGGAACAAAGTGAAGAATATTCTCTCTCTGGCCCAAATGAACTGCAGCAATTTCCTACCCTTTTCTTCTATGAACCTCATCACATAGAACAAAACTACAGTCTTTAATTTCAGAGATGCATGCATGTATCCTCCCGCCTTGACTTCCGTGGCTGCCTGTAGAACGTGGGCTTAAAAAGATGAATCTGTGGCAGAAAGAGATGCTAGAGGAAAATTTTGTCCACCACCTTAGAATGAGACTTCCCAGACATTGGTGTAACCCTAAAATTAACCTTAAATGCTAATCTGAATTATACCAAATGGGTTGTGCCTGGACTAACAGCACTTAGAATATAGTTGAAGAAAAACCCATGGTATTTGTGAGACCAATCACTGGATGCTGGAAGGGAAATGAGGGCCATCAGAAGGGCTATCCTTTGCCCCTGTGATTGAATCTGGTTACAACATCTACAACAGGCAGGAATTTATTTTCTCAGCAATCTTCCCGAGTGTTTGAAGAGTCTGAAGGTAAGCCTAACACTGAGGAAAACAGAGAGTTCCCAAGCCAAAATGCAGACAATGGAGAATGGATGCTGTCTGCAGAGACATTGATTTTAAATATATGTGTTCTGTTACTTTTTTATTCCTCTGATATCTTGAGGTAGATGTTTTTTTCCCAGAGCAAATGCACGTTAGGTAATATTTGAAAGAGCTACTGAGCTTCCGGTTGCATCTGATTCTAACAGCAACTTGAATTAAAATTGCAGATTCTTCTTTGCAATACATACACAATGACCATGAGATAGCTCTTTTCCTCTTTCACCTGGTTTTCTTTTTTTTTTTGCAATTTTATTTCAAGGTATTGGAAAATCCTTTGTACTCCAGAGCAGCAGGACAAATTTGTCTTGATACTTGAAGGGGCACAAAGAATGTGGAATTCAGCTCCTATATGGTACAGTAATGTGCCCTGAAATACCAGCAAGATAAGATAGATATGTTCTGTGTGCAAGAGACAAATTTATCACTAAACAATAAAAATCACAAAGATGTTTTTGTCCTCTGGTTTTGACAGCTGCAGTTTGTCTTTAGATACTCATGATGAAATGTTCCAGCTAAAGGTATCCATATGCATATTTTTAAAAAGCCCTTTAAACAGGCATTAGAAATCTCTCACCATGCTATTTAGTCTTTGCTGAGAATTGATAAGTCCTGCTGAGCTTTGCTTCAGTTTTGATATAAGTCATAAGTGATGTGTAATTTGTTTTAGAAACTGATGAGCTCTCAGATGCGTGCTGGTTTTGGAAGGAGTGTAAATTAAGATGTCTGATGAACATGTGGCTACTTGTACCTCTTCTGCCGTACAAGTCAGTATCAGAAATGCTCTTCTGGCAACAATAGAAAGTGCTGAATGGGTTTGTAATGTTTGCTTAATGACAAGGGGAGAGAGAAGGAAGGTTTGGACTCCTGTGGGGAGGAGGATGCTTTTGGCAAGAGGAGTGATTGCATTTCAGAGCTGGTTTTCAGCAGGACTGTGGGTGGCACAGGCAAAGCTTTTCACAGGAGACTGGGCAATATCCTCTATTCAGACTCTGATGCTGCTCCCCTCGCCAGGGCTGCTAAGGAATTGGAGATATGGTCAGATTTATGCAGTCTGTCAGAGAATCACATTTTATCTCTTTCTTGTCTCCACACAAAAGCCCTTTGTCTCTGCTGGTTTGTCCCTTTCTTCCAGTGCTCTGCCATCAGTCCTGAGTGGGAGGAGTGAGCTCTGAGTGTGCTGGATGCTGGGCAGCCTCATCAGGCAAAAGGAGAGTCAATGGGAGCTCCTCACCTCAAAGCTTAATTTGGGTTTCAAACATGAGCACTTGCAAACAATATAAAATCAATCACATTAATTCCAGTGTAAGCTACAGTCTGACCCTACATTTCCTTTCTCTTTGATGTATCTTCAACAATGACAGAGCATAGACCAAACCTTTAATTCCCTTTTTTGCTTTTCCATATTTCTTGAGTATTTCAGTGTGCCATAGGCTGCATCTTTTGATCTCGATCTACTTTTTAAATTTCCCACTACTATGGCATACAATTAATTTCTTGCACTTCAAATCTTGAAACAAGTCAAATTCTGCTTCTGCTTAGCATGTTCTATAAGTGCCAGATAAAAGGCAGCTATTATGGCTCAACCCCTTTTTAGTTATGGATCCAATAGTGACAGTCAAGAGAAATGAGAAAGTTTATATTTGATCCCATATGTTGTGAATATCTTAGTAAGTTCAAATACCAAGATAATAGCAGCTTCTCAGAGTATTCCTGGTGTAGTCTGCACATTAATTTTCTGGGAAAGGTAAAGAAAATTGTTTTCTCCATAGGTTTTTCTGGGGCTAGAGTGATTTATTCACTTTTCTTTCAAGAGGCTGGAAGTCTGTGAGGATGGTCTTGAACCATCCTAAAAAGATCACTAATGAAAGATGTGAGCAATGGAGAACAAGGAAAAGAATGAATAAGGAAAGAAGATAAAACAAAGGAAATCATTGTTATTATTATTATTACCTTTTATTAAAATTATTACCTTTTATAACAGTGATGAAGACTTTCAGAGTTTTTACAGATCTTTAGTACAGAACTTCTCCACACACTTCACGGAAATTTTTCATCCTAAATGTGGAGAATCTTTATATCTGCATCTTTTTTCACATAGAGCAACAATATCTTTCAGACAACAGGGACACCACAGGGATACTTGATTTCATCCCATACATTCACAGGCTAGGAATGAGATTAAATGGACTAGGTAAAACATTAATTTCCATGAGTTTGTTACTTAATTACCATCCCAAAATGCTGCAAGATTATCAAGCATGACGAGGGATAAGAAGAAAAAAGTTGTCTTCTGTATTTTACATTCAGCAGCAACCACACTGTGTTTATCTACAGTAAAAATGCTTGTGCATCTGCTTTCTTCCCAAGGCTTCAATGCATACTAATTATTTTTCCATGTATATTAACTAGGATTTTATAGCTCTGGTGCTTTGTGCACTATTTCAAATCTTTATCCCATAGCATTTCTCCTATCTTGTTTGCTTGCTTAGAGCTGGGAATATTTTTTTTTTCATAAAAGTCTGGTGCAAATTACTTTTTGTGCACACTCAGAGTCTTATAAGTTTTCTACTACAGCACAGTGTAAGGACCACAGTGTTTAGGTGAGCCTGATGTTCCCTGGGTGATTGAAATACCAGAGTACAGCACACTGAGGTGAATTTCCTTTGTTTAGATGTTTCCTTTGCCTCCAACCACGGGCTGGACAGGTCCCTCTATGAGTGTCAAGGGATTCCTTGCAAGCCCCCACACTGATGATTAACCTTAATGTACTATATTGAGTACATAGTACAGATACTACAGGTATTTTACTGATAATACAGTTCTAAGCTTTGTCCTCTTTGTCCTGGTTCCACTTCCCACCATTCTTTGTCTCTGCCTTCCTCTAACTGAATTCCTACTAGTATATCATCTTTTTTGAAATAATTCAACAGTCTTTCATGTACCACCCTGATATTATTGGCCTGCCATTTTATATGACTAAGTTTAAGTGAGAAATGTATATTTTTTCCCTGTTGTTCATAAACAGAGAAACCAAGCATACCAAGTAATGATTAAAGTCAGCAGTTTCCTCTTCTCTCTCCTCATTTAGCCAGCACAGGAAACATCCTTTTTTATATCACTACTTGGCCTAAGTAATATGTAATTCACAATTGGTATTAATACTGCATCTGGCCATTACACCTTTCTTTGCTTCAGAAGTTCTTCCATGGTCCAAGGGTTGCCTTTATTAGCAGATCAGCCTGAGGACTGAGCCTGCTGGAGAACTGCAAATAGGATTTCCAGTCCCCTCCTAACTATTCTGACATATTATCCAATCTTTGCAAGCCCATAAAACTTTAAATGAGAACTACCTACAAATTTAACTTTACAATACAGTCACACTTTGCTGATTTTGAACTTTCTCCCCACACGCATGCACTTTGAACAGATCCAGTTTTTAATTTATTGTGGGAATCAGAGGGTGAGGATAATATATTCATGCTAACGCACTCAAAGCATTTATCACTGCTAGCTAACAGCTGTAGGCTTACCTTAAAGAGCTTTTCACATTACCTGGTGTAGTGAAAGGGATGGGGCTACACAGGATTTGGCTGGGCCAGTGACCCCTTTGAAAGGCAGAGTCAAAACACAGGAATTTTGTTTTAGAACAGATGCTCTCAGTCTAGGGGCACCCTTGACTGGTTGGCTCATTCAACACACAGAGCCTAAAATGAGACTGGACTCTGGAAACGCTGTAAAAGTATATATAACTACAGAGGTAACTGGAGGATTTGGCAACAACTCCAGTATGAATAATTTCAGGGTCCTTATACATACACCTAGCCAAAGATAAGCTATCAACTGATCTGAACAGATTGCATTAGCTGAGATCTGATACCTTGTATTCAAAGCTTATAATATCTGTACAGCTATTGAATTTTCTGAAGTGTAAGGATTGCAGATAATTTAACTTGTAATTGTAGTCCATTCTTAATCTTAACTGCTTTCTTAGGCTGTTATATTTAAATTCATATTCAAGAACTTCATGTTCCTTATGTGAATGTTTCTTTTAATTAAACAGGATAAGTGTTTGCTACTGTGAGTTAAATTCTGAACCAAACAGAAATTGGATTGTGTTATCTCTGGGTGAATGTCTTTTGAGATAGTTCCTGTTTGTGCTGCCTCATTAAAGTTGTCTAGTACATATTTAGCTGCTGGAAAAAAAAAAGAGACCTTATAAGTATTCCACTTAAACCCATTTGGTAGGGTTTTCTCACCTTGTTTATAATTATCTGTACTTTTAAAATGTCAGTGTTATAAGGTTAACAAATCCTCCTTTCTGCAGCAAGTATGTTTGAAGGAGACTGAGGTGAAGAAAAATCCTTCCTTTCTCTCTAAGTCACTAAGGTGGCACAAGCTGCTGCTGCACCTTATCAAAAGTACTGAGAACACCTTATTAATTCCTTCAGCTTTTGCACAGCATGACTTATGCTATGGATTGTATTCATGTGTAAACTATTCTTTAAGGCTAACACAAGAATTCAGTGGGATTTATTTCTGTATATATGATTGTTACCTAGGAAATAGCAGCAAATGGTCTCACTGTTCTTTCATCAGAACAGCGTGTGCAGTTAGGGAGTAATTGTTTAGTTTACTATTGGAAAATGACTTTTTTTTTTAGATTTTTGTTTCTTCTCTTTTCCCCAGTATATTTCTAGAATCTCTCTTAAGTAAAAATAACTCTGCTGCTACTTCTCTAAGTACATCCAGGTAGAAAATATTAGAAAAAGGAAATGCAGGCATGAGGCATCTATATGTTTCAAAGGTGTGTTCATGTAAAGTGGAGTCATTCTGTTCTAGGCCTCCTCGATTGCACACTCAAGTCAGAGGTAGTAGAAAAATCTTTATGTTCAGATGGCCATGCAGCAGCCTCAATAAAGCAAATCCATCTACTGTTTAATTCCCAGTGAACAGGTATTAAATTAATCAAATCTTGCCATGAGTACAAATCCTTACTTTTCCCTCCCTTGCTTTAGATGCAAGAAGTATTTCAGAAGGAGAGCAATCCAGAACTGTGAGCCATGAACCTTCTTATCAGAAGGGCAGGTGGTTTCTTGGAGTTTCTTGTTTCTTGATGTTTCTGTTAAGCCGTGTTAGCTGGTGTGATGGTCTGCTCCTGTAGGAGGGTGAATTTTCCTCGCGTCCAAGGAACTAACAACATAGTTCCTAAATCTGCCCATGCAGATCTGTTAATATGGAGACATTCTTTCTGTATGTGGCCATTATAAAAATTTGGGATTACAGTTTTTCATAAGTGGCTCCAGGTATAAAAGCTTACAATTCCACCTGAAGAGATCTGAAGAAACACCATTCTTTAGAAAGTGGCATATGGCTTTCCATGAAAAACTCCGACTGACCTCAAGCTGAGCACCAATTATAGCTCAAGAGCATTAGGACCAGTCACTGTGAAAACTGTTGTGATGTAAAGGGTTTTATTGAAGTGGTGATATATAGAAGGGCTGCTGTTGATGTAATATCCAGGAATAACACTGGCTTGACAAACCATTAGCAAAGCTCTAGTGTGGACAGCTCCTCTAATGAGCTGAAAATGAAAACACCTGGCCATTATTCATTAAGAGTTTCGCAATTGTCTTGGTTTGGAAAGACAGGAGTCTGCCAAGGAAGGCAGGAACCTCCCCTGAAATGGAGAATGTAAACCCCTCTGAATTGCTATAAATTTTAAATTAAGGGGCTCTCAGGCAAAAAATATGGAAGCAGGAAATAACAGTTCTTTAATAGGGAAGAAAATAAAAGGATAAAATAAACAATGCAGTACACTAGAACAACACTGACAGAGTCAGAACCCAACCTGACACCCTGTGGGTCAGGGTGTTGGCAGCAGTCCCATTGCAATTGTGGCTGCAGCCCTCCTGGAGTGTCAGGTGTGGCTCTGTTGGAGTAGGGATCCTGTAGAGAAGGATGTATTCTTCCTCTGAAGATCCAGTGGAGGAAGAGGCAGCTGCTGTTCCTCTGGGGAATCCAGTGGAGAAGCCGTGCTGGTGTTTCAGAACCTCTGGATTATATCTGGGTAGCAATGCTTGGCTCCTCCCCCTGGGCGGAGCATCTCCCAATGGGATGCTGTAGTTCTTATCAGCCATGCAGGGACATTCAATAGCTGTTATCAGCAGATGTCCCCTCTCCAGGGAGGTGTGATTGTGGTCACTCAAAGAGAGAGATAAAGCAAACTGCCCACTTGACAAAGGTAATCTGCCATACAGATGGTAATTGAAAACATCTTGCATTGCAATCTTCAACATCAATACAATTTTTCTTTTACTCAGATGCCTCACTGAATACAAGCTTTCTTTATATTTACCAGTGGTAGCAGAGGCCCTGTGGCCATTCTGCAGGCAGAGACATCACAGCTGTGTAAGGCACATTTCCAGGTACTGCTAGAAGGATGGGGGTGGGCCGGACAGGCAGATTAAAACCACAAACAAAACTGGATAGCTGCTAATGAAGCACTTGGTGAAGTACTCTATGTAAATTTATTTAAATGCTTAACCTCCATCTCTGTTTTGGTTTGTTTTGTTTTAAGGTGAATAGAGTGACATAGATATAGAGGAACCTTTGCTAGGTACTATAAATAGCCAGTGTGAAGATCTTTATGTGCAACTTGTATTTATATTCTTCTCTATTACATATCCTCCCTGTGCTTTTCTCCACTGCAGTCCTTACAGTGCTTCCAGCATGCTCTGTGTCACCTCTGTTGAAGGAAATGTGGTGAGTGTGGCCTTCCAGTGAGTTCTCAGAGCACAGATCCACAGATCCTGCTTCCCTGACAGAGTGCAGATTGCTCCTGGCTTCCCCAAAAGCACCAATGGGTCCCTCCCAACTCAGAATGTTCTGTGGTTCTGGGATTCTGATAAAGCTTCCATTGTCTCAAACAATATCCCCAGGCAGATTTGTTTTTTAAGGGCACATTTTCTTTTCAACAGCTTTCTTTTTTTTTTTTTTTTGCTTTTGCCATGCAGTTGCTGGGATAAAATTTCATTCTTAAGACACTTATTTGGATCTATAGAAGCCAGATCCAATCTTATGCACTCTTTCAAAATGCTGAACAAATACCACTGCCTGAGGGAAATGCACTTGTTTGCTTTTTCCTCCTTGTAATTCCCAAATGGGGGTGATGGTGTTAAAGGACTGCGACCACTGACTGTAAACACAATAAACTCAGCTTTGTCCAGCTTCTTGTTTCCTTAACTCTTTTAAAATAGCTTTTTCTGCCTCCCTCTGTTAAAAAATAATTGTTTTCTTGCATGCCGTTGAATATTTGGTTAATACAATTATCCTGTAAAATGTATACACTTAATGGGACTTAAGAGAGGGTGAGGAAATGTAATATGGAATTATGGTGTAGGTTTTTTGTGTCTTGTCTGATAAGGTGACTTGTTTGTTGTTAATGAAAGTTTGTTCATTAATTGTGTTAGAATTATGACCTATTATGAATTAATGCATCATAGTGAATTGTCTTGATCTTTATTACCTAAGAATTTTTTGGTTCATGGCTGATTTATGATGACTCCTCAGGGTTTTCTGTGCAGTACAGTTCACTTAACTGGGAGGGTTACAAACCTCTCAGTCTGCTGCAGTGCAGTGTGGTGCCCCTAAAAGTTAAGATGCATTTCAGCATATAAAAATCAATTGATAGCTAACACTGGCTTTATCTGCAAGTTGGGTACTCTGCAGGTACAGAGTAGTATTATAAAATATAATTCTGGTTGTGTGAACCCCCATTTGTCTGAGTCATTCCCTTTCTCTTGCTCTGCTGTGGCCATTAAAGAAATCAATCCTAATTCAGGGTAGATCCCAAAGCATCCTGTGTAAAGCTTTCTTAAACTGGCTCTTAAAACAGAATATATGATATGCAGCATACCAACACAATGTTGTCCTCCAAGTCAGTGGCACTTGTTATGATCACCTAATAGGCATTTTTTTCCTCCCATTGATGTGTGTTGGTTCTTCTGCACTTAAAACACAACAATAATGAAAAACAGATCCCCTCCCAAACACATTTTCTTTGGGAATCTCTCTTTCAACACTGATTGCCTTTGATTTTTATCTAGAAATTCTTACAAAATTCACTGTGTTAGATTATCAGTCTTGCCTTTCTTTTACAAGGCTTAAATGGGCAATTACTTAAAGAGCTTGCCTAATTATGGATATCTGCCTCAGCTCCCCAAATATAGCTTTAAAATTAGTGATTTCCTAATTTTATTCTAATGTTTCTTTAGCCTGTGCAAAGTAACCCATGAAGTTTTAGATTCACTGGTTTAACCCTTGACTTTTCTGTAGTTATCATAGTTTCTGTCTGGATGGTTCAACTCTCCTGATACTTTCAGTTTATTGTTATCCTACATGACAGTTTTGGGGGTTGATGCTGTTTCGCTTTAAACAAATTCCATAAAATCCAAGTTGGAATTGTATTGGTGTCCTAACTTGTTTGGGTTTGGGTTTTGTTGGGTTTTTTTTTCTTTTTTAATGCAGCACACCAGGCATTTGAGAGCTGATTTGGAGCTCCTTGAAGATTTCTGACGAGGTGCAGGAGGACCCTGTGCTACAGCAAGAAAGCCTGGGCTGCAAAGAGATGCAATCCCTGCCTTCTTTGAGCGTGTCATACTCATTTATTTGTCTCTCACATGAGAGCTTGGCTCTGCTTTCTCTTCTGTCCTCACATTTTGGGTTGCTTTAGGGATACAATTCACTACAATTCAGACACTAACAGTTGTCAACAGCCTTCACCCCCACACCCAGAGTCCCCTGAATGGCTATTTGGAAAAAGAGGCCCAAACAATAGTATTAATTCATCCCCCATAAATATCTGTCCACAGTCTCAAAAGACACACAATTAATATGGGAAGATATGGATCAAGTGTTAGAAGATATCCCAAAAATGTTTTTGATCCCTGCCTGACATCACTGGATTGGTTCAGCTGATTGGTTAGTGCAAAATTTATATGGAAAAGTCTACATACATGTACAAAATCAGATTTTATTAAAGCAGAAAAGAGACAGCTCTGAGCATGAAAGGGTTTCCTTGGGTCAAAAACAAAACAAGCAAGCTTGAAATATGTTGGGAACAAATCTTTTACTGATTCCTTGTGTAAGTAATTTCTCCTCTCTCTGTATCTTTTTATTCTTCTGTCCTTGTCTTGACTTTTTAGGTTATAAGTTTATAATGAAAAAGATGTGGTTTTTTTGAATATGTTTATATAACCTATCACAGGGAAATGGTTCTCTGGAAGGGTGATGGAGGATGTGGGCACTTCCCAACTCTACATTTTCCTCTTTTCTATTTTGTTCCCATGGACAGGAGCTTATTCTGCATGTCTGCATGTAGGGCCAGGTGGGAATATAAAATATCTGACTCTTGCTATAATCTGGCTCTTTTCAACAACTTTGGAAGTTGAAAGCAAGCATTTCTAAATATGTTCCACCTTTTTTTGCACCCCCATGTAAATTCATCTAAATACCCTCTGAGGAAGGAGCAGAAACAAGATCTCATACTTAGCCACACCTTGCTTGACCACCTGAACCATGCAAAGAAACTACCACAGTGCAAAATGTGTGAGCTCAGGCAAGTTCCTTACTTGCCATTCTGTAGCAGGAAAGTCTATTGGATTTCTCACTTTACTGTCCTGTACCTGTGTTACATCATTTAAAAAATGCAAACCCAATGTTTTGAGATTTCTGCTTTTGTTTGAAGCAAATGATGTAACAGCAGCAGCTCTGTCCACTTTTAAGGATTTTAAAATCTCATAAATTCTAGGTATGGAAGGCCAAGTGCTATATCTGAGTACATAGGGAATAATTGGTCATACAAGAAACCATGTGTTATCTATGGTTAAAACCCTCCATAATTCGTAATGATATTAAATTTTTCCAATTTTACTTAGAAAAGGAAGGACTTACATTGGAATATCTGTACCCTTTGCTATTGTGCCTTCAGATTCAGCATTATGGGGCAAAGTAATAAAAAATTCAAAATAACTTTTGTTCTTAGATTATCCATTATTTTTCTACAACAAAATAAATATTAAATGGGATGTCCCCAATTTGTCTTACTCTTACCCAGAAATACAAATATGAGGAAACAAGGAAAGATACTGCTATTAACCCTTTTGTATCCTTGGCTGCAGTAGAATGCATTTCACTTTGAATGGGAGAGTAAAAGCCACCTAAACATTTGCAGCACAAATCTAAAACACAAACACAGCCTCATACTGGCTACTGCAAAGAAAATTACCTCCATCCTAGCTAAAACCAGAACATCAGAACATTATCTCAATCAGGAAGTTTTTTCTCTATTAAAAAAAAAAAAAAAAGAGAAAGAAAAGCTGGTACCCATTGACCCATTGTAATTGCTGAGCTTTTCCTTCTCAGGGAAGAGCTGTATTGAGTCACTGTTTAATAATTCTCTTAGGCCCAAAACCATCCAAGCCAACTTTTATCTGTTGCAGATACTTTACTTTTATTCCCCTGCTCTGCTTGTGTCATTAGGGGTCCAAAAGAAGAGCAAGGCTGGCAATACAGTCTAGTGAACATGAAGGAAAAGAGAGAATTTCCCCCCATCTTTACGTTAGACTTCTGTCACAGCACTGAACTATTCAAATTATAACATGTAAAGTTCCATTATTTAGTAACAAGAGACATTTCAGTTTTACCCTTCCCCAGTCACTGCATTTTTCAAAAAATTACTGCTGGCTGTTGTAGGTACATATCTTGAATTTATTACAAATCTTAAAACTCACTAGTGAAATTTAGAAGTTTGGCTAACATGATTGAGATGTTGACATGGATTTGATGTAGGACATATTGCAGCCATTATTCCAAAAGTGACACCTTATTCCAAAGCTTGGAGTCTGCTTTGTGGTTTGGGATCTGACTTGGCACAGGATTTATTCTCACCTGCTGAGCCCACAGCCTCCTTGTAGCCAGGCCAACACAACAGCAGCAGTAATGCTGGCTGGATTGGGGTGACCAAATATTGTGGACAAAGACCAGAGGAGCAGCAGGTGACACTGGTGACAGGCCTGAGAGTGCCAACTTCTGCAGGACACCAACAAGCATCACCTGGCACCTGCAGTGTCTGTGCCCCAGCCTGCCTCCCTAACTCCCTGCTTCTTGTCTGCCTGAGCCTGTCTGGAGGCAAAAATGTCAAACTTGTTGCCTTTGATCTCCCCCCTCTTTTGGCACATCACCTTGTTGTTGATGGCACATCACATGTTCCCCATGGCAGTGTGGTTATTTGGACTTTATGCAAATGGAGAAAAATTCATCTGTCTGGCTGCTGCAGCCAAAGTGCTACTTCTCACCCTAAAATGTGCAGGGCAAGTGCCACAAAATGGGGCCAATTCCCACCATAACTTTGCCTTATCTATCATTTGCACGTCTGCAAAGGTCACAGACTGATGCCAGGTTTTGGATAGCAGATGTCCTTGTGTTCAGCTTTCTGTTGAGCAAAATACCTGCCAGTGACATCCCAGACAATTTTGCTTCTGTAATTTAAATGCTTTAAATGTGGCATGGAGTCTACCTTAGTGCAGACAACTTGATGTTTTCTTTATGAGACTATTAAAAAGGTGATTCACAGTGCACTTTGTTAGGAAAGCCAGCAGAAAATCAGACTGCATTTTGATTTTTCCCCCTCTCTATATCAGTTACACAAATTTTTTTTTGGCAACTAATGGTTGGTGGTAGAGATGTAGCTGGGGTCCATCATTCATGTAATAGTTGCTCTTTAATTTGCTAGCTGTTCAGGGGGGGTGTCCCTGATGACATTTTTTCTGTGGTCTGTTTTTGAGAGGCTCAGAACTAACATCACTGTGTTGATATGAGGGATGATGATGAGGAGGAATACTTCCTCCCCTGTCCCCTTTCAATGGAGTTTGTTTTAATATGCTTCAAATTTTCTACACCTCCATTTCTAATGCAGTGTTTTGGGACATGAGCATGATCCAGTTTTTTGCAATAGGAAATCACCAGGACTTGGATTTGGAAAGCTGTTACATCATCAAAACAAACTTGTTTTCAAAATTGTCAGGCTTTGGTCCAAATAAGTTACCTTTTTGAAACAAGAAATATATGTGGAACTCATGCTTGGGAAAGAAAATCAGCCTTGATAATTACTTATTAACTAATAATCTCCAGAATTATCTTTTTCTCATAGCACTTAGCATAATTTTTCTCATGTCTATTGAAAATATCCATTTGTTAGAAAAACAAACTATAATTTATCATTGTATTGACAAAGGTGTAAGTACTTAATTGCCAACTTGTTGATTCCAGTGCTAGTTGTGCTTTTGAAATAAATGTCATATTTTAAGGAATTAATTGAGCTTTTAATGAACAAAAGTTCTCCTGAGCTTCATGTAAATGTGAAGTAATGTTTCTCAAGGGGCCCATTCTCAAGCAACACCTACTAAAGTTGAATTTGTTATGCTCAATGAAGATTTTTAGTTCTGCAATATTTTCATAAAGAAATCTCAGGAAATAAAAAATGCTCTATGAGAATTGCTCCAATTAATTGACTAAAATCCATTGACTGGCTCCAGGGTCCCCATTTTTCCATATTGCAAACAAGATCCTATTTTCTCAACTTAGCCTATAATTTGGCATAGGTGAAAACATTTAATTGCTCTATCAATTTTACTGTTTGCTTTAGGTATTTCTTGCCTTTTTTTCTTAGGTTTTGTAATTTTTAAATTTCTCATCCTTGTAAAGATTTAGGAATCTCTGTTCCAATGGCTTTTAAGTAAAACATGTTTGAAAACAATGCAGCTGAAAAGTACTTTCTTGGTTCTATACAACCAGGCTCTTAGCACATTTGTGTATTGCTGAAACTTTCCCTGACTTCCGTGGATATTTTTCTTTTCTTTTATCCTTTTTACACAACTGTGAAGTTCCAGTGTCTCTTAGAAAAGTATCATCATAGCAGTCATTTACAAACAATTTCTGCAGATTTTTTTGGCCACTTGTAGCTCTGAAATCAGAAATTGTTTGAGATGGTGGAAGCAGGAGTTATGGTAACCAGCGCTGGATAAATCAAGACATAAGATCGCGCCGTAAGTTATCAAATTCCCTCAACTATTTTTCACCAAATAAAAACTTCAATATAATTACTGTGAACTTTGGAGAAAATATTTATAATTTTTTTTGTTTTACTTCAAAGGAAATGTCTGGCTTAATGCCTCTATGCTAAATTTAGAAGAAAACTGATTAAGAATGGACTCTGTTAAAAACAATTTAACTAAAGATCTGTTCCATTATTGGTAACAGGAACAATGTTGTGAAGCTGAAGGAAGAAGTCTGTATATCTGTTTCACCAGAAGAAAGAAAAAACATTTAAGCATTTTTAAATTAGAAGTTTCATATTCCATGGTGTTGAAATGTATGTTTTCTTGAATACTGGGCTCATCTGAGAACCCAGCTCCCCAGTATCAGGGAGGCCCCTGAGTCAGAATGTGTGAAGCTTTACTGATGTCCAAGATGAAAGAGAGTTATCTCCACAAGCAGATTCACAGTGTGAGCCAGAGTGTGCTCCTGGGTTTTCATTTATCCAGCAGTGCTGAGCAGATCCTGCTCCCCTCCCTCACCCCTGACAGTGATTCCACAGCTACCAAAACCCATCTCATGGACTGGTGGAAAGGTACTTGACCATTGGCTCCCTGACCACAGATTTAAAAGAAATTCCTGTGAATACCTGAGTGAGCCTTTCTTCCTGTTCTGCTGCAGTGCAGTCATCAGGCAGAAGTGAACCCTGGGCAGGAATCTCATCCCAGCAACATTCCTCCTTTTCTTGCATCTTGCCTTGCTGTGAACTCCCTCCTGGTCTCAGTGCAGGGATGCTGATATTCTACTTGAGATGTGATGGGACAAACTTGTTTCCTCCTTGTGACAGTGGTGAGCTGTGAGATTTATGCATTCCCTCTGGGAAAAGGATTAACTCATACAACAGATTTGATTACACAATCCAATATTAATTTAGAAGCGAGGCTCCACTCCACTGCTGAAGGCAAAATAAGGAAGGAGGTTTGGTAGAGCCTATCCATTTATTCCAGCTGAGAATTTCACCAGAAGATTGCTGAAGTGGCTTGGTTGTCTGGGTTGATTTGAGAAGATTGTGGTGTTTCTTTGTTAGATCTGACACTTGCCCACCTCTGATGGGGAGGACATTCTCTGCTGTTGTGCTGCATTATTGCATGCCAGCAGTTCCTCAAACTCTTTTTCTCCTGAAGTTAACCCTATACAAATATATTAAGGAATGCCTAGAATGCTCTTCATGCTAAGTGCAATCCACCACGATACCAGAAGAGTTGGAAATTATATTCCTTCCATAATGCTGTTGAGAAAGGTACTGAGGCTGTGAAATAACTGTGGTAATTCATAAGTGTCTGTGAAATGAAAAATCACAGAGTAGAGAGAGAATATCTCAAGTACTCAGCATTTGCTGTAGTGCTTTTTATTATCCTCAAAGGCAGGCTAAGGATAATTTCAACTATCATAATTTTCACACACAAAACATTAATAAAAATTGGCTCCTTGTTTTGTGTTTTACTAAAAGCAGCTACTACTTCTCCTTATCCCTTCCAGTAACTGCATTAAGAACCAGAAGGATTTAAAATGGCTTCAGAACCACATTTATGAAATTCTTAGTTGCCTGGGAGATTGTGAAACAGCCGCTGAAGCTGCTGACCTGAAGGCAATGTTTGTAGTTTGTGTTTTTCAATCACCTGGGCTGATTATCTCTCGCAGAGGGCAAGGCTAATGAAGATGCTCTGCCTCCAGTACTCAATCCATGATATCCAGAGGCAGCTAAACATCACACTCAGGACATCTGTAAAGACAAGTGTCTTACCTATCTAAAGATAGATACTCCCAACCCCCTCTCCCCCTTGTATATTCTTACTGCAATCACTCAAGGTTCATCTGACTTATTTTAGAGCTTTAAAAAATAGATCATCTCTCTGGTGAAAGGAAATAAATGACAAATCTGGGGGGCAATTGCTGTCATTTACTTCAGGCTCTTACTTGAGAATTCATGCCCTAAAAGCTCAGCCGTAATGCTCTGTGTTTAATTTGATGCATCCCACCTGTGAATACCTAAATACTGAGTGAGTCACTCATCACTGCACAGCTTCTGAGGCAGCTCATTAATCCTGAGTGTAACCCTGCTCACATCTGTCCCATGTGTTGCTGGTCCAAGCCCAGTAAATATCTGTCAGGATGTAGACAGCTTTCACTTCCACACAATAGGTTTCCTGGAAACCCATACAAAAAGGTTTAACTGAGTAAATGCCACTTAGTGATGCTTTGTGTTACCTGTTTGTGGATGTGCAGGCAGTCACTTTACAAGATTTATCATGTCACTGTCAGCGGACAGAAGCTTTTGTAAGATGACAGCACAGAAAAGGTCCTTTACGTGTGCAAATATATTGCAATGACAACATTTTTTTTTAATATTTTCTTCCTGCTGTCTGTTCTTCCAGACAGCAGGAAGAAAACACTTTCTCTCCTGAGTCTGGGCTAAATGATTTTGTGAGGTGCTCTGCAGTATGTAGGGAACAGCTCTGTGAGTCACTGGTGCCTCTGCAGATGTGAATGGGTAGATGGAGCAGGGGAGGTGAGCTTTTCTCTCTAGAACCCCAGCTATTTTTTCTTCAAATTACATAAAGAAGTGAACCTTTGCTTAGTTTTCCAGGGCTGTCTGAGAGAGGAGTCTGCAACACAGATTCTTCTTTTTCTTCCTTGAATGCCTACTCGTGTTCAGAAGAAACCATTCAGAGTTACTCCCTTTGAAAAAAATGACTGTATTTAATGTGCATGCCTGAATCATAGAATATCCTGAGTTGGAAGGGACTCACAAGGATTATTGAGTCCAAGTCCTGAACAAGAACATCCCTAAGAGTCCAAGCATTTCCTGAGCTCTTAGGTTTGGTTCTGTGACCATTTCCCTTTGGAGCCTGTTCCAGTGCCCAGCCACCCTCTGAGGGAAGAACCTTTTCCTGACATCCAACCTAAACCTCCCCTGAAACAAATTCAGGCCATTCTCTGGGTCCTGTCAGTGTCCCCACAGAGCAGAGCTCAGTGCCTGCCCCTCCTGTTCCCCTCACAAGGAAGCTGTGACTGCGCTGAGGTCTCCCCTCAGTCTCCTCCAGACTGAACAGACCAAGGGCCCTCAGCCCCTCCTCACACGGCTTCCCCTCAAGGCCCTTCTCCATCCTCATTGCCCTCCTCTGGATGCTCTCTAAAGGCTCAATATCTTTATTATATTGTGGAGACCAAAGCTGCACACAGGGCTGGAGGTGAGGCCACCCCATCCTCCTCTGTCTCCTTAAGGCTGCCATGACCCCCACAAGGAGCATTGCAGGACCCCCAGGACGCCCTGGAGTCCTTTCAGCTGGCTGTAAGGAAAACAGTAAATAGGTTCATAATTCTGAGCTGTTCAAACGATTTCACTTTCTCACATCCAGATTATCTTGGATTATGGGATTGGCTGGTTTTCTTAAAGAGAAAAGCAGAGAAAAGCATGATTTCCCTATATTTTTTTTTTCTTTCAGGCATACTGTTGATGCCTTGTGAAGGCTGACCTAGAACAGAGGCTAGACAGAGTTAAAGAATAAAGTAGGGATTTATTAAAAGGCCTCAATGGATCCACCTTGGGCAGTACAACAGCCCAGCCAGGGCTACACCCAAGATGAACCCAAAAGGGTCACAAAATGGATGACTGGCCACTCACTTTTATAAATTCTGGTCCATTTGCATATTGGAGTTAATTGTCCAATTACAGCTTCAGGTTATGGAGTCCCATCCTTCTTGTTTTACTCTCTTCAGTCCATGTTGTTTATGCTCTTGGGCCTGAGATCTGGATCATTTGTCCTTGGTCGCCAGCTAGAGAAGGAATTGTTTTGACTCCCTACTCTGTGAAGGGAGTTTACTATGCCCTAATATGAAGCTCAGAACTACACATAAAGCATCACAGAATATGAAAAATATAAAAGCTAAAACCCGAGGCATCACAATGAAAGTTATTTACTATTCTCCCAAACAAAACCCACCATTTAATAAGTTACTCCCTGAATAATTGCACTGCATTTACACATCCTTAGGTGGGATACAAAAGAGTACCTATATAGCTCACCTTTGAGGCCATGTGCAGTACTAAAATAATTATAGTCAGCAATTGTGGTAGTAGATGTGGGTCACAATTCTGTGCCATCAGAAAGCTCTGTCTTGCATCCAAGCTTGCTCATCTTTCATGTGTACTGCTACCTCCTTGCTGACTTTTGGTGAGAACAAAATCCTACTGACCAAGTCAAGACTACTGGCTGAGATCAGTGGTTGTCAAGTTGGGGTTTTCTTTTTTGGCACTGGCTTACTCACCCTTCTCTAACAGTAGAGTTCATTTCATTTTAATATGGAAAAATTAAGTTTTCTCTGCCTGAAGAATAAGCACAAAAAATAGCAAGGAATTGTGGTTTTATATTTTGCCTTTATTTTCCCAGTTCACCATTGAAAGTTTGTTCACAGCCACAAGAAGAGACACAATTTCGTGAAGGATAAGCCAAACTATAACTTTGCTTTACAAATTTCCTTGCAATCTTCTGGCAGAATTTCCCTTCAGAAAAAAAATTCAAAAAGGAATAAAAAATAAATATTAAGAGGCTTCATTAATGTTATCTGTGCTGCACCGTGTGGCCATTTCCCTTCTATTTTTGACACACATTTGTGTTATGCTCAAGAATATGAAAGCAACATACTCAGGACTTGCTTAATTAGAAAAATGGCTTTGGAACTGTCCTGGTTGCATAAAAACTGAATTTATGGGTAACACCTTAGCTGAGGCTTTTTGTTGCTTGCTTGTTGTTGTTGTGTGGTTTGGGGGGAAGAGGGGTTGGGGTTTTTGGTTGGTTGGTTGTTTTTTGGGAGAGTTGGTTTTTTTGGTTTTTTTTTTTTGTTCTGTTTTTTGGGGGGGGGGGTGGGTTTTTTTTCTTTTCTTTTGTTTGACTTGATGTGAATGTATTTCAGGCTGCATCCATTGAACAGAACTGAAACCTGTGGGGTTTGCTTTTTCCTGAAACTATTTTTACACATGAGCTCCTTCTATTTATCTATATAGTTTTCTTTTCTTCCCTTGGCATTTCCTCTATCATCTAATAAAGCCAGCTTACAAAGAGAAAGGAAACTGGTTTTTCCTGTCACAGAACAGATCAGATATATGAATTAATAGAGGATGCAGATAATATTTCCATTGTACAGGTCACAATGAGATGCAGCAGTATTTTTAGGTTGCAAGCACTCATCTGTGAGCAAAAAATTTAAATTTTTTGAAGTTTTTAAGGTGTTTTTAATTGAAACTGAAGTGCAGGGTGGCAATACTCTGATTTCAGTTATTCTCTCAAGGTTCTACTGTAATCTTTGAGCTTCATTTTCTTTCAGGTCTTATGGAGCCTTGGGAAATACTGAGTTATTCACTTGCTGAGGGAAACAGGGAGGATGTTGTTTAATATTTTGCTTTGTTTATACAGTGCCATTTGAAACATTTCAGGGCTCTGATTAAACTAGAGGAAATGACTTTATAACTAGAGTTTCTGAAGGCAATATATTCTGGGACATGTACTCGAGACTTTCTCTGCCTCCAACAATTTTGTAAATAACTTTAATATGGTTGTGAATGCCATGGCTGTGTATCAGCAATGTCTAGAGCATTGTTTGGGGGAAGGAATGTGAGAACATTGTGTTCAAGCTCCTGACAAAAGATATGAATTTATCCTTTTAATGGATAGCTTTTGTTTCTTCAGAGTAAAGAAACAATAAAATAGAAGTCTTCTCTTGTAAAATTCCTTTTTAGGTAGAAAACTGCGTTGATGCACGGATCTTGGATCACTCACTGAATCTTGTTTAAATTAAAGCCATATCTGAAGTTCCTGAATTAATTCCACTTGCACTGAAATGTTAGCACAGCTTAGATTAAGACATATTAAAAACCTTACACTTCATTAAGAGGTTATTAATAGAATGGCCATAGCTGGTGATCTTGAAAAAACACATTGTATTATTTTCATCAGCAGAATGCAACCATTTTAAAAATAACACTCAATCTAAAACAAAAGGCACTTGGAATAAGCATGATTAAAACTTTAATGCAAAGATTGGCAAATTAATTAGGATTGTTGGGATGATTTTTCCTAATGACTGATAAAGAGTTAATGGCACTGATGCTGCTCAGGGGGACACAGTGTGGATGCCACTGGTTCTGCCCCTGCCCAGGTGTTCCCAGCAGCAGCAGAGGCAGAGCTGTGCTGGCACAGGGGTCTCAGGAGCTCACACATGGAGCTAGCTGCACTCTCAGGATGCTCCAGCCTGGGTGCCAAACCCTCCCTGGCCCTGCAGTGCTCCCAGGAGCTGCAGATCTGGCTGTGCTGGCTGAGCTGGTGCCTCCTGGCAGCCAGAGAGGGGAGAGGGAATGGAATGGAAAGAGAGAGTGGGAACAGCTAAATGCAGAGAGGATGATGGGTTATAACCAAATCCTGCTGGCACACCACGGGCTGCCTGGCCAGCCCTCACCTGGAAGGTCTGAGGGAGTTACTGCAGTTCTCCTCACCAGGGTTTTGGTAGTTTTAAATGCCACTAAACTCTGCTAAATGCTGCAATTCCCAGTTAGCCACCCTAGACAAACTGTTTGATTTAGCAGCTGGAAACCAAGGACAGTTGTTTGAGTTCAAGTGATTTGAGAGGGAAAGGGGAACCACATAAGTGCAAATAATACCAAGAGATTGTCAAGCAGCAAAAGCACTGAATTATGATGCAGAGATAATCAGCAGTGCTTGAAGTCCAAGCAGTAGATGCCTATCTGATTTTCTCAGAGGCCTCTGAAACAGCTGGAACACTAAAGTCAGAAGAAAAACTGGTTCAGAATTGTTTGGGCCTTCTTTGTCAGTTCTCCAAGCTTTTTGCTTGAATTGAGACCTATAAAACAACCTGGGCCTAAATTTTGGACCCTGCATGGAATATTGTATCAAAATACATAACACAAATGAGGCTGGTATGCACAGGCCAGGGGTATATTGCACTGTGTTCAAAGCAAAGCACAGAATTCAGGATGCTCGGTGGATGCTGTGCAAATGACCAAAATCAAATCAGTTGACTTGGCATATCCCAAACACTTGGCATGATGAGCTGGTTACTGGCTATCACCAGAAAAAGAAAGTCTGAAATGAAAATAATATTTCTGTTTCAAAGTATAGTTGTTGCCATGGTGACCTCTGTAATGGACACATTTAATCCTAAAATCCAGCACTGCATCTGAACTGACTTGAACAGTAAATAGGATGTCAGTGCTTGCAAACCATTTGAACAACTGTGAAAAGTTCATCCTTCCCAGCTGAGATAGAAGGGGTGTATGCACATAAACTGATGATGAAGGATATTGATTACCTTGATGCACTATAAATTTTTTAAGCTACTTTTTTGGTTTCATATACCAAAAAAAGATAAGAATAGCACAAATTACATTATAAGGAAAATAAAAGGCTGATACAGAAATCTTTGAAAACAGTTTTTGCAAGCCCAAGGTTTGTGCACTAAAGAGTCATTTAACATGCTTCTGTTTACCAGTCTTTTTGAGCATGGAGTCACAAGATAACTGATCTGTCTCTGGTTTGAGCCCTGAGCCATTTCTGTTTTACTTAAGATTGGTTTTTGCCTTATTTTAATCCTCTGTCTGCTTGTACCAGAATGGAAAAATGAGATGACACCCTGCCAGTTTCTAGGACAAGTAAGAATAATACTGTTTCTGGGGATGGTGTGTCTCATGGAAGGTTCATTATTCTTTCTAAATTATTATGACTTAAAGCATAAATCTGATAAGTTTTATATTCCATTAAACAAGCCATGAATTTCATTTTACAGAGTCAGAAAGTTTTGGGTTTTTTTTCTTCATCTTGCTATGCTTTGGAAGGAGCAGAGAAATTTTATAATGTTGTGACTGAGTTATTTTATTTGCATTAGGTATGTCAGATTTCTCTTTTATTGTTTATGCTTCAGATAAAACTGAGGCAAGATGGCTTAACCCTTAAATTTTCTACAAAGTTTCTCCTGTCAAAGAGAGCTCAACACACTACAGAAGTTTAAGATCCTCCTTTTGGAAATCACAGAGTGTGAAAGGAATTAAAACAATACATGCATTTGTTTATACTGCTTTTAAATTTGATAAATTAATCTTTTTTCCATTCTTTTGACTGATGCTGTGAACATACCCCATGCCAATGGGGTTCATAAAGGGAGGGCACTAACATTTCATTTTGCTGCTTGATCTCAGTGTAAAACAGGGGCTGCTCTGGAAAGCTCTGCTACGCTGAGATGTTGATCCCAGCTCAACTCCATGCCTCTAGTGCTGGAATTCAGAGCAAGCTCTCTGTTCTCAGAGCTAAGCCTCCTAATCCTGACAGACCTGCCCAGGCTGGAAGGTGGGTCAGCAATAACAGCACCAGGATAACAAAGGCAAGTGGCAGCTGCTGCACTGGATGGCACAACCAAAGAGCCCAGCACAGGATCTGTGTGCCTGGGGAGCCTTGCTGAGAGGGACCTGGGGGCCCTGGGGTGTTGGGAAGGATGAAAGTTTGACAAGAAAGTCTCACTGATATTTGTGCTTAGCAAAAAGATTTTTAAATGTAGAGTCTGATGAAGGAATAGAGGTGGAAGCAAGTTTTGATATAGAAGAAAAGAATTGCTGAGCCAGTCCTACTGGATAACCAAGGAGGAAAGTGTGTGTTAGTTAGAAGGGGTTTTTATGACTTAGAGCAAAGGATAAACCCACCTCAAACAAGAAGATGTTTTTACCAAGCAGAAAGACAGCACAGGCAAACATGTGAGCAAATGTTGCAAGTAGAAAAAAGGTCTCAGAATTTTCCACTGCAAGAAAACAGAAAGACAACTTCTAGCTTAAACTGTAATGTACTAACTTTTAGTGATTGGAGAGTAGTAACATGAATATGGCAATTCTAGTAGTTATGATAGGCTATAGAGAAAAGTTAAGGTATAGATTGGTTCTGCTGTATGAAGATGCTCAGCAAAGGAAAGTCTATAATGCATTGTAACCAAACCAAAGGGTCTCCAGGGCTGCCTGCAGTTGGAGCTGACAGCTGTAGGCACAGGCTCTGTCACCCATGACCCTGGACTGCTGTAACCTCTTGGATGGAATAAACTGCATTTTGGAGAGCCCCTGGAGTCCCACATCCCTCATTCAGGCTCCTAGACTGGTACACAACAAGGGACCCTGAGCCAGCAGAGCAGGGCTGCAGCAATGAGGCAAATCAGATCCTGGGCTGCACCCACAGGGGCACAGCTGGTTGGAATAGAAAAAGGAGCATCCCACTCTGCCCAGCACCTGCCAGGCTGCCCCTGCAGTGCTGTGTCCTGCAGCCTTGATATTTTCTGAAACAGCCTTTCCTTGGGATTTTTTCCTCCTGAGAAGCTGACAGGCCTCAGGAAAAAAATGTAAACAATGATTATCTGCTGCTATAGAATGCTACATGTGGATCTGTGATTGGTCTCAAGTAATTGTTTCTAATTAATGGCCAATCACATTCAGCTGGCTCAGACTCTCTGTCCGAGGCTTTTGGACATTGTTATCATTCCTTCATCTTCTATTCTTAGCTAGCCTTCTGATGAAATCCTTTCTTCTATTCTTTTAGTATAGTTTTAATGTAATATATATCATAAAATAATAAATCAAGCCTTCTGAAACATGGAGTCAGATCCTTGTCTCTTCCCTCTTCCTTGGACCCCTGTGAACACGGTCGCAGTGTCCATTTCTGGTGCCCACAATTCAGAAGGAGGTGGACAGACTGGAAAGGGTCCAAAGGCAGGCTGGAGGACCTGCCCTGTGAGTAATGAGTGAAGCCAAAAGGTCTCTTCACTCTGGAGAAGTGAAGCTTCTCAGAAGAATTAATCACACTTTCCCAGTACTTTAAGGTCATCTACAAGGAGAATTGAGGCTCTCCCTTCACCATAAATCACATGGAGAAGACAAGGGGGAGTGGGTGCAAGTTGAACTGGGAGAGGTTTCATCTCAACACAAGAGAATTTTTTACATTGACAACAATCATTCAGAATAACCCAATGGGACATGGTGGAGGTTTTTAAGGGACAAATTAACAAGGTGTTGGATAATCACAACCAGGCTCACTTTTCCACAAAAGGTTGGACCAGATATCTCTTGAGGCCACTTTCAATCCATGTTATTCTACAATTCTTTAATTCAATCCTTTCAAAAACAAGCAAACTCACATTTTCAGGGTTTCCTGACTGCTGTAGTTAATCATACTTGATTGCAGTGAACCACTTCCATATGCCCCAGTGTGCTAGGAAACCCCTGCAAAGTGGAGTTATGTTAACTAAAGAATCAATGAGGTAAGAAATAAACTAAGCTGGGCTTGAGATGTGAGAAAGGTAAAGGAAGCATCTAAAATTGGGCTAAGCAATGAATTAATCATTCATGTGGCCATCAGAGGTACTGTTCCTATTTATTTCCTATTTTTTTAGTATAGTAGAATTCACCCTTTTAGTGAATTAAATTGCCTGTGGAAGCAGAGTGAGCTGGAGCTGCTCATGGCTCAGAGAGGGCTGCAGGGCACAGGAGAGCTGTGGCTGGCACTGGAGGAGGCTCAGTGGGAAATCCCATTTAGTGCAGGAGCAGGAGCAGGGCAGCAGTGCCTGGGCAAACCAGGGAGCCTTTCAGCCACATTTTCCCCAGAATCTGGGGTTTGCCAGGAGCTGTGTGCCTGCAGCCCTGGTGAGACCATCAGCTGGCTGATGGGGGCAGTGCAAGGAGGCAGCTCCAGGGGACAGGGCTGCAGCCAGTGTCACAGGAGCAGCCAGGGGACGCCGTGAGCTGGGGCAGGGGCGAGCTGTGCCTAAAGCAGCCACTGCAGCCCAAACTCACAGCTCCCAGAGGAATGGAGGAGCCTGGTGTGACCCTGCTCACTGGGGTTTTCAGATTGGGAAAGAGACAAGGATCTGACTCCATGTTTCAGAAGGCTTGATTTATTATTTTATTATATATATTACATTAAAACTATACTAAAAGAAGAGAAGAAAAGGTTTCATCAGAAGGCTAGCTAAGAATAGAATAGGAAAGAATGATAACAAAGGTTTGTGGGTCGGGCTCTGTGTCTGAGCCATCTGGGCTGTGATTGGCCATTAATTAGAAACAACCACACGAGACCAATCACAGATCCACATGTTGCATTCCACAGCAGCAGATAAACATTGTTTACATTTTGTTCCTGAGGCCTGTCAGCTTCTCAGGAGGAAAAATCCTACAGAAAGGATTTCTCATAAAAGTTGTCTGTGACAGCCTGGCTGGAAGCAGAGGGGAGATGTGAGGTGTGGGGGCAGGTTCCCTTCATGCTTGTGGAAGAGAAGAGGGTCTGTGTGGGGAAAGGCACTGAGCAAAGTCCTGCTTGGAAACACAAGAAGATGTGTTCCTTGCCAAAGATAAATATACTGGGGTTTTCCCTTTGGTTATACAACATTCAATTATCAAGGAATTAACCTTTTGTCCCTTTTCCCTCATGTGGCTTCTTCTTGGTGTTCTTGCATATCTCTCCCTTGTGGTGTCCCTACCCTTGTGGATAGCCCATCAAAAGAAAATTTAGGTCAGAAGTTAGAACCAATGTTTTCTATTCAACATAAATATTTAGGTTATAGCTCCATCTTCCCTCCAACTCTTTGTCTAAACACTGTTCAACTCATGTATGACTGCTTTTTTTACTGATAAAATTTCTCATGGACCCATTTGTGTTGAATTCTATCTTCTATGTGTTGGAAGTGATGTCATTGCTTAGGCTGCTTCAAAACTGACATTTACTAATTTTAGGACATGATAGATAAACTCAAGTTAAAGTTTTACATCAATGTACTTGCAAAGAACTGTGGAAGGTGGGGCTGATTTGCTTCCACATTGAGAAAAGATGCAATAATAAAAACTGACTGCCAAGTACTGAGAATGTTCATGTGTTGTGCTTTGGGAGGTTGGCTTTAGGATGCATCTTAGTTGTTGCAAACTTGCTGAATAACAAGTGGACAGAGATAACAGTGAAATTTTTCAGTTATAATCAGGATGATTTATCCATTAAATTTTCTTAAAATTAATATAAAAGTGGGAACCTAAAATATATGTAAAAATAAAACCACAAAAATGCCTTTGTTCTTTAACAGTCTGAACATTAGATGTCCCCATAAAGCATTCAATTCTATCCCATATTGTCCTGTCTTCTTTTTCAAACAAAAAAAAAACCCTATAAAATTAAGTATCTACCACTAATATCTTCTGTTGTGACTATATATTGAATTTAAACCAGAAAATAGTTTATATAAGCACTACTGTTTATCAAAACAATGTCTTAGAGTGAAGCCTGGGAATTGCAGAATTGCAGACACCATATTTTATTATTTGCCTTTTTTTTGAATGTTCTTTGCCAAGTGAATTTACTAAAGGCCCATTCTCCCTGGTGCACACCAAAATCCCCTAACAAGATGAAATTATTTTTGCATTACTCACTTCATATCCATTGAACGCTTTGAAAATGATCAAGAGACTGCTTTTAAATTTGCAAGCTATTTAAACAGCAAGTATGTAGGGCAATATCCTTTCCACTGAATCAGTTCCATTACTTTGCATAGGCAGCATAAAAGAGTCAGCCTCTGGCAGCATCTGTCCAGCTGGGAGTATTCCTGATGAAAGGAACATTTCAGCTGGAATGCAGTTTGTTTACCCACCTTCTTTACCAATCAGTCACACCAAGGCAGACATGAAGTGAGGAGAGACACAAGAGTGGAGCTGCACAGTGCTCATTCGCACTTGGTGTAGGTGATAGGAGGGGAGATTTGCCAGCAGAAATGGGCAAAAGTGATGATCATCAGGCCTTGAAAATATCACTACAAAAGTGTCTGTTGTAGACATCTTTTATGAAAAATCCTTTCCTTAGGATTTTTCCTCCTGAGAAGCTGACAGGCCTCAGGAACAAAATGTAAACAATGGTTATCTGCTACTGTGGAATGCAACAGGTGCATCTGTGATTGGTCTTATGTGGTTGTTTCTAATTAATGGCCAATCACAGTCAGCTGGCTCAGACTCTCTGACACAGAAGCTTCTGTTATCATTCTTTCTTTTTCTATTCTTAGCTAGCCTTCTGATGAAATCCTTTCTTCTATTCTTTTAGTATAATTTTAATGTAATATGTATCATAAAATAATAAATCAAGCCTTCTGAAACATGGAGTCAGATCCTCGTCTCTTCCCTCAACCTGAGACCCCTGTGAACACCGTCACAAGTGTCTTGGGTTTTGAATTTAAAAAGCTATCCTTTGAGGGTATAAGTCCTTCCTAGGCTAATCTGCAGCTCTGTGACTCCAGCTCTGCCCCTGGCTGGAGCTGAGAGTGGAGAAAGGAGAAGGGAGAATCCCCAGCCATGAGCCCACACTGCCAGCCCATGGCAGCCCAGCCCAGGCTTGTGCCCAGTGCTCCTGAAAGTGCTCCTGCCTTCTGGGATATGGGGGCAGTCAGAGGCAGGACTGGTGGGTGCAAACAAAAAAAAGTAAAAAAGTATCTTTTTTTTTCTTAGAAGCTCCTTGTGGAGAAACAGTGATGGCTATCCCAGCAGAGCAGCCAGCCTTTTCCAGCTCTGCAGCATGCTCTGTTGAGAAGACAACATGCAGCTCCACCACTGATGCTGCTCCCTCTCACTCACAGGTGCCAGCACCTTGAACTGCCACCCCTTCCACCCCTTCCTCCTGTGTGATCTCTGTGCTGTCCAGCACCAGACACCATCTGGAACTGCATATGGTCCATCAGATGCACAGCTATCTATTCAAATTAGCAGGTGCTGTTATCATTTGGATGTCACAGACATCTTTTCATGAAAAATCCTTTCCTTAGGATTTTTCCTCCTGAGAAGCTGACAGGCCTCAGGAACAAAATGTAAACAATGGTTATCTGCAGCTGTGGAACGCAACAGGGGGATCTGTGATTGGCCCATCTTGGATGTTTATAATTAATGGCCAACCACAGTCAGCTGGCTCGGACAGAGAGTCTGAGACACAAGCCTTTGTTATCATTCTTTCCTTTCTATTCTTAGCTAGCCTTCTGATGAAATCCTGTCTTCTATTCTTTTAGTATAGTTTTAATATAATATATATGATAAGATAATAAATCAAGCCTTCTGAAACATGGAGTCAGATCCTTGTCTCTTCCCTCATCCAAGAACCCCTGTGAACACTGTCACATTTGGAAGGCATAAAGTTGTGGCCACCTTACACAGAGTAGATTGCTTCTCACTTTTTACAATGCCATAAGCTTCCAGCAAGAACATTTGCTACATGGAATTAGAGTGTTAAAATACCTTATCTATTTTTGTCCCAGAAACTGAAGTCTTAAGTCTTTATCCGAAAGATACCCAAAACTCTTCTCTGCATCTGCAAGAGCCAAGAATAGCAGCAGAGTCAAGAAAAAAGCTTTCTCTTTTGCTGAACTCTGAGAGTTTAGAAAATGTTTTTCTATTACAGCACACACCAGAAAAGAAAGAGCTGATGGTGGTCTCCTTGCCCCAAGCCCTAGCACTGGGGTTTGCACTTGGCAGGAGCTGTTTCTGAGGAAATTTGAACCCACATTTCCCCACATGAGCCCGATGTGCCAATTTCTGACTGCACAGCCCCGTCTTCTCTGGGCTGTCAAGCCATAATAGGAGAGAAAGTTGATATCTGGTTAGTGGAATTATGTGATTCTCCAAAACCATTGCCATCCTTCTAACTCAAAGCATCTTTTGAGTGCTCTTTTAGTTTAAAATCCAGCTTCAGTTGCTCTCAAGAGACTTGGACGCCAGTTGCCTCAAATGCAGTTCTGTCAGCAATTACTGCTGGCAGTATTTGCTCTTAAATGGTAATTAATTGTGTTCTTCATGTGCTTTTTCACATTTTAAGTATATTGAAGGTAATTTGTATATACACAGATGTTGTACATCTTCTCAAGCTCACTGCCTTCTACCACAGTGTGTTTACTGTATATTGTAAGTCCTAGAAATTACTTTCAAAAAAGCAAAATCTAAGGAGAAAAAAAATCATTATTGCTGGAAAACTGATGATATCTGGAGAACATGGCTGGGTTAATGGTTAGACTTGATGATCCTAGAGCTCTTTTCCAACCTTAATTATCCTATGATACCTTACAGTGACTTAGCATCTGAACTAAGAAGTCATAAATAAATATTCATTGTTGTTCTACCATTGTGTTCTTCTCAAACTTGTTGGTAATGAGTTGGTTTTATTACTTTGCCCAAAGAAATTTTGCCTGATGTCTGTACCTCCATCTGTGAAACTTCATTGACATTATCTGAGGAAAATAGGAGCAGATGGAAAACATTTTAGCTCCATACTCGCTGAGCACAAGATTAAAAGAAAGGCCATGGTGCATTTTTAGTAAGGGAGGTGATTACACATGGAGCACTCCTTTGCTGTCGGAGAAGCCATGTCATTTACAAAGCAATCTGGACTTCCTTGGTCAGCTGGCTTCAAAAAATAAATTCTCAATTCTGTTGCCACTTATTCTCCTCCTAGGCAATTCAGGGAGTCCTTGATAATCAAAATCAGCTCTCTTTCTATTACATATTAACACTGTAAGTTGTTGCACCTGGAATTGATGAACCCTTTTTTTATTAAGTTAGAGGAGTCATATGCAGCTGTTCTTCCCCCAAGTGATTCACCACCACATGGGAGAAATGCATCCTACATGATACAGTAGTTGAATGAGCTTCTTGTTTGCCATTCAACCTTCTAACAATTAAAAAATTTATAATTCAAAGAATTATTAGGCATTGAAATTAGTTCAGAGTGCCAATAAACCCAAAAGTTATCACCACTGTATTATTTACTACAAATAGATCTGTTCACAGACAAACATCCTGAAACAAAACCCTACCAAAATATTCTACACATTGCAGTAGAGGGTGATAAATGTTTCACATACAGCATAAGAAGTTTAGGCCCTCTGCAGAACATGACTCAGTCATTAAAGTGGTCCTCAGGTATCCTATGGGACCTTGGACAAGGTGTTTTATTTCTCTGGAGAAAAGTGTATCCAGCAGACCTGCCAGCTGCTGTGTTCAGAAGGATGAGGGATGGCTAATGAAACACCTTGTGCTGCAAAAGCAGTGGGGCTGTTCTATGACAGGTTAAGGAATAAGCTTGTACTGCTTTTTAGAAAATCACCCTTCCCTCAAATCATCCCTGCCCCTTCACCCCATGGCTCTTCCTGCTGCCATGGTGGGAGACAGGGGAAAGCTGGCCCTGAGGACCAGCAAAATGAGTAATTCTAGGCCAGACCTGAGACATGAGCTAGGGCCCTCAGGGTCTGGGATGACATGGTGTGACACAAAGCAGGAGATGGGAATATGTACACAAAGAATAGGGGAAAGGGAGGGTTTGATTCACAAGATAGGCAGAGGCTAAATCAGCACCAGGTGACTGTAAAACCACACATTTGTGTTGCTTATGTTTAATGTGTTTTTTCAACTATTATTTTTCTATCAACACAGTGACACCAAAAAGTGGAAAATTCTACTGCTATGTATTATTTTGTTGGGGAATTGTGATGTCCTGTGCCAGTAAAAGATGCTTTTTGCTTTTTTTAAAGGCTGCTTTTGCAATAGGAGTGCTGGCAGATATTGCTTTACCAGCAGCCTCCCTTTTTGCTGCAGTGTACTTTATTGGACTCTTAGGAGCTGAGAGTCAGGGAAAATGCCTTGTGCCCCAATTCTCCTCTCATAAAACAGAACTGACCCTTCTTCATCTCATGGGAACACTGAGAAAATTAACACTTCAAGCAACTGAAAGTAAGAGACACGGTGGTAACGACAGCTACAAAAGATTTCAGTTCCCTTTGCACTGAAATCAGTCTCACTGCAGTCTGAGCTGGACAGTGAGGATTTCTCTGCTCAGTATGCAGCCCACACACCCATTACACAACTTTTTTGTGCCATTTTGGGGTTCCTACCAGTGCAGAGTAACTCTGTCCATGCCATCAATGGGTACTTCCCCAACCTCTGCTGAAGTGACTTTGCCATTCCAACGTCTCCAGTTCTCTCCCAGCTTTGCAGAGGTGTCTCTGACTGGACTGTAATTGCTCTTCCTTTGTGCTCATATGCCTCCTTCCAAATCTTAGCAATATTAGCCTATCTAACTGATTATGTGGAAATTTTCTTACTCAGAATCATAGAATTAGAAAATTAACAAGGTTGGAAAAGATGTTTGAGACCACTGAGTCCAACCTATGACCTAAAACACCTAAATTATGGAAAAGTTTGTCCAAATACCTTACAGTAGCTTTAAAATTAGTTTAATAAGACCACCTTGCTTTTTTGGCTTTAAAAAGGGCCAAATTCTTAATGCTGCCTGTAAAATCTATCTGTAATGAAATTTTCCAAATCCAAGTACCCTGTCTATTATGAAAGGGACTTCCAAATTTCACATCCAATATCTTGCTTCATTTTAACTGATGCAAAAGCTTTTATATTGATCTTAATAAAAATACTTATCTGTAGTATACCTGCATGGTTTGTATACATTTAATTACACCCATTTTTCTAAAATATGGGATGTTAATGGTTACTTAAACTGAAACTCCACTCTATCTTTAGTAGCATTAACATGTATTGTATGTTAACATATTGTTTATGTAATTTGATTTCAAAATCATGTCTGTCATAGTTTTAAGAATTTTTCTGTTGGGACATCTGGGAGGGTCAGAGAGTAAACAGACTTCTATTTGTAGCCTGGACTGAGAGGTAAGTGAAATTACTCTTAATATCGCCTGCATATCATTTCTGCTGTTAAAAGAAAAGGTATCCTGCCCTACCTGGAGTCTACTTGCTTATCTAGTCCTCTAAACACTGCTTGTCTGTCTTTAAAGAGAGAAGGTAGACAATCACTGTATGCCAATTCTGTTGGGAATATTAATACACATGTATGATTGTAATATAAAACACTATACACTTTTATATAATCATAAATTTAAAAAATACATGCATGTATAAAGAGTTTCAGGAAGTCATCACCTATATTGAACTTACTGTGAAGCAGGACTCAGTTTCATAACTGTTTTTTTCCTTGCTTCTCTCAACTTTCAGAAAATTAATAAATGTCAAAAATGCACTTACAAGTGGAAGAGAAGTCTCTGTTATTTGCTTTGGCTCACTGCGAAAAATCCATCACTTGTTTTCCGGAAAAAAGAAAAAAAGAATAAGCCATAGGAATCTACTTCTGAGGTCTTGTTAAAGCTTGTTCAAATCATATCCAAGGACAGAGCTGAGAGGAGAAGCATACACACACAGGTCTTTTAGCCCTCAGTATCCTTCATATTTCTAAGTAGGCAAGGATTTACTCATAGCTTTGAAATCTTACAAAAAACATGATAATATAGGTAGCATGAACACATTGTCATAATTTAAATCAGTCATACTTTAGCATACAAATAATATTCCTTTGGTATCCCTTTTTTTATTAGGAACATGAGGAAGTACCAGGAGTTTTTACCCACAGTTTTTCTTGTAATCAAAATATCTCACCTTTCCTCCTATGGCACAACTGGACCCTTCACAACACTTGGCAACTGGTTTGCATGGAAGAAAATGAGAACTGGTCATAGACCTCTGCTTTTTGTTATATAGTATTCATGTAGAAATAGTATAAAAAAAGAAAAGCATCCAGTTCTAACCTTGACAACAAAAGAAGCACAAGACAGATGGGCAGACCTCAAATTTAAATGCTCATGTTCATAAAGCAACATCAAATGCTTTCACAGCAAAAACTAGTGAACTGAACCTCTTCTGGAAGAAAAAAAAAATCTGATTATAATTCCTCATTTCCTTTCCCTTTTTCTGTCTTCTGCCAAATACTCAGCAATGACTGGAAAATATTAATCAGCTTTCAGGTATGACATGCTTCCTAAGACTCCACTTTTCTACTAAGAGTAAGCAGGAAATGAATATAAATAAACTCACACATGGATAAGCTTCACAGTAGCTTTCCCTGACTGGTCATGCTCACCATTTGCTATTTCATACCCTGATTTTTAAGAATTATTAAAATGTTTCCAATAGTCCTTTCAAGAATGACTGTGTAGAAATATAATGCTGCATTTCATGTTATGAAGACAGTTTAGTGTTGGAGAAATGTAAGAAAGCTCAAAAGAAGACACTGACATTTGCTAAAGGAAAAAAAAAGGGTAAATTTGCTAATATTTAATCAGGAAAATGGCATTATTTTTTATCAGGAAGGGTTTTTCACATAAAGCCAACAGAACTGGAATAAGTTTGTTGTTTGGTTGGTTTTTTCCCCCACAGGCAGTCCACAAGAGAAGAGTGAATCCAGAAAAATGTTGTCCAGATGGAAAACACTATGTCATATATATCTCTCTGCTCTCTTTCATACCATTGTTGAAGTTTAAATAAGTCTAGGATAGATTATAAGCTATTTTAGCAGTTTCACACCACACATTAAAATAATGTAAATAATATGAAAAATAAAAGAACACTGATTGTAGAAAAGAAGAAAAGTCCCATTTTTTTTTGGCAGAATTGTGAATACAGTGCTCATGTAAGATTTTCTAAATTATTTACTGTGTTCTTAGGCAAGAAGCTTTACAAAAATAGCCTTACTCATTCCCCTTTTCCACTTTCTATGGCTACACAGAAAATGATTATTTTATGCTCATCAGTTCAAAAGTGAAAGGAAGCAACAAAACTCAAAAGGCAAAATAAATTGTGACAGTAATAGTAAAATGTTAATTACTACTGAAATACTGTACATAGGATCAAACAAATGCAAATTTGAAGTGCTAAAATGACTGGTGAATAGATTAAAAACAACAACAGCAAAAGTCAACAAAAACATAGTCTCATTATTCCTCAAATATTTTGCTCTGATTTAAAATCTACAGAACTTTTCCACTACATCATTAGCACCAAATCTTTGGGGGTTTGTTTTAACTTTTACAGTGCAACTAAGTAAACAACATTTTACAGTGAAGATTATTTTTTTCATAGGAACCTTAGAAAGATGTATTGAACATGAATTCTAGATAAAGAGATATCTATTTAGTGTAGCCACAGGGCCAGTAACAAAAGCTCCTTAGGAGATGAATCTCAGCAGAAAACTTCAGCCACTGATTTTCAAAGTAACACACCCAGTAAAAGCCAAATTCTTGGCTTGGGTTAGTCAAACTGGAAAATAAACTCTGCTTCACTCCCTGTACTTTGTTCAAGCTTTGAAAATCCCAGAATATAAACTTTTGGGCTAATGTGTTGATTTCACATGGTAACTTTTCCTTAAATTGTTTTGTAAACTGTGAATAGCCCATGTGTGGAAGCTCTTTGGTCTCCATATCAGTTGTTTACAAATCTTCCAGACACTACTGGCTCTTAAACATAGTTTCACTTTACTTTTTGGGGGAACAACATGGCATATTAGGCTTCCAAAAGAAACAAGTTCAATTTTTTCCTTCAAAACCCATGAATGAAAATTGACCCATTTTTGAAAAAAAAAATTCTAATTTGCGCTTTTCAATTGTTGAAAAGAAAATTTCTCTCCAATAGCTTACCTTCTTTTCTAGTTGGACGAATCAAAACATTTTTTCAGTCTAAGATCCTCATTTTCTCCTTGGAGTATCAAAAATTTCAGCACTATTCATCTGGCGAACTCATACAAGTATTTTCTAAACTGCTGAGTAATTTCAAATGATAAACAATTCTGAGGAAATGAAAATCTTTTTGTGATATCTCTGCAAGCAATAAGACACTGTTCACTACACTTTCTAAAGGAATTTAGACTTTCCAACATGCTACAGATGTACTTGCTATTTGCTTCACTGAGGTAAAAGCAAGTGGTTAAATGGAAATTAACATTTCAAGAGTAGCCACGTGATAAGAAATGCAGGAAATTATGTGGGATATTTAATTTCACTCAAGTGACATTATCTCAGCAGATACATTACATTATCTCAGCAGATAGATTCTGTTCTTTCGACACTGTTAACTGCTATGTGTTTCATAGTGAAGCAATGCATCCCTCTTGCAGGATGGCAATGGCCAGCTGGTGATTATTTGGAAGGAACCTTTTATCTCCAATGCTGGTTTTGTTTTGTGTAAGCTTATGTAGTGTGTCATCAGCAGTGATAAGCTTCTCAGAATATTGCTAACTCCTTTATTTTCCTCCTGAAAAGAACAAACGCTGTTCTACAGTCAGCATTTTGACTTAATCCGAAATGGTGGTGGGAGCTTATGACAAGTGCAACTGCAGACAAAAAGTAGGCAAAAAATACTAAACTTTATGTAATGCTAGACTTAATGCCAAACTTTAAGTTAAACTTTAAAACTCATGACAGCATTTTGCAAAACTTGCAAGAATTTTATGTCCATATTCTGCTTTATTTTTGCAGCTATTATTAATTCAGTCATTTGAAATGTGATTTTTCTGCAAGAGGGGCGTGCTGCTCAAATCCACAAAAGGTGTGTATGATCTTCAGTTTCTGAAGGTGTGGGGAAATCTAAACTTCAAATTGCCTGAATCTCTTCCAAGAAATATTGAGCCTTACCACTGTTTCATACTTTGTCTACATCTTCCAGGTGTTGTAAAAACAGTACATTCTGTTTTTTGCACCATACAAGAGTGGTGCATTAGGGCATTTTCAGACATGTTATGCTGATGGTCAGCTAAGACATCTGGCTAAATGTGCAAGAGGGATAGAAAGCAGGAATAGCTGCCATTCCTGTAAGACGACACGTGGAACCAGCACACTTTGCTTCCTCCCCTAACCTTGAGTATTGTGTCCAGTTCTGGGCCCCTCAGTTTAGGAGGGACGTTGAGATGCTTGAGCGTGTCCAAAGGAGAGCAACGAGGCTGGTGAGGGGCTTGGAGCACAAGCCGTATGAGGAACGACTGAGGGAGCTGGGGGTGCTCAGCCTGGAGAAAAGGAGACTCAGGGGTGACCTTATCGCTCTCTTCAACTTCCTGAAGGGTGGCTGTGGCGAGCTGGGGGTCGGTCTCTTTCTCCGGGCAACAACAGACAGAACAAGAGGACACAGTCTCAAGCTGCGCCAAGGGAGATACAGGCTAGAATTAAGGAGGAAGTTTTTCACAGAAAGAGTGGTCAAATACTGGAATCATCTACCCAGGGAGGTGGTGGAGTCACCATCCCTCAATGTGTTTAAAAAAAGACTGTATGAGGCACTTGGTGCCATGATCTAGTCGAGGTGTTAGAACATGGGTTGGACTCGATGATCTTAAAGGTCTCTTCCAACCTAGAAATTCTGGGATTCTGTGATTCTCCACCTCAGTCTGCAGCTGCTGCTCTCAGCCTGGGAGGGTGTGGGTAATGCTGCTGAAGAGGGGCCATGGTGTAAAACAAATACCTCATCCCTAACTCATTACCTCTGGCCGGGTATTTTGTCCCTCTATCCTTTTTGCATTTGGGTTCTCACACATTCTTTAAAGCACATGGGATTGTCCTGTGCACGGCCAGGCTGGACTCTGATCTTTGGAGTCCCTTCCAGCCCAGAATACTCTATAATTCTGTGCTCCTATCCTAATACTCTGGTGCTGGGGCACTGCTTTACTGCCAGTCAGTCTGGTTAGCAGACAAAACAGACTGACTGCCCTGCAGCACTCTTGGGATTGACTGTCATTCTGGTGATGAAGTGTCTCAGGGCAAAAAAAATTTAGTGAACTAGAAATACAAATAATTAATAAGTCTTTGAACCTTAGGAGAATTATGAATCTTGCATATTTGGGGATATGAAAGGATAAAGTGTGCTCTTTTTCTTCCCTTAAGAGATAACTGAATAATAAGTTATTGAAACTGTAGAGGACTGGTTTGCCTTCTTGTTACTTAAGTGACCTTCTAAAAATTATGTGTCCTGATGGTGCTTCCACTTGCTGCACTTCTGATAAGGGCAATATGTCCGGAACTGTAATTAGGAGAAAGAATATCTTAAAATAAGCAGTATACTGCCTTTCCCAAGAAATAGCTAAAGCAGATCTATATGATTCATGAGAAATATTCTCAAATATATGTCTTGCTCTCTACCAATAAATGCTTGTATAACTGCAAGTGCATGGATACACACTCAGAGTATGCATAAAAGCAGTGCAATTGGCTTCAAACGCAATTTTAAATATGCATGTATGTAAGTATTTGCAGAGATTTAATCTTTGTAGACATAACCTCTAGTTCTTTTTAAGGTAAATAGCCCTTCTTTCAAAGTTCAGCCAGCCAAATGTGCATGCCAATTTTCTACCTTTAGAAAGTGACAGTACCAAGGTGGAGACACAGCCTGACAGTTTAATTTGGTTGATTATGAAGAAAATAAAAATGCAGTTTGTCTCTTTTTTAAAAGAGAAAGAAGAATAAGTGCAGTGGCTGCAGCAGCAAACCTTGTATGCAGAGTTATTACTCTATTTAATGCACTAGAACATGATCCTCTCCTTCCCTCTTGCCCTCCTCACAGGAGACAGAAAGATGGATAAAAAAGAAAGGAAAATATTTGACAAAATTAATTTTAGAGGCAAAAAAGCAGCCATTTGTACCTTCTCATTCTTGTATCATTTGATTAAGAAAAAAATCAGGTGACCCAGTTAGGCAGGGTGCTTGGTTAAGTTATTGGATCCATACTTATATGGAAATTTCTTAATACCATTTTGACAAGATGAAAAGCTTTCAAAGTGTAGGAAATGTAATTCATACCCTCTTGAATGCTTTTGCACTGTCACTCAAATGAGAAGCATCTTTGCTGCAAATAAGATTCATATTTCCAATTCTTAATTTTTTTATTTGAGGTTGGTTTAGTCTGAAAGTTGTCTTTCTTCTAACAGGGCTGGCAAATGTATTTATTCCTCTGATGGTAAATTATGCTGTGAATTAACCTTTAGAATGCTGTGTCAATATCCAGAGCTCTGCTTTTGTCTGGTCACAGTGTCAAATTCAGTCCTGTATGAAGCTGGCTCTCCTCTCTTCTCCACAGGGTCGAGTTATGGCTCAGCAAAAGTCAAGGACTGATCCTCTAAAAGAACTGTACTTGCCATAGTTGTAGTTGTTTATTATTAGTACTGGGCTCATGGCATAAACAATCCTCCTAATGACTAGACTCATTTGCTTTCACGACTTTTGACATTTTTGACATTGTGCAGGGTAAAATTTAACCTCATACCACATTAAGTAGTTCCTTTTTGTTCTGTAAGGAAGGTTCAATGGATGATTTATTGTGAATGTCATCATTACATATTGTATCCCATAAAAAAAGTGTTATCTGTTTTTTGAATTGTTTAAGGGAATCAAGACTGGCTTTCTAAAGCTTCTTCCAGGATCTTTTATATGTATTTTGTGAAAAGTGTGTTGAAATATATATAAAAAATAATTTTCAGTCCAGTTCAAGAGAAAAGATAGCTGCTAGCATATTCCAGGAATTCTGGAATCACCCTGCTTCTTTGTTATTTTTTTTCCCATCTGTTATCTTCCTCATCTCTTAGTAGGCAGTGTTCTGATGCCATGGTAAAACCTTAGTAAAAAGAATCTGTATCAAAGACTTCTTTGTGTAAACAAGAATTCTACCAGTTTAAATGGTATATATTTTTGCACTTGTTTAAATAAACTAAACTGATGTATACTCTTATTTGGAAACTTCTGGAGTAGCTCTGATAGACTTTATTTGGGTTAAGCTTTTACCAGTGTAAACAGCAGCTAACATAGATAATTATCACTGGTTTCCTGGGCTAATTTGAAGCAAAACTTCTAAAACTGCACTGCCACATAAATCACACTTTATTCCAGGATTAAGAAATTATTTCAGATAGGGAGATTAAACTAGCAAAAAGAAACTAACATGTTTCTTTTGAATATGCTGTTTGCCCATTAAAAATACATTCCTATCTGGAGAATTGATGAACAAGCAGTGCCAGGAAAACTGTGCCTGTGGGATCAGGCAGTAGGCACGGGGCTCCTGCTGCCCAAAGGAGCAGGATTGAAGTAGGGAATGCTCCTTGAGGGAGAGAAGGATAGGTGGTGGTTTGCTTTTTCATCCTTAGGTAAATTCAATGTCAATCCAGGCACTAAGACAATTGTTTAATTTAAGAAGCTGAACTTCAGCAACAATTTGGTCCACTCTGGCAGGGCTGTGACCAAGCAAATCTCTGCAAAGTAGAGCAAGCTGGGTAGGTACTGAAGAGTTCTGGATGATGGATGATGCTCACTTTCCTTCAAAATCTGGGAGAAAACTCTGGTTTAAACTAAGTTGCCTTATGGGAAAATATTTATGCTAATATATATATATATGTATATATATATATATATATATATATAATGCTTATATATACTTATGCAACTATGTAGGGAGAAAGAAAAGCACCAGTTAGCTAGAGATAAGCATGGGAGACAATGGCAAGGAATAAAGGAAAATAGTATTGTGGGGGGGGATTTTAGGGGTTTTTTTTTGGCTTTATTTTGGTGTGCCTTGAGTATTGGAGCTCCTTGAGATAGTAGTAGAATGAATTTTATTCTTTCTTTGCTCAATGGCATGGCTACAATTGAGAAGGAGGGGTAGACAGTCTCTGTTGAGGATTTTTTTTTCCTTTTAATTTACTGCACTACATTTCAGATCTGCTTTACAGCAAAACTGCCTGTACCACTTTCCTGTGCCAACTTCCAGCACTCAAAGCATACTTTCTGGTTTAACAAAATACTGAAGTTTGAGAAAGTATAAAATAAGTAGGAAAAAGATTTTTTGATTCACATTAAACTTCAGATAACTTTCACTTATTCAGTGAGTAAATATTCTGTAATTTAAATAGCCTTTAAAACTCCTTTACATTGGTAATGTGTATGAATATAAGGCAAGTCACTGCTGCTCTTGGCACCAACCTGAATGTGGAGTGGGTCAGGCAGGCAGCCCATGCCAGGGCAGGGATTGTCCCTCTGTGCTGGGCACTGCTGGGGCCACATCTCAAATCCTGGGCTCAGTTTTGGGCCTGTCCCTACAAGAAAAACATCAGGGGCTGGAGTGTGTCCAGAAAAGGGTGATGGAGCTGGGAGGGTCTCGAGCACAGTCCTGATGAGGGGCAGCTGAAGGAGTTGGGGGTGCTCAGTCTGGTGGAGGCTCAGGAAGGTCCTTACTGCTCTCCACAACTCCCTGGATGTAGGCTGTAGCAAAGGAGGTCAGTCTTTCCTCCCAGGTAACAAGAGGTAGAACAAGAAATAGCCTCAAGTTGTGCCAGGTGAGGTTTAGATTGGACATTGGGAAAAACATCTTCACTGAAAGGGTGGTCAGGCTTTGGAGGAGGAAGAGGTGGAGTCACCAGCCCTGCAGGCATTCAAAAGGCGTGTGTGTCTGGCATCTGGGGATGTGGTTTAGTGATGAACGCAGTGGTGCTGGGGTAATGATTGGACTTGATGACATTAGAGGTCTTTTCCAACTAAAATAGTCTATATCTCATTTGGGCAGGAGTCTCAGGGTAGTAAGCTCATGACCATGGCTCACTCTCAGCTAACAGATTTTTGACAAGGGGCACAGGCAGCCAATAGACAGGTCACATTCAAGATGACCAAACACTTGTAAAACAGCAGAATGAAAGAGATTACCCACAGTGCCCTGGTTAAGTCCCTTCTTCTCCTTTCTTTCAAATTTCCCCATAGCATGTGAGTTGATTTCAAGCCAGTGAACTGACCTCATAATCCTGGGAACACAAACACTTACTAAGAGGCTCCTACTGGTCCTCTGCATTAGGTATGCCTCTGACAAAATATGTCTCAAAGCCTTTCTTATGCTGTTTGGTGATTTTCCTTGAGATGACTGCACGATGTTTCTATTTATTACAAAGCCTGAATGAAAAAGGAATGCAGATGGGAACACCAATTGATCCGAAGCAAACTGAAGCATTGAGAACTTCTGGAAAAGAGAGAAGAAAAAAACTCAGTGCCCCCATTACGTTTATTAGATCTGTTTCAAATCATGGCTTAACTTCAAATAAAAAATGGACTGAAACCATACTTTGTAAAATTAGTTCCCAAAACATCTGTTTGTAAACAGATGACAAATCAGCATTTCAGGATTCTGGAAGAGTCTGTTAAGGACTCTGAAAGAAATGACATTGCTCTGAAATATACCCAAATCATCAGCTCACTGATTAGACCAATGGAGAGGAGTAGGAACTTTTTGTCATTTCAATTTAGGGAGGAGAAGCCAGTCTTTTTTGCTGTGTGAGAGGCAGTGTGTTACTGGTGGGGCTGGGAAGGGATGTGGCCATACAACAGAGCACTCTGCAGAGTTTTTCAGGTATGTGCACTGCGCAGGAGAGTGTTTGCCTCAACATGATTCATGAACTCTGCTCTGTACATATGATACAGTGAGTAGTTTATGACATGAAAGGGCTGCTTTCAGCTTGTCAGGTCTGGCTTGTGGTAGGATGTGGGGGGATAGAATGTAAGAAGATAAAGATAGTACAGAAGGTAGTCTCACACCTGGGGAGTTGCAGCTGTACCAATCACCAAAGATTTGGAACAAGCCTGCCCTTAACAGGCCACAGCTGTGTCCAATAAGAAGAAAAGCGCTACAAAAGAGTGGGTTTGGTACTTGAGGTGAGGATTGGAGTTTGTTGTTGGTTGTGCTGTGCAGGAGTTAGTGCTGCAGGGAGATGTCCGTGAGACATCACCGAGAAGGTATGGGAATTTTGCAATAAGATGGCAAGGGTGGCACAGAGCTGAACATCTTGGTTCTGAGGGTAGGTGTGACAGATTTGTTCAGCTCAGTGATGTACTCATGTACCTTAGAGCAGCCAGCTGGACACTGGCACAGTGCAGGTGCATCCACATTGCAACTGGATGTGGATTTAAATACCCACTACCTATTCCTCCACCCAGAGGGCAGCTGAAGTCCCAAAATGAAGCCAGACTGTGAAGTGGTGTGGTTGATTAGGACTGAAGACCTAGACCTGAACCTGAGAGTTCCTTGCTGTAACAGTGCAGTACCTAGAGCAGTACCCTGCAGTGGCTGGAGGGACACTGAGCCATTCAGAGCAGGAGCTCATGCACACAGAACAGGGCAGGTGCTTTGAAACTGCTGTGTGAATACCTTCATGCAAGTGCCAGCAGCATCATAAACTGCTCCAGCACCTACAGCTCTAAACAGCTCTGCAGCTGTTGAGTTAATTTCTGCTTTCTTCAGCGCAGCAACCTATGGATATATTTTCCTCAGAAGTGCAAGCCTCATTTCACAAGCTCCTCCTCACCAACGAGGAGCTCTGGGAGCCTGAAGGGGCAGCAAATGAGCCTTGTCTTTCAAGTCTGTTAACATCTAGATTTGTGTTAATCCTGCTCAGTGAGTTCTGGAGTTTCCAGCGACTCTGAAGGCCAGACAGCTTTCCCTGTGCCAGTGGTGCTTCTGTTAGTGTCTGCCCCTAAATCCTTGCAGCAACACATGAAAGTAATTCAGTGAGTGTTAGGATTCTGTGTATCCACAGGGTCCAGGAAATTATTTATGGAAAAGACCCACTGCTGCACACCTCTTCTCCAAAATGTTTCCAAAGTAGATGTGAGGGTCTGGAGATAAATTCAAAGCATGTTCAGATCTGACACGAGTCTGAGAAGTTGTCTGGAAACTTTATGGCTGCAATTGCTCAGTGGTGCCAGGAGTCCAGGGCAATTTCTGAAACACTCAGGTACAGAATATGGAGAGAGTGTAGCTTGAAGCAATTTTTTTCTTTGGGAAAGCTGTTTTGTGAGGGTCTCATTGTTTTCCCCACTGGCCACACACTGCAACTCCTTCACCCCAGGTTGCCCTGTGTTTTGTTGTGCTAACACTGCAAGCATAAGACTGCATTTTAACATTAATTATTGCAAATGTACGTATATGTTTTTATGTGTCAGGATTAAAAAGAACCCCAGAAAGATCCCACAGAGAGGCAGTCCACATGCTAGGGATATATGGTTAGGGCAAAGAAGTAGGAAGAAAATGAATAATAATTAACTAACTGTGGTGGTGTTCACAGGGTCTCAGGACAAGGGAAGAGATGAGAAACTTGACTCCATGTTTCAGAAGGCCGATTTATTATTTTATGATATATATTAAAATAATACTTTGAAACTATACTAAAAGAATAGAAGAAAGGATTTCATCAGAAGGCTAGAAGGAATAGAAAGGAATGATAATAAAAGCTCCTGACTCTCAGAGAGTCTGAGCCAGCTGGACTGTGATTGGCCATTAATTAGAAACAACAGCATGGACCAATCAAAGATGCACCTGTTGCATTCCACAGCAGCAGATAATTATTGTTTTTCTTTTCCTCTGAGGCTTCTCAACTTCTCAGGAGAAAAATCCTGGCAAAGGGATTTTTCAGAAAATATCATGGCGACAACTAACCTAAAGAAAATTCATTTTGCATTTCACACAGAACTATTGTGCTTTTAAGGAAAGCTAAAAATTTGGATGAACTATTTTTGCTGTGGCAGAACACTGATTAAATCCAGCTACTTCTGGAGGGCCTGGGCATCCTTGTGAAGATGACAAAGGAGACTTCACATGCCAAAAGCATCTGTGGATTGCTGCACTTGCCTTGAGAAGTCAGTCTCACAGCATAGCAGCACCAGCAGCAAGTGGGCAGAAGGGATGGATAAAGAGGCAGAAATAACTTGTGGAAAGGGCCTCACATGAGGAACCACCAGCAGGAATTGGAATGAGGATGCCTAGCAAGGAAGGCAGTTATCAGAAGGAGTAAGTAGAGTAAATACTTTCATTTTGAGTGTGGTCAAGTCCAGTTTAAATCCAGTGAGGCCTCCCTGCCCAGAGACCAAGCTGGCATTGGTAGATAGGCAATACAGCTTCAGAGTGAAATGTGCTTGGGCTGAAACACAGCAAATATACTTCCCTGTAATGAGGAAAAGGGATTCATTCATATCCATTCAGCCTGAGGGGACAACACTGGTTTTCCTGTGGGGGATATTTCTCTCTTTGAGAGCAAAGCTCCTCTCCTGCCTGCTTATGCTTGTGTTCTTCATTAGTTGGAAGGATGCAGTGCAATTCATTGCCCACCTACTCAGTTCTGCTCCTTCTAAACACAGGACATGATTTTCTATTTCCCTTGACAGATGCTTTAGTACTTCAGGGAAGACTCACTGAACCCAGTCCTTCTTTTCTGTTTCATCCTTCAGTGGGGACAATTTTGGAAGCTTTGGTCCATGTTCCTGCACTTGATGGCATACAGGTCTTTTCATGGCTTTTGACTTTGGCATTTTTTTTTTAAGTATCCATGCCACGTCTCTCATATCTTGCTCTCCAAGTTGTGTCTTCCTCCTTGATTTTTTCCCCTGCTTTTGCAACATCTATGAGCTTAGTTTTGGCCTCTTTTGGTCCTTTGCACTGCACCTGATATAATCCCGGTCCATTTCCTTGTAGTACTTAATTTCCCAAATTTCTTTTTTTTCTCCTCCAATTGCAATTCCTTTGATGGTATCTCCATTCCGGAGTGTTTGTAAGTCCTTCTTTTCTGTTTTGGCCTTCAACAGGGATTTATTTTGGCAAGCTTTGCCTACGCAATTTTGCCAAAGTACCCTGAGTTTGTTATAATTATTTAACATGAAAAGTGGTTAACCTTTTCTACAGGGCTGAGGCCCAGATTCTCCTGGCTTCTGAAGATGATGGTGCTGTCATACTGTAGTTTTGAGCAAAACAAATATATTTCACTTTTATTTAATCACAGTTTTAGTAAATATTCCTTCTGAAAAGGAATTGTTGTGTAGAACCTCGGAGTGTTTACTGTTTGTGGTAAAGCTGATTAAAGACATTTGTTATGAGATTTTTATTCTGATGATAGGTGAAGAAAAGGTCTCTTGTTCAGCAGTGGCAACAGACTTCCTCAACAGGCATCAGTTGTGATTTGCGGGAATTCTCTTGTTTCTTTTGTGCTTTTATACTTATGACACTTTGTATGCTTGTGCTTCCAGATTTTGTTTGCAATCTGTAATGAAACTTTTTTATAAGTGTCTATTCTCTTATTAATTTCATGGAAATAATTTTATTTGGACTTTCTCAATCATAAATATAGATAAATGAGGAATAAGGTCCTCACAGGTGTATTCCCTAAACATCTCTGCATCTTCATAATTTTCTTTTTCTTCTTTGTGTTGATATAATAAGATTTCAGATGGTAAGTGGCCCACTTTTCGAATATCTTTTTAAAACCAAATACCGATACGCGCTATTGACACACAATTGATTTTTTCCACAGAGTGTTGAAGCAGCATGCAGTTTGATCATAAAATGTATTCTTGATAATTTTCCATGCTGGTAATTTCTCTTGCATTAAAAATAAAAATATTCTATATATGTTTGGTTTCCTAACACACCCTGATTTCAAAGGGACTCAGGGACTAGAGTCTCTACAGTGTAGAAAGCTGTTTGCTTTTTGTTAATACCAGGTTTAAATAGGTCTGCAGCCATTACTCCATAATTTAAATTATAGCACAGGTGCCCTGTATCAGTTACAGATTTGTTTCATTCCAATTCATGTTGAAAATTAACTTATTTTCTTGTCATTTAGTTGAAACTGGAGCAAAACTGTGTGTTTGCATCAAAGAGATTTCCTTACATAATAACATATTATGTTATGTTAAATGTTAATAAATGAATAAATGGGAAAATGGAATGGAATTGTTGCACTTTTTCAGCAGTTTAACCTCAAGTAGTTATAGGGTGATTTTTTTTTTAGTTCAGTTATGAAATATTTATGCAGAAATACTCATGGAGAAGCAACATTTCATTCAGAGAATGGCTGGCAGTGAGGGGTAAGTTGTGCATTAAAAATAAATTAGAACACAATACTCCTTTTTACAAACACTGGTGAAAATAGAAATGGTAAGGATATAATTTTATAATTTTCTAAAAATGTATATCTGCAAGAAGCACCAGAGGTGCATATAGTAAGTGAAGTTTTTTTTCTGCAGCTTCTTATTTGTTATATACCATTTATTTCTGTAAGGGGAAACCAGCTGCTAAATCATTCAAATAATCAGCAAGGAATGCAGTCTTCTGTGCATTTTGTCTTTGTTTGGAAGGTATCTCTTTTGTGCTGTGACTGGCATCACCATTATTTATCCACCCCCCAGTGCTGTGAGGAGCTGCAGGCCAGGATCACAGCCTGTTGTGCAGGGTGTCTTACCTACAAAGGGCCTCTCCTGATTCAAATGTGTTACCAAAAGCTCCGACCTTGGAAAAGCTGAAAGCCATGTAATGGGACCCCACTGGTTAGTGGGAGGCAAGGAAATGTCTTTGATGATTCAAGGTTTCCTAGTGTCCTGATTTAGGGCAAATCTGGGAGAGAATCTCCAAAGGGGGCCCCTCCAGAAAGCAAACCCACATGGCTCCTCACCCCAACCGGTTCGGGAAGAATTCCTCAAAGAGAAGTGGAAAGAACCTGTTTATTTAACAGGCACAGCACTCCTCAGCACACAAAATGAAAAATACTGGATGACACCACTCTGAAAAAGATTACAAAACCAGAAAGCTTTTTCTGGGGGTGGTTGCACTGTTAGTCCCTCCGGCGCTGGGGCAGCTGCTGCCCAGAGTAGGCCCCGCTAGGCCACAGGGTGCAAACTCTCGGTGTTCCCAGGGCCCAGTCCAGAGCCAGTTTGAGATGGTTGAAGAAAAAGGAGAGGAGAAACAGTCCAGGAAAGAATTTGGACTGTTGAGCTAAACTAGCTAATAAGCAGAAGCAAAAGCAAGCAGAAGTGAGAGCAGAGAGAGAGAGCGAGAGAGCAAAGAAGAAAGCAAAAAGCGAAAGAAGCTCTATGTACTGCCCATCTCTGTGTCCCTGATAAGAGAAACCCAAACAAAACTTTCACTCTTCATAGCCAGTCTTAAAGGCACTGAACATATGAATGGGGATACAAGCATCACAACGTCATGCCAGGACACCTGGGTAGGTGAACTAAGCCAAAGGGAACAGGGGAGAGCAATAAAAAATGAAAAGTAAATTCTAAACAAGGGCTTCATCACAGTCTGGCATCATCATAAACCCAGAAGAGATAGAGGATTTCTTTATGACTGTAGATATTTTATTATGGCACACCAACTGAACAGTGATGAGACTGAATTATACAGACCTTTTTTTTTTAAGTTTTAAATCACCCTTCTCCACCTTAAATCAGCTCTGATTGCATAATCTTTTTTCTAAAATAATTTGATGAGCAAAGGAAATAAAGTGCACATCTGTACAAAGAAGAAAGAAATAGAAAGTAACAGAAGAGCAATTTCAGGTTTTAGTTCCCAAACATGAAAAACAGTTATCTGCATCCCTCAGAAAGAACCTGATGGGATATTTAACATGGTAGCACCAAAAATTAGTACAGGACATAGGATTTTAGTTTGTCACGCTCAAAGCTGGGTTTTAGTCTGTCACACTCAAAGCTGTGCACCCTTCCATTGCACTTCAACAGAGGAGATTATCTGTGTATGTTTATAATTTATATAAATGTATAAATTCTAAGTAATCACTAAAACTTTTCTGTGTAGACTCAAGCAGAGTGGACAAGGTGTTCTTTACTTCTAAGTGAGTGGCTATTGTCTAACATTTATTATTATTTTTCATGTGTTAAAACCCTTGCAGCAGGTGGATAGTGGAGAGAGTGTTAGTTTTTGGGATTACTGCAGATGAGACTTTAGGGGACAGGCACTATACGTGATAGCAATAATAGGGGAAGAAAGGTCTCAGTGCTTCTCCTTCCCAGGCTCTCACTGGAGTTGTCATAGTCCAATATTTTGCAGCTTTCCCCACTAGAGGAAGGCAATCCACTGGGTTCTGCCTGGTGATGACCTCTGTACAAAAGCATGTTGTCTTTCACTTCTAAATTGCGTGTACTGGGAGTTTTGTGTGATGCATTCATAATTCCTTGTGCTCTTATTTTCTTGGAGACTGTTCAGTCTATGTTTTTTAGACACTATTGATTTTGTGTCGTGGGATGTACTATATCAATTCAAGGAAAAAGAAAGGAGACATTCAATAATCTTATTCTAATCTTGACAGACCTTATCTATTTGAAATTAGATTGAAGTATAAGGTCATTCACCCTTTGTTGAGACTGAGTCAAGAGTTCTTTTTTTGCAAAATGCAAAATATTTCAGGTATGGGACTTGGGTTATCCCTAGACTAATAATGATATCTTTTTTTCATATCTCTTATATTAAAATATTCAGAATATTTTTTCCAGTAAGCTTAATGCTTCAGGGGAATTGAAAACAAGCAATAGCCTGTGATCATCTGCATTATTGTTAAACTAATGGACATTTATTCATTAGGCAAATGGAGGAAAAGGTCGCATGAATTGTCATTTCTGAATCTGTATTCTAATATAGTTACAGTGCCTCCCATGAACTTCTCTGGGGGAAGTGAACAATTTACTGTCTCAATCACTTTGGGAGGTATGGAAAATGGTTAAATTAGGTACTGGAAAATACTTTAGCTGACCAGAGTTCTTTTGTTCATAATGGACAGTCAGAACTCACTCTGCTCAGCTTACTGGAAATATTGGCATTACAGAGTGTTTCTTACATGCATGTGCAGTTGACTTGTACTTCTTGACTGATCATCTTTTAAGTTCACATAATTACTCCTATTTTCTTGAGAAAATGGTTCAAAAAATATTTTTGTCAAATCTCTTCTTTTGTCAAATTCTCCTTCCCCAGCTAACACCAAAAAGGATGAGGAACTGCTAGCACAGCGGGAAGTGCTCTCTCCTGCTGCTCTGGGGGCTCTACTGCAGCAGGGAGAGTTAGAATTTTGTTAGTTGCTGACTGTTGTGGTTAACTCAGCTGAGACCACTTGCTCTGCTTGTTGATAGGGTCAGCAGTTAGAATATGGTTTGTGAGTCATTGGGCTGGTATGGGGAGTTGTGCACCAGACAAGTCCAAGTTTAAGCAGTAGAACACTAAGACAGAAGTGAGGCGTGTTTGGATGAGCTTTGCAGGGATTGACAGGGAGGCCTCTAAAGACAGGACAAAACAGCAAGCTGTAGGCAGCTCTGCTGCTGCCTGTATAAATCAGCTACTCCAGTTTTGTTTAAAATATGTAATTAGTATTGTCTTCCTCAAGGGAGGTCCTGGTGGGATGGCTCTTGAGCAGGTACATGTCTAAGCATCCTTCAGACTCCTGGCTGGCTTTGCCAGACTGCTCATGCCATCTCTCATCATGCAGACCTGGCATTAAAGATGCACCACAGGTCTCTTGCAGTTCTGTTGGTACCTGTAAGGATTAGATACCCTAGATGGATGAGGGCTAAGCCTCAGATTTCCAGCTATTGAAAGAATGATTTATAGAACTGGTGTAGTTGAAGGAATCAATGGTAATGTCAGGAAGTCACAAAGAAGAATTCTTGGTAAGTGAAAACCAGAGGTGGAGAGTAGAGGTCTTGCTTTGGTGGTTAATAGAGATGGTGACAGTTGGTTCTGTCTGAAAAAATCAATAGCATCTGAAATAGGGGAAGGGATCATTCACATCTGACTGAAGATCACAGCTGAAATTGATGGAAGTGACTGTAGGTACCAGAACTGTGAACTCGGTAGGCAGTGACATCATTGGGTAGCCTTGGTTCTGAAAGTGACAGGCTGATCGTGTATCAATGCAATTTATGAAAGTAAAACTTGTTGCATTGTGATTAATGTGTTTGTGTGAGTGACAAGTGGGTGCTGTAAGAGTTGATGAATTTGTTCACATTAGTGCAGATTTCCTTCATCACTTCTAGATTGATACTTCATCATTTAAAGAGGAAACAAATTTAGCCTCTTTTTTTTACTGTGTTTTCCCTTACACAACATCCAGAAGAATTACTGAATTCTGTGCTCTCACACTGCTTTGTGTTTAAAGTTGCAGATAGCAGAAGCAATCCATTTTCTTGCTCTTTTGCTAGGAACAATTTAAATTCCCAGTCTTCGTCTTCCTTGCACACAGTCCAGCACAAGATTCATTTCCCATGAATGCTATCACTGAGAAACAAAAGTGATAGATCTTGGCTACTACTTATCATTTGTGCAGCAGTGTACATCCCAAAAGCACTCACTAACAGCTTGGAGGCAGCACTTTTTGTGTGTCTGAGGAGAGAAAACAGAATCACATTTTAGACAGCTGAATCCATGTCTGTCCCCCATGAAAAGTATGGAGAATATTGACTTGGCATCAGATCTTAAGGCTGGAGAGGAAATTCTGCTGATTTCCCTGATGATGCCAGTTTAATGCAAAGATGTGACAACATGATCTGAGATTTGAAAGCAGTGTAGAAACAGGGAGAGGCAGCATTTGACTTGGTTAACTGATTAGATGTGTATTTATGACATCAATAGCTTGGAAACTTCAGGAAGCCAATACTGGTGCCTTGGAGGGGAGTGAGGGGGAGTCTCTTCTCTGATGATACAGTGATTGATGGCCAGTGAAATTCATGGCAGGAGCCTCACTGAAGAGAGGCAGCTCTATCAGCACTTCAATCAGCTGTGTTTATAATTGATGGCACGGCTGGAAATCACTGTGATTCATGACCAATAATATTCATGAAAAGACTGACTCTTTCATTTCAGGGAAAAAGACCAGGAACTGCTTTAAACTGCACATGATTGTGATTAATTGGGAAGATAAATGGTGAATGGGTGCCTGACACCAGTGCTGTTTTGAGAAATCTATTTAAGCCACTTTCAGAAGAACAGGAAAAAGAGGAGGGAATAGCTGTCTGAGCACCCTTGCTTGATAAATACCTCCCACAGACTCTAAACAGAGCAATGAAGCCAGGTAGTTCAAAATTGCAACAATGAGTTTTGATTGGCCAAAATGTTGTTATATTGACTCTCCAACCTTTTGGCTGCTCTGGGAACATCCAGTATTTTGTTGCATCTACAAGTTTTTCTTTGTGTTCAAAAAATCCCAGACAAAAGAGTGGGAAAGAATGAATGATAAGGAGGTGGCAGAAAGCATAGGATAAAAAGTAGTTCTGAGTAGGTGTCTACAACTTATTTCCTTGGAGAGCTGGAAAAAGTAGAGGTTCTCCAGCTAAGTGAATGTGGTGAAAACCAGCACTGGGCAGGGCAAGGTCAGGGCTTCAGCAAAGCTATACCAAATCAAAGAGCAACAGTACACAGTTAGAAAAGAGACCTGAAATATTTGGGATGGATTTTTTTGTAATGTGGGAAAATTCTTGCAGGAATGATAACTGACAGAGATGTTTTGACAGCGCTGTTTAGTCAGCCCAAGAATCTGTGGACTCCTTCCAATCCTATTCAAAGGATATAATAATTTTCAGCTGGTTCTTACCATTTATCTAAAAATCTCTTTGCCCTTCCTTTGTCATGTCCTCATATCACAATTTTAATCTAGTGAGTAAGGCCATCTATTGAAGATTCCTCTTCAGTAACAAATACAAATATGCAACTTTTCACCTCTTCATCCTCACAACAATCTTGTTTATGAAGTGTTTCAAAGGACAAGTTTCATGTTTTGTGCCAATATTCTTAAACTGGAACATTGTGTTTATTGAAATACTTTGCTGGATAGAAATGCACACCTATCTGTCATCAGGAGGTAGAATCCAGGAGCCTAGGTCATGGACTAAAATTTCATTAGGCTCAGTGTTGTCAAGACAGTGAGGGAAAAAAGCTCCTAATGCAATGAAAAGTAGAATATATGAACAGTGAGTTCAACTGAGGCTATGATAATGTTTAATTGCTATTTCTGCTCAGAGAAAGAAATATATTTAAAAGCTGTATTTAATGTAAAGCTACTGTCCTACATTCTTGTCTTCTTTTTCATTAAAGATAGAGAAAGTACTTCTGTGGTTGCAAAATCTGTTCCCTCCCAGGAGCTGTGCTTCCCTTTGTAGAACCAGCTTTAAAAATGTACCCTGCATGTCCTACCTAGAGATGTCTTTGGAGATCCTCTGTGTGCTGTGCAAAATCACACATTGAAGCTGAAGCTGTGAATAAGGATCTAGTTGAATCTGTAGTCTGGAGCTTGTTCTTATTTAAAAGCAAATTTTTTATTCTGTTGGCTTTTAACAGGAATACTGCCAATAAATCATTTGGTACCACTTTCTTTTCAAGAGATATTTCTTTTAAGAGCCCAGGCTGACCCCTGTTTCCAGTGGGCTTCTGAGGAGCTGCTTTATGTGCTTTCCATGGAGCTGCTGAGCTGTGAACCCACTCTGGTGCCGATGGAAGTGCTGGGAGAAAAGATGATTAGAAAGAAATGAGGGAATCACCCTCACAAAATGCCAGTGGTTGAAAGTCCTCCCCCTACTCAGCTCAGTAATTTTCCCTTTTATCTTAAGAGAAACTGAGATGTGTTATTTTCCATGAATAATGCTTCATTCATTCCCTGGTGCCATCTTCCCCTCCTGTCTCTCTTCCAAGTCAGAACAGTAATCTAGTAGACAAAAAGTTACATTAGAAAAAGCATTGGGTACACAGATGCCATTTAAGGTATACCTAATAAGTATTTTGTAGCAGATGCAAGCTTTCTTTACTTATGTTTTAGGCTGGGTGGTGAAAATTCTGTTCCAACCATGTATTGTGGCACTGTATTTAAATTAGTAAACCTATAAAGAGCATGGTTTTTTGGTAATCACATCCTCCATCTCATATTTATACTTTAAACCTGAAATGGAGTCTTCAAAATAGTCTCTGCTGATATTTCTGAAGGCATATATATGTTGGAAATCCTGTGAGAGCATTCACTCTTCTGATTTTTCAGAGGCAAGAAAAATTATTCCTGCAGCTGAGTAAAAATTCTATGTCTCGTCTGATGAGGAGTTAAGACAAACACAAACACTGTTTGTCAAATTCAGGATGATTTTCCTCATGGCAAACACTAAATGCCCTAGTGTGGTGACCTTAATTACTGGTAGTATCATCAAAAGATGGATTTCAAAAAGAAAAAGAGTTTGAAGAATTCTGCAATCCTGGCTCCTGTGCCTTCAGCAGAGATAACCTCTCCTCCCTCCATGTTCCCTCTCTGTTTGCAGTAGGTAGCCCTGCCTTTCTCATCTCACTGCTGCTTTGATTTCCCTCCTTCACCCACTTGTTACTCATTCTCCAAAATTAAAGACTCCTGCAGTCACAAATTTATGTTGAAATGGTTGCTCCTTTCCCCTGGCTCACTGTTACTCGGTCACCACTTTTTTAATTCCCTCCTTTTTTCCCTTCTGTTTCTCTGTCAGTCACTGTGAAATTCATGTAGTGCCCAAAGACTCATTCTCTAGCTCATTGTGAGAGCCATAAAACCAAAGCCATGTTTATCTGATGTTCATCAGATGTGGTTTTATTTCATCGGGTCTTCTGATTAGAGAAAAATTTCTTTGCATAGGTCAAGCAAGGCTTAGACCACTTAGTCTTATTAGCCTTCTTGTGCCCAACAAACCTAAGAGTGCCACAGATGGTGAGTTAATAAGGTATGTGACTGTGGAGAGGGAAAACAAACATTATCTGAGAAAATTCCCATGCATGCAGTAGATAATTTCTTTCAGTTTCTCTAATTTCTGCTACTTACTTATTTTACTCATGTTGAATTAAGCATTTCGTCATGTATGCAGTTTGGCTAGTGCTTATGGGATTAGTCACAGTGAGCCACCAATTGTGTGCCCCTCAGACTGGAATGTTGTAAGAATCTGCTCAAAGTTTTGCATTATGTCCCATTAGTACAAAAATACTGGTAGACCTCTAAGGCTTAGCAATTGGCAATTTTACTTCTTTCTTCATACTCTGTTAGAGACAGACTTGTTTGCTTCCAAAAAACTTTGGATAACATGATAACAGCAGACAGGCAAACTGTTTTGGACAAACTCAGAATCTGTGCGAATCAAAAGATGAACCTCTGCACTTAGTATGAGTATTTAATAATTTAGGTATAACAGATACACATCATATGCTTCTTCAAAGGCAGTGGTTTGATAGTTGTTAAAACCAGCTTTTTTGTTTGTCTCCAATTATAAGCACAGCACACTTAAGTTGTTTCAAGTCTGTGACAGACACAGCGCTCACCAGGATGATGGTGCAGGATTTTTCCAGCACAGTAACAAACAGTGTCTCCCCTAAAGCACTTGCAATCAAAATAAAAGATTATGTGCTAAAGATTATCAAGGCTGGCAAGCCGGGTGTCCAATTAAATTGATTGTTTCTCATCTTGTGAAAAGGATCTGGGCTAAAAGCAGATACTCGTAATGTATATGCCACGATGCGCTGTTAATTGGATGTCAACATTTTTCTGTCATTATGTTTTTGACCAGATCAAGTTAATGATGAGTTAGTGGTGAAAAGTTCTTTGCGCTATTATCCCCTGATTCATTTGCAAAGTTTGCAGAAGAACACTTTTGCTGTTATCAATGCAATAACTTTAAAAAATTCTAGCATAACTTAAAATATCTCTGATAATTACACAAGAATGGCAATCAGAGGCCAGAGAGAAAAGAGAGGCAACTTAAGGTCAGTATATGGTCTCTAGCAAGCCCACAAGTTCCTGTTGTGCAAGTCATTTAATTTCCCTCAGAAGTTTCCTTTTGCTGGAAACAAGAGCTCCCTGCTTCCTGATTCCTGTGGCCATTTTTAGTTATAAGAAAAGGCATTTATTAAATGGGCCTGAAAAGAGAACATAGACTCTGTGAAAATAATTTAACAAAATGGGCCTCCATGACACATGTTGCTGTTATTGGAGGTAATAGCTTCATGTTAACCTTTTAATTTCCTTTTCATTCTGTGCAGGGCCATGAATATTTATGAGATGCTATTTGGTTCAACCTGACGTTTCACCCACTGGACTATTTTCAAATTTCAAATTTAACACCAGTTTTCTCCAATTTTCCCAGCTCTGAGTATTCAACTGCAAGGTTTCATTGTCTTTCTTCTCATCATGAGTGCAGGGATAGACCTCTCACATGAAGAGGAAGGGCAAACTACAGAACGCGTGCCTCAAACTGGAAAGCAGCAGTGGAGCTTGGTAATTTGTGATTGTCTGAGTGGAGCTTAAGCAAGCTGAGAGGGAAGAATGCCACACAGTACTGGTGAGAAGAAAAATAATGGCATTTTTTTTGCCTGCTTCAGAGTTCAGACAAGATCAGAACTGCCCTTTGGCCATACAGTTGAGTGTGAAATATCAGCTAAAAAAAGTCTGTTTTAACTGCATGTCATGGAGCAGAGCTTCTCTGCAAGAGACATGGAGCAGATGCATTGTGGCATGTTTGAAAACCGTACGAAGCCTTGGAGAGTTGAAATCTAACAATGAGAAATAAAGCATGGTCTGTTTCTATATATAAGTAAGCTAAGTGCTGTGGACAGCTTCAGAAAACTGGTGATGTTGGCATTGTCTTTCACAAATGCTCTTTGAAATAACCTGTGTGTTGTTACTACATGTTCATTCATTCACTTTCATTCCACTTCCGTAATCTCATCTATTTCATGGGGATTTTAATCATCCTACAGCAGAGAGACTAATTGGTTTTTTTCTCACCTCCTTCAACCTTTTTTCTGAACATGCTGGCAATGATGGTGATTGAGTAAGTATCATCAACATAATCTTAGAAGGTCTGTGGAAATCTCAAGTCCATTTTTTTTCTCATTTTACAGTTCCCTCTAAATAAGAAAATGTACCAGAAAAAATAACCAAAACCAAAACAATCCCCCTCCAAAAAAGAACAGAAAACCCATTTAAAATTTACTTTCTAAAAGGGAGTTTTGCTTTCAAAACCAGAGAGGCAGAAGGTTGTAAACAATAGGTTGGGAAGGCTTAGTGAAAATAATGTTGTTTAGTATCATCAAACTAGGGAAAGGCAGTTATCCTTCAGCTGGATCAAAATCATTCTAAAGAAAGCTGCTATCAGAGAATTGATCAATCTCATCCCCTCTAAGTAGTGCTTCATGAAAATTAGGATGGGAAAATTGGAAAAATCTTTCACTGTTTCTGTTTTAGGTATTATAAGACATAATTCAAGATTAACAAATGGAGACTTTGTTTAATGAAATTGATAAAAGCAGACAGAAGGAAATTTAGTAGATACTTTAGTGAGCTGCACCATTTATTCCAATGTGATTTGTAATTATTCAATTAGATGCCTTCATTATCTCAAGAGAAATGGGCTGGACTCCTTAAGAAAGAATTTTTCTGTTCGCAGTTTTTGGATATATATGGACAATGTTGAAGATACAATGTATTTAGATCCACCTAAAAGAACAGATATTAAAGAATATATTTTATTCTGTGCACACTATCAATTAATTTTAGAAGTTAAGTGCTAAACATTTAAAAAGAAAACAGTGGAGAGAACCCCTCCCTTTCCACTTATTGTTCATGATCTGCTAAGCTAAAATAATGCATAAACCTAATTAATCTAAATAGAGATCAAATAATACTATTCAGAAAGAATAAATGCCAAGCTGGCTCACAGCAGATTGATATCAATTTCTCCTGATGTAAGGAGTGAGTGGAGAAAGCTAGAGGCTGGAAACACCAAATAAAAGTCTCAGTGAAATACTTCTGAACATTGTGCTCAATGGAACAGTGTTATAATTATTCTCACAAGTACTAGGGTACCATAGCAATGAGCACAGAATTGCAATAAAATGAGGGAAAAGGGTCTCTAGAAAGTGCAGTGGCAATGCAGTTCAGTCAACTATTTCTAAGGCTATGCACTTTTGTATTGAACCAACATAAACACTGAAAAATATTCCACAAGCCCATGGTGTGTCCAGCACATTTGTGCTACTTGAGTGAATTCTCTGTAGGCACTGTTTCAGACAGAGTAAATTTTAGGGCTGAGAAAATATTTTGGAACTGCAATTTATTTAGCAGATCAGATTTATTTTCCTCTTTGTGAATGTTCTGCAAAACTATGCATCACTTCACAAATTCCTGATTGTGCTGCTGCTCTGACCTCCAGCATGGGGCTGTCCTGGCTTTTGGTGCATATTTCACTTCTCGCTACTCAGGCTGGCAGCTGTCTCTCAAAGCAGTGGCAGGAGAGGATAGATTTGGCTCTAGTCTCAGCTGAAAATATTTTTCTTTCTGTCCACTAATGCCAATGCAGATCAGCCTTCAGATAATTGCCTTCAGAAAACAGTCCTGACAAAACATGCTATTACCAAGGGCATTCACTGCCACTTTTCTGTCCTTCCCAGGCTGAGCTGTCAGTGAAGCGTTTCTGCAGCAGACCAGCCTGGCCAGCCCTCACCACTGCAGGGACCCACTGCTCTCCCCTGGTCTGTTCTATCATTTTATATCACTTCCATCATTTAAAAGAAGTATTGAAGCCCTCTTGTAGATGCAAAATCATTCTGAACTCATCCCCCCTGCCATGAATTCCCATGTATCCTTTAGTTGTCTCCATTCACTTCTCAGTAATACATACTTTTGGAGAATGAAAATTGGGAAAATGTGTGAGTTGTGAGCTTGGCCACAGAAGGTTATGGGAATATTTGTCTGTACATGCAAAGACTCCTGTGAGGAGGAGGCTTTACTGCCCCTCCAGTGCAGCCCTCAGCAGAGGAGCTGGCCTGAGACATCCAGCCAGTGGCAAAGAGAAGCTGGCACAGAGGAGCAGCAGCTGTCACCAAGGGCACAGTGTGAGGATCATAATTAATGTGGGAGTATTCACTTTCTGGGCACTTTCATTAAGGTTGTTTAGATATCCTATTTTTTTGAGTGGCCAAACCCAACATGGAAACAATTATTTTGTGGGACTTTGATTTGTTTAGAGCCAAGGGTACTGTTCTGAAAATGCTGTTAATTTGGAGGACTTCTCTTCAAGTCTCCAGCTGAAAACCATCTTGGATGTTGCCTGCCTTGCAGAGACCTTTCTTCTCTTTGTGGGAAGAACCAACCATGGAAGTTCTAAAAACTCACTAACTGCTCAGGTCAAAGGGGAAATGCAAGAATGACAGAATTAGTAATCTTTAATGAGAAGTCAGCCATCAATGCAGTTAATAAGGAGTTTTTTGAAGGCTTAGCATCATTGGATTTTTCTCCTTACAAGCCTGTCATCGACTGCTGGCACAGATTAACCTCTTTAATCCTGTTTAGTAGAAATTATCTATGGCCTTCTGCAACATATTAGAAAGTTAAAGCCAAACTCAATGGATTTGGCTTGAGTTTACCTCTTTTAATCAGCACCATTCCCACCAGGGCAAAAAAACTATGTATGAGCATGTGTTAAAATTATGGAGAGCACAGAAGGCCACAAAGGGCTTGAAAGGTTCAGTAATGTTAATTTTAATTCTTTGTGTGCCAACAGAGTAGTTGACCATCTTTAGTTGTAATTAGGTTGGAAAACAACATGTTTATTCCTGTTTATTACTATATTGCTGTTTGCCCATGCACTGAAGAGCAGATTTCAGTGTGAACATGAGCTCTCACATAGCAACACATTGTTTAAAAAAGATGTTAAATTCTGTAGTCATTAAATTATGAACTCTGTTCCACTACAAATGTATCACGAGATTGTGATGCTTCTGTCATAGCTCTACTGCAAAGATTAAAGGATATGCATCATATTTCAACTACTGGGCTTTTGCCATTAAGGATTTATGCCTACGGAGATTAGCATCAGAAAGGGATGCTTGTACTGCAAGATTGGTAATATTACTAACTTGAGTGGAACCAGGGGTCAGGTTCAGGCTTCCCATGAACCATACATGATGAGCTTTAAAGATTTCAAAGCAGAAAGTTGATAATAACAACAATCTTTAGTTCATAGATCTTAACTATCAACTGTTTTGAATTCTACACCTATTTTTGCTTAAAACTCTTTAGTCTGCTAAAATCCAAATGAAATTAATATTGAAAATTATTAGTATGCCAGATTACATCTAATTTTTCAGTGTATAAATCCCTGAAGTAATTTGAAAAAAAACCCCAGTCATTACAGTGCACTAAATCCCAAATGTTTCTTCTAGCAGCAACTGCCAGGAACAACTACTAGAGTATTTGATCTGTTTAAGATAGATAGGTCTATCAATGGTCTGTGGAAAACTAGATCTTGAAATGCAAAAGGAAGAGGAAGTATGTAGGTCACATACAATACTGATGTCTTAATCAAAAACCAGTGGAAACATTACTAAGGCAAATCAAAATAAATCATTCAAGGACTTGGGAAGAGGACTGAACATTGTCAGATCAGATTAAGTGCTCCTGAACCATGTCAAGAATGAAATTTCTTGTGGGAATTGACCAGAACAACGCTAAATATGGCAAGGATTAGACATGTTCTTGTATCATGCAAGTAGCATTGGACAACTTCAGAATTTTCATGGTTTCTGTTTGCTTTGGATAAACAGCTGAAAGCTTAGATGACTATGTGAAGACCATCCAAGTCATTTGAATTTGGAGGAATGAGCTGGAAAAATTTCAGAGACAGATTTTTCACATGAGATTTCTAGTGCTTAGCTCTGGTCTCAGGAAAATGCTGTTGAGAACATTTTCATAACATTCTTGGTCCTGTTGGGGAAGTGTATGTAGGGAAAGAAATATGCATATCTACCAGAATCCTCAGTTGGGTTCTAGAGATCTTAGAAGTTTAGGGAATATGGCACCATTTTTTCATTCTTACTTCTTCAAAGGGTGGATTTGAGCTTCTGAGAAGAGGCTTGGCTTGGCTTGGGACTGGTTACAATAGCAAATTCTGGTCAACCACTTCATTGCATCAAGCACAGAAATATTTCTTACGCTATGTATAGCGTTAATTACAAAATGCATTTTTCTAGTCTTTGGTTTTCCTGTTTTTCAATTTCAGGCTTTGAAGGAATTCTGTGGGGAAGACAATTGATCTCTGGGTGGCTGAGTGGTACTGCTGGGCCACAATAAACACCTCACTTCCCAGTTCACAGTAATATGACCACTGTAAAGGCCGTTCTCATTTCACTTACACAACTTTTGCTCATCCAATACTTTTACCCTCCCCTTACCAGTTCAGTGGCATGAAGTGTGTGAGGCAGGCAGTGCTGCTGAGCAGCCAGGGCAGTTCCTGGGAGGCAGGAGTTGCGCAGCTGGCTGCTTTCAGGGATCAGCATCTCAGCACCACCGCTCACAGCTCCCTAATGCTGTCTACTCTAAATCCTTCCATAGAAATCATAATTCTTGAGGCAAGGGCATTATAGTCTTTAGTTGAATAGGGATGCTTTCTAAACTGAAAAGTAAAAGTAGAAGTAATATTACTAAAATGAGTGTGAAGTCAGTCCTGAGCAACAACAGCAGCTCTTGGGCCACACAGCTCCCAGTCAGAACACCAGTAATAAAGACAATCCAAACATCTGTGAAGAAAAGGCATCTACTAATTAACAAAAAAATTATCAGTGGACAAATCTTAGTCACTGCCAATAGGGGATCTATGGGACTCAAAATGGATTACTGGATAGCTGAAAAAAATTTTCTAGCTAGATGGAAGATTTAAAAAATCTACTGTTATAGGAAATGGGTTATGTTGTGAATAATGCAATGCCATGAAAAGACCTATTGCTCCTGCAGTAAAATCAGATGTTGGTTTTATATAAAATTAACTTCTCAGATCTACACAATATATGTCTGTTCATAAAAGTAAAGAGCTTCTCTTGACAGTTGTCCTTTGAATGTAAGAAGACCACAGCATCAGAACAGTTTCCCTGGAGAACTGTAAAAATGAATCAGAATTTTATATTCAAAAGCTATGCAGTCTCACTCTCCAAAATGTCCAGAGAGGTTAAAAGATTTTTTTTTAAGAGTTCTTTTTAATTTTATATTTCATAATTTTCTTTGTATATTTCCCCCTTCTTCTTTCACACTTTCTTATCTCCATGACTGTCCTTTTCTTTCTCTCTTCCCTTCCTGCTTCCCACCTCTTTTGAATTTCAGAGATAATTCTTCTTCCAATTCTCCTTTAGTAAAATTTCAGGATGAAGATTCCATGCAGTGAATTTTGGTAACTCAGAATTTATTTCTGGATTTTTCTTTATAGATAAAAACCTATCACTTTTTTAAAGTTCTTTGCTTTACTATCCCTATAGAAATTTCTGGCTATTTTTTTACTTCTCTTGCTTTCTTTCTATTACTATCAGCATGATGATGTCTCTTCATCAGTGTGCAAACTCACTATATGGGGTCTCCTATATTTTGTAGGTCTCCTACAATACATTCTGGAATGAAGCTTCATTCCGTATAACTCAGTGAAAATTACCCATCCCTTGAGAGCTTGGACTTGTCCTCCAATACAAGTCCAGCAGTATTTCACTTCTGTTGGCCTAAACAGATTGTTGCAGAAAAATGGCATCAACCTGAATACTTTCTTTTTTCCCTAAGGGGAGCTTAGTGCTATCAGTAATAATACCAGACTTTTGCAAAATGTGTGCTTTGTATTATGCTTAGTCCAGCACTAATGGATTTTATCCATTATCATTTTCACTCTTGAAATCCTAAACCATGTTCAGAACCTATTCCTGTCCATTCCTTACATGGTCCTTGGCTAAAAATCTATATGAAGATAGAAAAAATAAACTTCTGCCCAACAGGGGGAAAAGAAATTATTAGCAAACCACAAAGCAGCAAATGTGAAACACAAGGAAAGACCATTTCTGCTAATATTGGCTAAAGGGCAGCACTGATATGACTGACCTACATCAGGGAGATTGGAAATTAATAGGGGAGAGTGTCAAAAGTGCTCACGCTGACATAAGGTGCTTCTAGCCAATTACTCCTGGAAAAGAGAAGGATTAACTTAAATTTTGTTTCCATATTTTATTTCAAATGTGGTGGGTTTATTGGGTTGGGGTTTTTTTTTTTTGATTGGAAGTGAATCCCGGATTTGAGAAAATCATAAAAAACACATAGGGAAGAAAAGAAGCAGTTGGAAAGGATGAGAGGGAAAGTGAAAAGTGTGCAGGGTACAGTTCTTTGACACATGCTACCACTGAGTTCTAACATTTCAATATTACGCTTGCAGAAATATTTACCCTATGCCTTCAAAGGGAGCAAAACATTAATTTACATGCCATCTTTTTCAAGATTTAGGAAACCTTTTTTTTTTTTTTTTTTTTTTGTATTGGATGTTTCAAATAACTTGTGTAACATACACTATGATTTAATGATGCTCTGAAATTTCAGTGCAGCCAGTAAATCCTTAGTTTGCCACCATAATAAAAAATTAATGGCAAAGCAGATAAGAGAAAAATACTAATTATGTTAGGTAGTACACATTTCTATTAATTCAGAAGGTCTGATAAAAGCATTTAAAATCATGTCTCTTATGTAGGAGTCAATTTTGAAAAGAAAATAAACAATGACAATCTCTTCCATAACAAAAAATTATTAAGGTTTTGGGATTTTTTTAAACTGTTATCTCAGTGTGCACATGTAACTGTACTACCTGATTTTTGGTAGTATTGCTGCAGGTTGTTTTCAGAATCTGTTTTTTTAAAGTTCAATATCTATGTTAATGTAACCAGTGCTCTAGAAATGAAGCACAAATATTTCCCATATTTACAGTTTGTCAAATGTGTCTGGGTTTAATATTGATATATGATGTTTGTTTTCCTAAGCATTTCTCAGGGTATTTTTCAGTGTGTGTCTTTGTACCTTCATGATTCAGCCAGTCTGATCTGTCATGGGATTTAAAGTGCAGAATTCATCCAAACCCTTAGCATCTCCATGGAAGTGAGGTCAGGAGGGGGTAGAGGTGAACATGCAGAGGTAATGCTGGACCAGACAACACAGAACAAGGGTGGACACAGAAAATAGCTCAGAGGGACACAGAAAACAGCACAGAGCAGGGAAAAATACGCTTGCAAGACACAGTGCTGATTTTTGTGCCTAATAATATTGTTACTTCATGAATGTAGAATGAACACAGTTCAATGGTATCTTTTTATTTCTCACCATTAGTCAAAGCCTAATTATTACTTCTCCTAAATTTATGTTGTTACTGAGTAATTCTGCTGTTTTCAGTTTATCTATTTTATGCTGATAAAAGAAGAAATCAGAGAACCATGACTCAAAACTTTAAAATATGAGCCTTGAAGTAATAGTATTACCAGGAATCACATTAAAATGGGATTTAAGATAGGGAATTTAACGCTGCAATCTAATATTGTTCTCATAGAAAATCCAACTGTATTTTGCAAGTGCATTGCAAATGCTGTGTACAAAGCAAGTGTGAGATGAATAAAATAATTGAAATTATTGTTATGTCAATAAGTTTTGCATAAATAAGTGGTAAATGGTTGCAATTTGAATCCAGCAAGGATTTCAGCAGAAGTGGAAAGTACTGACTTTGACAAAAAAAAAGAAACAGTGTGTTCAAAGGACCTGCAGCATGAGTGGAAAAATATGGGATTGAATCTATTTCCTTGATAAGTCAGAAGGTAGCAAAAAATATACATGAAATTTTTTTTTTAAATATACATTCTAGTTCTTACAGGCAAAAAGAAGTTGGAAGTTTGTTATGAAAAACAGGAGAATGGGCTGAAGAGCAAAGACATGCCAGAAACAGTCAAGACTGAAGACAAACTATATTTTGATGTTCACTTCTTTCTTAGTAAAAGCAAACTCCACAGGCCACTGATGTGGGTGGCATTTGCAGGTCAGGATGATGCCTCTGTTCAGATACAGTCAAAAATCAGTATGATAAACAGTATCCATGAAACACAGGGAATATTACGTATGTATAAGATTAATGCAGAAATTAAAATTACTTGGGCTTAACAGCAGAAAACAGGTTATAGATGAAACTCCCAAGAATGAATTCTGGGAAGGAGGGAGAAGAAAGGGTATACAGCCACTATAACATTGACATAGAAGCTTTGAAAAGGAATGGAGAAGCAGGCCATGTGTCAGCACAAAGATCAGCAGAACAGCAGATAGGCACCCAAGAGATCCTTAAAAAAACACCCCAAGCATTCTGTCCTAACTTGTGTTTATCTCAATGAAGAGATTGAAAAACATTACTGTAAAATTGCAGGACACAGTTAACATTTCTCAAATGTGTCACGAGTGAGGCTGAGACCCAAGAGGAATTGCTCGTGTGCACTGAAGTAGAAAAGAGCCCAAGAGCTGCTCCAAGGCCAGATGGCTTTATGATGGTTCCTTAAGATTCCAAAAGAGGACATAACTCCTGTTCAAAAAAGACTTACCACAGATATGGGTAAATGGGCAATAATGGCCCCTGCTGGAAAAATGAGCTGCCATAACTCTCACAGTGCTTGAACTATGATTTATTTTGTCCAACAAGACACCATGGCTGGAGCAAGAGAGGCTTATTGGGTGATGCTAATGATCTTTATGCATTTAGGCACTGTATCCCAGCAACTTTGATGTTTATTGAGTATAATTTTAGAGCAAATTAGAGGTTTTCCTCACAGATTGCTAGAGACAAGCTGACAGAAAGGCATGAAGAAGATGGTTTAAAACTGACACCAATATTTGTCTGCTTTATTTGCCCAGCAGAACAAGTGAAGCTGCTTCTGTCTCTTTTGATACTAATTTTGCTGAATATACTATTTCATTTGATTAACAGTGTAATTCTGGTGTCATTTAAAAGGCAGAATATGCAAGAATTGTGATTTCTGTTAACTTTTATATCACAGCAGCCCTATGGAATCCACCTAAGGAGTTTAGCTAAGTTACTGTGTTTCCTTAATGGTTAATAAAGTAGCAATGAAGATATCAATGCATGGACAAATGACTGATGAAATTTGAATCAGAGAGAACTTTGATGGACAAGGTGAAGGGAAACTATAAAATTAAAAAGTAATGGAAAATTTGAGAGTAAAGTTTTTAATTGTGAAGCTCCTCTTGGGTTTAGACGATAAAGCATTTTTAGCTTTTGCAGTCATGCAGACAAGATGTAAGTGGGAGACAGGAGGTCATATCATGAACTAATCCTTTTACCCTCTCACTCAAGTCCCTTTTCAGAGCTGCTCAATAAAAGACACAACTGAGATGAAGACAGCTCCATTATGAATCTTATATTTGCTTTCCTTTTGAAGCAAGTACAAGACACAAAAATTTACTTTCCCCACACAAAAGGAGATGTAAGTAGGACAGCATCTTGTCAAACATGAGACTGTTGATACTTTAAAATAGACATTATGAAGAATGCAGTTGGTTGGGGTCTTAACCACAAAGCCATATTTTCATTGTTTTGCTCCAAAATTTACCAAGACAGTGAAAAACACTATTTACAAAGTACCTTACTGTGTTAACTTGACCTTTCCTCAAATCTTTTTTGCACCACTTCTAGCATGTAGAATAAATTTCCACTCAGTACCTGCTCCCAGAGGATTTGCTGCGCTGGGCAATGCACAAGGTTCTTGGCTAGGTCAGCAAAGGCCTGTGCAGACAGACCCAGAGCCTCTTATTATAAATGCATAAATCCCACTATGAACTTCACAGAGAATCCTTAATATTGTATTTTCTTTCTTTTACACAAGATAGTTGTTGAAAAATAATTATGATTTTGAATATGGAGAAAGTAACATGGGCAAAGAGAACTTTTCAAAGCATAGACTACACCTCCATAATCTCTGCTCAATATGGAAAAATTAGGAGAGAACCTCTGTTACACTGTTACTCTGTTATGGTCTTTAACTTGGGGAAAGGTAGACTGTTGCTGGAGAAACTTTGAAATATATTACTATTTCCAATAGAAAGTCACATTGGAAGGTTTATGTCCAGGTTCTCCTGGACATTAAGGTACTGAGAGTTAAGATTTTTTTTTTTACCTGAACTATTAAAAGGATCTGACATTTCTTACTTATTTTGGCACCATGCTTTGTAGAAGATGGTATTTGCTAACACATAAAGGCACAGGACGTTTTGGAGCCCAGACGTCAAGAATGAGACTCCTTGAAGGTTTTTTGAATCTCAGTTTTACACTAGGTAAAACATAGTATATTTGCTCTGGGGTTTTTCTTCACTGGTAATATTTGAATTAGAGAACTGAATTCTTGCAATGATGGCAATTAAGCTGGAAATACTTCTGGTTTTTTGACAATAATATAAATTTGCATAGCAAGTGCAAGTTGGAGATCTACATGTTTTAAACAGGCCTAAAAATTAAGACTTTATAACCTTTATTAGCCTCACATATTGTGTAAATACTTTAAGTTCATTTAGGACCTAGCTTCCAACATTTATGTTTGACATTTTTCACTTCCTCTATCAAAAAAATTCCCCTTATTTCATAATTCACAGGATATGAATGAGGAACTCCAGCTCACAGCAACTGAACACATCTGACTGTTCCCTTCTTTGCTCTTTTTTTCTAATTTGTTGCTGCATTTCTTTTTCCCCAAGAGATTTCTTTGGGCTTCTTACCAGATTTACCTGGGATTATTCCTTCTCTTCTGTCCATTTTCAGAACAAAGAATCAGCTACTTGAGAGTCACACAGTGCTTGTTAAATAACTTGCCTACTGGCATTTAGCTGATTATACTGCAAATTATCCTGTGTTTAATTTATTTCACCTTTCTTTCAGGTGAAAGACATTTTCTTTGAATAAAGATGCTGTTAAATCCACAGGAAGCTTCTACTATGGTTTTCTTGTTGTCAGATTCAAATTCTGCATGTATTGTCTGGTATTTTTTGTCATAAGTGCAGCCCCTAGGACTGTGTCTCAGCTGCTTGGGTAACACTGGGTTACAGTCTCCAGTCTCCTCAGGTGCAGACAGCTAAAAGGCATTTGTTTGAGTTTTTAGTTAAAGCACTTGAATTCAAAACCCTTAGTACTGATATTATTAACTTCAGCTACTGGGGGCCAAAGTGATGAAACATTTATGAGGAGGATTGCTTGGCTCCTTCTGGGAGCCTGAAGCCTTTCACTGTGGCACAGCTAAGCACAGGAGGAATTAGTTGAGCCAAGGTATGTATTTCAGCAGGGTCCCAAAATTTTACTGCAGATACAGCTTTCATTGTTTCACAGCCTGAGACGGACTTGGGTGCACCATGAACACTGACCCTCATGTTGGGTGGCCTATTCCCTGAGCAGGTTGGCAAAAGCTCTGCAATGTGGGTTCTTCATACCCCTGCTAAGACCCCCTTAGTGAGAGAGGCCTCTGCCACGATCTGCTCACACAAATGGGGGTTGTGATAGTTCATTGACTTATCTCAGAGTGCAAAAACAACACAGAGAGGGGATTTCAGTATTAATCAAAACAAATGCACCTTTTATTGAGTGCCCACAGCAAAGGTGATAGAGGGATTAGAATAGGAGATGAGAGAGAGAAAGAGAGAAAGAGGGGAAAAGGGTATAGCTACCAATGTAGAGAGGAAATCCTCATGGTCCAGCCAATAGAATCCATCTTGTCTCATCAGGGAGAGTCTCAAAGTCTTGGTTAAGTCAGGGGTCTATTACAATCCTCTGCCAAGGGCGGATCAGGTAAAAGACAATGGAGAATAAGTCTATTGAAAATGGGTACAGACAGTCCATGTTCCAAAGCAGGATAAATCAATCTCAGCAGTGAGTGGGACCCATTGTTCAGGACTGGTTTCTGTGGGAAACCAGTCTCGGTACAGCAAACACACCTGCAGGTAACACTTGGCAAACATCTCTCTTCAGTCAGGCCAGCGCCCCTGTGTCAGAATTATAGGGGTCTCAGTCCTTGGGAGGGGGCTTCAATTCTCCATCTGTGACACTGGTCATGAGGCAGATGAAGGATTTTCCATGGGGGATCACCAAAGTTATCCTATGGGAGTCCCAGTTGCCGGGATACCAGTTGTGGGTTTCTCTGGGTCTGGATGGAAGGCACTTGAGACAATAGTTCAGGTTTGGACTCAAGTGTTCATTATTTCTTATCAGTAAAACAGTCTCACTACTGTGAGTTTGGTAGCTTTTCATTAGAAGGCACAAAATGACAACAATCTCTTGTTCCAAGGTCTTTTAAGACTAATCTATCCAATTAAGAAAGGACGCCTAGATGATTTTCCCTTTTAACCCAATAACTGATCCCAAAGAGCTGCAATGGGGACTTTTCTGCCCAATTACAAAATGCCACCCAAACCCATGAAGGAAGAAGAAGGAAGAAGCAGCATGAAGAAGAAACTCAGGACGACACCCTGTGCCCTCCATCTTGCTTCCATCCACAACATACTAAAAATCCCAAACCCTGAATTTCCCACTAAGTGATAGACCTACACTACTCTCTATAACCTATTTCACACTTTTGTGGATTCTGGTCTATCTTGGAGTCTGGGAAACTTTCTCCATGAATGAGGGTCAAAGTCACTGCTCCCTGGGGGTCAGGGCACCCCAGAACAGACAGGGAAATATTCCCCGTGCTCTGGGTTTCCACATTACCCCAGAAAGTTTGTTTGGCCAAGAGATGGTAAAATTCCTGGGCTGTTGTGATATTGTGAAGCATGTCTAAGTGTACAGAGCAAGCTGCTCCTTGCCAGACCCTGCTTGAAGCAGTGTGCCATGGCAGCACTGCAAACACAGCTGCAAGCTCAGCTGCAAACAATCCCTTGGTGAGAATCCACCTCAGCCAGGCCAGAACCCCAGTCAGGGTCTTGGTCTCTGTCTTTGCAATGGTGGTGAGGCAAATGAGGGAAATTTTAGACTGCCTCTTACAGCCTCTGCCCAAATTAAGGCAAACAGGGGCACGTGGCAAAATAAAAAATACAGATTTTATTTAACAACAAAATATAAGGTAGAGAGATAAAAAGAGGAAAGTGGGAGAGAGAGATAACAAGCAGAAGATAGTCACGACCTGTGGATCCAGCAGCATTCCCCCTGGCCCTTCACCCCTGGCTTATCAGCAGTGAGGGTCCCAAGGTCCCAATCACCCCATGGTTTCAGTTCTGGCAAATAAAATGGGATCTGGTAAAAGGCATGTATTTACATTAAAAAGTTGAATTAATAATATATGACTGTTTACATTTCTGGCTTACTTTATATCATACACAGAAGTTAATTTTATTGGCTTTTTTTTGTTGTTGTTGAACTTCTCACTTACTTTTAAGGATTGGTTTTAAAATTCAAGACTATCTGGTTGACCTTCTAACCACTTAAATATTCAGAAATGGCAAAGATTCAGTCTTATTTCCCTTAGAAAGCAGCTCTTTCTGTCTCAATAGAGCCATTTATCATTCTCATTTAAAATTATCTTAAAGAGTATTGAGGAAGAAAAGTGTCCCAACTCAGTTACAGTGAACCCAGTGCTCTCTGGCCACACTGATGCAGGTGACTGCAGTGTCTGACATAGTCTATTTTTCCTGACCTTGGCTGAGTGTTCTCCTTTGCTGTAGCAAAAAAAAAAAAAAAAAAAAAAAATCTGCTCCCTGCAGTTGCTGGGCTGGAGCCCAAGAAAGAGAACAAGAAGCAAGGGGTACAAACTAAAACGTTCCTCCTGATCAGGAGGAAAAGCAGCTTTTCACTGGGAGGGTGACCAGGAACAGGAACAGGTTGTTCAGAGAGGTTGCAGACCCCAAAGACGTTCAGAATCCATCAGTGTGAACGCGGTCCCGAACAACCGGCTCTGCAGGGCCCTGCGATTTCAATGGGAATCAATTAGTCAAGCTTTGTCTTCAAGTTTTTCATCTGTAGAATGTGAGTCTTATTATTCACCTAATCCCTAACATACTAGAAGAACAGTGTAGCAACTCTTAATGGTAAATGAATCAATAAAGGTTTAGAAGTCACATATTTTGGAGGCCAGGATGTCCAAGACCAAACACATGTAACAATATTTACAAATCCTCGAAAATTCAAGTGATAAGCCGTTAAAAATTACTGAGGTCTCCTTGTCACAAACTGTTTACTACCATTATTTTCCCCACAATTACCTCCCATTTATTGGAGTTAATTCCAGGAAATCTTTTTCTTTCTGTATCTGCACTTCTATGTAAAACAGAATTTATCATTATCACCATCACATGCTAAAAACTCCCATTTAAATGTGTATTTAGGGTGATTTGTGCTGCTAGAGTAGTCATTCATACTTGTGATCAAACATCTAATAATAACTTCAAATAACTATTCCCAATGAAAAGTAATGGAAAATAAGACCCAAGTTTGCATTTTCAGGAACTAATTATATTAAAGTACGCTATTCTAAGATATAGGAAAATATTTGTTTTTACTATAAATAATTACTACAATTATTAATAACAATAATTACTACTTACTATTAATAATAAATTACTATTAATAATTATAATTTCTACTATTATTAGCACTGGAAGCTACTCAGCAACACCTTCAGGCTAAGGTAGCATAGAATCAGAATCACTGAATGGTTTGGGTTGGAAGGCACAGCATGACCCTGTTCTAGAAATCATTTTTATGCACTCACTTAAGACATTGTGATCTAATGATGGGCCTGAATTTGAGTGGATAGATGTGCTTGTTAAATTTTATCCATAATTGGGGGTATTTGTGTGTATACATATGTGTATGTGTGTGTTTATATCCATGTATAGATAGAACACATGGACTTGCAGGGAGTTAAGTCACAGTATAAATTAAGAGCACATCAAGTCATTGATAATGAAAAGCTATTTCTGGTTTTTGGCTTAATATATCACCTGAAGGGCTGCTCCATTTTCTCAGCTCTGACAGAACCTGGAAACCACTGGCAAGAGGATTTCTCTGTGCTAAGGTGATGCTTCTCCAAGAGTTTTGCTTCCGAGACTGATGTCATACCCAGTGATTACTCAGTTATTTTGGGGAGGACTCCAGAGCTCAAGGGCTCCACAAAGGGCAGGAATAATCTTTTTTGGTCTGTTTAATCTTTACCGAGTCAAACTTTCTAAATGAAGGGAATGCACATAAGTCCTATTGCCCTTGGTGTCCTCTTTGTCTCCATTTGCCTCTGCATATATTGACCCAGTGCAATGACAGATTAATGGTGACATTAAAGGAGGTATTAAATTTAATCTTCTTTACTTGATGTAGCAAAAGTTCCTTTTCCAAACTGCCTTTCTTTAATTTTTGCTTCACGATTGTCATTTTTCATTCGCTGATTTTATTCATGATAGACTAGGCCAGTGACCTAAATCTGCCAACTGAGGAGTGAAATGCGAATCACATGTCTTCAATGGAAGGCATCGGTGTAAATGTTTCCCATGCATTATTTACATTAATTATTTTCTGTCTCAGAGATTCGCCTGGCTCCTCCTAAAACAGTTCAAACACTACTAACAAAATGGCTAATTTTGGTTGTGTATATTCAAGGCAGACATCCAATTGACAAAGTCAATTTATAATTGTTTAATCCAAGATGTCTCGGAAAACTTCTGAATCTAGGAGGTCACCTCACTACTCGAAAGACTTATTAGCAATTTCAGAGCTTTCTCTCAAGATATTTTTTAGTCTTTATATTTCTTAAAATGTATTAATGGGGTGTGGTGCTTGCTCTTCAGGTAGGCAGATTATTAACAGTTTTACTACAGTTTACACAGCCATAGTGTTGCTAAATGATGAATTTAACATGAAAAATGTGTCACCAGCAAGGAATTATTAATAGTATTTCATTTTAGATGACGTATTAGGAAGAGGTTCTTCACTGTGAGGGTGGTGAGGGATTGGACAGTTTGCTCAGAGGAGCTGTGGATGAGCCATCCCTGGAAGCAAACCAAATAAGGCACTGGTTGAAGGTTCTTTGAGAAAACACTTTAAAATAAAAAACATTGCTTACTTTTTGTTTATTTTGATAAATTGATATAAATTTCACTAAAAATGTGCCTAGAATATTTTCTCAGCCCTTGGAAAATTACCCTTGTGATGACATGATTCTAATTCTGTTGGATATCTTGTATCCTTGTTTCCTACTGATGGAAATGTTCACTGAAACCATTCATTTCACATGCCAAAACCCCAGAGGCTCAAGTTTGGGGTGCACACACCACAGACCATCATTTTTATCAGCTCTGTAACACTGACTGTGCCCTTTGCTTTCAGATGTGTTCAGATCCCAACACTGTCTTGCAAGTCCTTGGTGCTTCACTATAGCATGAGGCTTCTTCTGCTGGAACTCAGTATGTCTGAGTCAGTAGACCCAGAATATTTTTATTTAACACATTACAAGATGCTGCCTTCTGTCTGTGATACAAGCTTTCAGTCACCTCAATTTAATGCAAAAGCATAGTGCCAGAGCATTCTTTATGGAAGCATGCAATTTATTTTAAATTCACCACTTTTTAATAGATCTACATTTACTCTTTCAAGTACTGGTGGAAAGGAAGTAGATTATATGCACCTAGCTGCTGAAATAAAATAAAATGACAAATTAACAGAAAGATGCTTCAAGGAGGATATTAAAAGAGATTTTGAGAGCATCAATCATTCAGTGCTGTAAACATGAAAGAGTTTATTCTTTGTGTAAAATCAGAAATTATTAGGGTGCACTCACTCTGTTTATTTCTTTACTCAGCCTCATGGTACTGGGGTAAAATCCCTTTATCCTTAGTAAATTTATATATGGGAGGCCAGATGAATGTTTTGAATATGAAGACTCATATATTGGTGATGCTAGTGCTTACAGCATTCTTCCCTTGGTTTAACAGTCCTGTATAAATTTTGGTCACTTTGGTGCACCAATGGCTCATTCTGTTTATCAAACTTGACTGTATGTAGAAGTCACCCAGAGATAACAATATTCTATTAAATTAAATACCCTATTCCCAGCAGCTTGACTTTGTGAGGTTTCAGACAGGTCACTTGGCAAGAACTCCCCTTTCCAGCCACAGGGGGGGCAGCTTACATCTTCACTTTCCAGGCAATTTTTCTGTACAAGGTCCAGTCATGAACTGCATAAACTGTCTGTAAACAATACAAAAAATTAATTAAGAACATGTACAAAGTGAAAGATCTTTAAATACAAGAAGAGATGGTGAGTAAGGTGAATCACAGACTGAGTAGTAATCAACAGAGTTATGTTGCTTGCAAAAACCCAAATCTTACTGTCTGCAGAGTGCAAAGTATTTCCATTTTAATAAGGCTACAGCTGAAGTACTGTGTATGGGTTATTTGTGACCTTTTAAAGAATTTTGAACAGACAAAAAAATGGATCAGAGGTCCTGGAAAAAATTTAAAGAAAGACAGAAAGACCTGGAGTTGTTAATTTAGAGGACAATGCACAAAGAAAACTGTAATAATAATAATCTTAAATTATATAAAGCCATGGTTGTTACAAGTTCAAAGGCAATAAACTCTTCCAAAGGATAGGACAGGAACTAACAAACTTAATTTGCAGCAAAGAAGATGTAGATTAGATGACAAAAGAAAAAAAAAGAAAAAAAAGTGCTGACTATATGGGGGAGGATAAATGGGTGACAAGGTGACAGAGTCTACATCACTTGAGATTTTACAGAAAAGATTAAGCAATCATCCACCAGAGTTATCTGACATTTAGTTGGCTAAAAGTCATCTGAAGATCCTTCTGTACTTACTCAGCTTCTGATTTAGAAATGTTGGATTCAGGGAGACAGTCCAGAAAAATATATGCCACACTTCAAATTTTGTCTTCTGTGAAAACTGAAAAAAGCCCCAAAAACAGGCAACACAGATTTTCCATCTGAACAGTAGAGCAATGAGGACTGCTCTATTGAGTCAGCAGTGAGTGACTTTCTCAGTCCAGCTGGTCTTAATAAAAAGAGTATGCAAAATACCAATTCCAGTGTTCTGATGGGGGAAAAGCCCACACTCAAAATCAACAAAAAACAACTTTCCCCCAAAAACCAACCACCAGATCTTTGGAGTTAATCTTTATGGTTAATTTTACTTTGGGATGAGAATGTTAATAGGTAAGAACATATCCATCCAGCTTCTGGCTCCTTTTTAATAACATTCTTCTTTTAGTTGTTACATGTTAACGAAGCCTTAATCCAAAACTCCCACTGCACAGTCTCCCAAGCAGAGCTTTGTAATACCATCTCTGTTAGAGGAAACTACACTCACTTTCAGGTGAATCATTAAAAGAGTTGTAGGGAACCTCCTAGGTAAGAGATATTGGCTGCTAAGCAGGACAGTGTCCTCTTAAGAGATGCAAAAGTATGGTTATGAAGATTTAATATTGAAATATGGTTCCCAATATTATCAGTTAGATGGTGCCTGGGCCAGTCTGACCCTCGCTGCTGGGCCAAAGGCAGCAACTGTGGTGTAAATCACCCCAGAGATACCTTGGCTGCTGGAGATTGCAGCTGGGCACTGAGCAAGTCCAGGCTTGTTAGGAACTCTGTTTACCTCAGGAGGAAGACCTTCTGGCGATGGTGAAGAGAAAAAGGAGAGGATTCTGCTGGAGGGTTTAATCCAAAGGTTTATTCCATGGTTACAGAGGTCTGAACGTAGGCAACTGCTCCAACAGAATACTGGCCGTGCAGTCTGATTAACCTTTTAAGCTCCCGGGACAGGGGGAGGGGACAATGGTCACCAACCAGGTGAAAGGGGCAGGGTCTAAACGGACAAGGGACACCTATACGGGCCAATGACCCCCAGGCTTGAGGAGCATCCTTTGAACTTGACCAACCACACGACGCCTTGCTGTGAATGTTAAGCCTGATTGACAGGACTCACTAAGCAAGGGGCGAGGGGGAAGGGAGAGGCATATAGGCACACCTGGGAAAGGGACTCGGGCGTTTAAAACAGTTTACAACACACTGCAACAATTTAAAAAGAAAAAAAGTGAAGAAATAACTTTTTCTTTTCTAGAAGTGCTGTTTGTTGTAATGAAATGGCATCATAGAGGTGATGAAATGCTATCACAGGACTGGCCTCTGTCACACAGGGATTTTCAGGCAGAAATCCCAACAAACATTCTTCAGTCTCTTGGGATAGGCAAAATATTTCTGGTGTGTCCATATTATGTACACATATTTTGGGGTTTTGGTTTTTTAAACTGTAGTCTTACACATGGTGTAGAGCAAGGCTGAGCAGACAGAACAGTGTTTATTTTTCCAGTACACTCCCTTTGATTTCCACCTATGCCCACACTGCCCATCTTATAGAGCTGTTGGCTCTTAAACCTGTCTGTCCTGGAGATGTCTGACCTGTGCAGAAACCTCTGGTCTGGGACTGGCAGTGGCTGTCTGGGAAGAGGGTGTGCACAGGAAACACACCACCCCTTCCAAGTTCCTTCCAGGGGAAAATACACCTGCTTTCCACCCAACAGGAAGGGGTGCTTTCTATAGAGCGAATTTCTGAAATCTTTTAGAGAAGGCCCACTTTTTGGACAGACTTTCTGCTGCTGAAAATGGGATTATGTGACAATCAGTAGCTGATGCCTCTGTTCTAGGCCTTCACAGACTTTTATCAGCCCAGGGCTCACCCCAAGGAAGGGCTGCATTCCTGCTGATGGGAAGGATTTAACACCTTTCCCACCAGGTTACTAGGTCAGGTGAGATGGGGAATCATCCCAATCATCCCATGGCATCTTGGAGGACCATGGAGGCTCTGGAAAGCAGCTGCTCAAGTTCTTTGTAAAACTCTGTGGGATGGAGCCAGCTCCCAGGCCATGATGAAGCATCCCTGGGAAAGGGTCCTGTTAGTGAATCCCTCACGTAACTGATGGGGAGATAGCCTGGCACCTCAAAGGGAGGAATCTCTCCAAAGGGGCTGAAAGGCTTGCTTGCTTCTGGCATCAGGAAAGGTTCTTTCCTTATCTAGACTGCCTTGTTTGTCTTTAATGTTATTCAAAATGAAAACCCATTTAAAAGAGAAACTGCCAATGCTGGAACAGTTTATTTGCTTACCCAGGAGAATGTAGAGCCTATAATATGTGATTCAATGTGTGCTGGGGTCCCTTTTGGTGATAGAAAAAGTGAGTAGCTTATAATAATGGTTGCTTTTTCCCTATAGGTATGAGTGAATGAAATGAGAACTCTAATGATATCTGTATAATGAGTCTTGTTACTCAGTTGCCTATAGATGGCAAGGCTTGGATTCATAATTACATTAAGAGCCATATCTTATGCTGATCATTAGCAAGGAAAATTTCACACTAGAGATTCATTGTACTAAAGACCAGTTAAATTACAGTGTATGTCTGCACATTATGGATATTATGATTCATTTTTGGCTTTAAAATACTATAGTTAGGAAAAAATTATCTTGCATATTTCAGTGTAAAACCAAAGCCTGGAAGAAATCACTGAGTGTTTGTAGCATTTGACTTTTTTCATTGTAAAAATGTCACTCCCAGCTCCAATTACTCTGTCAGGTTTCCAGTGACCAACACTAAAAATATTACAGAGGTAGACTTAATAACACTTCTTTTTTGCAGCAGAGCAGGAGCCCTCCTTGGTTGTTCAAGCAAAATAGTAGGAACCACTGTCAAAAGTGACATAAGGTGCCTGGAAAAGAACAAAAAATGTAAAGCACAGAAGCACAATAATCTACTCTGGTCTGCTATGCTGAACTGCTTTATTTAGCAATTCTACTCCAGCAAGCTTACAGAAGAAATAGAAAGAATGGAGGATAACAGCTCTGAAGGAGCTACGTATTCACCTCTCTCTTTTGGACATGAAATAGATTGAAGAGTAGATAGGATGCAATTAGGAAGCTGTCTGGCAGTTATGTACTCATATCAGAGGACTGCAAATCGAGGGTCTGACAAATACTTAGTTTTTCTTAAACATGCACCTAATTAAATTGCAAGATAAAGAAATTCCGCTTCTCTCTCTAATGTGCTATTTAAATGGTCAAGAAATAGGGCTTCAGAGAGATCCTCCTTCTGGGAAACAACTGCATTCCTCTTTTCCTGAGCATTACACAATGAATTTACTAATTACTCAGGACAGATAATTGCTCTTGCTTCTTTTGAGAGAGTCTATTACTGGTTCTGTTTGCATGTGGGTATGGTGGTGTTGTGGGGGTTTTTGTTTCTTCTTTTTTTTTTGGAGGGGGGGGGTAACACTTACTGCCTCAACTGATGACCTTCACCAGTTTTTGCCTGGGCAGTTACTCTGGACACAAGCACTGCAGCAAAGGAACTAAAAACAGTCCACAGGGAATAAAGATGGTATGGTAGCCCAGATTTTTTATAAATAAGCCTAACAGAGGTATCAAAAACTCCCCATTCACTGAATGCTTCTGTGAAGCCGAAAGAATTGGCATTTCCAGAAAGAAAACTGGGAGAAAGTCCTAGGTTTGCCCCATGGAATTTGGTCTAAACACCAAAAGCAGATAAAGGAGGGGATGGAGCACTGGGCATTATGTCTCAAGATGTAGATATGGGTTAAGAAAATCTTGCAACAAAATAGACCTGAATTTCCCTATCCCAGAAGTGGGTCAGCTTCAAACTGCCTTAAGGGAAATGTATAGCCTTATCTCAGAGTGTTTTAACACTCTATTATAACAATGTGGAGCAGGTTCAGAGAAGCATATAAAGCGGAATTAACATTTGCTTCCTGACCCCTGTATTGATTTGTGCTCATCAAATGAACAATCTCATTCAGCTAATCATGTGGATATTGTTTGTTTTGCCGTGCTTTTGTTTCAGTAATCAATGTATATATAAATTAGAGAAAAATAATTTACCTTCCCTTTATTGCAAGAGAAAGAAATATATCTGAAAGTTTCAGAAAAAAAAAGAAAAAAAAAAAAACAAAACCATAAAAACCCCAATTCTTTGGAGCCTGCTGAGTCCTGATCTTGGTACTGAATTGGCTTCCATGCAGGTATGTGGATAAAAGCCTGGTTGCTTCTGATGATGTATCTTTTGGGAGCCACCAGACTGAGAGTCAAATTTGAAGTTCACATTTACATTTCACACACTCTGTTATTTTAGGTGTAAGGTAAAATGCAGGTGTTTTGCTAGAATTTCCTATGTCCTGTTGAGTCAATTCCTGTGTCAAAGTCAGTCTTTATAATTAGTCAAGATTCTAGGACATATCTTCAATTGCACTGGAGGGACAGATTTTAATTTTTTTTAATTTTTTTTCATCAGTAAATATCATTTTGGCTGTGTTTTGGGGCGTCTTGCAGCTCTCCCAGTTGGTTACACTTTTGAATAAAATCCTGCCAGTAAGAATCTGTCTGGAATTATATAAAACCACAACTGAACCATTGGCACATTTGCACTTTTTTTTTTTCCTATCTGGAGAGGACAACACTGAACATAGTTAAGTTTTAAGGAACAATTTATAGTTTCATTTTGCACTGTTGCTGCCCATCCCTGGGTCATTCTGTGGGTTGATCAGCTTTTATTGGACTCATGGCTACTGAAGATTTTTAATATCATCCCTTCATCTTGAGTCAAGTCAGCTGCATGCTGCATTTCCTCAATAAGTCTAGGTGTACATACTATTGATTTATCATTTTTTAAACAGGTTTTTATTTTCCACTTCTCCATAGTGAATTAATGCCTAAAGAAGAAATAGATGAACTGCATAAAGACTCAGATTACTTTGCTCTTTTCTCCCTAGTAATTATTTATGAGCACACATCTGCTATATTCTGCAAAGTTCATAGCAAAAGACATGAAAGTTGAAGGTTGGCAAATGTGAGAATGTAAAATGTTATGACAGATTACCATTGCAAGCAAATTGTTCTGAGTTTGCCCTTCAATCTGTTTGTATTCACATTGCATGTAATTTTAAACTCATCTAATTTTTCACAGAAATTTCATTAAAATTTTCATTTAAATATATTTTCATTTAAATCTATGCAGAAATCCAGCAGATTATTCTGGCTCACTGTCATTTATTCTTTGTGTAAGAAATTAATTTTCTCAACATTTCCAATTTTATTCATCAGCCTTAATTTAAATTACTAACATTTTAGATCCTTTGAAGAAATTCAGTGACTTGATTACTTATTTCTCTGAACTACCTGAATAATTCTGACATGTCACACTTTTTGGAGACAGAGGGTTAACTGCAATTCTTTGCAAAGGCTATTTGGCTAAAAGTAGGATCCAATTAACCTACATTATTAACAATTGCTTCTTGCTATTCATATAGGTTATGAATAGACTCATTTATAAACCAAGTAAAACAGACGTAGGATCACCCTAACTAATTATGCTCCAAGTGATTGTTATTTTTTATTACACCAGTTTATAATTCTGTTACAACAAACTTGGTGACTTGATTATAGTATTAAATACAGAGCTACAAATGCACCTAAGGGCTCTCATTGTGGATTACCTGGATTAGCTGCTCAGCTCTTGCTGTGAAGGCTCTGCAAATGCATCACCTCCTGTTTCCATGGCTTTAACCTTTCAGTTCTGCCTTAAATGCAAAGGGCATCAGGGAAGGAGCACAAGGCAGAGACCCCAAGGCACAAGGACACTGGCACTGCATCTTCTTTGAGACACCCATTGTGCGTGATGCTGATCCTGTTCACACAGCACTCTGAATGTGTGAGCTCATGCAGAATGGTGCCAGAAACACCGAACTGCAACTCTTCAACTTTACAGCTCAAAGGATTTCCAAACTGTGCTGTTTACTGGAATTCTTGAGATGCTGCTGAAGCCGTACTGTTCCACTAAATTTACCCTTATATGCTTATTGTACACGTGCGAGATTACTGCCAAGCAGTTTCCAGTTGCCTGAGATTGTTGTGCAGTTGCACTCTGTGACAATCCCTCCTTGACCGCAATATTTACCATGCTAAATATATTTTTATTAAAAGTGTATTCTCAGATATATGATGTAAAATGTAATCACCAGCTTCATGGTTTTGTGTGTGTGTTCACAGGAGAACTTTTTTAATGATCTTCAAATCAAGTATTGTAATTGCAAATAATGTGAACTGAAGCATAAGGTATGCCTGTGCTAAACAACTGTTATCCTCACCTATGGTAATTTTTTGGGAGAAGAAGGATGAGAGTGGGGGAAAAGGAAAAAGAAATATCAGGGTTTATCAATATTATACAATCACATCATAGCTGTCTGATTGTTTTGCTGGTATTTGAAATGATAGTAATGAATAATGCAATAACGTGAGTTCCCAATAAAAATGTTCTGCTTTTGCAAAGCTTTACCCACCCACCCCTCAAAACCCCCCAGATTTATGAGGAAATGCTTTCACCTGAATAGTCCTAAAATAGGTATCCTTCATGCTTCAGTGGAAAACTCCCCAGAAATGGGGCTGCTGGATGTTCTTTCAGAGAGACAGACTAGGGCCAGCTCTACTGAATCCTGAACTAAAGTCTAACCAGAGTAACCATGTAGTAGTGTTACAAAAGAAATAGAATTGGAGTAATCAAGTACAATATAAACAGTGGGATTGAATGTTTGTGTCTGTACCATGCATTGTGTGGTGTTGCTTGGTGTATTTAATAATTTGGATCATTTTGCTCTTCTGGAAAATCCAATGCAAAATTTCTGCAAGTAGGCTGATGATACAATCAAACTAACAGAATTGAACCAACTGTGAGATGAATTCTTACCTGCCAGTCTTTTCAGCTATGGGTACAACCCAAATTTTATATCAAATTTGGCTGCACAGACATGGCACCACAGTCTGCAGCTGTTTCCAAATGCTTAATAAAGCAAAGTCTGAGCTTCCTGATCTCACTTCCAGCTTTTCCCCTCTAACACACAACAGTAACCTTAGCAATGCGACTTCTTTTTTTGAGATGAATGTATTAATGCAGCCTTTCATTTGAATAGAATTAAAATTTCTTGAGACAGCTTTACCAAAATTATCCCATCTTCACATTAAAAGAGAGACTGTTCCACTGACGTCATCGACAATGCCAACTAACAGAGAAATGAAGCAGGGGTTGATACATTCCTGACCTTTCCTCAGTATCTTTTACAGCTAAAGAAGCCTTTTATTTTTTCCAACTCCTCCAGTATTCTTCTTTCATTCAGTCTTTAAGTGCAATATATCTGACTTTCCAATTCATTGAAAAATATAGAAACAGATCTAATGCTTGGGCAAACTACCAAAAGCTGTGTTACTAATCTTGTTTTTCAAAGCAGTGAAAGATAACCTGTGAAACCACAACAGTTTTAAAAGAGTGAAACAAAGCAAAAACGCCTGATGCACATCTTGGTGAGGTCTCTCCTTTTTTCTTCTCACATAATTTGTAAGGGACTCTTGACATAATATGGGGGTGCTATTCCATGATTGCTGTCAACACAAACTGCTGGTCTCTGGGCCATGTTCTCTTGTTTAATTGTTAGCTGGAAAACATTAAGAGTTAACTTATGTCCTCATAGAACAGTAGCATCTTGTTTATTCAACAGAAAAATGCTTTCTCATTCTGTCTGAATGGAAAATCTGTAGCACATACAAACTCATCCAACATTTTTGGGGTTTTTTGGACTGAAATGCATAGGTGTTTTTGTTGGGTTTTTTGTTGGTTTTTTTTTTTTAAGGTAGTGATCTTTAATGACATGAAAATTGAAAAATAAATTATGAGAAGAACATAGACAAGGCACAGCTTGTATAACATTTTTTAACTCTAAAATAAAACATTATTTAAAAGGATAAGTAGCCTTGCAAGTAGAACACATATTTATTTTAACAAGATTAAACATATTTGTAAAGTAATGTACACAGTTTACTTTATGGCCAGTTAATGTTTGTTCCTTTCCAAGACAGAGAAAATAAATTTTTGTGTAATTTACTTCTGTTGTCAGTGCTAGAACAAAAAGGGAAATAAACTTGGATCTCAACAGACAACCTAATTATGTTACGATTGTCTCTTTACAAACACAATTTTCACCTGTTTTGAAGTGCATCCAATTTAAATTCCTAATTCAGTCCTGAAAAGGCAATGTCAATACAGGAATTCCACATATGGCAGGGAAAATTGTAGTAAAGAGAGTTACTATCAGCCTTTGATTTCTAACTAGTTATGCTCAGTATTTAAGCCCCATGATGTGAAAATAAAGCTGGAGCACCTCATTCCATCCCATTGGTGGGTATTGCAGAATCATTTCATAGTTCATCAGTTTGGCAAAAGCAGCAGTCTCTGCTGAAAAGAGGCCCAGAGAATGAAATAAAATTTGTCCCCTTGCTTCAGACAGGAATGAATGTGTTGTGAGACCATATAAAGAAATGTTCACTGGAGTTTGCCTGCCCTGCTCCTGCACTGGCTGGGGAGGAGCAGCTCAGCCCCGAGGGACCTTTCTGAATGTCAGCTCTATCCTGCTCCCTGCTCCCCTCCAAAGCTGTGTTTGGTTGTTCCTACAGTGGTTATAATTCTTACTGCTGGGGCTCAGATTGCAGCACCAAGAACTGTTGATTTGTCGTCCCTTGCGTATAAAGAGGGGAGATGTGAAAGTTTGGTGCTGCTCACCTTATTTAGCAGTCTGCAAAATGAGCCTGAGCAGGGATTTCTCTTCTGCTCCTGAGTTGAGAGGAGGCCTGTTTAAGCCTAAAGCTGTTTGGAATTAGTTTGCACACTAAAAGCATACTGATGGGCTGTGAGCACATATGCCACAACTACACTTAACAGGAGGCTTGTTACTTCACAGGTGCATTTTGCATATGAAGTTTGCATAGGGGAAAAAGAGAGACCAAGAAAAAGGCAAGTGATTAACTCTGTTCCCTGCTCCTTCAAAAAGCTTATTCCAAGGTAACTCAGGAAGTTCATTATAAACCTGCCTCTCCTATCCTCGTTAGAGTAGCACTTTAATTTTCTGGTAAGCCATCTGAGCTTGTCATTTGTGGCAGCAGAGCCATCTGCAGCATTTTCTGTGCCCTCTGGTCTTTCCCCCATCTTCACTAGCTCAGACAGAGTCTAATTTTGTTTCTGTTATTACAGGCACAACTATGATACCAAGTTTTATCCCCTGATCTTGGGACTCAGAATTGAATAAATTTTGTTTACAATCCCTGTCAAAGTATTCTTCTTGGGGAAGCAGATTATTTTAGAGCAAAGTGTGTTGGGGTGTGTCACAGCTTATCTGAGGTGTTGGTTCAATCTCTCTTGCAGCCCTGGAGGACAATAGGGATTTGTTTCATTATGCTGTCAAGCATTCCTTGATATCCTTGAAAAGTAGAGGACTGCAGATACAATTAAAACATAGACCACAGCACAATTATCTGTTTGTTTATTTATTTATTTATTTATTTAAAATCAGCTTCCCAGCATGCAAACTTTGATGATACCTTTTGACATCTTGATGTTGTTTAGTTATTTTGGCATGGTACCAGCTGTTGGCCAGGTCTGTGTGAAGATCTGCAGCCAGCTAAGCAGTACTAAACACTGGAAATGCTGACTCAGAAAGACCAGGGAGGAATTAAGGTCCTTGGAATATGGCTACCAGTGCTGATACCATAATCTGTTTGTTTTTTTTTTTTCTGGTGTGTGCTATTTTTCAGGCTCTTCTTTTGTTATTTCATGTAGGTTTAGAATATCTAAGTAAATCTCTTTCATATTTTCTCTTTAACCTCTTAAAAAGTAAACCTCATTCTCTGTCTCCTTCTATTATAGAATAATCCTCTTTAATATATGTCCAAGTTCAAGATTTTTTTTTGGTGTGAATTTTGTACCTTAAATGCTGTGTTCAAAGATGTAACCTGTGAGCCCATTTTCATGTTTCCTGAGGCATAGAAATGGTCCCCTGCTATGTATGAAATAGTAAATTCTTTTCTAATGTAGAAAAGAAACTATAGGGGAAAAATGGTGATTGTTGATTCATTTTCTGAATGAACATAATACATAAGTTCTTATATCCTTTCTGTGATATGTATACCAAATATTTTCTTCACTTTAAAATTATTTAATAATCAATTTTAACTATTTTTTCTGTTTCTTTTAGTTTGAATATTATGAAAAATTTGTTCACAGAAAGGGTTGCCAGGTATTGGAACAGGCTGCTCAGGGAAGTGGTGGAGTCATCATCCCTGAAGGTATTTAGAAAGATGTAGATGTGGTGCTTAGGGCATTGTTTAGTGGTGGATTTGGCAGTGTTAGGCTAAGGGTTGGACTTAGAGGTCTTCTCAAATCTTAGTGATTTTATGGGATAACTGGCCTTGCAGCCCTTCTTTTTGCTGTAATGGTGCCACAGGTTAAAATTCAGATTACAATGATTTACTATTAGGCATGTGGAAACTTTTGGATGGCGAATATAGCACTGTGAATTTAATTTGGATTATTGGGTTGGTAATGTTCTTAAGTTTTGTTGCTGCAATGAGCTCATTTAAGGTAAACAAAAATCACTTCCCCCCCCCCCCCCCAACCCAGAATAAGGCTTTGAAAAGAATTGAAACCAAGATGTGCAAAATCTGGCCTCAGGCTTGCTATTTAGTATATGTGCCTATTTTATTTTCAGTGAAATAAGTGGTAGGTTATTAACAATATTCTTTGGAAAGCTGAGTTGGACATTGTCTTGTATTCTTTGATTTCAGCAACTTCTTTCAGTTGTCAAAGCATACAAACTAGTGCAATTTCAAAGGAGTTTTTAATCTAAATATCTCTTGAAAAGAAAAGCAAAAAATGCAGACAGAAAATACAGGAGGAGAAATTCCACCTTATATCAGGATTATGAGCATGGGAAAACTCACCTATTATGGAAGTTGCTGTTCTGTGTTTGGGTCATGTGATTTCTTTGGTCTGGTAATTTTTTTCTTTGGTGGAGGAGGGGAGGTGGGGGCATTTGTTTTATGGGGTGTGTTAGGAGCTACCTGAACTCTCTGGAGGACAGAAAGAAATAGAAATTTTCTGCTCATTTTAATTTTTTTTTCAAGACACTATTATCTGTCACAGAAAGCCCTTCTATTTCCAAAGCAGGTCCTGTTCAGATAAAAATCTTTCAGCAGTCATAAAATCATTCTTTTTTACTAATATTAAGGTCTATTGTATAAATTGGTTCATCTTTGGCCATGTCTGTTTGTTACTTCTCTCCTGATACACTTAGTTCATCTCCTAAAGGAAAACAGAGATGGAAATTTTCACTCCTGGTCTCCAGTTGTCCTCTTTCCTTGCTTTTCTTCCCTAGTCTGCAACCACTGACAAATTTCCCACATGTTTAACCTGACAGCACAGGTTCCAGAGGTGCTACATTTTTATAGATATTATGAGGGTGTAGCTAAAAAGGAGAAAGGGCACAAGACAGCCATCATTGCCATCTTTTCTTAAGGAAGTGGCTGCACATGAGCTCACCTCAGTAAGACACAGAAGTAGCCACAATCAGAGGATTTTTATTTTTATTCAGTGAATCATGTAGGTCAATGCTCTCTCATGATGCCAAAATAGAAGCAGAATTATGAGATGGAGATGTAGAGCATGAGCCTGCAACTCACTCAAATCTTCTGCTTATCTTTTCCTAGCTCTCTGCCTTACCTTTGGTATTGCTGAGTTTTGGAAACCTGTCATAACAAATTCTAATCAGTGGTGTTGGGACTGTGCTGTTACTGAAATTGGCATATAATAGAATTTGGGGTTTTTTTAACAGGTTGTCATTTTTCTGGGCAGGGCAGCACCTTTTGTAGTTGGTTAAAATAACAGGAATTGACCAGCTGAATATAAACCAGTTAGGTGAGTTGCTGGGCATCTGATGGTTCATGTTTTCAACAAACTGCAGCCTGATCTTGATGACATTGTTAAATTTCAAATATACAAATAGTGCTGTTATATTTCCCTATTTTTTAACTTTTTTTTTTAATTTTTGGAAATTTTTTAAGATGCTCTACAAGCTCTGAAGCAAGAGTCTGAGGGAGAAGTGGTGGTTATTGTTTTTCATTCTGAGATGTGGATTCACAATCATATATGATTTCTCTTATCCAACAATTTTAGAAGATAATATTCATGACAGAAGGCATGAACTGATTTCTTAGGCTGCACAAGGTTATAAACACATGAATTCCAATAATGTGTTGCTAGTAGATTTCTCACTTGTGTTTGTTGGCACTTTCTCCTTAGTGATTAAATGAGTTGTTGTGATGTACTATACAATTACTGCCAGCTGTCATTCAGTGTATATCCAGATATTAAGACACAAAGGGGTGAATATTGGCAAGATAATTTCATAAATTCTATAAACCTGAGGGGGAAAACCCCCATGGTTTATTTTTTACATTTCTGTGAAGGCTTTATTTAGGTCTCTCCTTAAGTGGTTTGCTTATTCCTTCTAATTGTGCAACAGATTTTGAGGACCACTTTAAAGCATCTGATCTGACTATCACAGCTTTAGATGTCAGTGAAACAAGCACTTTAATCCATTGGACATTCTACTTGAATCATCAGAGAAACTCAGCCACTCCAGAATTCAGGTAATGCCTGCAAGTTCTTCTGCCCAGATTGTTCTTTGTGTAAAGCAGATCATGTTTAATTTCCCATGAAATAAAATTTTACTATTATGGTTGGCTGTGATGAGATTACAAGGAGAAATAGGGGGTGAAAGAAATGAAATTCAATTTATTTTCCAAGGTGTTGTAATATATCACATCTTCTATCTATTTCTTGTGATCTAGAGGAAAAATAATTTAATTTCAGTCAAACAATTTAGGAGGACTCTGAAAAAGTCTTTGCACAAACAGTTGGGGAAAAACAACTTAAGTGTTTGAGTAACAAATAGCTCAGAATAGCTAATTCAAAGAGCTAATTCACTTCACTGTGGCTCACAACAGACCCCTAAAAATTTCAGTGCATATTTGGAAATGGGACTGGAGAAAATGCATCATGTATTGTCATGTGAAGCTATTGCAGAGCACTGATAATGTACTGAAGATGCTGAACTCTACCGTGTGTGCATGTGACTGGAGTGATAGTTCATGTAGTGAAGGATGTGGTGATAACTACAGGAAGAGAACGTGCAGACAGTAAAAATTTTTGGCTTAAACTCTGGAGACACCCAAATAATTCATAATGTGGGCAATAGCTGCATATTATATTGATCCAGCAGAATAAGGAGAATAGGGAGGACAGGAACTGCATATTAGGCTGTAAAACAGTTGGGCGAATGCAGAGGGCTTTACATTTGTAATTTAGTTTTTGAACTCAAAGATTTGAATAATTCAGGGTTAAAGAAAGAGTTGCAAAGCTGAGAATATGATCTAGAAAGAGGTCAAACTGTGTAACCTGAGTTTTTCTTTCTCTGATGGCTTTTCACAAGCAAGAGTACAAAAAATGTACTGTGAAATTGAGGTGAAAGTTCTTTTATAGGTACCTTTCTTTGCTTGTAAACTTCTTTCACTAATCCTTAGTTAAATATTTGACTTTAAGTTTTGTGGAACACACAGCATTGTTTCTTCACTCTTAAGCCTTGCTGGGTTCTTGAAAAAGTTGGGCTCTGCAAACTCTAGGAACCAGTCAAACCTCTTGTATCAACTTCATCTTTCAGTCTGAAAAAATCTGTTTATTCCAACTCACTTAAGAGGAAGACAAGTGAATGTGAGTAGATAAAACAAGAACTTGGAGTGAATACCTATGATAACTTCAGTTTTGGAGGAAATTTGGACTTAAAATTGTTACTCATAAAAATGTAAAGTTGCATGAAGAATGATGAATTTTGAATACAAAGTGGGTTGGTAAGAGCTTTGAAGAACCTGGCTATATACATTTAATAGCAATATGGTGTCCAAATATATTGTTATTAAATTTTCTGATTCAATCTCTATTACATGGAGGATATTTATTTAGATACATATGATTTTTCTTAGAGAGGAATAAAATGTTTTAAGGATATTTTGCTTATTTTATAGACACATTGATATGTTTTATGACTCATATATAGACTGGTTCCATGCACCAAGCTAGGTCATGGCAAGAATAAGAATTATAGAAATATGAAAAATGTTATGTGGAAATAAAGAACCAAGATTCTAACCCATTATCTGTATAACATCTTTATGACACAACACAAACTGCATTTTAATAGTTAATTTCTTTTTGAAGCTATTTGACTTATGTGGTCATAGCTGTTGGACTGTAGAAATTGGAATTAGCAGCGGACAAATTGCCTGCTGCTACAGAAGGAGATATATCCCACTATAGCCTCTCTTGGGAAATATAAAATAAACATAGCCTTGACACAGCTCAGTAAATTGAAAGAATTTAATGGTCCAGTAAATCTTACAGATCATGATTAAAGGTCTGAGTGCTACTGAAATTAATTTCAAGATAAGATGTATAATTATTGTATTATAATCCAAATATGACTTTTAAAAAAGAAAATAAGTAAGTTTACCTGCTCAGGCTGGGGCCAGTCCCTGTAAATGTACACTCAAACTCTGTACCCCAAGTAGCAGTGAACCCTGGACACAGCTCAGGCTTTCAGCTACCAGTGACTGCTGACCTCATGCTCCCACTTTCCTACCTGTGGGAAAGCCAGCTTGGGTGTCTCCTCTGGCCGCTGGTTTTCAAAACAGTACAAGAAATTAAAGGGGACTCATCTTCAGTAACTTTAGAGAATTACAGTGCTTTGTCTGCATCTGAGCACAGCTCATCCTTAACTATTTTTTCAGCCACTTTTTTTTCACTATTTTTTCAGCAACTTCCACATCTTTAAGATAACACAGACCATGTCCTGAAGGGTCACCTTTCCCTCCATTGTCATTCCAGGCTGCTCTCTGGGGTTAAAGTCAGGCATGGGTATCTATAGTCTCTCATTCTCAGTCTCTCCCAAAAGCTGTGTCAGGCTGTCAAAACCAGATTGTAAATTCTCTTTTGGAGAAGACAGGGAAAAGCTGCCAGGCTGCAGCTGTGCCCATGGCTGGATACGTGAGACTTGGGACATGTGGAAACCCAGAGCACCAGGAATATTTCTCTGTCTGCTCTGGGGTGCCCTGACCCCCAGGGGAGCAGTGACTTTGACCCTCATTCATGGAGAAAGTTTCCTAAACTTCAAGATAGACCAGAATCCACAAAAGTGTGAAATAGGTTATAGAGAGCAGTGTAGGTGTATCATTTGGTGAGAAATTTAGGTTTTGGGATTTTTAGTATGTTGTGGATGGAAGCAAGATGGAGGGCACAAGGTGCTGTCCTGGGTTTCTTCTTCATGCTTCTTCTTCCTTCTTCTTCTTGGGTTTGGGCGGCATTTTGTAATTGGGCAGAAAAGTCCACATTGCAGCTCTTTGGGTTAAAAGGGAAAATAATCCAGGTGTCAGTTCTTCACTGGATAGTTTAGTCTTAAAAGACCTTGTACCAAGAGATTGTTGCCATTTTGTGCCTTCTAATGAAAAGCTGCCAAACTCACAGTAGTGAAACTGCTTCACTGGTAAGAGATAATAAACACCTGAGTCCAAACATGAACTACCATCTCAAGTGCCTTCCATCCAGACCCAGAGAAACCCACAACTGGTACCTCCACAGGGACATTCCTGTTCCACAGGCACCTGACCTGCTCCTTCGTGCTTGGAGGTGCCACTGCAGCCTCAGGGCCACTCAGAAAAGGAGCTGGAGCCAAGCTGAGGTCCAGCTCCTGTACTGGCTCACTCTCTGAGCTGTATGCCTAAGTTATGAAAATGAAAAATGAATGTAGCCATGAAGGAGTTGAAGCAGTTCGCTTGTTGATGTGGCAGATATCGTATATCCATGCAGAATCTGCTCAACTTTGCTTTCAGTAAAACAAACCACATCCAGGTTGCACATTAGTGCAATTAACAGGAATTAGAGAGGAACTTGCAGGGATTGGAACCAATTTCCCTGATTTTTTTTTAACAGTTCTATCGAAGAAGGGAAGCTTTATAGGTGGCACAGAGCTGAGACAGATCACAGACATAGGAGGGAAGAGGTGACTTACAGTATGTGGAAAGTCCCAGGCAGAATATGCAGGAACCCACTCTCATTCCCACTCATATTTCAGACAGGGTTTTTCTCCCTCAGTATCAGAACAGCTGGTTGCACACTTGCATAGAGATTTACTGAATCCAGACTGGTTGACTGGTTGTTTGTATGAGTAGGTGGATATCAAGGATGCCAAAGTGCAGATTTCCTGTGGTTCTGCTGTTACACAGAGAAGACACATAAGCCCACTTTTCTCACTTCCACATTTTTCCAGGCTCCTGAATGGGAAGAAAAGATCAACTGAAATACATGAATGCCTTCAAATGTAATGCAGTCAGTAAAAAATATGCTATATGAGGTAACGCATTATAAAAGCAGAATTAAAAGAGACTTTAATAATTGTGTAAGTTTTGTGAAGTACCCAGTACACTGCTGTGCATGAGAGACATTTTCAAAGTCTGATGGGCAGAAGTGTTCTATTAAAATTGCTCTTGTTAGAAAAGTGGAATAAAGCTGATTTTGTAATTTGAGAATTCGTATTTGCAGAATCTAGCAAATCAAGAATTAAATTCTTTGCTAAGCAGCAGAGTGACCCACAGTCACAGCTATTTTAGTGCCTCTTACAATGAAGGGCTTAATGGGGATATAGACTGTTCATCACCATTCTTTTCCTGTGGTATTTCATAATGCTCAAATTTATAAGCATTTCTGCTAAAAGATCTCTGACTTAAATGTCATCCTTACAAGAGACCTGTTCTGTCTTTGGAGGATTATAGTACTTAAAGTTCCCAAAAGGGGTCTAAAACATATTGCCAGACTCATGATCTAGAAAGGTTCTGTAGTGTTCAGAGTTTCTAGATGTTTCTGTGCTTCTTTGTGTTGGTACATTTGCAATCTGCCCAGTCATAAGAATACTGTCTGTCAGGAGTCAAAACAAAGGAAGGATAGTGTTCAAAAGTGAAGTTTTTTCTTGTGAAGTTCAGCTGCTTCTACAGGCTTTGAAGTAGTCCACAAGTAAATTTCAACTACAACACCTGCAGGGATTTAATCAGTGGCTTAAAGTATTTATTTGCATACTTTTTGTAGGCACACAAGACATCCTAATGATTATTAAAATAAGTCTCCAAGAGTTTGTTGTGCTCATAATATTTGTTCTTTAATCAGAGATCTAAGTAAACAAGTTAAGTCACAGACCTAAATACTGAGATCTAAATATTTGTGCTCAAAGCCCATGGACTAATGCAGAAGCATAAAATGTTAGAATGGAGCCCTACTTCTTGACTGCATAACATATAGTGGTTTGAGAATACAGTAACAGATGGAAATGTATCTTGTAGTACCAAGGAAAGAGCTTCCTCCACTTAAATGTGAGCAGACATGATGCAGAAGTGCAAATAAACCTCTTCCAAAATGTGTTACGGAATTCTTAGAAAGCCCAAAATATTCTGAGAGGTTTATTACCATACAGCTGGTTCCACAGACTCTGTTTAAAAAGTAGATTTGGGCTCACTGAGAAACTCAGCATTCTGTTATAATAAGGGATCTACTGTACAAATATTTCTCTGTTGGTAGGGCTTTGTAGTAAACTATGTGCAAAATTGATATGCCATCTGATACATCGAGAGACTTTGGTGAAATAATGCCTATACATGAGAAATAATTTGCTACCCACTCTAAAACCCATAATCAGACCCACTGGATGTGTGAAGCTCTAAAGTTCCTAAACCCAGGAAAAGACTTTAAAAACACCTGCAGGTGGTAAATGCAATCAGACTCTCTGTGTGGATTCAGCACATAATTCCCCCAAGGAAACAGATGAAATCATTACACTGAGTGGCTGTATCCTTGAAAAGTACTGTTTGTAATTGAACTATTCCAAACACTCTGCACTAAAAATGCACCTTTCAGATGTCAGATCCCTTTCTATTGAGCAGTGTACGTGATCTGCTGGCACAAGTCATGGCAGGGTTCTGATGGGGCGGAACAAGACATTTGATCCAGCTGGTTTCCAGTGGATATTGTGTGAGCATTTATTTTTATTTGTAGCTAGGCAAAACTAACCAAAAGCTTCAGAAATCCAATATACCCTTTTACAAGGAACTTTTCACCTTTCCCTTGCCAATGTAAAGAAAAGAATTCATAACAGGCCTGGAATGCTGTAACCTTTTAATAGTGAAGGGGGGGAAACAAATACAGTAAAGACAGTCTCTAATTGAGCCCAGTTACTATTTCCTATAAACAAGCACAAACACTACCTTGGTTTTCAAAGGATATTTTGATAAGGCAGGACAGCTAGCTAAAAGGAGGATGTAGAAATAAAAATGATCAGCTTGAAAAGAAGCAAAATTCTGTGTTCCATGCATTGTATTTAGTAGGGATATATCAGGGAACCTCTACCACAGAAAGCTGGAGGAGCTGGCACACAAAGCTGGCAAGAGAGCTTTCAGCAAATCCAAATCAGAGTGGTACTGTACTGCTGAAAAGCAAAAAATGTGGGAGATACTTTTAAGGAAGGGGAAATAAATCTGGCCAAATACCAGACTCATTGTGGTATCAGTAGTATTCAGCACTTCTGAGAGGCAAAAAAGCCTAAAGAAAGAACTCCTTGGAAATGGATTAATTAGAATACTGCATTGATCAGAAGTAGGTTTTGTGCAACTTATTTCATATTGCTTGTGATCAAGCAGTTACAAACATTTTGCACTGTATAGAAGACTTCTGTAATCCTGAAAATTTTTACCAATTTAGATCTACTGGGGCTTAAAAGAAAAATTAGTGAGTAATTACCTTATTCTAGGCACAAAAGCAGTAAGTTTAGTCTAAATGGCAACAGTTTAACTAATGGTAAATTACTGCCAGGTGTTCTTGCTCAGGAAAGGATGGTACAAGACACTGCCTATACAGTGACCATTCATAAAGTCAGTCTGAACATCAGACATAAGTTTCAAGACACAACAAGATTGTATGAGGTTTCCAAAAAGAATTAAAAAACTAGGTTTCTCTAGAAACCAGAAAAAAACCCCTAGGTTTCTCTATAGAGTTAAGAGAGTTTGTGGAAGGGATTATATTTTGAGGAATCATACTAACCACTGCCTAAAGCAACGGGTCTCTGACCACAAAAGTAATTTTCACAATGCTCAAGAATTGGGAGGGGAGTGCCTAACAGTATTTCAAGGGTTCACTTGCTAAAGAGATGCTGCTCCTTAGCACTGTTGGCTCCCAGCAGATCACCTACCAAGCATTTTCCCAGGTTTCCCAGAAGATCCAGTCCTTGTATTTGCCCACAGGCAACTTGGAGTTCTTGCAGCTCAGTCACGGTGGGGCTGTGGATGCCCCAGGCTGCCCTTGGGTCTTAGTCTGTTTCCATTATTTGGAATGGTGGTGTTTTCCCAAAGCAAATATGTTTTGGTTGTTGAAGCTGAATTACTGAAGGTATAAGTAAACCTTAAACAATTTTGAAAGCTGGAACTTTTTATATTTTCTTTTTTTTTCTCTTCTAAAAGAAATACCTGGTGTCTTTGCCAATGGGGGGAGAACTGGGACGAGATGATCTTTAAAATCCCTTCCAATCCAAACCATCCTATGATTCCCAAGTGTGACAGTGGATCTTGGCTCTCCAAGAGCAGTCATTACCCTTGACTCGTAAGTTTTTCTCTCAGGAAATATTTCTGTGAAATCACATATGAATATGTGATATGTGGGATTTTACATTTCTAGCCCCAAAGTATACACATTTCTTATGGTACACAGGTCTGTCACAGGAAGTTTCTGTATGGAAAGGACAGCTTAGCAGGGAAGACTACATGGCTGGTGAGGGGAATTGTGCATTTTGAGGATGCAGAATAGGAAAACAGAAGTCTACTGAGCAGTCACAAGGTAAAATCAACTCCACTGAGAGAGCTGGAAAAAAGCTTATATGCAGCTGTCTTGCATTTGCCTTCAGTTTTTAATTAGCTAGGTTTTCAGGAAATAAATTTAATTTCTAGATTCAGTGATATGGGATTTTGTGCTGGTCTTGGCTGGAATGGAGCTAATTGTCCTCTTGGTGTGTGATATTGTGCTGTGTTTCGCATTCAGTATGAGAGCAATGTTGATAGCCCAGAGATGCTTCAGTTGTTGCTGAGCAGGGCTTACCCCAAGTCAAAAACATCTCAGTGTCTCATGCTCTGCCAGGGAGATGGGAACAAAGGGAGCAAAGCCAGGACAGGTGACCTGAACTGTTCAAAGGGACTTTCCACACCACAGAACATCATGCCCAGTCCATGAATTGGGAAGACATGGACATCAGGGACTGACTACTCAGGGAAAGGCTGGGCATTGGTCAATGTGTGCTGAGCCGTTGTATTGTGCATCACTTGTTTCTCTTGGGTTTTATTAATCTCTCCTATCTTCCACTAGAGTTAATATTATTACTGTCACTGTATTGTTAGAAATATTTACTATGCTTCAAATCTTAAAATATTCCTATCTCCATCCATGAGTTTTGGGCTTGTTTTTTTTCTGATTCTCCTCCCCGTTCCACTGCTGGAGCTGGGGGATGGTGAGTCAGTATCTTCACAGTGTTTTGTTGCTGACTGGGGTTATAATATGACAGATTTATTTTTCTTTTTTTTTTTCTTTTTTTTTTTCTTTTTTTTTTTCTTTTTTTTTTCCCCCCAGAATGGCAGGAGTTTATGGCAGACATGCGAAGGGAATAAGATTCAGAGAGGACAGCACATAGGAGTGACATTTCAGCAATATAAAAAGGAATGAGTGTGTGGCATCCCATCTAATAGAGTTAAACTTGCTGTATCAGAAAATGGACAAGGTTGTACAAGGAAAAATGAGTGGAGACCAAGGCTGAAGAACAACCATATAAAAAAAGTAATTGATTGGGTTGGAGTGGATGAGGAACGTAAAATTCATCAGAAAAAAAAATAAACTCCTCCGTATTAGTTCATAGCAAAAGTGGAAGGAATAGAAGCTGCAGGTAAAATGTGCATCAAATGTTTTCTGCTGCTTTTGTGTTTGCTTCTATTAAGGTTAGAAACCATCACAGGCCGTGCAGCTCCCCCGTGTGTTTATTCCTCTCTCACAAGCTCAGCCTGCTTGGTACATTTGCAGCCTTGAGTTATCCCACATACAGCATTAGATGGTCAAACTGGAATTGCTGCAGCTTATTTATTTTTAATAAATGGTGAATATGAGTAGTATTGAACAGCAGGGGCAAAAAGGACTTCTCTTTACAGGAGAGATGAATAATGAGAAGACCATTAGGAATGAGGGTGTTTCAGTGGTGCAAACACGGGGTCGATGCCTGGCAGGCTCACACTGTTTGCTTTTCTATTATGAACTTCCTCTGTGACCTTTACCAAAAGCCTCCCTTTGTTTTTCTGTTCAGCAAGTACAAAATGGGCATAAGTGTATTTCCCTATTTCCAGGGGCAAAATAAAAGCCATATGGGTCTCAATTTTTATGGTTTTATGAACTATAAAAATTGACAGGATCCGAGGGAATGGCCTGAAGCTGTGTCAGGGGAGGTTTAGGTTGGGTATCAGGAAAAGGTTCTTTCCCCAGAGGGTGGCTGGGCACTGAACAGGCTTCCCAGGGCAGTGCTCACAGCACCAGCCTGGCAGAGTTCGAGAAGCGTTGGGACAATGCTCTCAGGCTCTCAGGGGCTGTTCTGTGCAGGGCTGGGAGTTGAATTTGATGAACTAGATCCTTAGGGGTCCCTTTCAAGTCATCATATTCTGTGATTCTGTGACACAGATTTAAAAAGAAACAAAACAAAACAAAACAAAAAAACCCACCAGACCAAAACAGGTGAAGGAGCAGAATTACAACATCCCTTACTTCTGAGCTATTTGTGGTTCTTCTGCTTTTGAGTCCTTTTGGTGAGTTCCTAGATATTAGTAGGCGGGAGGTGTAGCTTTGGGCCACGAACACACGTAGCACACACTTTCAGTGTCACCACCCCGTTCATTGCTCTGTGGCTGACACAAACTCCAAAAGCTGAGCCCTATTTTGAAGGATTAAATACGAAGGTGTTGCTTTGGGCCACCAACACACGTAGTACACACTTTCAGTGTCACCACTCCGTTCATTCCTCTGTGGCTGACACAAACTCTCATAGCTGAGCCCTATTTTGAAGGATTAAATGCGAGCAGCTCTCCCTGCACTGTTTTTGCCTCTTGCAGACCTGCATCGCTCCCCGTCCCCTCCCCGCTGTCCCCGAGGCGCTCCGGGGCCGTCCCTGGTGCGGAGCGCTCCGTGGGCGCGGCGACTTCGGGATGTCACAGAATCACAGAATTTTTAAGTTGGAAGAGACCTTTAAGATCATCGAGTCCAACCCACTTATGAGAGGAAGGGATGTCACTTGTGAGGCTCGGGAGGAGATGTCATCACTTGTGTGCGGCGGGGATGTCACTTGTGAGCGGAGGGGATGTCACTTGTGTGTGGAGAGCCCCATCCCGCGGCCAAGTAGAGCTTCTGCAGCCCGGATCTGCGTGTGTTTTGTGGAAAAGCCACGGAGCATTTCTCCGATTTTTTTTTTTTAAGATATAGAAGACAACGATGATACAAAGGGAAAAGGCAAGCTAATATAGAATACAAAATAGTGACTAAAACGTTAGGCTAACTTGCTACATTTTAAGCTTCTGGTTTTGACTCATAAAGTAAAAGGTTAAAGTGTGAAAGAAGAGAAAATGAACATCGTTAGCTGGGATTCTTAGTCATTTTGTGGTTTCAGTCTATAGTGCTCCAACCAGAGTTTAAGCCCAACTTTTATTTCTATTCACATCTATATGCATATATATGAAATAAGTTCCCGTGCCTAATTGCAGATGTTATATTAATTCCCTGAGGTAATGGAGAAATCCCCCTCCTCGATGGGCTTATATTTTAAACTGCAAATATTAAAGCCTGGGAGGATGTGGCAGCGGCAGCACTGGGTGGCGGCTGTGCCGGCTCACCAGAGAGCAATCCCTGAGGAAGGACTTGGACCTACTCTTGTTTACAGCAAAAGAAAGAAAAATAAACTAGCAAAGGAACTTGACTTACATTGAGTCCTGCTCTTGGTATAAATTGGGAAACAAAAAGCCTGGACGGAGTTTTGAGCAACCTGGTCTAGTGGAAGGTGGAAGGTGTTCCTGCAGGGGACTGGATTATGTTACCTTTGGACTTACCCTCCAAACCAAACAATTCCACGATATTTCTCATGATTAAACATGATTAAAATACCTGTCACTTTATGAAAACACTTATTTATTATACAGGAACACTACTTCAGTATTTAATAATTCAGGCTTCGTGCAAGTCTATTTCAGGCCCAAGCACCTGAAGAAGTGTGTCATAAATGTTTAAGTACCATGACATATAGCTGAATCCCAAATTTAAAATTATTAGCAAGGAAATTCTGCTCTTGACAATGAAGCCAGCGGTGAATCCAATTAAGAATGGTTATGCAATCTTTTCATAAAGAATTTTTGTTTCTTCTGTGTTTGTTGGGTCAAATGTTGACACTTTCTAGCAAATTATCTCTGTCAAACTATACCAATATTATTATTGTCACTGTTGTATTGTCAGGCATATTCTGCTTCTCTCCCCTGCCCAGCTCACCCCATTCAGAGGCCTCTTTGCTTATGCTGCAGTATTTATGCAAAGTGTTACTATTTCACTCTTTCATCGTGGTGAGAACTGAACATTTGATTCTCAAATGTAGCTTTGAATATGTCAGCCCAATCCTTTATAATAATTAAATTCTCAAATGCTACGGCATCTACTAAGAATTGCAAGTTCATTAGCAATCTGAGAAACCTTTCCCCAATTCCAGCAAGCAGGCTTGGGAGTGTCATCCTCCAGACTTTTCATCTCCAAATTTGTTTGCATGTTAAAATAGCTTCTGAACCAAGCTAGTGACCAGATTTGAGTGTTTTTTCTTGTTTGTGTTACATAAAATTAATTTCCACTGTGTTACCTAATGAATAGCAAGGTTTTGCCTGAAAGTTCAGAAATCTGTCCTTTTTCATAGATAGATGGAAGAGGAATGCTCAGTGAAGGTAAACTTTGCACACTGCCAGACCAAACACAGTGGCTGGCACTGCGCTTTTTGCAGTGATGGTGGGAGTGTAGCTCAGGGTGCTTTTCCCAGCAGCAGAACGCTGTTGTGCAAGCACAGCAGAGGGAAGCTCTGGTGGACAGGTCAAAATGAGCATCTGCAGCAGAGGGGCATGGGGAAGGCAGGAACATGTGAGCTGGCTCTGCTGCTGGTAAAAGGAGCGCTGCTGGAGCACCCACTGAAGGAAAACATGGTTCACTGCAAAGGGATGAGCCCAGCAACAAGGAAAGACCATTCCCAAGATATTTCTGGCACTGTGCTTGGTTTGTTATGTTGAGAACACTCTGAGCCTCTGATCTGAGACATGAGCGACTCCTCTGCTTGAAATGGTTCTGTGCCTCATCGTGGCTCCAGATGAATTCACATTCAATAGAAGCCTTATTAAAGTGAGCATAAGAGCAATTTTCACCTAAGTTACAATTCTATTCAAGGAAGTAGAAATCTAAGGCCATAATTTGTGAGACGATTGTAGAGGCAGTATGAAAATGCTTCTTGTTTAACTTGCCTTGAAAATCTGGTGTTTGAACAAAACTGAGAAACTGATGCAAAGTAAAAAGAGACCAAGAGGAAGCTTGAAGCTGGCTTTGTCTTACCCTTTTATCTCAGTCTGACTAGTGTCCCAAAACCTCTGTAATCTACCCCAAAACCATTCAGGCTTCTTATTCCTGTCTAAGTCTGGCATGCTTTACTGTGCCAAGCATTCTGCCTCAAACTTGGACCCTAAAGGCGTCAAGGATGAAGCTCTGCTTAGTGGCCAGGTTCTGACACTATGAGACAAGGGAGAAGAGTTTCTTACCAGCAGGAATTAGCTATCAGGACAGGGAAGGAAGAAATAAAAAAAAAATTTTTTTTAAGGATGAAAATACTTTTCTGTTCCTAACAAAGGGGAAAAGAGAAAAGCTTGTTTATATAAAAAAGAAACACAGCAAAAACTTTTTTTGTCTCTCTTACATCCCTAAAAATTATCCTGAATAAAGCCTGGATTTCCACAAGATAGTCCTAAAGTCTTATTATGTAGCTCCAGGGTCATTTGGATTATGTAATTGCCCCTTAACAATGGTTTTTACAGCTCTAACATCCACACTACCCAAATTCCAGTCCCTGAAAAGTCAGATAATGTAGTTTGTCTTGTTCCCCTTGATTCCCACTGCAGTGAGTGGAGAACAACCAAGCTTAAGTGCTTGCAGAAGGGTCTGGCTCTGAGGCACCCTCTGGAAGGTCCTGTCCTCTGTCACTGGTGCCTGGAGCACAGTCAGCATCTGAAATGCCTCATGAAGTTCCAGTGTCTCTCTTTGTCTCCCATGGACATTAATAAAGGACATCCCAGCCCCAAAATAGGAATGGAGCATGAGTTATGTTAAAGGAGGCACTGCAAAAATCCCTCACCTCCCCCTGCACAGGCAGCAGTGTTAATGAGAGGGAAAATTCAGCAGCTGCTTCACAGGAGAGAGAGTTCAACAATAGCTCAGCACTGTGGGCTTTGCTTTTTAAGCCAGCATGTACAGAGTCTGACAGAGCTATTTCAGAGCACCAATTGATTGAAAACTGTGAAAGGTATTTCACTAGAAAATGTCAGCTCAACAAAATCTACTGCTACATGAGAAGGCTATTTTTAGAATATTGTCAAAAGAGTTAATTATCAGACCTACCTAGGGAACTTGGATTTCTTAATGCTGTTGTTCTAATAAGTGCCTTAATTTGCCTGAACTCCCCACTTGTAATGACTCTGTTCTTAGAAAGCTATGACTTCTCTTTTTTTTTTCTTTTTTACTTACTTACTTTTGATTTGAAGATAAAAAGATATTTCATCAGATCTCCCTTTCAAGCAAAAACTTTTATGTTTTAACAAGCTCTGCTGCCTGTAACATTGCATCTAAGGTACTACTCAAATCAATTCCTTTTCCTTGCATGGCCAGAGACTTAGTTTATTAAAACTTTCAAAGTGTTCAAAATGTGTTCTGAATATCTTGGAATAAAACTGTTGCTCTTTCTATTGGGGGTATTTGCAGATATAGCTGCAAATAATAATAATAATAATAATAATAGGATGTAAGTTCAAGTGGTTTTATGGCTCTGATAAATATTTGCTTCTGCACTGAACTAATTTTTTTCCAAAGTGAAAGCATGTGCCCTTAATTTTCAAGAAGATTCTGTACCTTAAGCCTGCTCCAGTGTTCCCTGCTGGTTTGGGTGCTGGGCCAGTGCTACCCTTAAAAACCAGCCCCTTCCCCTTCACATGCTACCTGTACTAAAGGCTGATACAAGTGATCTCACAGAGGAGAGAAGGGAACTTTCTGACAGTTCTTTCTGACAGTTCAAAATAATCTATTTTGTACTCCTTCTAGAAGTTTAAAGTCCTGCTAAAAGTATTTCTGAGAGAGCCTTGGATATCTGTCTGATAGCATTTTTGTTTTACCATGGAAACACACATGCTATAAAACACCTTTCTAGGCTTTGAAAAACCTTCATTCCATGCACTTCTAGCATGAGAGATTAATTTTACTATTTACTTTTGATAATGCAGGAAATCACAGAAGAAAAATATTTGTCTATACTTCATAGGCTTAAGTGAATTTTGTTTTATTTATACCTTTTTTCTTTTTTAATATCATGACAGAACCAAAATATCATCTTTTTTGTGAGCCGCTACTGGAAATTATTTGGAGCTTAATTTTCTCCTTTTTAAAGCAAAAGGTTATTTTGATTGCATACCATCCAACTTTCCCATTAAAAAAATACACAAAAAAAATTGAATTGTAGAGAAAAATCTCCAGTTTCATAAACAGTATTGTCATGAGCAGCTGGCATTGTTTGGTAACAACAACCACAACAACCACAAATAATAAAATTTTTCCCTTCATCTTTGCTAATCAGTTATTTGCCCTTCAGCTGCCAAACTTTGCTGCATGTGTTAGTTCAGCTGTTGTCAAATGCTCTATCCTGGCACGTAAATATATTCTCTTGAGCAAATAAAGCTGCTCTGACTGTTGGTCTGAGAAGATAGGAGGCTGCCTTTGATCACAGCGTGGCTGTTTCATAAAGGTCAGAATAAAAAGAAAGTGTGAGAATTCAGCAGTTTTCCTCTCAGCTCTGTGGAAGTGTTTAATCACCCCAACATTGCAGGCTGCAGCTATTCTGCTTTTCCAGCTTCTGTTTGCAGTCAGTCAGAGGCTGTGATTTGAAAATGCAGAGTTCTCTTTTGTCCTGCTAATAAGACCACAAGGCTCATCTGAGGTGTATCAGGATATAGCTACAGGCATAAAGAGTAGCCCAGTTTACAGTCCTGAACTAATAACAATTTTCACTGGTAACATCAAGCAGCATTTTTTGCTCTTGTTCCTTGGTTACACCTCTTTCAATCCCCTGTGCAACAAGAATCTCACAAATACTTTGGTGTTGCACACATGCAATTTTCCATGTTTTCACAGCCATTCTTTATGTTATTTTTTTAATAAGTGGCCATCAAATGACATCATGGTTTCTCCTTTTCAGCTTGTGTGCTGTTCTTGGCACGAAGATGAACAGAAAAGGCTGGAGAGATGTGCTGGCCATGCTCCTTGGGACAGGTTGTTTCCAGGATGCTCCCCAGCACCTCACTGCATGCTGGAAGGACTTCTTGGTAATCATCTGCAACTAGGAGGTAGATCTCCTCCTTCTTCCCTTCCTGACCATTAGAAAATTATCTCTCCTCCTGTCATGCCTCTTCTAAAGTACTTGATTGTCCCACATAGGAATACTCTGGAGAATATGATGAGGAACCAGAACACTTAATGTAGCCATGATATTTTCTGAAAAATCCTTTCCTTAGGATTTTTATCTCCTGAGAAGCTGACAGGCCTCAGGAACAAAATGTAAACAATGATTATCTGCTGCTGTGGAATGCAGCAGGTACATCTGTGATTGGTCTCATGTGCTTGCTTGTTATTAATGGCCAATCACAGTCAGCTGGCTCAGACTCTCTGTCCAAGACACAAGCTTTTGTTATCATTCTTTTTCTATTCTTAGCTAGCCTTCTGATGAAATCCTTTCTTCTATTCTTTTAGTATAGTTTTAATATAATATACATCATAAAATAATAAATCAAGCCTTCTGAAACATGGAGTCGTCATTCTCATCTCTTCCCTCATCCTAAGACCCCTGTGAACACCATCACAACTTAAGGCCTCCCAGTTGTTGTTTTATGGATATCTTGGATAGCAGGTAACTTGTTGCTGCCCAGTCACATTGAAATTTCTCTTACCTCAATCAGACTAAGGTAACATGCAAGTGGCATTATTTGTTTGCAACATCCAAAATGGACAACAGTTACAAATGTCTATGAAAGGTGATGACGCGTAATTGACTCTTAGTGAGAATTGAAATAATTAGAAATGTCTCTCTCCTTTTTACTTGTTTGTCACACCTGGGGCCATATACTTTGGCATGTATTATACAATGTCTCTCCATGACTGAGATTTTATAGGTTGCTTTAGTATTTCACCTTAAAATGGATTTATTTTTCTCAAGGAGGAGATAAAGTTATTGTATTTATCAATTAAAAGACCCCAAACAAATTGTTCTTTTCATTTGCTAATACCAGTGTTACCCTGTTAAAATTTCAGCTGTGTTTCTCTTGTGTTTGACCCCCTGTTACAGTGAGAGATAATAATGATCTCTCCTCCTCCCTCCATTTTTAACTGAAGAGTCTCAGGTTTAGTACCAAGGGTGAAACCCTGAATCTTGTACAAACATATAAATGAGAGATCTCATTACCAGCTTTTTTGAGGTGAGTCATGTTGGTAATTAGCCTCTCTGAGGAACTTCAGACTGAGAGAAGCTGGCTGGCTCTTTCCCTTCAAGCTCACTAGAAGCACCTCTTCAAATATTTATGTAGATAGATTTTCAATGACTAATTGGACACACAGTTATACTGAGACCATAATAATTATGGCAGTAAATAAAGCTTCTCACTGAAGTAAAACAGTACATTTTGGGGATTCATTAAGTCAAATAACCAAGCAATAGTTTGTGAAGCTGACTGAGGCAAAAGTGAGTGGATTACAAGGAAAATGGTCCAACACTGTCCTGTTTTATTTTAAAGGCCTAGGCACAGTGATCAGTTTCTGCTTTGAAGACAAATGTGTGACTACTCTTTGTGCCTTGGCAGGCATGACAGGCACCCTCTGCCAGGGGTATCTGATGAATCAGGCAAATTGAGGAATGGGAAGGGAGGTTGTGTTTCCCCACATATTAGACACAGCATGGCTGCATTAGAGAAGAAATGATCTTGTGCTGTGTGAAACAAGACTGCAGAGGACAGGACTGGCATTGTCCAGTATACACATTTACACTCTGCTGTGGGCTTTGATGTGAATGTGAACAGCACAATTATCTTGCTAGTTGTTATTCAGTTTGTTTTGTTTGTTTTTTTTTATTTATTTGCGAAAGAGATTTTGTCCTCTCTGAGCTTCGTCTGTTAGGAGAGCTCTTGCAGTTGTCAGGCAATCTGTGTTTGTGCTCATCCTGGTGGCAAAAGTTTGCCAAGGAAATGAATTCACCCTTTATCAATGAGCAGCATTTGTTGGTAATGATGCCTTAAGTTTTAGCTTTCACATTTTTCAGATTCTTTACTGCCTTAGTGTATGATTCTGAACTTCATATGAAGTGTTAGCAAGTTCTCTTCACAGTTTAGTCAGACAAAACAGTCATTTTCCAGCCTGAGAACCAAGGACACCATTGCAGCTTAAGGCCCAAAAAGTACAAACAATGGAGGACTGAGGAGAGCAATCTGTGAGGATGGGACTTCATAACCTGAAGCTGTAATGGGACAATTAACCCCAACGTGAAAATGAGCCAAAACTTATAAAAGTGTGAAAACTTGTGACTCGAGGAACATCTTAGGTAGAGCCACAGCCAGGCTCTTGTACTGCCCAAGGTGTATCCTTTGAAGGCCTTTTAATAAATACCTACTTTATTCCTTTAACACTGTCTAGCCTCTGTTCTAGGTAGCCCTCTAGGCATCAGTAGGGTCTGGTGAACACAAAATAAATAGTACATGAGCTTATTCAAATTGTCTGTGGTCTCTTTTTTCCTCCCTAGCAATGCCTCTAATACTTGTTTGCTGCCTTTATTTCCTACCAGTCAACTCCAGAGTTGTTAAACCAATATTTTTTTAAATCTTTTTCTCAACACTCTTTAAATAAAACTAAATAAAATTGTTTTAAGAACAACAGAGTAAGAAATCATTGTTAGAGACAAGTATTAGAAAGGAATATGTCTGCATTTAGGTTTTGAATGTAGATGTAAGTGAATGCTTATCAAGGGGTGCTTGTCCCCAAATACAAGGTCTTAAAAACCAAGGGACAACAAAGAAAAGGCAAGCACAAGGTAACTTTTATTGGAGGGAAAAAGGGAGTTACCAGACAGGGGATGTGTAGTTGTGTTGCTATAGGACATGAAATGAACAACACACACATGTTGAAACGTCCAAGGCAAAAAAGCGTAGCTTATTTCTAACTCCAGTGTTTATAGACTTTCAAAATTAACTGTGGATTGGAGGATAAAATTGCCACTTCTCTAGCCATACTGGTCCATCAAATTTCTCCTCCTCCAGAAAGGAATGCAAAGCAAACATTATTTACGCAAAAGTGCGTGAGAAACTCCATTAAAAAAATGCAAACATCAGAAGGCTTAGAAGAATTTAGAAGAACAGGGCAACAGAGGTGTGCAAGCTGAGTCATGGAGCTTCTGGTACAGGAACTACAAAAACATTGGGGAAGTGAGACTGGTAAGGAGAATAAGGAAATGAAGTGAGAAGATAGCCACTATTCCGATGTTAGTGTGTGAGGAATGGGTGCTGGTTAAATTGCCTTGTTTCTGTCACACACTCTCTGATTCATGACCGTGCAGGTAGCTCAGGCACAGCCATCAGTCCCCAGAGAGAGCTCTGCGTGTCTGCAGCCTGGGCACACACACACAGCTCCTCTGCATCATCCTGGGGGAGGAAATTCACTCTTCAGGAAGGCCAGGACAAGGGCTGGGAATTACTGGTGTCTGCTGTAACCTTGCATGGTTTTCTGGTCGCCTTTTTAAAGGATTTCATTGCTACTTTTTGTGTCCCACGTGCATAATTTATCTGAAAGTGCTGTAAGGAAAAGAATCGTCACTAGGAAGAGAATGATATTCCTGTCAAAGAGAAAAATGCAGTGGGGATTTTTTTTCACTGTAATCAAGTCTGCTACATTAAATCACATGGATGGGAGAAGGAAAAGAAAAAAAATACTCTGAAACTGAGTGTAAATATTTTATTCTTAAAAGTAAATCTAAAGTTCAAGTAATAAGCACTTAGGTACACTATATTCTGTATTATTGTTTGATGCCTCATTTGGGAAATAACCCAAAAGAAAACATGTCTCTAGCTTGCAGTTTCTAGCTTGCAGTTTATGCACTGTGTTGCCAGTGATTATTTTTCAGGGCATGAAGCTCTCATGTTTATTATGCACCCTAAAGCTTAGGCATACATATCATATCCAGTGCTGCCTCTGCTGGTTCAGCAGCCCTGAGAGATGTTCTGTGAACTCCGTTAGGTTCACATGCTAAAAATAAATGGCAACTTTTAAAAATGAGCCTGGATGCAGTACCACTAGAAACTGTGATAAAGACATAAGACAAAAAGAAATTTGCCACATTCCTGACATTAAATGTATGTAAAAACCTGTTTAAAACTCATTTATGGGTAATTTGTTACCTAATGTCAGCAAGGATCTATCATTAACTGTACTGATTCAAGGCCAGGGTATTATGCATTCAAGGAAATATCCTGGGTCTCAAAAGCATCCTGTAATATGTGCTACTATCTCTGAGATGCAAATATAAGTTCACCACTGAAGAGGGTATTTTAAAGCTGTAAGGATTGATTTTTTTGATAGTGCTCTTCTATCAGATGAACAGGATTTGACAATAAATGAAAGAAAAACGAAAATCTAGTCTGGAGATCACCATCCAAATCCATCCCTCTTAAAACAGACACTGAAATGTGTTCAGGCTGCAGTTATGTATCTGGTACCATCTAAAGAGTAATTCAGAGCAGTCTCTTCTGGAAATAAATATAAAATGATTTAGTGCAAGAGTAAACACTTATGACCAATATGTAATATACACTTTATTTCTTAGTGATGTACTAGTGAAGTACCTGACAAACATATTAATAGAGTACAGTGAATCCATTCCTCTATGACTACTCCTACATTTTCCCAGTGTTGTTGAAATGCTGTGTGTTGGCTTGCTCTTAAAGGCACTAACAAAAAAAGTATTTTGATCAAACTGAAATTTCCTTTCAACTTGGCTTGCAGTATACCAGTTAAAATTCAGTGCACGTTTTAGTTTTTTGGAAGTGAAATGGTTTGATGCACATAAAATTATCTTATTTTGGCTTTTTAAAAGCTGTGGGTGGGTTCTTCAGTTAATTTCAAATTTGGGGGTGGAGGGGATGTATTTCCTGGTACTAGACCAAAACACAATGTAAAAAACTTAAAATCCTTTGGAAGTAGTATTACTCACATAACACTACATTTTGTATAAGGCAGGTCCCTGTGATTTTTAAAAGGAAAATTATTTTCCCTATTTTTATGCTCCCATCCCTCCTAAAAAAAAACCCCAAAAAATCAAAATCAAACCACAAAACAAACAAACAAAACTTTAAGACAAAACCCCAAAAACAAACAAATGCAAAACCCTGCACCAAACCCCAAAGCCCTAAAAGTTACAAACACCCTCTATATGGAGCAGAAGGTTGCTCAGCTCTGCAAGTTGATGTCCTGGAGACAGCAGGAAAGAATGCAAGATGCAGCAGCAGTGGTGGCCATCTGCCTTTGAAACACCTGGAAAGGCTTTAAATGATGACAATCCTCTTGATCATCTCACATCTATTAGGCAGAGATGATGTGCATTTATGAAGTGGAGGGATGTTTATTAGCAAAGCAAAATTTCTCATGGAATGACTGTCAGGTTCTTTCAACAAATTCTCCCTTCCCCACCCCTCTTTGCTGCCACAGGGAGAGAAATGAAGTTTTCATTTAGTTTCCTTTAAAACCTCATAGATGACATCCATGGGAGACAACCTGTGATTAATGAAGGCGCAGACTGGCACATGTCAGGGGCTGATTCTCCGCTGTGCGTGGCCCGTGGCAAAGCAGAACTGGAACAGAATCTTTATTAATGCAAAAGAATGGGCCTTCTCAAAAAAAATTACAAAACAAAGCTGTATGAAATTATCAGATATATTCCTTGACAAAAGTTTTATGGGTTATCAGTATGATTTTCAAACCAGCAAAAAAGAATAAAAGAGTACAGAAACAGAATTGACTTGTATGTTGCCTTGCTTGAAGAACTCTGCATATGTGGTCATATGTAACCTGCACTGCCTAGAAAGCTTTAGTGTTCTGGTAATATAATCACCTCACTGAGTGTATTTTTCTCTATTTTTCAAAATTTATGCTATGACTTTTACATAAAGGACAACCTACTATGTTTTCAGGGGAAAAACTGTTACTTATTGGAAAAAGAAAATAAAAAAAACAACAATAACAACAACCTCTATGGCCAAGACCTCTCAAAGATCATGGGTGTGTTCCACCCAGAAAGGTGATGCAGGCAGACTGAGAAGAGGAGAATATATTAAAAAGCTAAAGAAGAAGTGGCCCAACATGTACCGGTTAAGAAATAGGTACATCAACTGCAGTTAAGAGTCATATTTGTTGGGATTGGTTTTGTACCAATCCACTGGCCTCCCATCAAATAAATGTGTCATTAGGAAAGGAATAGAAAAGACATAAAGACATTTCAAATGTAATTTCACAAAGAAATAAGCAAAGGCAATGAAATTAGATACATTTTCATGTATTACTCAGGACTAGAATCTTAAACTCATATGTGACCAAATTTGAAATGTAAGATGGGGAACACAAAATGTATTTGTTCAACATTAAAAATAACTGGATCTGGGGAAGAATTGCTCATTGCTAGAAATATTTCAGTGAGCATTTGGTGGACAAATGTTAAAAGACACCATGGGCCCTCTTCAATTAGCATTTTAATTCTAGATAAACATAATATTCATTTGGCCTTTGGATTTCCAAATCAAAATCAGAGCAGAAGTGGGACAAAAGAAGGTGAATACACCCTGAATCAAGTGTGAAACTCTCCTTTGCCTTAACAAGGCTTCCTTTGGGCAGATTTTGTCTGCTGGCTCTTCATAAATGGAACAAGTACCCTCCAGTCCCACCCATGATCAGAGTGAGAGGCTGTGATGGTGCCCAAGCACCTTCCAAGTTCAGCTGTCACTGAGGTGCTCTGAATTTCCACACAGATTCTTGCAAATCTCCTTTCTTTTTTCTCTGGCCTGGGTCTGACACTTAGAGGTTCCCCAAATTAGTTATTTCTCAGGTTCTCTGCTCTGTGTCCATTCATTAAAGTTCACAGAAAGCTGGAGGCATGCAAGCCCCGGAAGCATGGATGCCTGAAACTGTTGGCTCAGTATCGCTGAAAAATACATTTTGTTGTTGTTAAACACAGGCCTTTGGACTTTCCTATTCACAGGATCTGCAAAATTTGTCTCCACAAAAAACAACAGAGATGTGGAAGGAATGTGATGCTGAATGCAAACCTTTCCCTTCTCAATTTATTAGGAGGAGGGGAACAACATTTCCTTACCCTGGACAGTACCTTGGGGCCATCTGTCTCTGAGTCACAGCACATATGCAGGCTGTGAATGCATCCAGCTCTATTTCTTTTGACACAAACCATTAACCAAAATTCAGTTCTTGTGCAGAATCCATTAGGAAATTAAATTGATGAGGGGCTTCTTTGGTGCAGTTGTCCTCTCTGAGGCAGGTAACATAGGTACAACACTTAATCACTACCTCACTGAAGAAATTAGAAAAACAGAAGGAAGAAGAAGCAACACCAGAAATGTTTTTTTCTCTGTACAAAGTGGTCGCCATTTTAATCAAAAATATTTCTGATTTCTTTTTTTTTTTTTTTTTTCTCAGATTGAAAGTGTTTTTCTGGCTCTTTCCATTGCTAAACCTCTCTCCATGATCTTTGAGAGGTCTTGGCCCTAGAGGTCTCAGCTGACTGGACACTGATAAATGTGTTCATGATTTTCAAGAAGGGCAGAAAGGAGGACCCTGGAAAAAATACAGGCCTGTCAGTCTCATTTCAGTGCCTGGTAAAGTTATGGAGAAGATTCTTCTGGGAGGTATTAAAAACACAGCAAAGACAATGCAGTCATTCATCACAGTCAGCACAGCTTCATGCAGGGAAAGTCCTACTTATCAAACCTGATTTTCTTTTATGACAAGGTAACCCACCTAACTGACCAAGGAAAACCAGTTGATGATGTAATATTTTTGGATTTCAGTAAGACTTTTTTTAGTGTCTCTCTCAGTATCCTGGACCAAATGTCCAGCCTCCAGCTGGAAAGCACCCCATGTGCTGGGTGAGCAGCTGACTCACAGATGGGGCACAAAGGGTTACAGTGAATGGGGGGACATCAGAGTGGGGAGCTGTCACTAAGGGGCTCCACAGGGCTCCATCCTCGGCCCTGTGCTCTTCAGTCTTCATAAAGGACTTGAACACCAGACTGGGAGGGACACTGAGCAAGTCTGCAGGTGATACAGAACTGGGAGGAGCTGCTGACTCCCTCAAAGGCAGGGAGGGCCTGCAGAGAGACCTCGACAGATGAGAGGCCTGGGCAGTCACCAACCATGTGAAACTCAACAAGGGAAAATCCTGGATTCTGCACTTGGGATGGGGCAACCCTGGATGTACAGACAGGCTGGGGAATGAAAGGTTGGAAAGCAGCACCAGGGAAAGGGACCTGGAGGTTCTGGTTGATGGAAAGTTGGGTGTGAGCCAGCAGGGCCCTGGCAGCCAGGAGGGACATCCCTGTCCTGGGGGCATCAGGGACAGCATGGCCAGCCAGGCAAGGGAGGGGATTGTCCTGCTCTGCTCCGGGGGGGCCTCACCTCGCGTGTGGGGGCAGTTTTGGGTGCCACAGTACAGAAGAGACATTAAGCTGTTAGAGAACATCCAAAGGAGGGCAACGAGGATGGAGAAGGGCCTTGAGGGGAAGCCGTGTGAGGAGGGGCTGAGGGCCCTTGGTCTGTTCAGCCTGGAGGAGGCTGAGGGGAACAGGAGGGGCAGGCACTGATCTCTGCTCTGTGGGGACAGTGACAGGACCCAGGGGAATGGCCTGGAGCTGTGTCAGGGGAGGTTTAGGTTGCGTATCAGGAAAAGATTCTGTGGCTGGGCACTGAACAGGCTCCCCAGGGCAGTGCTCACAGCACCAGCCTGGCAGAGCTCATGAAAATCTTGGGCAATGCTCTCAGGCACATGGTGTGACTCTTGGGCTGTCCTGTGCAGGGACAGGAGCTGAAATCCATGATCCCTGGGGTCCCTTCCAACTCAGCTTATTCTGTCATTCTGTTGTTCCTGTGTCTCTCTCACTGCTGTTTCTAGTCCTGTTTATTGGCTTGTTGATGCCTTGCTTTGATGAAGTCAAAGCTCTGCTCCCCTCTTCCTCCTGAGAAATCCCTTAAATTCCAAAGACAAAGAATAGCCTCAAGAAGTCCATTTAAACAGTGCCTTTCTGTTGATCTAATTGTAATCAAAGTGACAATGAAGAGGGCATTTAACTGTTTATTTATTTAGGTAGATGTGAGTTAAATCTGTGACCAACAAATTCAGTCAGGTAGCAAGGTTTGTGGTTTTGTCCAGTAGTCTGTCACCTGCAGGACATTATAATAATGGTAGTTGGCTTATAAAGACTGTATTGCTCTGCTGACAAAAAGCATACAACCAATCCTATGCTTTAAGTGAAGCTCAAAGACAGGATTTTCTTTTGATGGAAGGCTATTTCAGTTTGCCAAGAAATCTTTCATACATGATTTGAGGTGTCGCTAAAGATTAAAACTCCAAAATTTGTTCAGGTAGTAATTTAACTTTAATTTTTACCCCAAAGATGAAAGAGAGAATTCTCTTTTAAAATGAAGAAGTTTCGATAAAGAGCTAAACCACTACTGATAGTTTATGACTTGAATGTGGACTGGGTTTTTTTTTTCCAATTAATAAGACTTTCTTTAAAAAATAAAACCATGAAATTTGAGTAGTTCACGTTAGAGATGAGCACAAGAGCTGAAGAAACCAGGTCAGGTCAAAGACTTTCTGTCAATGAAGATGTAGTGATTAATCTCATATTCTCAGAATTCTGTTATCTAACCACAGTTTGATTGCCTCCTACACTTTGGACTGATTTATCAGGTCTGTCTGCATGACAAATGGTTGCTGTGCCAGACCTTTGATCAACCCTCCTTTAACCAAAGCAGTGAAGAAAATCAGAGGAAGGGGGCAACGTTTCTGTAGAAACTGCTACCAAAAAACAACAGTTCACCACTTTATCAAGTGACATTTCTCCCTATAAGTCCAGCCATTTCAGGAGCAAACAGGAGGAAGCTGTCAGGTAGTCCACCTACATGAGTCAGAAAATTAATGACTTTGCATCAGAGGCTATTTTCAACCAACTTGTAATGAGACAGGGCCAAGTCCCTGCATCTCAGAACTGTGCTGCCTGTTCAAATACTCTAATTGACTCATTAAGTCTGACCACACAGGGCTTGTCATCAGCTCCAGAGAGACATTAGTGAGTGCACCTGAGTGATGATCCTCTCCCAAAACATGATGGAGGGCAATGCACTCATCACCAGAGCTCACTCAGCCTTGCATCAGGGTGAAGACAAAATGGCAAAGCTTTCACGGGCTGTGGAAATGATCACAGTTCAAAACAGATATTCCCTGTCCTCCCCAGGAAAAGACAGATGTGCAGATGACAGCATTGCATAGGTTATCTGTACCAACTCTATACAAAGGTACAGCTGGACAAAATTCCTTACCAGGAAATTTGCTCAGAATAGACTTTGAATATTGGTGATACAGCACTGATTCCCCACAGGCAGCTGAAGGAAGATGGAAAACTTTTGTGTCTGTAAAGTGGTACTGAGGACTGACTACCATTTCTAACACTAAAAAGAACATGGAAGCACTTAGAGAAAATACCCAGCAGCTGAGGATGAATTGTTATCAGGACTGGATTCTTACTTTTATTTGTAAGACCCAGGGAGTAGGAATGTGAGTGGAGTCTCACCATAGCACAGGGAGTTTAAGGAGGCATCCTGCTGTGACAGATTTATAGCTCCCCAATCAGAGGAAATCTGGGTAACGCTGTTATGTGCTTCCCTGAGTGGAGCAGGCAGTGACAAACCAGCTCTGACTGCTGCTGCAGATTCAGAGCAGCTCTCTTCTGCACCCTCATTTCTCAGCTATGTTTGGGGCAGCTACTGGCACTGAACAAGCCAACTTTTCTGTCTGGAGTGTCTGGAAAGTAGACTCTTGTAAGCCATGTATGGAGGATAATGCTTTTCCCCCACTTTCCACCCCTTCCCTCCTGCCCCCAAATAATCCCTATTAGTAGTTCAAACTTGGCAAGAATGTACCTATCCAAATTAAAATAATTATTTTGTATCTTCTGATAGCACATCTCAAAATCCTTTTCATGCCAAAGAAGGTACTTTTAAGTTGCATCTAATTTAGTAATTATTTTAATTTTACATCCACTACCACTTTGCTGCAGAACAAAACATCAGGGAAGACAATAGTCCTTTACAGGGGATGTAAAAAGTGATACAGCAGCTTTTCTTCATGGATTTTGTAATGCTAAGCAGTTCTTCTGCACGAAAAGGTGGAGGATATTGCTGTTGATGAAAGACTGGTTGTTATGGATCATCTGCTGCATTGATGCTGACCAAGTAGAAACTTCAGAGACTGCAACAGAATTTCTGTAATTCACCTCTCCCTTGCTGCCATCACATGTGTGGATCTCTGCTCCTAAATGCGACAGGTTGTGTACTTGGGTTTGTGAGCTCTGTGTATGCTAAAGGTCTATGTACATTTAAAGTGGAATCAAACTGAAAGTTTCTTTAGCATAAAAAATAATTTATAGTGTTATAAATATAGCCATACACATAATAGGGCACAGTATATAACAAAGCATGGTCTATTTCCTTTGCAGCGTGTAAAAGAATCTTGCATGTGAAACTTGTAAACCACTGCATCTCAACTCATCTAATGAACTTAATTTCCCTCTATCTGCAACAAAGCTGCTCATGTCCCAAAAAATGTGTAAAAGGTATTCATCCTGTATATATATATTTCTGCTCAGTCAGGCTTGGAGTTGATGTAGTATCTTTCATTTTTCTGAGCAAATGAGATAAATGTAAATAAGACAGTCACCTGCCCAGCTGGGTCTATGAACATCCTGTGGTTTGACAATTCTGTACTAATGTGCATTGTGCATATGGCGATACAAAGTTTTGGCCTGGCAAACTTTCAAAACTCAATAGCAATTTTTTTTGTTTCCTTTTGAAGTTCCCAAGCTTCTAAAAATGTATTTCATTGACAATATTCTGCTGTCACTTTAGAATAACTTCTTGGTTTCCAGTGGTATAGATTTTATCATATGGCTTTGTTTCAGGCAGCCAGCAATATCTGGGTATTAATGTTTGTGTTCAATTGATTAGAGAAAAGTTCTTTCTAATACTGTTGGGGTTTAGAGTTTTTTTGGTTGGTTTTTTTTTAATGTGTATTAATAAGGCCGCTGGTGTACAACCTGCTGGCTTTAAGGAGAGTGATGAGGAACATAACATGGTACAGGAAAATCATAAGACTCTTTTAAGAAAATGTACATCATAAAACTCCAAGAAAACAGTATTGAGGAAGAGAGTAGAAAGTTTTTTGCAGCAGGAGAAAAAAACATACCAGTGTTCCTTGAAATAGATTGGCCAATTTGTTTTTTATGTGGAAAGGGAAAAATAGATATATGTGTCCAGGTATGCATTTATTTTACTAAAGCAAAAAACATGAAGGCTTTCTAAATTGCTGGGAACTTGGAGGTGAAAAGTTTAGAGTTTCCTGTAGTCTGCTCATGCAGCCCAACAGGCTGCATAATAACTTTTGGCACCCTCATTAAGCACGCTGAGCTAGCAATAAATTATGGAACAGGTTGCCCGGAGAAGATGTGGATGCCTCATCCATGGGTATGTTTAAGATCAGGTTGGATGCAGCTCTGAGCACCCTGGTGAGGTGGAAAGTGTCCCTGTCCATGATAGGAATGAGACAATCTTTAAGGTCATTTCCAACACAAACCATTCTGTGATTCTATGATTAGAATAAACATATGGGGTGAGATTTTTCATCCCTTAAAATGACAGTGTTATGTACTCACCTCTGTGCCCATTTCATCAGGGATGAAATTCTGCAACAGTCCTGCCTATTCAACTTTGCACTTTAGTAAATGCTGTAGAAATTGTTGCTTTTTAGCCTGCCAGTCCCCTGGCTCTGTTCCCAGGATCTGGCGATATGGTGACTGTCACATCTGCCCTTATCTCAGCTCCATGACCTCTTTAGACATGAAAATGCTGTGTAAGATATCATTTTTCTTTGAAAAGAACTTCTAGGGAGAATCAGATGCAAACAAGTACAAAGACAGCCTGGTGAGAAAAAGCAAATGCCAAAAAAGCTGGGAGCATGCATTACTTCAAAAGCACATTGTCAACACACTATCTCAGTAAGTCTAGTATGTTGACAGGTAGAAAATCCCTCTCAGTTTACAGGCAATTGAACAATTATTTTTCAAGGAATGACAAGCTACTGAACTGCATGATGTTCTGCAAGAAAAAAAAAAGCACTAACCTGAAGGCAATGCTGAAAAAGGGGCTGCAAGGGAACAGAGTGTGACAGATTGCAGGAGACTATATAGCAGGGGAAAAGGAAACTTTCTGGATCATAACTCCCAACTCTGGATACAAGAGGAAAACATGATGTTGAAGCAATGCATCACATAATCAGGACCCCCATCTCATTCCAGAATATTGAATATTTTGTGTTCTGACTGGAAACCAGGTTTAGCTGCATCTTCTGAAAGTTTGGGGGGGGGGGGGTGGTTTATGGAAATAATTATCTTAAAAATGAAAGCATTATCTTTGCATCTCAATTTATTGACTGATGAGACTGAATGCTAAAACCCACAAAATCATGCTGTGATTGACCAGTAGATAAAAAGCTCTTGGCTTCTGGCATGATAGACTATCTCTATAAAAGTAGTTATTGGTAATGAGTTATAATTCTAAACAATATTTCATCATAAAATTTTCAATTATCTGTCCTGGGTACAGGACCAGTTCTTGTGAAAGAATTTAGGAACATGTTCTCTACCAAGCCAAGTCAATATGAAAATTCTTGCATCCCTGACTGAGGCATTGCCAGTCTCTCTTGGGCCATACTGGAAAATGAGTCAGAGAAAAGGTCCAGGATTAAAATAAAAATTAGAAAAAAAAATTGCTTATTTTTCACATGTGCCTTGCATGGAAGTCCAGCTGAGAAGTGCTGCCAATACAGATTTTTTTTTGTTCCAAGAGACATGAAAAAGATACACCCTGTAAAACTAGAGGGAAAAGCACTCTCTGGTGACTCCTTTAACATCAACATGTTGAAGTGCTTTTTGCATCCAGAAAGTGCCTCTTGCATCCAGAGATGATGGTGGTAATGCCCCAAACCATGCATCATCAACATGCTGAATACCATGCAGCATCAACAGGAAGACTCATGTGCAGCACTCCTTTCCATGTAAGATCACCTTAAGTCACCTTAATTAGATGCATATGATGTCCAGCTGGAAGTTTGATGTGCTGGCAATTTGTAAAATTAGAAGGACAAAAAAGATGAGCAGGTGAAAAAAAGGAAATATGTTAAAAAAGACCAAGAAATGTCAAAGAAACAACCCCCAAATAAGCAATAATCTTTCCAATATGGAACAATCTGGAATGAACTGTTGACATCCTATGTTGGAGGCATTTAAAAGTGAAAAGCAGTGAAATAAAACATTACTCTTTTATGGCTGCTTCTCCTAATTTGTGTTTTAAAATGTTCTCACTCATATTTTTATTAATTTTTTTTTTAAACAGACCCTTTGCAAATTCCACTCAAAGACCCTTAATAGCCCTGTCAGTGCAATATTAACTCCAGAGTTTGGCACCCTTGGCAGTAAGGATGAATATGAAAACAGAGTCCTCACTATGGGCTACTCCTGCCTCTTAGTGAGATTTGTGAGGTTGAGAAGGGTTCCTAAGAGCATTAGGGATACATGAAAGAAGAAAGACAGGGGATTAGCCAGAGAGAATGCAAGGATAAGGTTTGTCAAGTAATGAGGCAGATGACTCTCAGGAATACTGCAGAGCTTCATATAATTCTGACAGGGAAGGGCAGAAGCAGGAGTTTAAGAAGTGTGTCACCACTTCCCACCTCCCAGCCCAGCTGAGAAACCCCCAAAAAATAATGAGCAGATTTAAAATTAAAACATGCTGCCAAGGACCTGAACTGGGAACAACTTGTAGGCTTTATATAAATCCTCTTAAGACCTTAGCAGAAAGTAGAACTTAAAAGTCTGGAAATATCATATGTGAGGATTTTTTTTTTCTCTCACTTCAATCCTGAACTCTTTCAGGTTCAAAAGACTTCACTTTTCAAGGGGAGTATTGGGCAAGTGGAGAGGTATGAAAATGATCATAATATCTGGTATCCTTTAAAACACAATTGTTCAATGTAGTTGAAATAGTGAATATGCCTTAAGTCTTAGTGAGTCAGGATGCTTATTGATTAATGTGTTGGACTGTTGGTTACTATATCTTTTTTCTGCCTTTTTTAATATTATTAAAACAAGTCTATGTTGACACGGTCAAAAAGCAGAAAAATGTGAGAAAAAAAAATATTTTTCAAGTATGAAAACGGAAAATTCAGTGTGAAAATCAAAATATTTTCTAGCATTATTACCTTGAAATTTTTCTTGCTCTGTGATGTTGGAAAGGTAAGGACTTCCATAGAACCACTTAATTTAAAGGAACAAACTAATTATAGTTAGAAGGTAGAGCAGCCCTCATCTATCCTAGCATCTCCTGGAAGTATCCCAGAATCCAGCATCCTCCTGATAGCACAGCTCTCTCAAAGTCCATCACCTGGAGATAGAATTTAGCTCATGTTCCATTAGGAATTTCACTATGAATATCACCTGTGAATTTTTCTAAAAATCTAGCACTAGTTTCTATTTATCAAATCCATGTATGTGGATGTATGAAAAAATAGAGAATTAATTATGTTCCATCATTGACAGAAACTTCAGGTTAAAGAATGGGTTTTTGTTTCCTCAAAGGCTTGTCCTATTTGAAATTTCTGGAGATGTAACTTTGGAAACAGCCTTGAGGTGAAAATTTATCTTAATTTTTCAGGAGACTCATCAGCTTAAGAAGAAAAGGGATGGAAAAAGGCTCTGGATTCACAGGACAGTTCTGACCCCTCCCTCCAGCTCCAGGTTGTCTCAGACCTTGTGTGATGTAGATTAATCTCCAGACAAAACCCCAGTGAAAAAGTCTGGCAGCTCAGTGAGATTCACAGAAGTAACATTCCCATATAGTGAAGGAATGAGCACATTTTTACTGACCCAGCTGCTGAACAGGCAGCCCCAAGCACATAAAGATTTCAGAGACCTCCAGAGCTCCTGCAAGAGAGAGGAGATGTGTGTTTTCCCCATAAAAACTGCAGTACCATGAAGGGCAGGGTGTACAGAGAGAACGTTTTGGAGAGTTACCAGAGCCCCATTTTGCATAGCTTTGCTTATGGTCTCTTACATTCTATATTGTCAATAAGAAAACTGTGCTTTCCTTGGAAAAGACAATGGGAAATGACACAAGAAACTCTGAAAAGATTGCTGTATCCTACTTCTGCAATGAGCAGAGTGTTGTGTTCAACCAAGGATCACATTTCTGTGACTGTAAAAGAGCTCTTTCCTGCACCACTAAATTCTTTAGTGCCTGTTCAGGAGTAGAGTGAAAAAAGTGAAGCAGAAACCTGAGACTGGCAGCTATTTGGATGCTTCTGGCTGAGAATATTGCCTTCAAAACCCCCTTCATGCCCCTGTTAACCATTCCTCTGACTCCCCCTGGCTAGTCTTTTTCTGCTGAGATCTATTTTCCAAATTCAGTAAGTTGTTATTATGGGAAACTTATACAGTCTTTGCTATGATAGTGCTGGTCCAATAATGCAAACATAATACAATAGAATTTTAAAATTAGTGTTTAATGGATAACCATTCCAGTCTGTATTAATTCATAGTGCAGGCAATATTTTATTATAGACAATGTTAAAATAGAGGGGGAAGACATAGGTTTTTCTGTTGTAAAGATATAAGAAAATAAACTGTATTTGTACCATGTTTGTTTTATTTCCTCTATTCTTTCTGTATTTTTTTTTTGTTTCAACTGCCACCACTCAGTGGTACTCATATAACTCACACTCTCATCTATGTATTTGCAAGATATGTAGGCAATAAAACATTTTATAAGCAAGTTTTACATCAAAATGAAAAGGAAAAATAGGAAGGAACTGTTTCTTTGCAGTGAGAAAGTGGGAAAGTTAGGAAGGTAGCAGAAATTAAATTGCTTTCTAAGGTTTCAAGTCAGGTTTCTTCCTAAACTTCTGAAAATCCACTCCAGACCTGCCAGTGAACATGTCAGAAGTGACCATATGAACATTAGGGTTATTATGGGAATGTGTTGGCACGAGCTGGAAGCTGACAATGAATTCAGACAAATGAGGAAATATACAGGTGAAGAAAAAGACAACCTTCTAAAAATTCCCTTGAAGCACTACTCCTGTATGATATTATTTTTACTTTTGGCTCTCTGGAGCTTTGAGAAGAAAACACCATCTGCTAAGAGCATAAATGGAGCAGTGAAATAAAGCTGTATCTGGAAAACAAAAACCATATTCTGTAGTTGTGCTTGTCTTCAAACAGTTTCTCTGATGCTTTCAGCTTCCCCTTAAAATTATTTCCATAATAATTCCATGCAACAATTGGCTGCTCCAGAGACCTCACAGTCATTCTCCCATTGCCTTTCTCTTATCACTTAAATAAAAATGAATCTGTGTGTTGCTGGATTTTCCCTCACAGGTTTGCAAATCACCAGAGAGGTAGATAGCCTCTATCTGCCATTTTTTTGGGTGCATGTTTTCCCTGTCTTCTGGAGAAAGATAATTTCTCAGGCAAAGTGGAAGATATGGCACACTGCTTTTATTTATGGACGTTGCTTATGTTGTGTATACTTGCAGAGGCAAAGTTTAATAAATGGCAATTACAAGATGTATTTCTTATACATAAGGCAAATAAGAGTTGCCAGAGAATTAAATGCTTCCTTCATGTTAAGAATAGAAAACTGGTAGGCAGTTGTCTGTTGCTCACTGACCCATGATAATTTAACTGGCTAATAGCGATGCTTTTGCCTCAAGGACTGTTCTTGAATGCCACATTTAATTGCTGTGGCAAACTATGGATAGCCCAGAAATGCCCCAAGGCCTGCTATGTGCACTGCTCCAAACACACACAGTTCTATTCACTCCGATACATCAAACTCAGGAGGCCAGCCTCACCCACCCTTCTCCTCTTCTTGTCCTTTATAACACTTTCTGGTGATTTTTTTAATCTTTGGATTGTTTTCTGGACACACTTTTTCCCTTCCCATAGCCTGCCTGTTATTCTCCAGCACTGTTTTCTCACCAGTAATACCTGAAGTGATACGGAGCAGCGGTGCTTTGGGAGTACGTGTTGTTTTTTTCAGCAGTAGAGATTTTGAGACTTTTTTTAGTTTTGTTTCCTTACTCTCCTCCTTCACTAACTCTGTTCATCTGGCCATCACTGATTTCAGTTTGAGAAGGAAATCTGTAGGATAATATGATCTCCCATTCTCTCCTCCTGAACCCTGCCTGAAACAGTAAGCCCTAGCTGTTTGGAAAACAATGTTATAACTCCACTTTCCTCAAATTCTTTTTCTTTTATCTTCACTCTTTGCAGAAGTCTGAGACATGCTCTCAACTAATGCTGCCATGGCATTGTCTCAGACCGGATCTGGTGTTCTCCCAAGGAGGTGAGTGAGCAGCTCTTTTCCTGAAATCTAAAGGTGCACCACTGACACCCTTCTCCATCATGGACATTTCAAATGAGTAGAGAAGAACACTTAAACCATCAGAGAGATTTCACTGAGCAAGGGTCAGTCCAACATCTGCCTTGTGTACACTTGCCTGGATAAACATTGATATCTTCAGCACTGATGGATTCTGATGCTGCCATTATAATTTCATGTATTTTACAAACAAGGAGCTCATAATGCAGGGATTAGCAGGGCATATGGATTTTTTTTCTTTTTGATGCAGGTGGTTAATCCTCCTTTTTCTGGATTTTTTTATTTAGCTGATCCTTCTCTGCTTAGCCAACATATATTTTCCATAAAAAGTTTTTTATCTTCCCTACCCTGGAATTATAAAATTTCTGAATAGTTTAGGCAGAACTATTTATAATAATGTAAAACACTCAAACTGTTTAAGGCACTCTTACAGACTGCTTACTTTTCTGGGCAATATGTTAGGTTTTCAAAAATATTGTAGGCATTTCAATTTCATGACAAATCCTAAGATTTTCAATCCTGTCTTTGGAAAACAAAAAGTATTTCACTTAATATTTTTAGAAAGCTTTATTTTAATAGAAAAAAGCTCTAGGTTGTAGTCCTTTCTAAAATGTGTCAAAATAAAAATCTAGCAAAGGCATGATAATAGACAAAACTTTGTTGCTTTGTTGTTTAGTGTCATACACTCCATTATCCATTCCCTTATGGCATATGCATTAAAATATCTGCTTATTTTTGTAATTCAATCTAATTATACAACCGCTTCCTAGGAAATGTTTTCCTAGGAAAATTACAATTTACACTGAGTAAATTGTTATGGAAAGCAATTGTTGGCTGTCACCAGTATTTCTGTCCTTGGTGCTGTTTTACATTCTTGTCTACAAACAGAATTTGTAAGTGAAATAATGTAAGGGAATCTTCCTGTGCAAAAACATGTACTAATCCAAGAAATGAGAAAATGTCAGACTTCTGGTATTATATTTGGCTTCTGCTGTTTTAACTTTTTACCCTTGTATTTAAACATGACCTGACTTACCTGATGATACTGATCTCAGGCTTAGCAAAAAGACAGAATGGGTTTAATAGGATTTGAATGTTTGAATGTGTTGGGGGTTTTTAAAGTAGGTGTGTCTGCAAGTAGGGGGAAATGCATTTTAAGGAAAGTAAAGATTTAAAAATTCTGCAGGCTGTAAGCAGCACTTTTCAAGCTGCTGGTAGGGGAACATGATATATTTGCATTTTTATTTATAAAGAGATAGGTGAGAGTGAAATTACAAATCCTGCAGGCTTTTGATAATATTTACTGATGTCAGAAGTTATGTTAATTTTACATTAGCTCACTTCTAGCTTTTGTGCACTTCAGTATTATCACTGAACACTGTTGCCAGAGGCAACTGGCAGCAGACCAGGTACCTATCTTCTCTCTCTGCCATAGTTCCCCTACTGTATGATTTTAATTTGGGGTTTTTAAAGCATTTTGGAAAGCTAGCTAGCTGAGGGATATATACAACCATTACTGGTCTGTTTGTGAGCACTCAGAATTTAAATAAGGAGTTCCCCAAATCCCCCACCTCTAAAGGCAGCTTTAATCCAGAGAACAGAGACTTTGACTTTGCTGCAGCCCCTACTGGGTCACACAGGTGTGTCCAGTAGGAACTGCATTTCCCCAGAGAGAGGGAAATGCAACCTTATGTGCAGCCACTGACCTGAGGCTTTCTTAACAAAATTATCATCCTACATAAAGATAAAGCAGAAATTGTGGCTTGTTTACAAAGTTGTTTACAAAGGGTAGAGAACTGGCAGGGGGTGAGAGGTGTTTACCATGTTCAGAGTCAGGATTCAGGGGAGAACTCGATTTGTTTTAGAGCCTTTAGCAATGGAAAAAAAAAAAAAAAAAACAAGACAAACTTTGCAGGCAGACTGTTGAAGGAAAACAAGAGAAAATGCATGGAGAAGTGTTTGCTCAATAGTTTACATTGAAATTAAACATGAAACCTGTTCATATGTAAAAATAGGCTTGAAATAGGATGGCTGCTGATGGACATCTCTTCTTGCTTGAGGCATTCACCATAAAAGATTGAATTGCTTTATGCATTTAATTTTTCATATGACAAGTTTATAGAAAGGAAACCAAACCAAAAATAAAACAACAATATAAGCATAAAAAAGATGAAAGGAGATAATTGAATCACTTATTGTTAGTTTCCCAGAATCTTTTAATCTTTCTGCAATTTGCTTTGCCTGATCACATAATACTGTGGTGCCAGAGCTGAGAATGTCTTCAGTTTTCTTGAAAAGGTTTTGTTGCTTTAGAAAGCCAAAATGCAAGAGTGTGTGAGGTGTAGGTGGCAAGGGGAGGGCAGAGGGGGAGCTGCAGGGGTGGCCTCTATGGGATGGGATCTGGGGCTGCACTGGGTCTGACACAGCCCCAGTCAGATCCAAGTGGCAGAAAACACCTTTCACTTCCCATGGCGTTACAAGTGACAAAAGTTTGCTAATGGATCTATGGCTTTAAAGGCAGTCAAAACAAGGATGCACCTGTGAAAGATATTCAGGCTGTGATACAATTTTGAGTGGTCCAAAAATGACAGTGCATATCATTATTTTCTGGCTGCAGCTCTGTACCTGTTCTTGCAACATTTCTTTTGGAAAGAGAAAGAAGTTTGTCCTTAGTTCGAATTATCTTATTTTCTTCATTTGTAATTTTCCACATATAGATCTGGTCAAGCTAAAAGTGGCATTGAAAAAGTAATTCATTAAAATCACTGCTTTCTTGTTACCTAACTGGGTGATCTTTTGCAAAATTAATGTTTCACTTTAACATCTACATAAGAAACTTAGAAACTACTCAGGAACTCTATTCATTCATTATTGCAAAAGGAAAATCAAAGAATCACAAAGATTTGGTACTTATCCTACTCCCAGCTGCCCAAGTTTACCTGGACATTTCTAGCCCCATTTTGCAATCAACTGAAGAACTCCCAATTCTTGTTCCAGGAATCTGCACTGATTAGTATTATAAAGTTAAACACAACTCTTCAAAACCCAAATCTTGTTTCTGATTGTAAATTTTTGTTCAAAATTCACATTTTCATTTCTATATGTCTGGGTTTAATGGCCTAAATTAAACTTTTATATTCAGTTCAGCAGAAAAAATGCTCATCCTTTAAACTAGAGCTATTTCAAATTCTGCCAGAACAAAACTTGCAAACAGCTTTAAGAGACCAGCTCTCTATTTTTTCCACTCACACAAGTAGCTTTGACTAAGTTTAGTGGAACTGCTCATAGAATTAAGAATCTCATGACTTGGATATTACAGGTCACAATGATAAAAGCTCATTTAAATTGTGGCTTAGGAATCTGAAAAATTTTCCAAACTATATTTTAGTTTTCTAAGAGACATTTTAAACTGTGTTATAATGTTACTTCTTGGAGTTAAAAATGTGTTAACAATTAAGAGCAGAAAAGTACATGGCCCTGTTACATTTTGTTATGAAGCAATTTTGAATATTTTTAATTCAAATCAAATAGTATCTAGTACATCAGGAATAATTAGTCTGCAGTTGTAGCACATATCTGTTATGTTGTCTGTAATGAAAAAGTAGTTAAAATTGTGTGAAATATATAATGAGCTCTGCACACTGGAGAGCAAGGCAGCAGTGTTCAATCACTTAGTCTTTCCAAAAGGACCTTTTGCTGTAATATATTTACTTTTTTTCTTTTATTTCTTTTATAAGCATTTGTCTGTGTCAGCAATTCTGTTAGATGGCGTGGAATTATGTCTTTTGCATTGGGCTGAAATTTTTGTGATGCTCCTTAGCTCATGGGGCCATTATTTATGAGGTCTTCAAAATAATAGGTTGGAAAAGACTTTCAAGATAATTGAGTCCAACTTCTGACCAAACACCATCGTGTCCAGCAAACCACAGCACTAGATGCCACCTCCAGTAGTTTCTTGAACACTACTAGGGGTGATGGCTCCACCACTTCCCTGGCCAGCCTGTTCCAATGCTTAATTGCCTTTCCAGTGGAGAAATTGTTCCTGAAGTCCAGCCTGAGCCTTCCTGGTACAGCTTGAGTCCCTTTCCTGTCATCCTGCCAGGATGCCTGGGAGCAGAGCCCGACCCCCACCTCGCTTTAATCTCCTTTCAGGGAGTTGTGGAGAGGGGATAAAGCTCTCCTGAGCCTTCTTTTGCCCAGGCTGAGCACCCCCAGATCCCTCAGCTATTCCTCACAGGATCTGTGCTCCAGATCCTCTCCCAGCCTTCTCTGCCCTCACTCCAGCCCCTCAATGCCTTTCCTTCAGTGAGAGGCCCAAAACTGGACACAGGATCTGAGGTGTGGCCTCACCAGTGCCGAGCACAGGGGGACAATCCCTGCCCTGGTCCTGCTGCCACACTATTGCTGATCCAGGCCAGGCCCAAAATAAAGTATCTGTCAGATATCTTATTTAGCTCCAGAATAAGATATCCAGAATTCCAGTCCTGTGTCTGTACACAGTTACACTCCTTGTCTTGCTTTGTTTCTCATTCAAAGCATTTGCTTTCTACTCCCCCACAAGCTCAGGTTTCTTTCCTATGGAAACCTAGACAAAATAGTGAGTGGGATTTTCTGCACGCCCTGATCTTACCCAAATGTGGAGACAGGGTCTTTTTGGGACATGAAAGCTGCTGTGTGCTTTGTGCTCGCCACTCTGGTTACAGCCCTGGGTATCTAAGCACTGCAGATAAGTGCCAAGACCTTGAATTTTATTTGATATTCTATGGGAAGCAATTGTAAAGAGCAAAGGATGAGCTTAATGTGCTCCCAGTAGCGGTGCTGCCAAGGAGATGTGTGGTTGCATCCTCTATTAGCAGCAGTTTCCCAAGAGTTCTGCTGCTTGAGAGAAAAAAAATCAAGGCCTCAACACTTTTAGGAAGTGTGTGCACAGGCACATGGCAGCTGTACAGTCACAACATTTTACCAAGGGGAAATTTCTCATATTTTTCCACTAGCCACAATTCTTATGTGCTGAAACTCCATATTTTTAATTTAACCTTGTATTATTTGGCTTCAAAAATGTGACTAAACCCACTGTGTTTTTGCTTAACATTGTTTCTAGTTAAATCTTTTGAAACATCAGAAGCAGACTGCAATGTCTGATGAAATTAATAGGTAGGATTATGTGTGTTTTTTTGTATTTAAGAGTGATATTCTGTTACCTGCGTGATTGTTTTGCAGTGTGTGATCCTTGCAGAGCTGCAAATGGAAACACACACTGCCCAGCAGGATCACAAGGAACAGGGAATGAATCTCAGAGAAGCTGAATTAAGGCCCTTCACAGTCATGATATATGAGGCAGCTCCTCATTTTCACTAACATTTTCACAAATTCTTGACATAAAAACAAACAAATCCATAGAAGCAACTACTAGGCAGTCCTACCAAAGTCATTCCAGTAGCCAGCTTTTCCTTCTGGGTTTTATTTCTCCAAACAGGAAACTAAAGAAACCCAAACCCATTATGGTCAGAAGAAAGCAGTCAGTCCTGCTGCCACCATAGTGGTTAGACCTGAGGAAGGGAATGCAGAGAACAGAGAAATTGATTATTTATTTGGGTTATAAAACTCTGGCATACTTAGCATCTATAAGCCAAAAAGCCAAATCAATGTGTTTTCTACATTTGAAAGCATATAATAAGTTATTTTCAAGTTACAGAAATATCAGCTTTAAGTTACTGAACTTTTCAAGATGAAAAACATGGTGGAGATTTATATGATTAATACAATTAATAACTTGGAAAAAAATCAATCTAACAAAAAAAATCTCCATGTTATCACACTTATAGGCCAGAAATATTTGAATTTAGAATTATAGTGATTATCTTTGAATTAGGGAAAAAACCAGACTCCTCAACTAATATAATGTTGCTGTTCAGCCTGCTATAGTTAACTGCTCTGACCAGAAGGATATTTGGCATTGAATTTAGCCTATCAAGCTCAAAAATCAAGAGTTTTATCTGCCAGGTGACAAATGGTAATGGAATGGAAGAATATCAGAGGCAGCCCTGGAAGAAAAGTAGCTGACACAAAGAGCTGAGGCAGCACTGACATGTTGGCAAACATAGGCTTGCAGTGAGAGTGAATTTAGGAACTTAACTGCAAAAATTCTTCATTCACTCCTCAAACATGTCATGGAAATATAAATCAGCTCAATAATGCGGTTTTTTTTTCTTTTGCAGTTTTCATCAGTCTATAGAGAACAGATTTTAGAACACAATTCTTTCCTTTTCTATTTTTCTTTCTATTATAGAAAAACAAAATGCAATCTTGTTTCTACCACTCACTCCTGAAACATTGTGTGCATCCACTAATTCTGACATCATGGTCATGTCTCATTTTTGTGTTTACAAGGAAGGTATTAATACACTCACATTCCTCCAGGGGCATTTGTTTAACTTCATTCTTCCTTGACACTTAGCTATGCACTTTCTCTAAGTTGCCTTGAGTTTTGCAAGCTTCTCTCTGCGCTCACCTAGACATAGGCAGAGATAAAACATACCCTGTTATTAAATATTTCCCCATAATAAAATAGGCCATAATTGTGGCATAGAGATTGATTTCTTCTGTCAGTCAGGAGATCTGGAGTAACTGAAAAATGAGAAAATACATGGTAAAAAGAAGACAAAAAAAATCTAGAACTCTCAGGTAGTAAAAACTCATGCTTGTACTATTTGGTATTCACCAACTTCTCTCATACTTCTGCTTTGCACTGCCAGTCAGTAGCTCCTTTGCTCAAGGGTTCCCTTTCTTCCCCAGCTCTGCATATGTGAAAAGTTCTCCATGGTGTAGCATTTTCATCAGTTTCAGCACTAATTTTGTAGCAGTAAAAAGTTCATAATATGAAAAGGGAAGAGTCTAGTAACAATGTTTTTTTTTATTTTTAAATCTTGAATATGGACAAGACTCAAACTTCTCAATGACTGAAGTTCTTTCTGAACAAGCTCCAGAGTTATGTGACTGCATTTTATTTTTCAAGAAATTCCAAGGGAACCTCTGCAGTTAGAATGACACCCACATATAACAAAACCATAAATAAGTAGAAGGGCTTTGGTTTTGTACAGCTTTGATTGTGTAGTATGGCTGGTAGCTTCAAGGAATGATGGAGTGGATGGAATCTCATCATGGCCTGGACATCATGGAAATGTCATTGCTATCAGGATTTGCCTAAGTGAAAACTGAGTACAGATGTAATTTGCTATGTGTAGAAATGCCTGCACAGAGACACTGAGGAAAAAATGTTTCCCATGTAATTCAAAAAACATAGCATCCTGTAATTGATCCCTGTGGGTCCCTTCCAACTCAGAATGTTTCTGTGGAAAACTCTTCTTCTAGATAATTAAAGAAGAAGAGGAAATATTTTGAGGACTCTACCACAGTGCATGGGTGTGAAGAAAAGGTGCAGAAAAATGAGTAGTAGTCCACTAGGAAAAGAGAATGTGATTGCTGTGGAGGTCAAAATATTTGGTTAAAATTATTGGAACATTCCACATTTCCACTTCTGTGTTACAATCTCATATATGGCACTAAGGACAAAGAAACAGAAACAAGTTGTCCTTTAACTGTACCTTTGATGCACTTTCACTGGAATTCACATTTCCTCTGTGGTAACCAATCCAACATTAGAAGATACATTCTCTTCACTGTCATCTTCTGCACAGAGCCTTAAGGAAGCTTTTCTTTTGAAAAACATAATGGAGAGACAGGCTGATCTCTTTGGGGCATTTTCACTATATAAACTATGGAAATTTTGATGTCTTTCCCAAGAAATTATCTACATTATTTTAGAAACCTCATTTAAATGGCAATATTTAACAAAATCAAATGCACACTTTCTAGTTCAGCAAAACTAGAACAAAATTGATTAGATTGTTGGACTATGACCTATCACATCCCCCAACTTTTTTCTCTGTAAATATTGTGCTGAACTATTCAGGATATAAGATAACAGGGTAGATGGTAAGTGGATCTGATTGCATTATGATGGGGGAAAACCCCACAAATTCTGATTATACCTGGCTTCAAACTTTCATGGTTCTTCTTTTTGTTAGTTTTTGTTTGTTTACTTATTTAATGCATGTCTGTGTTTTGCTTTATTTTTCTCTTTTTCATCACCATCTTTGTCGTCTTTTTATTTGGAGCTAAGGAGAAACTGTGTGACCTCTTAGCACAAGCCAGAGTTCCACCTTCTGTGCTCGTACCTGCTGTTAGTGCTGTTGATCAAAACCAAAAGGAGGCACTTTGTTGCCAAAGTTCAGGTTTTTGTCATGAGCCCTGTGACATCTCTTGTTTCTACTTCAAAGCACCACAGGATGGAGAGGCAGCTCTGTGTGGCCAGGATGCTTTTGATGTGTCAGGGGTGGCTGGTGGCTCTGTGCAGGCTGCTGGCAGGAGAAGTGCTGCCCTGTGAGGCACCTCAGTCCCAGAAATTCCAGCCTCTGACCTGCAGAACAGGGTTAGCCCTTTTCCACCACAGGGCAATGCTGGAACTGCTCCAGGAGCAGCTGTTGAGGGGTAGAACAGAGCCTGAGGCTCTTCAAAACCTGGGAACTCCTCCCTCATTACTGTGCCTGAGATTCCCAACCTCATTCATGCCTGCAGGGTGTGAGATGAAGTCTCTAATGCAGAGGTGGCTGCCCAGAAGCACAGGTTGTTTGTGCTTCTGAGCCTTAAGAGTTTTTAATTTGGGCTGTTTGCTCATCTCCACCTAAAAGAGAAATATCTTTAATAATAGAGCTATATGAATAGAGGAATGAAGAATGGCATTGACATGAAAATGAGCAACATAACATAAAGGCAGGTTTTTCCACCCTCTAAGTAATTTGCATTAGTGAGAATTTATAGCAGTACAGGTTTCTGCTGTATTACAACAAGCATTAGTATGCACGCTGAATATTTGTGAAATAACAACATCTTCAAGGGCGTCTCATTATACTCTAAGTGCTAGTATTATTTTAAAAGAAACCATATTGCTTTTAACATTTTCATTATGCATAGAAGTCATAATGAGACACAATGCTGTGTTTGCTAATATGTGTCATTTGTATTTTCACAGAGGAGAATTTTAAATATTTATAGCAACAAGTGTTTATGTTCAGGAGTTTTGCTTTGACAATGCAAATGCCTTAAACAAAGTTGAAAGACACTTCAATTCAAAGCCATTATCTGCCAGCCTTAGATTTTTTGGTACCTTGCATGAATCTACAAAATTTTATCTGTTTTCACCCTCCTGTGCGTGTTTCTCTGATCCCCATCTAAAAAATGCCCGGCCCAAAAGAGCACCTCAGCAGTGTGGCAGTGAAATGATTGGTGCCCATTCATGGAAAATGCCTGAAAGCTCAAACTGTCCAAAACTGTGCTCAGTATCAGATTTGTAATCCCACTCTGCTGACAACTTAACTATTGCTTCTGAAAAGTCCCTTGCAGCACAGGAGAAGGAAAAGGCCTCATGACAACGTGCACAATCCTACATTATTTAGTACCTATCTGTATAGCACAGCTTTGGCTGGCAGGGAGAGTTAGGGCTGAGAAAGGGAGATGCGTGCTGCTGCTTTGAGAAATGCAAATAAGATTAGAGTTGCCAGTGCCTGCTGAGAGGTAAATTTCTTCTCCAGAAGCTGAACACACCTTTTTTCTGAAACAGCATCTTTGTCCGTGGGAGCTGCTAGCCTGCATCCATCTGCCACACTTAAACCCTGGACCTGGTAAATAATCTCTGCACATTGAATGCAGCTATGACAAAATATGTAATGTCTTCTTTTTATACATGTCTAATCTTCCTTTGGCAGTGAACCTGTGGTTTGTCAGCCTGAGCTCCTTTTCATTTATATACTTGTTTTGCTCAATGCAGATGAGGGCAAAGAGGGGAGGCAGGAGGGGGAATTCAGGGAGTAAACAAACTGTACCCAACAGCTGGGGTGATCAATTTGTGAATCCAGATAAAAGATGTCATCTGCTACAGCTCACCTGATGCACAATTGCTGTTCCTGCACTGCTGGCAGGATTCATGAACCAAGTATTGGACATATCCATACAGTCCAGGTGGGAAAAATGTTTGAATTGATAGAGCTATTGCAACCAGCCAATTGCAGAAATTATCTATTTGATTATATGATTTCAGATCTAAAATTTGCTATGGATGCCCATGGCCATATTCTATTATGCTTTGCAAATGGTTAATCTTGAGAGCTACTCAGTCTTCAGCTAGATCAGAAAATTCTTGGCCAGAGGACATAATACAATAATTCTCTGGTAAATGCAAGTTTTTCTGGTTTGGTTTTTAATGCAGTATGTATCTTTCTTTCTTTTCACTGAAGAACAGCATGTTTTCAAGCAATCTAAGAGATTACCACTCTCCTAAAATACATCATGCTGAAACTGTTAAGTTGAATCTGAAATGTGTAATAAATAGGCTTGCTTTGAGGACACTTAAAGGAAGATGAAGATAGTGTATCTCTTTTCAGGCTTTTTGGGAAAAGAGGGTTTGTAATGGTCTCCCAAGATGCTTGTTTGAGGAAAGTTTCTATTTAAAAGTCAGGCATGCCAGGAATAATCGAGACTGACTTACAAATACCTCAATTATCAATCAACACAATGAGAATCTATGTTCTGCAGCCTGTCAAATAGCTGGCCTTTACTGCAGAAGCAGTTACTGAAGGAATGGAGAGAAAATAACTAATGGCTGTTATAAATATTCTCTACTGGTAACACTTTTTTTTTTCCCTTCATGATCTCTTGGGAAAACAAATAAACAGTGAAACTTTGCAGCTACTTCCATCCTAGGGGTGTCAAATGCCAAGACCAGGGCTTGTCCCTTCTCCTGCCAGAGTCTGGCTATGAATACATGGAAAACCCTCTTTCCCTGTGTTTACAACCCTCTTTCCCTGTGTCCAGAGTTGTTGTTGTGCAGCCCTGGCTGCAGGCACTTGGGCTGTCCATAGCTGGATATCCTCCCTCACATATCCAGGTGCAAGGAAGGAGATGCAGATCTCTCTCTCTCCATGTTCCTCAGCTCACAGTGCAATCCATGGCTTTCCTGACAGGTCAGCATCACCTGTTAGCACTGACAGACAAACTGCCTCCTGTCTTGTCTGGCAAGGACTCTCCTGGACCTCCTCTCAGTGCCACGTTCAAGGCAGCCCAACAAAGCCACCAGGCCATTAGGCTGTGAGCAGCCAGAACAATATTAGTGATGATTATTACTCCAGTATTATTCTGGAGTCTGATTCTCTCCTCCTGTCCTCAGGAGGATTTCAGCTGCTCCTCCTGCAGCCTGCCTTGGAGTGGAGCTGTGGCTTCCCTATTGCTTCAGCTTGGGGTGAATCCTCTGCTGAGGCTTTCAAAGAGGCAGAGTAGAGTGTTCCAGAGAAAGCTCACTTTGTACCTAAGGGCATGAAAACGTTGCCATTAACGCCTGTCTGTGTTCCAAATATTTATAAAAGAGTAGATTTAAGATGTGCTAACAGCTTCTGAGAAGTATTGGAATTGCTCACACTGATCAAAACCACTTCCTATGGTACACAATGTGCTGTCTCCAACTTCCCACACTCAGTGAGTGTTCCTGTCTAGGTCAGCAATGTCACTGACCCGAAGCAGATGATTTTTTATTCTTCTTAGAATGACTGAGACATTCCCACAGGATATATTTTCTCTCTTCTGAGAATTTCTGTGCATTTATGTGTGAAACACTTGTCCAACAGATAACAGCCGTGCACAGCCATCGGGTCGTGCATCAGGCCACCGAAAGGAATGGGGTAATCTGTGAGTCACTCAAGGAAGGTCCCTGCGTCCCTAGGGAAGTCAAACTCTCATGACAAGGCTGAGGAGCTGCAGAACAAGCACCATTCCCTTTTGGCACCCAAAAAAAGGGAGCCTCACCCTAAGGGAGAAACCTGTGTGTGAGCCGAGACCCACTCCTCGATCCCCGGTCCCTCCCTGGGGTTCCATAAAACACCCAAAACCACCAGGGAAGGGAGCGGGTCCCTCTTGGTGTTCCATCAAACACCCAAAGCCCACAGGAGAAGGGAGCGGGTCCCTCCCTGGGGTTCCATAAAACACCTAAAGCCAGTGGGGAAGGGAGCGAGTCCCTCCCTGGGGTTCCATAAAACACCCCAAACCCACCGCAGAAGGGAGTGGGTCCCTCCCTGGGGTTCCATAAAACACCCAAACCCAGCGAGGAAGGGAGCGGGTCCCTCTTGTTGTTCCATAAAACACCCAAAACCAGCGGAGAAGGGAGCGGGTCCCTCTTGGTGTTACATAAAACACCCAAATCCGCCGGAGAAAGGAGCGAGTCCCCCCCTGGGGTTTCATAAAACACCCCAAAAACACCGGGGAAGGGAGCAGGTCCCTCCTTGGGGTTCCATAAAACACCCCAAACCCACAGGAGAAGGGAGTGAGTCCTTCCCTGGAGTTCCATAAAACACCCAAGCCCACCGGGGTTCCTCCCGCTCCCCTGCCCGGGATGTCGCTCCAGGTGCGGGGGGGACTCTGGCATCTCCCGCCAGGTGGAGCAAGAAGCCAGGATTAGACTTCCCCATTTCCCGTGATTTTTGGTTGTTCCTTCTGGATTTTCTGTCATTTTATTGATGGTGTCGTCGCCGTCCGTCCCCCCACCCTGCTCCCGCCCCCCTCCGCCGCCCTTAATTCTGCCTTTTTCTCAAGCCGGGGTTTCAAGGGAATGCTGAGGAGAAAGGAAGGACTGGAATTCCCTTTTCCTTTGGACGCCCCTGAGAGCGGGCGATGCTCTCTGCAGTTTGTGTCAGCGATAGAGGATGGTGAGGGGGAGAAGGCAGGGAACACAATGAGCTGCATAAATCCTCCTTCTGCGTGCACACCGATTACAGCAGGAAAATAAAATTTAAAAATTTAAAAAGGCAGATCTCTCATTTTGCATTAGTGGGGAAAAGAAAGGTTGGAAAATCTATTCCTATAAGCAGCGGCATAAAATTCACATTAACATCTCATTAAGTCTAGATGCACTTAGGGACTGATCCAAAGGCCATCAAACTCAATGGGAGACTTTCCATTGCCTTCAAATGGGATTTGGATCATGCTGTTAGAGATTGGCAAAAGCTCATATTAACAAAACAAAACAAACAAACAAAAAAAAATCTCACATTACCTAAAAGGCTATAAAAGCATTTCCATTCCTTTTTCTGGGAAATCCCTTTTACAGCTGATCAAATGTAATGACAGCAGCCACCTTTGTGGTGAAAGCTTCCAGTTAGACTAACATCAACATGGCAGAGGGACAAATGCAAATGACACCACAATTTCACCAAAATTGAAATGGAAGTTTCTTTTTTGACTGTAATAAATTATCCATAATAGAAGAGGTAAACCTATAGTGTTCAGAGGTTAATTTAAATGCTATGTAAATACCATTTTAAAAGGGGAAGAGATAAAAAACAACTGAAATCTAGGTTAGAGAAACCATATGCTGGTTATGATAATGTTTTACACAGGTCTGGTGCCCTAATATGAGTTAAAATAACTGAAATGAACAAAAAAGTACTAAAGTAGACTTTCTATGATCAGAACCAAACCAGTTTGTTGTGCGTAGTGCATTTAGAGAACTCAGTGCATGATATCATCAGTAATGACTGTTTTCATGTGTGGAGATGAATAGCAGTACATTAAAAAAAAATAAATTATCTGCCTTGGGCAGCTTCAAATTCCTTGAGCTTCACTTACTCTTTTAAAATGCTGCTTCTGGCAGAGACAGTCTGGAGCTCCAGCTCTGATTAGTTTTCTTGTTCAGATGGCCTTAGCTGGGACTGTGTTACTCAGCTGATGACAGAGATGGGCTGAAAATTTCCTGTGTGCATTTCAAAAGAAAAAAAGAAGTGAAATAACAAATACCCAAAAACTTTTGTAACAAGTATTTAAAAATTGAAACTGGCATGTCAAATTGGATGGGTAGAATGCTATTGAAGAATCGAAAGTCTTTCCTAGTTTTGCTTCCACTGTGATGTTTTAAATCTCCTTTTCCTCTTTGTTATCTCCTTTGCTTGTTTCTCTGTTGAACATCACCTTCCTGTTGCTTGGACCAAACAGTGTGATGAGAACTACATCTTCAGGTACCTCCATGTCTCTGGCAAACAACCTTCTTGTTCCTCATGTCCCTTAGAACCTTAATTAATACTTCAGTTTGAGCAATTTCTGAATTTTTGAGCGCTAGGAAACCCTGGATCTAAGACATGGAAGTGATGTTCATATAGAAGTTGCAACTCTTAAAATATTGCCGACAACTAAATTTCCAAGAGGAGAAAGGAAGCTGTAGGTATTGCCCAAAATTTTAAAAATATGTCTAATTACTACATGCAACAGTTATATCATAATGTTAACTCTAAAGTTAGGTGGCAAATGAGAAAGGAAATCCTATAAAGACTCATGTAGCTGCACTGATTTAATTTTCATTTTTATTCTCCTATCTCACTCTAAAATCCATTTCCATTTTCCTCCTTTTGTTCTTCAAAATATATATAGCCTTACCATCTTCTCCCTCTCCAACTCTGATTTTTTACCTTCATACTGATTTTTTACCCCTTCATACAATGAAAGGGTCTTGTAACAATAAACTGTATTTTGAAACACAAATTAAAATACTCTTCAGTGCTTATTAAAAAACAATATACTGCTTTGAGTATCATTTAATGCTAACAGAGATCAGAAATCTAGTCCTTGGTGACTACTTTGGAATAACTGCCAGGAGCTACTAATCTTGTACAATGTCCTCATAGATTCTTACAGAAAAGTGATGCCAGGGAAAAAGCTTGAACTGGCATCTCTGTCTGGGATCATATTTTCACCTGTCTTTCTTTTCTGGTTGCACTTCACCTCAGCTTTCTTAATCTCATTTCACTCCTTCTTCAGTCAAAGGGGATGTGCCATCGATTACAGCAAGAGCAAAGTGTTTTGCAATTGTTTCTTCTTTTTACTTCCTCCCCTGTTGAAAGTCCATAAACAAAATGAAGGAACTATCGGAAACAGAATTTCTTTGCTTATGGATATTTTGGTATGGTAGTTCCAGAAATGTGCCATCCCTGTAAAACAAATCAGGAAGCATCTGAAGTGTCAGGCACCTCTTTGAACACAGTTTCCAGGCAGTTTTCTCACTGCAGCTCCCACCTGCCAGACCAGCCCCAAACCCCTGTGAGACCCCTGTGAGACCCCTGCCTGCATCCCCAGCCCTGCCAGAGCCTGCTGAAGGGAAGCAAAGCTGGAGGCTGCAACATCCACAGAGGATAAGCAGGCAGGCTGTTTATTTCTCATCACCCAAGGAGGCCCAATGTTTAAGTGGAGATTTCTGTGGAGAACACTTGAGGATTCAGGTGTTGAGTGCTCATGTGGAAGCTGAAATCCTTTTGTGAATCTGGGCATTGGTTGGAAGCTAGCTAAACTTTATACTGTGTTTTTTAAACCAGTTATTGCATGGCTTTATTTTCCATCTGAAAGAAGATTACCTTTCCTTTTAAAATTTCAGGATGAATTGTTTAGAGATATCAAGCTTTTCTCTAGATTTTATGTTCCCCGACAGAGAGCTACACTAAAAAGAAAATATGAATGAAAATGCTACAGCATCTAAATTCATTCTCTTAACAGGATAGAACATTTCTGTTGCTGGTAGGTAAATCAGAAAACTGGTAATTTAACTGCATGCCCAGTCTTTTAATCTACAAATTGAATGATTTGCAAGGAAAGCCCAAACCAAAAAAACCCACAACATTTTAAATGCTGCTGTTGCTCTCTTCTGTGGCCATCCAAGCACATGCTGGGCTTTCACAACAGTGGTAATATTAAATGAGAAATTAATTACCTAGCTAGGGTGATGATGGCATGCTCTCCATGGCTGTGGCCATTTTCTCTCAAAACACACTGAACATGGAAATGCAGCCCTGATAATGCCAGCTGTTGTCTTTACTTAATGTGAAGCACTATTAGTGAGTCACCCAAGCCTCTTGTAATTATGTTCAGTTTCTGGTTGTGCTGGCAAACATACAGGGTTTTCAAATAACAGTGTCTAAATTTCACACCTTGAGAGGTAAATCTCTGCCTCAAATAGTTAAGTGGTAAGTATTGCTTGCTTCTATTAATGTCTTGCAGTTCTACCCTGCCTTTGGATGCCAGATAATGGATACTTAACCAGATCCTCAAATACTTCTCTGGGAGAGATAAATACCATTATTATCCAGAGCAGTGTAGAAAGGAGAGGTGATCTTTCTAACTCCATTCATTGAAACAATTTAGCTTGAGAGGCCTGATAACACAGTTATAAACACACAAAGGCAGCCTGGCCAACCTCCAGAGCTTTTTTTCTTTTAAAGCTAATTTAAAGAAATGATGACAATGACTTAACAATATTATTTTTCTACATGACTCATAGTTTATGAGCATTACGAATACTCATTCTTATTTGACTTGAAGACCTAGAAATTTCCACTCTTAAATTTCAGCTGATAATCTCACAGTTTGACAAACTAAGCCTAAAGTCTGTAGATAGATCAGAAAGTATTACAAAATGTTGGAGATAGCTATTAGACTTGTGTAGGCTTTGAGTCTTTTTTCCTCTAAAAAAAGCAGCAAATTAAATTTTGTAGTGATCAATGAATTAAGCCTATTAAGCTGCCTTCAGATTTAATGCATGTGAAATTTTTAGTCTCAGCTGATGAACATAGAAGGAGGTAGTGAGTGGGTGCAAAGTGCTGTGGGCTGTCAGTAAGAAATCCTGTGTCGTGCTGAAAATCCCATTGCTTTAGCAGTGGGGCAAATAACTGAATCACATATGACTCAACAGCACTTAAATCCACTCAAATAATAATAAAGGTTTTTTTCACTTTTCATTAAAATATATTAATATGATTTCCATATAAATAATTAACATTCATTTATAATTAGACACATTAAACATAAAATCCCATTAATTCATCAATATATATTTTATTAATTTGAAAAATAATGCAAATTACTTACAGGTGTTTACATGCAGGCCCAAACACAGCTTTTCCTCAGATTGGTCATCTATGGATTTAGCTATTCATAGGTAGTTTATTGGGCAAATGGTTTTCCTGTGCTTTCAAGTGTGCCTGTTAATGTGAATAAGTGTGTTGAATATATCAATTTTTTGTGTGGTTTTTGTAGAGGGGGACTGAAAGCCTGCCCACTCCTTTTATATTGTCAGACTATAATGCTTTTCAAAAATACAAAGTGTTTTCAAATACAGGGATTAATAGGAAGGCATGGAGAAAACTAATGTTTCCCACCAGTTTGTTATCACAGAATCATAGAATCACTTGGGTTGGAAGCTGCCTTAAAGACCATCTCATTCCAACCCCACTGCTGTGGGCAGGGATATCTTCCACTAAACTAGGTTACTCAAATCCCCATCCAGCCTGACCTCGAGCACTTCCAAGGGTGGGGCAGCCACAGCTTCTCTGTTCCTGTGCCTCACCACCCTCACAGTGGAGAATTTCTTCTTAATTTTTAATCTAAACATGCTCTCCTTCAGTTTAAAACCATTAGCCCTTGTCCTATATGATGATATTATTCATTATAACATAATAAGACTGTTCATTTTGACTTGGGTAATTTCACTTAATTCCATGAGCACCCTTCAAGTAATGAGGAGCTGTTCTTGACAGAGGCAAAATATCTTGGGGAGCAAAGTGATTAATGGCCCTTCTCTGCACTGGGCTTCCAGGAGAGCACTGGGAGGTCCAGTTCAGTGGTGCCACAGACAAAGGCCCCAGGGTAACACTGCAGCAGGGATGGGTGGATATTAATCCCCCCAAATGAGTGGTGGCATATCCCACCCATCCCACTATCAACCTGAGGAAAGAGCATCACCTTTCATGAGTTTTAGTTCCTTTTTTTTCTGTAATGAGATGAGGAGCCTTTGCTTCTACCTTCATGTCTGCCCTGCAAGAGTGCAGTCCAAGCTGCTGGAGAGCCCCAAGGCCGGTCTGAGGCACTCAGGGCCCACATGGGCACTCAGGGCCCACATGCTTCCCCAGTGAACTCAAGGTACAGCTTCTCTGGAGTGAAACACTGGCCTTTCTCCAACAGCCTTAGTCAATAATTAAGTGAGACATCCTTGAAGAGAAGATATGTAATTTTAAAACCTCAGCCAGTTGCATAGTTTGTCTGTATTCATGTTCAGGAAGGCATCAGATGAGCTGACTTGAAGTATGGAGGACAAAAGCAAGCTGGGAGAAGTGGGAAAAGGAAAATTTCTTTAGAATCTTTACAAGATTCTGTTAAGAATCTCTACAGTCTCTTCATCTGGAAACTAAACATGGCAAATTTGACATCTCCAATAAAAATAAGGCAATGATTAGTTCAGATAATCAGATGTGGGTTGCTGCCAGGAAATATCCTGGTACAAATGTAGCTGGGCAGTCCACTGCCAGCATAACTATGTGTGTGAGTACTTTTGGGTTTTACCATTCCCTGGGCCAAAGTGTGTCCTTGTTCTGACACACAGCTGATTTCCTAGAAATGCAATTTCCTAGAAAAGCAAGGATTCCAATCAGCATTAATTGCTGCTGTTGCCATGCTGCCACCATGTAACACCATTGTGGGAGGAGAGAAGTTAGTCACAATTGTTCTGTGGACAGGAAAGCTGAAGCCTAGGACAGATTGTTAATGGAAAAAGAGCTAGGCACACTTTTTCTGTTGGCTTCCCTTTGGATTTGCTCTTGCTTGATTGTTTGGTTTTGCATGGTAGAAGAGAAAGGTCACCAGCACTGCTGTTAAGAATACATTATCCTCACTGTTTATTCCAATATTGTAAAATATATGTTGGTTTAATAGGAGGACGTAAGAGAGACAAAGTGAGCACATTTTTCATTAGAAAAAAAAGCTGATGCTATTTATGACAAGTACCTGAGCTAAACTATTCTCACAGCAAAGGAGGATGTTTTCTTAGTCTATATTTTAATGGAGTCATGAGCTGGGTTGTTCTGCTCTAAGAAAGTGACTAAGATGTTAATATGCCTAGGGTAGAAAATTGAGGAATATTATTAATCCATGAATTTATGTCCTTAATTGGATTGAATGCTTGCAAATAGATGAGTAAATCAACAGAACAAAGCAAAATCAAGATCCCTTAGAAATGCCACAAAATAATGTAAATGGAGTTTCTACAAAATTTATGTCTTCTTCTGCTGATAGCAAGATTTCATATCCTTCGTAGCTTCTTTTTCTGTTTCTTCAGTCTGAAAAATCTGAACTTTGAAGGTCTTGCAGCAAAGAGCAAAACCAGTTCCGGCTAATCTTCGTTACAGTATTCTTAAGGAGCTTCACTCATCATTAACAGAAACTAATTGATCTACAATTATGTTAATACTGCAAATTAAGTGCACTTTGTGGTTCTGGATTTTATTAATTTATGTGATTCTGGTTTTTTAGTAAATTATCAGTAGGAAAAATGGCATGAAAATAATCCCATGAAAGTTAATCAGCATTGCAAAGAGGATGGCAGTATTTTCCTGACCAATAGCAGAGAACAGGACATGACACATACTTCAATAAAATTTGCTGTTCTTCTTGAAAGAAATATTCTGTAAATTATCTAGCAATGTCATTACTGCAATGGCTTAGAAAATATTTCAAGGCTTTGGCTTGGGGGTATGTGTGGGAAGATGGGAAGACAGAGTAAGGATTCACATGTGCATTATTATAGTACTTGAAGAAAATTGTTAAAAGGAGACAAAAATAGAATTAAATCTTCTAGAGATGATTGTTGCTTTCCCCTACAGTCATAAATGTTTTGTACAGCTCTCCCTAACCTGAAGGGAAAGTTTTCTCTACACAGAGTTAACAATTTGGTCTCTGGACCAGATTCAGCCTGACATAATTGGGTTCAGTTCCATTAGCTTCTGAAGAGTTTTGTTCACTCTGACAGACTTGGATTTGGATTTGAATTTTTGGCAGTCACCCGGAAATTATAAAAACTGTTCTTTCATCATTTCTTGTGATCAAGCTTGAATAAATGAAAACACTGACAATGTGTGAAGAGGTCCTCAAAACTGAATTTCACTAGCAAGACATTTCTGATATTGGTTACAAGCTTATTCATCATTATGACTTATTCATGTGGTAATTAATTTTGAAGACCAAAAGATTCTAGATTTGATAGCCATATAAATTGCAGGAAATATGAATTTTTAAATGCACTTTTTCTAACATGTGCCATGATCTTTTGAGTTGACATCACACTGACTACAAATTTTTCACAGAAATAGTGGAAGTTGCCAGTCAACATGCTGGCTTTGAAAGAATTTATCTGTTTTTTTCCACCCTATCTAGTGATTAGCATACTGTTTCATCCATTTTTGTAGATGCATCTTGTTTTTCCAACAGAATTGAACAAAAGTATGAGTCTTAAATATTTTATGATTCATGATTCTAATGATGTGATGTGAAGCTAATGATAGATTTTCCTTCTGCTAGTACTGAAAACTTCATATATTCACCTGCAGAACATGGAGCAGGGTTGAGTACAGAAGTGGAAGCACATTTTTGTTTAAATTTGAAAACTCTAACAAAAAATAAATCCTTTTGAGAATGTGTGGTATGAGAGGAGAGTAACAATAATTATCAGATGGTAATTGGTTCTCTTTGAAGGCTTTTCTTTTAGTATTGTTTGTCACCACTGTCTGCAAAAGTAGAGATTCAATATTTCCGTTACACGCAAATAATTGTAATAACAGTAATAACTATTTATAGTAAAATTGAATAAAGATTTCAGGTGGCTTAGTGGTTTTAAGAAACTATCTCAGGAATACAAGAACTGTGCAAAATCCACTCTGAAATGGGTTCTCGACTAGAACTATAGGCAAATGCCCAGGTAGGGTAAAGCACAGTGCCATTTTCCCAGAAACACACCATGAAGGAAATCGGCCATTTTACTTTTCATTACCATTTAGTTAAATACTCAACAAGCTATATTAATGACAAAGATGTGACAGGCAGAAAATAAGAATTTAAGTATGCCACAGAAGCACCTTTCATTGCATTGAAATAAATGTCATATTAAAAATGCTTTGCAAAACATGCAGTATTTGTGACGTAGGCGAACTGCAGATATTAATTTCCCCTTACTGTGTGCTTCAAATATAGAACTCTAAATGTAGAATTAATAAAGGAGGAAAAAAATCAATATATTCTTGCCTACAATCAAAGGAACAATAAACTGATTAACTAATTGCATTAGGTTTTCAGATGCCTGCACAGCCTTTGAAGCTCATGTCCCATTGAGATGTGCAGTGTAGAAAGTTCATCCCCTCTCCAGTGCTGTTTTTGGCAGCCTCCAGCTAAAATGGGCTAAACATGGGAACAGCACATCCTTTTAATATTAATCATGGCTCTATTTAAATATACAAAAATTACTGAGACTGACAGTTATCTTCATATTTCTGTATCTTAATAAGTAGCCTGGTCTTAATGTTTGCAGCCTTCACAGGGGACAGGAAATGCTCAACACATCTAAGACTGCATTAGCTTCATCAAAGGTTTTAATACCGTGCTAAATACTCATCACCAGGACATCAGATTTGAAAATCTTGATTTTTTCCTCCAGTCCAGTCCATAAATTTGTGGAAATCAGTGAATTATATGGAACCATACCACAAAACCACAGTTGCCAAGTCTTGGTTTCATATTCTCATCAAACACAGAGAATTTGGGGAATTTGGGGAACAGAGTAGTTGGGGAATTTTTGTACTTCACACAAGAAAGATTTTCTCAGGGGTGCAGAGATAGTGCATGATTATATTTATACCCAGGATTTGTATCCTATGGATGTGGTTTATAACACTCAAGCACTGGATATCCTGAGACACTGTGGGATATCCACCACTGGAGATGTTTGAAATCCAACCAGACACTTAGCAAATGTCTCCCAGTAACTCTGCTATGAGTAAGACCTAACTTTAAATAGTTGTGTGAATAACCTGGGACACTTATGAGCATTTTTTGCATTACTTATGAGTGAAATCTAAGGCAGCTTATTATGTTTTTATAGTTAGACTCACACAAAAGTAGGTATGTGTGTGAATGTCCTAAAGGATGTATGATGCAGGGGTGGACCACAGCAGTTTTTAAAAAATCTACATATATTCAGGTAGGTAAAAGCAAATTTAGATTTTAGATGGATGAATGGGGGCAAGGGTGTAATTATTGGTAGCTATGCATGGGCACAAACTGGCAGGAAGAGACTTTAATCTCCTTTTACAGCTTTGGATTATGAGAAATACTGGGCCAGAAGGCAATTTACTTCTGAAGGAGAAGTATAGAAATCGAAGTTTCTCTCTGGATCTCTTTCACAGGATTAACATTTAGATATATATCCAACTAACACATCATTTTTGAGCTTTGCAAAGTGAATCAAAAGCCAAACAGAAAAGAATCGTGCTTTGCCTATGATAGCAAAAATTGCCTTGTTCAAATTCTTTTCAGCAGCAGGATTCTTTCAAATAGCAGTAACTTTTATCAATATTAGTCCAAGAGAAAATTAGGTTTTGTTCTTCACATGTGGAATATGGTGTCTGTGCCAGAAGGCTGTATAAATTCTTTTAAAGAACATATTCTTTGAGATTCTCAAGAGGAATCTTGTGAAAGGCTGATGTGTATTGTCTTTATCACAGTGTGCTTTGACAGTAAAATGAATATCTGTCTCAGTTCATTTGCTGCTTCCGAAGGAAACTGATTTGCCAATCTTCCTGCTAGCTCATCTTTTATTTAATCTAACTGCTTATAATTATTATTGTAATTAATTTATGAATTATTAGTAGTAGTAGTTTATTTGTATTTAGAGATGGACATTCTGACAGTTCCTGTAATGACATCTGGCATATTCTCTGCCCCAGAGTGATCTGTTTGCTGAGTTTGCCATAGCTTTGCAGTCTGGCCTGACTGGTTTCTACAGCTGTATATCCCACTATGATATTTTGTGAACTTTATTGCTGTAGGATGACATGAAATGTGGCTGTTCCACTTGTAAACATTGCCATTTCTCTATTTCACTCAGCCTGAGGTCATGTGCACACTCTGGGAGTAATCACAGACAGGGAAATAACCTCACAGACACCTGAACTAGGGGACAAAATCTTGGAAATTGAAAGTAGGACTGGCCAATATACATTCCTTACATCTGATTTTAAAAATTAGTTTTCCTAACCCATTTTTCCTGTTTTGAAATGTGAAGCAAATGTGGATAATTTCTTCAGTTTCAGTAGTTCTATCACCTAAGGAAATATTCAGACAGGGAATCCCTTTGTTTTATTTCTCTATGTGTTGGAAAATGCTGACAGGCAATGAGGAATTGCTTGGGCAAAGGATCAGTGTTGAAGCTTTTTAATGCACCACCAAAAATTCTCAGATGGCAGTCTGCCTAAAAAGCTGAATAGGGACAAATGAAATGAGAAGATTTCAGAGGCATATGCTGTTGGAAGAAGGGATGACAGGTACAGATCCTGTGAGTGGTCATGAGATTTTATTTCATGTAAGATGCACAGGAGACCCAGCCAGGAGTTTCCAGCCCAAAGTCTTTTATGCCATTCTGGGCAGGAAGAGGCAAATGAAGCTCAAGGATTCAGCTCTCATTCTGCAGTAGCACAGTTGCAGACAATCAGTGATGTACTTGGTATTTCACAGCCGTTCATTCCAGTGTCAAAATGGCTCCTGCACAGCTCCTGCTGACAAACACAAAGCACCAAGTTATGTTGCTGCCTTTGTCTCCTGCTTTCCACAGTGGCATAAAGGACTGTGGTCTGCAACATCTCCTGGGTGCAACTGCCTCTCCTCTCATAATAAGATGTAATCAAGGTTTCAATTTAAATTAAACCAGAATATATTGTATTAGGGATATATTCCCACATGTGTACATGTGCATACTAAATAATTTATAAATATTGATAATTATCACTTCTCTAACACAATTTTGATGTTCTTACATAGCTCTTTTTAATTGTTCCTGTTAACTTACCAGAAAAGAATATAGCAAAAAATAGGATGGAAAGCAAATAATTGCAGATTTTCACAGTGAGGAACACTGAAGACACTGAAGGCATGTAGTTTACAAAAGAGATGGATGAGAGAAGCATGATAGATGTCTTCAAAATTATGAGTGATATAAAAAGAAAGCAAAAATAACTCCCTGCTTCCTTCCTCCCATTGGCTTTCTTTCCCTTCCATTGAGCAGCAGGCATGTGCCTTGCTCAGGATATGAACACTGCTGACTTTGAGTGATCAATCATACTGTCTCCTTTTTCCTCCCACTCTGATCTTTGAGGCTTTTGAACAATTACTTGGTTTAAATCTTAAGCATTTCTTGATGGAAGTTCCCTTGCAATGTGTCTAAACTGCATAAGAATGCAAGAAATAAATTGTTCAACTAATGTATTCCATTTGAAAGTTTAAAGCAATCATTTTTTCTTAAATGGTCCAGGCTCTTTAGTTTGTGTTGTTTCAGAGAGACAGCAGAAGCTGAACAGATATTTCAGTGAAAACCAGGATTTCTGAGTTTGGATTGCTACAGAGGGACAGCTGAAACTGAAGCTGTGTGTTGCACCTTGTTATCATGAGAACAAGTCGAGTTTCATGACACGTTTTTTCTCCAGGGTATTTCTAGTGCTTTAATATCGTTTACTGATGATGAAAATTAAAACAACAAATTATTTTTTCTTAAAGCTCAATTATCAAAAGTCACATTAAATCCAAGAATTGAAAATAAAAGCTGGCTATAAAAAGGTGACATTTCATGAGGCTACAACACTATTTAAGGATCTTTCCAAGTGCATTAATCTTATTCCTTGACCTTTTAGTACAGACACCAGCAATGTTTGTGACATAGTAAATACCATTGGAGCTGAAAGAAAATAAAAGTTTATGGTCTTCTACTGGTGAATAGTCCAATAGTTTTTCCACTATATTGTGGAGGTCTTTCTGTAAAGGTGAGACACACAGCCACTGAGGGAATCTTTTTTAAATAATGTTTTTCTCATAACTCTCCCCTAAAGAAAATAAATTCTAAATGCTTCAAATAGCTTACTGTAAGTCATTTTGTGCTTAGAGTGCTTTCTTGCACATTTTTATGACACAAAGGTGCAGTGTAAGTTGTACAGTAATTTCCCAGTGATTTTCAGAGGGACTGTATGGATCTACAAATGCTGTTGAACATGATTCTGGATTGTTGAATTGAGTCTACATGCAGATTAGCTTTTGTGTTGGATTGTAATTGCCTTAAGCCAATTGTACAGTGAGTAATAGCTCAACAGGGACTACCAGCTCAACATATTTACATAACCTTCTTGAAAAAAAAAAATCACAACACCTTTATCTTTCTCAGGGATTGCCTGGTAAGATTAGCCTGACTTGCTTTTCTCCCAGGATTTTGTCGGCCAGTCATTCACTGAAAGCTGTGCAATTCTGCCTGCTCAAGCAGCTCCTGAGTTGTGTGCAAGCCAGCACCCTGCAGCACCCAGGCGGTGTCAACACCTCATGGGGTGGATCTTCCCTCGGTGGTGAGTGTGTTTCTGCTCTCTGCTGTGTTTCTGCTCTCTGCTGTAAGCTGAGATCCCTCTCCAGTCGCTCCTTTCAGCTGAGAAGGCGTTGCACTGGTCAGGTTTCAGTCATGGTGGCTCCTGTTACAGGGGGTTGGTTCTTCAATCCTCCTTCCTGGTGCATTCTTGATATTCCTGAGCAGATGAACATTCTTGGGGCATGGAAGGTGCCTGCTGACTGAGAGAGCAGCTTTTGATCAATTCCCTTAGGGAAAAAAAGCAGTGCTTGACTGGGAAGGGGATGCAGTTGCATTCTAGGGGTCATGGGCTAAAGGGACTTACAGGGCAAGGTGTGAAAATGAGGGAAAATGGGAACAAACATCAGGCTTGCTTGGATGTTTGCACAATTTTTTAAGGGAACCTATTCTAGACGTGATGGGAATAAAAAAAGAAAGAGGTGGAAAATTGTAAAACACATCTGGCTCTCTCCTGTTTATATTCTAAAGAAAACAATACAAGATCTGACATGGGGAGAAATTCTCGGGTCAGCAATTTTTGTCTCACACTTTTTGAGTGTATAAATGAGAATTTCTGGCTAAAGAAAAAAAGAGATAAATAGATAATTTAAGAAAAGATGAGCTAGAAAATTTAGTGATCTCCCAAGATGTTTTCCCAGAGAAGCACACTACATTTTACTGTGCACAGAGTATGCTCACACAACTTCTTTGAAATTTCTATTCACTTCACTGGTACTTTTTGTGCATATGATATGCATCTATTTATCTTTTTATCAATACCTGAGCTGTATTTATGCACAACAACTTCAAATGAAAAAGACTGATGTTGTCATCTTATGCTTCTTTTTCCTAGGATACATCTGACACTTACATGAGAACGCCAATCTTTTTTCCACCTCTTGATTTTAAATGCCCCCAAAGTTATCAGGCTTCTAGTGCATCCTCAGTGGATCAAGGCCTTGAAAATTTTTATTTTTTACTGTTGGCTTATTATTATTTAGTCACACTTTTTTTATATTTTAGCTCTTATTATTTTAGCCTTTTTTTTCCCAAGAGCTGAAGATTACTATATATTCAAAATTAAACTGCTTTCCTAGCATTTCCCTTGTCATATTTCCTATTGGTTTGAGGCTTTTTCTCTTCTTGAGTGACAGTGAGTATAGTTTAGCTACACAACTATCTATAATAACCTGTTCTGAACAGAGAACTGTTCTCTTTGGAAATTAACATCCGCAGGCAATAATTCTATTTCATAAAATCATAAAATAGAATATGTGATTTGAATTATAATGCTGGATTTAGGAGTTAAAAATACCCCTTCTTATTCATGTGGGTCGAAGATACCAGAACACATGCAATATGAACTCTGAGCTGCATCTCTGTAATATTGATCATCTGAACTAATGAAAATCAAAATATCAAGAGATATGCAGATTAGGATGCCCTTATTGTATTTCTTAACTCAGTTCAAGCTCTGCTTCAATTATTTCACAGAACTACTCCAGGAGTGACATGACTGTAAAGATACAGGTACAGCAACCATCCTTGCTCAGAAAGTTTATCTTTCAGTAGGAGAAAGCTGTAAGAAAGGCTAAAGAGAACAGAAATCAATATTTTGGTGCTTCTTCTGGACTGTGCTGACCCTTCTGGGTCAGACTGCTTGCAAATTATTCTGCTCCCCTTGGAGAACCTGGCATCAGGGAAAGTGATATGAAGAGTTTGTTGCTCTTCCTCTTTCTCCCTTGACATCTCAGGCCAGGTGCAACATAAATTTGATCATCCATGCTCTGATATTTACACCTTCACATCAAAATTAAATTGTGACATTAAAATTTAGTGATTGATGAAAAAAACTGATTGAACAGATAAAAGAATTACCCCAAGTTAAGCAGTCTCTCAATTGTAGCTTTTAAAGGCTTAGTATTCATTGTACATGGAATAGATATGGATTTATGACATTCTTTCCCTCTTCTTGAAGACCCAGCTTAAATTGTTACATCATCCCTTCTGAAGCTGGTGCAACACCCAATCTGAGGTTCACAAATCTCAGTAATTGCCAAGCCATAGATTTGTGAAAGCAGTCCTTGGTTCTCTAGTGGTGGTGCACAAAGGCCTCATTAGATAAACGTTTCTGCTGACCAGTAGTTCTTGGGACTCTGGCCTGCAATGCTCTGCCAAGCAATTTGCCAAAAATTTCTACTCTTTGTTTAAATGACATTGTTCACTCAAAATCTGACATTAAAAACAAAGGAATTAAGTGGTTACAGATACTTTTACCGCAATCTTCTTTTGACATTTCAACAATTGTATTCCTTTACCATGTTACCTTCCACCTCTTTTTTTTATCATCTGTCCTTTGCTTCTGTTGTTTCTCAAAAACATGTTGATGTGAGAAAAGTCAGTTATTTGTCATCTTTATCATTATTCTTATTATAATTGTCTATCTTCTTTTTCAATATTCTCAATTTCTTGGTGGACATAGTTAATATGTTTTCCAGATATCTATTTTCCTGTCACTCTTATAACACTCATTCTGAAAGCTACTGAAAAATATAAATGTTACATGTTGCAAACTATGTAGTGATGATCACTACCTCTGACTAGAGAAAATGTATATATATGTTTTATATATGTTACATTGTTATATATTATGTTGTATATGTTATATTGTTTTATATTGTTATTTATGTATATATTTTATCTATATTTAGGGGGTTGTTTTCTGGTAACTGCCAAGGTTTTTCCTGACTACACAAGCACCCAAAACTTTTGTGAGCCTTGACATTTGTCCAGCTGTAAAGAAGCAGAGATGGCTGCACCTTCCCCTGCGTGATACATTTTGTACATCAGTAAAGGTCGTGCAGAAAACACATTGGGGATGGGATGGGATGGGATGGGATGGCACAATTTCAGAGGTCACTGGTCAGTGCACCAGGAACATGCCAAGGTCAGCTTGGAGAGCTGAGTAGGAATGTAAGCTCAGGACACTGAAAAGTAGCCCGGATCTTTAATAAACACAAACTGTCAAAGCATCAGGTTTGTGTTTAGTTTGAATGATGGCTTTGTTGGGGAACTGAGCCCTCAATAACATCCTGGGGCATTGCTGATTTGAGATGAGAAGCATCACTTCTAAATCACTGAATGCTCATTTCCTCGAGTTCTGATCCATGCTGACTCTTTTAAGTTTATGAGATCACAACCCAATGTGACCTGGCTGCAGGCCAGTGAGCAGAATAGAGTTCCAGGTCTTTCTGACTGCAAATTGAATTACTCCTCTTGACATTAAAGTCAAACCAAAGTCTCACCAGGACAGCACTGCCAAGGCAGTTCTAGTGTGACATGTTGACATATGCCTGAAATTTGTGTTTCAAATACAATTTTTTTTGCTCTTGCTATGCAAATACAGTACACGAATGTGAACAAAGAATTAGGAATGCAAAAAGTATCACAAGCACCTTGGGATTAGAGAATTCTGAACTCCTCTTCTTTTACTGACTTCTGTCTTCTTGAAAGTGTGTCCTTGTCAATTTGCAGGATTCTTTTGAGACCTCTAAATACTAATAGCAATCTACTTAGAAACATAAGTTCTGCATAGACAGTCCATCCCCTTGGATACCACACTGGCCCACCTTTTAATGTTCACTATCCAGTGTTTAAGTGCAGCTTATATAGAAATCTTCTACCTTTCTGCCTGTAGACATCATTTAATTATTTATCACTTCATGTTGTGCCTTAGCTCTCCATTTCTGTGACAGGGAATCAACTTTTTACTTTTTTTTTCTTTGTTTGAGGGTTAATTACTAATGTATCTTTGTTCTGAAGATGTAAGACACTCAACTAATTTGAAATGAAACGATTGAAACAATGTCTGTCATGTACATGGTTGCCTAGCAAAGAGTATACCATGTGGAGTTTGTGGAGTGCATGTTGTTAGTGACTTTGAAATATATACTTGCAGCCTGGGGATAAGGATGACAGTCAAACATGATCCCAGGAGTAATCAGAAGGCCACCTGGAACAAACAGTATAAATGTAATCTTCTAGCCAGCTAACCCCTTTTCACCTTGGTGCTGGCCACAGTAGAACAGCAAGTACAAGAAGAATAAAATGTAAAATATGTTGAAAAATAAGCAGCCTGAGAATCTGGGTTATATATCTCTGTGCAGTTAACTATTTTCTCTTTCTAAATGTTCAAAATATATTTTTGGCTCTGAGAGCGAGAAGAATGCATGGAGCTTTTTGTCTTAGTTTTAGTTCCTTCTATAACAACAACAGCAACAACAACAGTAATATTGTGGTTAGATTGTGTCAGAAGCTTTTACTTCAACACAGAGAACAATGTGTTTCTCAAATGCAGTCTGAACAGGAAGAAGAAATACTTCACTCAAGTATTATTCTCCAAGCATTCAAGTAATGGTTTTCATTGCCACAGGCTTTGGTTTTAATGAATTGTAGTCTGAAACAGAATTTTGGTCTTCATGGTATTACAAAAAATCTATGTGCAATTTTTAGCAGATAATGACTCCACCCAATTTTAGCTCTTGGCAGTCAATATAGGATTCATTCTGGGTTTCTTCCTTTCCACAACAGTTTCCCTGGGTGAAAGCTTTGCTGACAGTGAAGAGCCCTTTCCTGTACTTCAGGATACTCTCCTCTCTCTCCCACCTTTACTTCATGGCATCAGACAGCAAATTCTCTTTCTAAACAAGCACAGGAAGGACAGAAACCTTATGAAAGAATACTGCCTCAAGAAATGAACTGGACATGAGCACACAACACCATTTCAGCGATCCAAACCCCAGGAAGCTGGAACTGCCCAGGCTCCCACAGAGCTGGCACAGCGGCTGGGATCCCTCCTGGCTGCTGCTCACCAAAGCTCCAGACACTGAAACTCACCCAGCCAAGGCTCTAAGTTTGCCAGGTTATTTCAGCAAGTGATAGAGGATGGAAATACCACATTGGTGAGTTGTTGGGATCTTTAGCTGGTCAGAGTGACCCCGAGAAGAGCTTGAAAGTCTCTTCTTCCAGCCCGGCACTTGAAGCAGGAGTCAGAGCTCTTCATTTCTCAGTCTCAAGGTTGTTTATTGTATCTTATCTATAACATTCTTTCTCCTGTCCTGCTGAGGTCCATCCAACAGGACAGTTCCAGGCACTCTGCCTGCCCCCAGGGTGGTGTTATGTCTTTACACTAAAAACCACATGTACAATGTTTACAATTACTTTCCAATACCTATCACCTATGTTAGACAGTGAGCTTCTACTCTAAACCAATCTAAAAGTGCCAACATCACAGCAGAAGATGGAGGCCAAGAAGAAGAAGGAGAAAGGCAGGACACACCCAGATCCCTACATCTTGTCTCCTGAATCCCCATGCCAGAAACCCCAAAATCTACTTTTCCACCCCATGATAAATTCACTATTATTCTACCTAAACTGTTGTGGCTTGCTGATCTTCATATAAGGTTGGTAATTTGCTCCATGGGTCATAATCAAACCCACAGGTGTTTTGGGCTTTGTGCCAGGGTCTCTGAGCCCCCTGGCAGGGGTCTTGGCTGTCCTGGACAGACAGAGGGATGTTCTGGGTTCCCACAGGGAGTCACTTGAGGTATTCCAGTGGAGTCACCTCAGAGTAAACATGGAGAAGAGCCAGCCCAAAAACTGCTGCATCTTTTCTGCAGTGCCTGCTCTAATACTGCTGTTCTGTGGACGAAGTCATATTTGTCAGCTTTCCTTTGGATGTTGATGGTATTATAGGATTGAATGCTTCTTGTGAGGATTTAGCAGCTTCATTTGGCAGCACCCAAGCAGTTAACGAAGCATTTTAAAATTAAGTAAAACAAATCCTTGCTTTCAATCCTCTGTGAGGATAGTCTAGTTTCCAGAATTCAGGCATGACATAACTGAGATACATATGATAACACAGTCACATAAATTCTGTTTAAAAACTCACAATGAGCTTTAACAAGAAAAAAAAATTAGTGTTTTTATATGGCTCTAAGAAATGAAGTGGATAATTAAGTTAAAGAGAGCAAATTGAATTACAATGTTTTCTGTTGCTTGAGTTTTTATGTGGTGTATAGGAAGAACTATAGATTTAATTGCACAAATAAGTCTCTAATGAATTTCATACTCTTTTCCTCTGGCTGTAAAATACAAGCTTTAATAATTTTATTACTTAATATTTTGCTTTTGAATAAATATTTTAAAAATATATTTTACTTTAATTGTTTTACTTTATATAATATATAAAAAGTAATATATAATTTATATGACATATATTTTACTTTAAAAGTTTTTCAGATTAAGATGAGGGGTTTTTTTACCAAGCCTGCTTATACTAATCAGCAGAAGAGGATAAAGAGTTAAGAATGAGAGTTGAAACCTTTAAAGCAAAGGGTTTGGAATTAAGCTCAGTTCTCAGAGTTCAGGTTGATAATCTGCAGAAACTAAAAAGAAAGTCATCTATACTTAGTGACTTTACAAAAGAATTTAAGGGTATTACTTGCCCATGGAAAGAACCCTGAGGAGACATAAATCCACAAGCTGGCCACCAGTTATCCAAGTGTCAAACTCAAGCAAAAGCCAAATCAGGCTGTAGCTCTGGGGTCTGTCTGGTGCAGCTGCAGAGGAGTGGTAGGAGGTGAAAAGCAGAATATGTGGGAGATGCAGATGTGTCAGCTCTGCTGTGACCCCGAAGGTCACCTCTTTCTGTGCTTCGTGTGAGCACTGAGCCTGTAAAGAGAAATCTTTCTAACAGAACTCAGTCAGAGAAGCCACAAGCAGAGAAAGATCACACAAACAAGGATCTTCACCTGTTTAATATTTCTGGTGCTCCTCTAACCCCTTCTGAGGGACTCACTGGCTTTGAACTGAATTACTAATAAGGAGTTCTGGTAGAATTTTCAGCTTGTGTTGTGGCCTACAATTCAAGGATTGAATCTCATTCTACCTGGAAAAAAAAGGAAAAAAAAAAAAAAGAAAAAGAGAAAAACAAACAAACAGAAAAACCCCTGCTTTCTATCCATTTCAAAAGACCTTTCTTCATTTCACAGTGGAACCAAACCCATTATTTGCACTGCTCTATCTTTAGTGATGTGTGTCACTTCAATCTCAGAGTTACCTTAGTTTGAAAGAAAACAGCAACTGACAACCAAGTTTTTAATTAAATGGGGTCAATTCCATTGTACAAAACACTATCTCCAAACTCATCTATTTAAGACAGCTTCTCCAGTCTGAGCTTCCTTCCAGGAACTGCGAGTGAAGAACTAATTTCTGTTTCAAAGAACCAATTATTCTGTCTAGTACTGAATTATGCTAAAAGGCAGATGGCTATTTTCTCTTAAATTCAAGCAGCATGTCTAGCCAGTGGCGTCTTTTTTGATAGCATATCTGCAACGAGATAAAACACATCTCCCCATTCTGTTCTAGGCCTCAGACAATTTAAATTGACCCTCCAGTGCAGTTAGACTAATGAAAAGTCAAGTATCAAGCTGGAAATAAATGTCTATGTTTATTTACTTCTGCCATTGTAACTTTTGCCATGCACTGTGGTGGTTGGCAGGTGTGTGGGAAGAGCACCAGCCCTCTCATGAAAAAGCAGGTTTACAGGAGCTTCATTGGTATAAAGGTCTCCTTGAGCCAGGTCTTATGAGCTCTTGGAGAAATATATCACACCTGAGATAGCTCAGCTACCTCAGATGGCATAAAATCAGCAGGATGGCTTCTGTGGTAGTGCTGGAAACAGAAAAGTTTTAATAAAAGCCAAAATAAGAAAGCTCTTTACAGAGGAAACCCAAGCCAGGGGCAAGAGGGTCTTGCTCCTGGTAAAACACCCCCAAAAGTGATGTTCTCTTCTTTTTCTAGTAAATTGCTTAGGCAGGACTTTTTGGCTTCTGTCCAATTGGCTATCCTTAAATTTGAGGTGAAGCCCCCAAGGTGCTATGAGGTGTCTTTTTACCCAGTTGAAGAGAGAAACTTCTGGGCTTTTTTCCCTTTTAAGGAGACAAAGGATAATTTGGTCACTCCCTCAACATTCCTACACTTCATAGGGGAGTAAAACCTTGAGGATATTGTTTGCAATCAGTGTGAAAAATTTTTCCTTTACAGAGGCAGTAGTGTATTTAACCCCCAGACTCTGTCCATGTCTCTGAAGACAGAGCACCTGCCACCATCAGACAGAACCACCTTGCCCTCCCTCCAGCCAGTGAAGCTCTGTGGGCTCCTGTGAGCAGCCCTCATCCCATCCCTGACCATCTCATCACAGTGCTTCAGAATCAGAAGCACAAAATTCAAGGATAAGTACGTGGATAAAAGTAGCAAAATTTCTTCTTGGGAGCAATTTTTTTTGCCGAGAACTCATATTCCAGAACTAAAAATAGTTCATGCTGGGATGGACATGAAGATTTTCTGTACAATAAAAATGACTAATGCAACAAAAGAGGGGATGTTTTTATTTCAGGTAGGGAAGCAGTGAGAAGTATGCTAAGTCCTGGTCTATAACCTTCTGAAAATTCTGTTTGATTTTTTTAAATTGTATATAAATCTTAGCAGGAACAGGTTCAGAGAAAGACTACAACTATGACCACAATAACTGAATTCTTGTCTCATGGGATTAGAGCAAAAAAAAATTGAGTTCATTTTGCAAGTCAGAACAATTCAAAGGGGAGTTTTGAGGACCACCAGAAGAAGGAGATGCAGTTCAGCTGGAGGGAAGAGCTGTACAAAGAACAATGGGCCCGCAACCAACAATGAACTCAGGCTGGGAATGTGTTCTGTCATCTGAGGGTAAAGAGCCTTTTACCTTCCCTGTGCTAACAGTGAATAAGCTTTATTTAGAGAGACTCACAGTCCTTTTATAAAAACAATACATAATGGGATTGTCTTGGAGTGGAAAAGGAGACAGGAAGTTACAGAGCAGAGCTTCTGTTAAGTCTTAAATTCCCTTACTGCCTAACAGCTTGTCTATGATATTTGCTCTCCAAAGTTAATACAAGTATCTCAACCACTAGGCTGACCTATTGCAGGCAGAGGAGATGTAGCAGACTGTGTACATTTCCCTGTCTTAGTATTTTTTCCTTTTCTTCAGCAGTGGGCCACAACTTAACACAGAATTACCACATGAAATCTTACTCTGGTTTCAAGAAGAGTTGAATTTTAATGAAAGGACAGAACAGGTGAATGCCACTCTGTCTTTCCTAAGAGGCACCTCTGTGCAAAGCCCACATGTAGAAGGCTGCTTGAAAGGAAAACCTGTCTGCTTCTCAGGGCAATGAATACTTCCACATCTTTCACCAGAAAGAAACACTGTATTTGTTTGAAACAAACCAATGTAAGAAAAGGAAATCCTGAGAGACTCAGAACCATCAAGATCAGGAGGATTTTTCTTTGCAATTGTTTAATTCTAGGCATTTAGGATTGCTAAATGTGGGTGCCAAGAGAAAAAAAAAAACCTAAAATACTCAATAGCTTGTTGATCATTAAAGAACACAATAGGTAGTAGAGTGAGTTAGAAAAAAAATCATATAAGCATACATAATCACTGCTGCTTCTTTCCATATGCCAATCTCTGAGAATGGTGCATCTCCACCTCCCAATGAACATAGTGTTTGAGCTGTCACTGTAATGAATAGAAATTCTGAGCAAGGTGTCAAAGCACAGTGTTGAAAAATCTATTTTGCAACCGAGAAGGAATGATTTCTGTAGATATACAGTAAAAATTACTCTTCAGTCAATTCACACACAACCTCATTTCCAAAACACTATAGTAAGAGCCATGTATTGTTACAGGTAAAGGAATTCCTGTTCTCTACCACAACTTTCCTTCACTGAGCATTAATTGAGAAAAATATGTATAATTATTTTATATGCGCACAAACACATATAAAAGAAAAGAAAAGAAGCATTGCAGTATCTTAGAACAGAGGTAATTTCCTGACTCCAATAAACTGACAGATCCATATGGTCAAAACTGCTTGCATTCCATAAAAAATATTATAAATAAATGCAGAATATGTCTATTAAAAATACATTTTGCAAGCAGGTAAAAACATATCACACTGCTGACTTTCAAAGCTCCATTACTTTAAGATAGATATATAAACATGCTAAAGCATTGTCCTGACTAATTCCCTGGGCAGAGCTTAGCTAAAAGTTTATTGCTCAGGTAGAAGAGAAAGATCAAGCCCAAAGTTTAGGACATGAACATTACTTTTCTCCCTCTCCCGAGCCAGACAGAAAGATCAAATTCTTTTACTTACAATATCTGAGGTTCAACACAGACAGTGACTTCTCTCTTTGTGCATAGATTTTTCTGCTTCTGTCACCAAGCAGAATGTGGCAGGACTGAACATTTGAAAGAAAGGAATTTTCAAGTTATAAGAAAGAGTGCATTCAGTCCCAGCAGTCTTTAATGTCACACGTCTCTGGCTTGACTGGTCAGGGTTGTTTTATGTCCCAGCAGTTTTCAGGAAATACCTGGTCTGACCTTACTGCAGCTTCCATTTGCACTGACAAACTCCTCACAGGACATAACCTGATTTCTGTGTAGTAAGAAGTAAAATAAACTGCATCTGGACCAAGGTAGTAGGCGTGTTGTCAGTTTATTTAAAACTAACCTTTAGCCCTTGGCAGGAGTTTCTCGGGCTCTGAGGAGTTATATCAGGAATGGACTTCTATAAAGCAAAAGGGAAAGTAATTTAGAAATATGGCAGTGTCATGGTGCTGGCCAGGTCCTGAAGCCAGAACTGCCTTTGGAATAGTGTGCCCTGAATTAACAAACTCTCTGGCAGCTGGGCTATTGAAGGTGATTAACAGCTGCTTTATGGGTTGTCTGCTTTATCCTGTGCATATGTGGGCTGAGGGGCTGCTGAAGTGATGTAGGAGAATAAATAAAGTCTCTGGGACTGAGGAAGAAAACATCCTCTGTCATGTTTTAAAGGAACCTGAAACTCATGTAACATTTTGATCAATTACTTTTAAATGTGCTTCAGAAGAATTAAAATGCCCACCCTTTAAAGTGGCCTTCAGTGTGACAAATCTAATAACATGGCAATAAAGCAGAAAATTGTGACTTTGTTGTTCTGCTGTTTTATTGTTCAGCAGAGAACATGCTGATGAGCAGAAGAATGCATAAAAGAGACTGGAGAATTTTGGCTGAGTCTCCATTCATAAAGCTTTATTGAAATACAAACATGTCATGGAAGTACAAAGCCAGCTAAAATACCACACAGCTAAATCAGGTAGACAGAGACAAAGTCATTTCAGTGGATATTATCTAGCACTGCTAACTCACATGGCCAAAGAATTAGAGTTTCAGCTCACCTGCACAGAGAAGTTAAGTGCTTTCATCTCTTATGGGGGCCTGTGAGCCATGCCATGAAAAATTAATTGAACTCCCAAGATTCTTAAACACAGCTTCTCTGGTTTTGTTCTTCTCCTCACTTACTCTTCAATACAAGTAAGGCTGAAATTGAGCAGGGGGAATCAGTTGTTAGCAAATGGTTTTTATTCAAGAATTTGTTTCTTAAAAGGTAGATTTCTATATTTTTTCCTAGTTTCTCTTCTTTCAGCGTAAGATGCTGACATCTGTTACTCCTGTCTTAGGCTTCAAAAAGAAAAAGAAGAGTTATTATTTTGTAAAGAGTTTTCATTTACTGTAATTTGCACTTTCAGCGTCTTATAAAAAGACTGAATTCTATTGCCAGGAAACTGAAATTATTCTTTTTTTCTTAGAAATACAGATAGATTCAAGCTAAACACAATTCAGGGAAAATGTATTCCTTTTCTTCTTTTGTCCAGTTTGATCCTGTGGGTCAGGACTGCTGTCAATTTCTCTTTGAAAATTATTTTATCATCTTTAATTATAAAAATATGTGCATATATTAGCCAACCTAGATAGAAATATAATCTCTGTAAATTCCACAGCCGGCCTTATTTTTTTCAGAAATCTAATCCAAAAAGCCTCAACTCATTCATCCCATTTATCCCATTGTACATGGGAAAAACTCCTGTAATTCCCACATTCTTGCAAGGAGAAGTCCCTTCAACCATATTTGTTTATTTGTTTGTTTTGCTATTACTTAATTTCAAAGGATGAGAAATCAGTAGCACAAAGGACTTAAATAGTTACCTCTTATCTCCTTTGTGTGGGGAAAAAGTGTCTCACAAGAGGCAGTGGCTGTTCAGTGTCAAGGCACAGCGGGAGTTCAGTGACGGCATAAATCAAATTTCTGTTTGACACTGAACATCTCATGGGACAGAACCAAAACCAAACTGTGACCACTGTGAGAGGGAAGGAACTCACAGTAGTGGGAATCTTCATCAGGGCTGACACAGTCCTGGGATGCAGGGAACAGCAGAGGAGTGTGCTTCACCCTGTGGACATGCCCATAGGAAAATTATCTGGGGCTCGCGGTACCTCAGCCTGGCATCTCACGACCTTCTATTTGCCTGACTGTCTGTTTGCTTGTGGTTTTTATCACAATATTTGGGAAATTGCTCTTTGTGTGCCTGCTGGAACCCCAGGGAGGTAACACAGCAAGTTGAAAATACACTGGGATTTCCTTTTGCCAAAGGAAACAGCCTCCAGGGAACTGGGCTGGATGTGTTACAAGGAAGCTTGCCTTGCTTTCACAGCCTAGGAAAATAAATTGCTTAAGGCTTTTGGGATGGAAATTGTTGCAGTTATCCATAGTGTGTATATTTTTTGACCCCATATGACATAAATTAAATGCATATACAACAGAAAGAAGCAGCTGTAGACCCACTGAGGAGCTCTTCTGAGAGCAGGGAAAGTGTGACTGAGCCTGTGTCTCACCCAAGGAGCTTAGGGACACACAGAGAGCTGAAGTACAGCTCCACAAAAGCACCTCAAGTAAATAATCTCAGCATTAATGACAAAATATTTCTTGCTCCCTCTAATACTATTTTCTGCACTGAGACTGAGCAGCACATGGTCCTGGCTGACTTCAGGACTTGGCAGCATCTGCTGAGGTTGTTAAAATGTAGTTTATTTCATGTCCAATGCATCTAATAATGCTTTTGTTGGTACAGCTTTATTAATGTTAAGAGTTGTTAAAAAAGAAAATTATTGAACTGCAAAATGATATTGTTGCAGACTGGTCTTGTTAGTTGAGTGAATGTAAATAATATGGCCCATTGCATGTGACAATGAAAAATTATATTGATTCATACTAAAGTGTACTTCATTCTCATGTCATGATAATGATGAAAATATTTTAGTTTTAGAAACAGAACCATAAAGGGTTGATCATGCAGAAATTCTTAATTCTTAGACAACTTCTTCCACCTTTTTATTGCACCAAGGTATTTGAAATTCATATGGATTTTACAGAATATCTAGTTTTTAATCTTCGTATGCAGTCATACAGGTATATTTAGATACTCTGGGAAACTTCTGAGTGATGTTGAAGGGAGTCATATTTTCCTCTAAGAAAATAAGCCAGGTCACAATATTGCCCCAGAAACATTCTAACAGTTTAAGAAATTATGATCTTTACTGTAATAATAAACTGGGAGTTTATGTAAAAGTTCCTAACCTGCTTCACTACAAAACCACAAAACTAAGTTTAACCATCTTGGTTTCCCAAGAGATCTTGTGACAATATTCCAAATCATGTGAATTTTTTCTTCTTCTGGAAAAACTCTGTAGGATTTGACCACGAATCTAGAAAGGTTCTTAGATGATTTCAGAACTTGCTTCTTTCTGGTAGCTGCTGTCAATGTAGCACTGACTTTACATATACACTCTAACATTCTAAGCTCTAATGACTAGGCTTGCTTTTAAAAATTCAAAATTATGGATACCTTAGTTGACGTCTGTATTTTAAGAAAATTAATTTCATGTGATAATATAGCAGATGCCATGATAATATAGCAAAGGCTTGGTTGAAAACCAATAAAAGTCAGTCAGTGTCTGCCCCTCTGCCTCCAAGTACACTGCAGCAAAGCCAGACTGTTTAAACACTTAATGATTTCCTAACTTAAGTGGTTTCTGAAAGCAATCTTTAAACTTCTCTAAAATTCTATTCAATAAAATTCTTTTATGAGAGATATAAATAATTTAGGTGGAAATGCCCTTTTCTAACTGAGCTTCACTCTGTCTGGCAAGAGGGCAACTGTCCTTGCAATGCAAGGGTTGAATATATGCTTTCAGAATATGGAATGTCTTCTTGCAGAGGTGAAAATGACCCTTACCATAAAGCAGAAGTTTAACTCCTGACAGAAACATGAAATATTGTCTCAACTGCTAATAAATTAATTCCTTTAAAATCCTGGGAAAACCGAAGTTTTAGGTTAAAAGCCAAAAAGGGAAAAAAGTAAAGTAGCTCTAAAAAATTCTCATGTCCTTAAAAATCCTAAGCAAGACTTACACTCAACACTGCTAAAACTCACAGTCAGATAGAGAGGACTGTGGGAATGACCATAATTAGAGGATGAATGTGTGGAAGCAGCACAAGACTAAGCTGAGAAAGGATGACCCATGTAGTGCTGATCTGCATTGCAAACCAGGGCTGAAAAATTGCTTTCCAGTGGGGCTGCAGATGGTGTGCAAAGCTCTGATGTGCTAAGAAAAGAAAACCTAGTGGCAAGTTGAGAAAGCTGATACTCCAAGATCTGAAGAATTCCCTGACAGGGAAATTTGAGGCAGTGCTCTCTGGAATTGGTGCTATACTTAGTTAATTAACTAAACTTGTCTCACCATGCTTGCTGCAGCCAGCCTGTTATAAATCCTGTCAAAGAGCACCTGCTGGGGCTCAGCTCTGGTGAGCTGGTCTGGCAAGGGCAATTGAGCAATTTGTATTGCTTTGGTGATTGTGGACGCTTGTGTAGCTGTGCTAATTTATGCCACTGCCCTTGGAGAAAAGCAGAATAAGGAGAAACAGAAACTATTTTGTTCCTTTGTCCTTTGGGCTTTCGGAAGCTTAATGTGCACCGTGTGCAAGAATTATTTTGTGGTGACAAAGACATGGGAGGGAACTATCTCGAAGGCCCTGTGAATAGTTGGGGGGATGCTAAAACACAGTGAAATATGTTAATGACATATTAAGTATTCAGACACAATTTATTTACATTTCATTCTTTCATCTATTTGAGAAGCACTTTCTAAGGACGAGTGTTACAAGGAACAATTTGTGCTTCCTTAAATTAGGATATGTTTAAAAAGACTTATCAGGAGTACAATTTTTAATGTGACTTTAATGTGACTTTTTGCTTGTGTAACAACTTCAAAAGCTGAATTTAGGCTTTGTGCTTATGTAGGTCTGAAGCCATTAGAAAACAAGTTACATAGTAAGATGTTTTTGTTCCTGCAGAAGGGAAAAATAATAATATATTCATCGATTGTGTCCAGCTCTGACCACTTCAGCTCAGCAAGCAAATCATCAGAAAGGAACAACCAATTATTCAAGTCAGGAAAAAGAATCACAGCACAGCACTTAAAAACCTGTATAATTCAGATAATAGGGTGAATAAAAAGGGACAATAGGAAGCCATGTGAAGATATGTGAGTGCTCTGAATAAGTTCCATGTGAGTCGTGACATGGGTTGGATTGCTCTGTGGACAATATAAACAATTATTCTAGTATAAATAACATTTTAGTTTGAAAGGAATAAAGCCAGTTACATTTCTGGGAATAGCTAGTCTATATCTGAAAAGAGTAAAGTACAAATCCCCCTTGGAAACATAAGTAAATTCTATTAGCTTCAGCCTCATAATTGCAAAACTATTCCCAAAATAGGGCAAAAGATATTTTGCTGATTATGTTTGTAAGGTATTCTTTTTGATAGATGGTTCATAGATCAATGCAAAGTTGCTGATTTATGTACCTAATGGCTTCCATTATCACTGAGTGCACTGAAATTCTTAATATTTACCCATATGAGAAGCAAGGAACTATTCCATTGCACAAACAGGAAGATAAAATTTTGGATAAAAATTCAAGTGACTTACCCGAGGTCATGTAAGGATTCTGGCAGACTGGGGACTCAGTGTCACAGACTTTTGCCTCCCCAACTTGTTTCTTTATCCAGTGGATGGGCTGGACTGGTGTGGAAGCACCCAGTTTTTGCTGTCAGAAATTAGGGGAAGGCCACAACAATCAATCCCAGACCTTGCCCTGAATCTCTAGAAATCTTTCTTTAACTCTCCTGGTGGGAACATGAAGAGTGTGCAGGAAGCAGAGGAGCTCAGGCAGGGACAGAGCTCCTGCAGAATGCCAGGACTGGCACTCCCCTGCATGGGACACTTCAATGGGGAGCCACTCCAGTTTGTCTTGGGAGCTCTGCCTCAAGAGCCAAAACTGTTTTTATCTCTTTTAACTCTCTCTGCCTTCATCACCTACAAATACATCCCTGCATGAGCAAGGATGAGGACAGGGATTCAGCTTGTGATTATAGATCATAAATTTAGTGAAAGTACATGAAACACTCTGGAAATGCGTGTTATAAACACAAATAAATAACTGTGTAAAAAGCTGTTCCTTGATACAAGCAAACCAAAAGGCAAAGAAACAAAAAAAATATTACAAGGAGTTCTGCATCTGGAAATTGCAGAAGTAGCTTTCAAAATTTGGTTATAAGTTAGCCAGAATCCCAATAAAGTGAGTTCAGGTCTCTAAAAGACTCAAACCAAGTTTTGAAGCAGCACAGAAAGGTTGAAAACTCTTTCAAAGAATTACCTAGTGCTCATTTAAGTGGTTTTTCATGAATTGCAATTATGTGTGTCTCTAAAGACAATTTTAGTCTCAGTATATGCAAGAACTTAGGAATACTTTTATTTTTCTCTGTAATTATTTTAGAGATGTAAAGTGTTCTGTTTTCTGCAACTACTGGGAAAATAAGATGAAAGCAACCTTTGGAGAATGAATTTTTGTAATCTTTGTGCTGGTCTTCAAAAATACATCCCTTTGGAATAGCTATTCAAGGACTCTTTTTTTCAGTAAATTGAATTCAACATATAATTTTCAAAAGTTTTCTGTTTTGAAGCATTTCTAGGATTTTTGTCTCTTGATTCTAAATGTGTGTGCAGTGTGCAGAAATGTTGCAGCCATGCGGATACAGGATAATATTGGTGGAAAATGAAAAGGAAGTAGAGGTCAGAAAACTGAACAGGATAAAACCTGAAAATGTCAGAAGAATTCAAATGCAAATTTTACTGGTATGTTTGCACCTTTTCTCTGTGTGGCTCCATTTTGGGACGATTTTGGTATCTCTCTACATACCTAGGTTTTACTTAAGAAAAAACTGGGGCAGAGAAGGATTTGTGGTGCACACTGATAAAGGCTCTCTGATTTCAGACCACAGAGGGGCAAAGGACAGGCCCCACTCCTGCCACAGGTGAATTTATCTGCATCTGGCACTCTGCAGGTCTCAGGTGCTGCTGTTCATTGGGGTGGGTGTGCACCTTGTTATGAGTAGAAAAGCTGCCCATTTGTTTTTAAAGGTTGCAGAGTTCACAGGTTGGGCCAGTTGCTGCCAGGGTGGAGTTCTAACTGTTTGTTATTGTAATTACCTGTTGCTTTCGTTAATTACCTGTTGTTGATGGTTAAGAATTCCCCCTTAGCTGGGCATCCGCCCTGATGCTTCCTGGAGGATGGCACCCAGATGGTGAAGAGGAGGGGACATTGAGTTGGCATGCAAATGACATGAGATCCAGCATGCAATGGGAGAAACCCCTCACCAAACCCCTAAAAACCCCTAAAAACAATGAGCCAACACGAAATGGACAAACCAAAGTGATGTCTAGATGTGAGGAACAGAATCTAGTATCTGCTAAGACCTTTTTTTACCCCTCACCCTAACCTAAGGATGTTGGCTGGATATGGACCTCAAATATTAAACTAGAAAAAAAAGGGAATCTCCTGATGCTCTTGTGAGGACAGAAGCCCCAGCTCAGCCCACAAACCAGGGGACAAAGCTGCACTCTTCCTCCTCCTCCGAGTGGTGGCATGAGTGCGGATGCAGTGGCGTGAGCGCCAACCTGTTGGTTCTCCCCACCCAAGCTGATCACTTTTAATAAAGGCATTAAAAAAGAGAAAAGTCTCCTGCCCGTGTTTATTTCACACCTTATAATTGTGGGTGTAGCCCCTTGGCATTGGTAGAAGCAAGCAGCAAAAGGCAGGAAAGTGCTTAATGACAAGCAATGAACAGGTGATTTAATTCCACTAAAGGCAAAAGGAATAATGTGATTAAGCTCCAGACAGAAATTAAAGCATGTGTTTATGCATCTCCTAGAAGAATTTCAGTAGGCAGCTTGATGTATTATAAATCTGAGTCACACAGTCTTCCTGTATTAGAGCAATCTGCTTTATTTTATTTAACTTGGCTCCAGACCTGGGGACCCGGTCTGTTGCCAATCAAGCCTTTCAACAAAGTTTAAGAGTCCCTGTATGATAAAAGTTTGAATAGAACAAAGAATGGACAGGAGAGAATTTCAGGCTTAAATATTTGAGTTAAAGAACAAATGGTCAAAATTTTTTCTTTGTGACAAGTCAGAGACAAATGGTTTTTTCTTTAACACCTCTCTGTCCTCTGCTTTTCACAGCTAGAGGCAGAGAAGCATGAAGATTTTGAATAAATATGACTAAGAAAACATTTTAAAATATTGAATGAAAATATGCCTGCCCCATTTCCATAACTGCTGCAATGCAAATTTACTAGATCAGGTAGTATTTGTTTTTTTATTAAGAGTGATGGCTAAGTATTAGGGTTTCCAAGACTGTTCTGTTATCTCCATTACTTCCAAATATCTTCAAAATACTTTTGTGATCTGAAACAGCAGGGATTTCTATATTTTTCTTTTAAATTTGTTTTCTGTGAAATCCATGTCTATAGTTGCTCATGAAAAAGAGATTTTAGAGACTTGGAGAATGCCAGGCATAATAAAAAATGCATCCAAATTACTCTGTATAGTAGTGTTTGTAATATCTTTTTAAAGGTATGAAAAATGATAATGGTATAGGCCTCATTTCTAATTTTGTTTCCTTAAGCACATTCTCTTGTGCATACTCCTGATAGGAATTTTGAGGACTCTGATAATGAGTTAGCTTGCGCTCAGTTAGAGAGGAATCCCACAGTTGCTGTTTGCATGGGAACAGCCTGTGGCATAACTCTGCCCTCTGTTTTCCACATTCATTAGAAGACCTTTCAAAGCAGGCACAAGCAACAAGGAATTTGTCAAAAGAAACCTGAAATCCAAGAAAATATCCTTCATTTCCATTTCTGAAGCAGCCCTGACTTTCAGAGGTCCCAACAGTGGAACTTTTGCTGCTTTATTGGTTCAATTGCAACACTGAGAATTGGATATTTATTCTTGTTTGTCTTTAAAAATAAGGAAAAAATCAAGCAGATGAAGACATTTTAATAAGATTTTTCTTGCTTAGGCAGGAGAACATGCATGAGATCCTCTTGTACTACACATATGCTGCCACATTGAGCTACTGAGAGAGAATCTCTGTTTAAAAGGGTGATTCACAATTAGGCCTTTTGGTTCCTGAAGTAATCAATATATTCCTGATTAGAAGTACATGAAAGGGCATTTACATCAGTCTTCAGATTCATACCTGCAAACATAAAAATACTTTCTTACCACACACATGCTAGTCTAAATGTGAATTGTCTTCATTTCAGTTTTGCTGTTGGTGGTTTTTCCTTTCTCCCATCTTTCCTAGTTTTTCCTCTGCTATGTATTACATCAGATTCCAAGAAAAAAATCTTTTCATTATGAAAGAAACAGGGTGCTTAGAACTTCACAGGCTGGAGGAGGACTTGCTCCTGCCTGTTTCCCTGCAGCACCTTGCTTTCATGACCTGAATAGCATCATTGAAAGTCTTCTCAAAGCTCAGAAAGAAGGAAGAAAATAACACTGTGTCTCTTCTGTTTTTCAAATTGTGGCCTTAAAGAAAACTTTAAGTCCTTAGATAACTGTTGCTTTCTATTCTTAACCATTGTGGTGTCTAGCAGAGGTAAGATATGTCAAATTTCATGCAGAGATGGTCTTGAGCTCCTACACAATTTTTTAATACTTGTCAGCAATGCTTTTTCTCCATTTTTTCCCTCAACTGACATTTCCTTAATATCTCCCACTCGTATTTCACAAGAATACATACTCATAGCACAAGGAGAGACAAAAAAACATTTAGCAATTTTGAAAATATCTGTACAACACACTAAAAACTATACCACAAAGTGAAAAATAATAAGCAGGTCCCTTTCTTCTCCATTTAGATGGAGAAAACACCATAGTGTGGGGCAATTCAGATTTTAGGGCTCATTGCTCATTTGAACTAATTCAAGTGTGTTCTTATGGCCTTGTGTCATTAATGAGTGGTTTCAGCCACTTAAAGAATCACCACCAAAGATATTGGCAAAAAGCACTTTTTAATATGAATTTGTAAAAATGCAACTTTAACAGAGTTTAGTGGTTAAATTCACTTTATTGCTTAATGCATGGATGAAGCATACAAAGGAAAATCATATGAGAGTCAATTTAAAATTATTTACCTGGTAAAAAAAATCATAAGGTTGCAAATACAAAAGACAAAGGTGCAAAAGGATTTAGCAGCATTTAATCATTCACTAATTTAATAATTGTAAAGTGATTAAATAGGATTTACTACAATTATAACAATGACTTATTATGGATTCATGATAACAACAGGCCATCAGGGATGACTGATTGCCCTCTGCTGCCCACCATGGATGGGCAGTGGATGTTTTAGTTACACTCAGTGCTGTTCCCACCTGTGTCATGTACCTGGTACAGCCAGAGATGCTTCATCCCCCACCTGGTCTGGTCAAGGCTCTTCAGGAATGTCTGATATCCTAGACAGGCCCAGGAATTGTGGAGGGATTGTTGTAGAGGGATGCACCCCCACATCTTGTCCTAAAGATGTAATATTTGTCTTTTTTACATTTATCTTTTCTATTTTTGAGATCTCAAAGCTGTTCAGCTATGAAAAACTAATTGAAACTGTTGGCCAAAGACAATGAAGAGATCACTTTATGTGCCCTCAAAGAGGGAAAGACAGAAGTGCCAGCATTTGCTTTATTTGACATCAGTGACTCAACACTGGAAAACATCACTTGGCTTCAGGATCAAAGCCTGCTTTGCTTCCTGAGAAACACCCTGGGGGAAACAAATTAAAAAATTGTACCTGTACAAGTATGCTGTACAGCTGGAGCAAAGCATTTTCTACAATCAGTTCTCAAGGCCTGAAAACAGCTTGTTTAATCAGGTAACATTTTCTATTTGATGCAACTGTTGTTAGGATTAGAGGCCTCTTTAAAAAAAATGCATGCAGACACTGAGAAAGGCAATTTTACAACTGTAAGAAACATTTATCTTAAAAGTCAGAGTACATATTTTATTGGTGCTGCCAATCATATGAAGAAAGAAATTAATTTCTTTTGTGCCATATCTAAACACATTAAAGGAGTATGTTTCAAAAGACTTGGCTCATTTTTCACTCTACCTGGGAGATGAAATTTAAGATGCTAATAGTTTGGAAAATATCACTTCAAGAACATATGACTTTAATCACTTCTGGTCTTGGCTTGTGCTTAGGGAATTTTAACTGAAAAGCTTGATTGTTCTCTGGCAGATTTTTATACTTATTTCTTGGGGTTTTTTCACATCAGTCTTGTGGCTTTGATTTGCATTTCAGACCTTGGTTTTCTGATATACACTTGCTGTTGTCCAATCAAATGTTGTACTTATTTGTCAATATTATTCATCATTTGTGCTCACAAAACCTGTATCTGCTAGAAATTTAAAAAATACCCGAAACTTTTGTTTCTCCAACTGAAGTTTGTGAGCTATAGGAGAGCTTGTGTTGTGTCACAAACTGGTGGTCCCAGCACTCTGAGGTGAAAGGCAGCTCAGGTATAGATGGAAGCTGTGTTGTCCTATGGCACATGCAAGAAAAATGCATTTGGACTCAGCAGTCCCATGCTGGAAAAGCAGAGTTAAAGTCAGAGTTGATATAAATCCATAAGACATTTTTTCCTTTCAGAGCTTTAAAATTGTTAGGTCATTGCACTGAGGTGCTTTGGACTGTACAGGACCTCTGAAGTGGGCAAAACCAACCACCTGCCTCCACAAATAATGCACAATACAGTGACTTTCATAATCTTAAAGAAGACATTATTATAGATCATTAGGGACTTGCTTTGGCTTTTGTAAAATCTTCAGTGTTGGCTGCTGGAAAGTTGTTTCTTCTACATCCCAAATAACCAAAACTCTGAGTCAGAGGCCTTTTATTTTCAGTACATTGCTCTTAAAAACATTTTATATATATTTTGAATATTAAAATTATTACTTTTAAAATACATCTTCTGTCTTATTCATATGTTTTTCTGTTATATATTTTTTTTCTTTTGATAGACTAAGTGCAAAAATATTAAACAAAATCTAATCATTGTTAATAGCTCAAGTCTAATCTTTCCCCTTCAGTCCCAGCAGTTACATGTTATTGGCCTTTGATTTAGCACTTCTTTGTCTGCTTTTAGTTAATTGCTTGCATCTTCCTCAAATGGACCAATATTTGACCAATTTTCACTAGATCAAATATATAGAAATATAGAGATGGAAGAATTTCAGAAGTGGAATCAAATTACCTCTAGGTAAACTATGTTACATTTAGGTGAACTGTGTTACATTCCATTCTCATTGCCCCTTTACATCTCAGTTCGCAATATTTCCTTCAAAATTTATTCCAAAAATATGCATACTTTGGACACCAGATTTCTCAATCTCTTCATCCTTTTCTTATTGCCTTAAATGCTTTCTCCTTTTATATCTACTAATCCCAAATTTGAGTTAGTTGACATTTTTGTTACCAGAATTAACATTTGTTTTGCTGCACCTTTCAGGTTTCTGTAGAGTTCCTGGAGTTTTCCTTTCAGTTCTAACATGTCATTTCAAGCACCTCTGTTTTCATTTTTGCATCTCACCTTTATATCTTTGAAGCTTTCATAATGAAAACTGAGAGTATTAACTGACCTTACCACTCTCTAGAACTCCGTGAAATGTGATTGTGCTCAGGTGGGGTTGGTCTCTTTCTCCAGGTAGTGACAGAACCAGAGGGCACAGTCTCAAGCTGTGCCAAGGGAAATATAGGTTGGATATTAGGAATAAGTTTTTCACAGAAAGAGTGATAAAGTTCTGGAATTGTCTGCCCAGGGAGGAGTGGAGTCGTCATCCCAGGATGTGTTTAAAAAAACATTGAATGTGGCACTGGGTGCCATGGTTTAGTTGAGGTGCTAGGGCATGAGTTGGACTTGATGATCTTGAAGGTCTCTTCCAAACTATTTTGTGATTCTGTGTGATTCTGTGACTTTGGAGACTTGCTTAGATTATCCCTGCTGGTTTTGTACTTTGGAACCCCACTTTTTATCATCTATTTTTGTTTCCTAACTGTTTCTTTTAATTCTTTGCAAAGTCTCAGCTCTCAGCTTGACTTCTGGCAATTCTTGCTTCAGCCCTACATTACTTGATAGCTAAGATATAGCGTGATAATTGTTCTTTTCCTATTCATAAACATAAAGCTTACTCCTGGTATCTTTATTGGAGTGACTGGCAGAATGGTCTTTCCTCATCCCTTTTTTTTCTCCTTTCTTGACATACAGATTTTTGATAGCTTTAAATCTTGGAGATTTCAAAATTCATGAAGATTTCAGTTTTCCTTCTTGTGTACCAGTTTGTCAGTTTGTCCTAATGCTCAACAGCACACAAAAAAGCCTGTCTCCAGCCTCTAAACACTCTCTCTCCAGGTACTTAAATACATTTCTTACTTAATAAAATTTAAGTCATTCAAAGTACCAAATGTATCTTCCTTTATATTTCACATTGAGCCAAGTAATAAAGTATCTATTAAAACTTAAAACGCCTTTTGTAAGTTTTTGAGTCTCCTCAGTATTTATGAATTCAAAGAAAAATAATCTTTTAATATTTTAATGACAATTTTGGCACAACCAGACAGATTTTTACTTTAGACAAAAGATGATTTTATATCCATTGGATAAAATTCTGTTGGTTGCTTGTTGTTTGAACTTCAACCTAGTTCAGGGCAGGACAGCAATGGCAAGGCATGATACAGCATTCCTGCTTTTGAGACAATCAGTGATCCACTAATACAGTTCTCCAGTTTCATTGCTATTATTCTTCAGTATAAAGGAAAGAGGAAAATAATCAAACAACAGCAACCAATTGTCTGATATATTTTCATTCAAACTCCTTTCCAGAAGATGGACAGACTACATTTACAAATGTTAGAGAATGAAGAAAGTGGCTTTATCCTCATTAACAACAATCTATTCTACTATTTAATCTTCCAAGTGTGCAATAACAATAATTTTAAACTTATACCTATTTATCTACCTTCCACTTGTAAAAATTATTTTGTTTTCTTTATTATATGGCATTGTTCATATTCCTGTTATCTGAAAAAGAAAAAAAAAAGCATGTCATCTTCTATCTTTTTCCACATCTTCAGATGCCTTGCAAAAAACAGATTTTTAAAATAATTGCTTCCTCTTTTAATTAAAAGTCAACACCTATTGAAGTCAGCTTGTTCTGCAAAACTTCAGTTCTTTTATATTACAACAGTGCCAATTGCTTCCCTGTTCTATTTTGTTTGTTTCAAATCCAGCTAAAATTTAGTTATACTTCTCTGGCTGGCAGTCTTCCAGAATAATAGCAATGCTCCAAAATTGATTGAATAGCTCTGTCATTCCAGAGAGCAAATTAAATCAGAAATGCACCTTTCTAACTGTTGCGCCCTTAATTTCCTTAATCTGCAACCAGTGCACAGGAAACAGTTCCCAGTCCAATTACCCAAAACACTGAGATCTTTAAAAAATGCACAAGGAGCTCAGGGGACATTCAACTTGTGGCACTGCAGAGTGCTGAAGCCAAAACAAACATCCCTGCAAGATGTTTAATGCATGAAACTAACCAAGTAGAATTAAAGTTAAAAATTTGACAGTCTGTTTTCAATGTTTTGATTAAGAAATTAACAAGTTGACTACAAATGCTTCATGGGGCTCATTTGCATGAATATTAGAAGAGTAAGAGACATCGCATAAACCTTATGACATTAATTACAGGGTGATAGCATCATTAACATTATTTAGCTATTGTAAGTTGTTAATCAGTGGCTCAAAACTTAGCAGTTATCCTGTTTTGCCACATTTTGGGTGCTGAGCATGGACCAAGGCCCACCATGTACTGATAGATCCTTCCTGCAGGGGAAAAGTGTGGGTGACACATCCCCTGATGCTCAGGCTGCTGCTCCTTGGGGTGACAGCACCAGAGATGACAGAGTGTCCTAATGGGGACATCTGTCTTCATCACCACAGGGTCAGCCATACACACCCAGCCAGCCTCAAATGTCAGCAAGAGGGGTGCACTTTAGATTCCTGCAAGGTTTTATTATTAGGACTCAAACAAAACAATTCTGTTTTGTAAATCTTAGAAGTCCTTTCAGCAGAAATGCTCTTCCTAGCTGTGTCAAAAGGGACATAAAAGGGAAAATCCCAAATGGTGAGAAGAGTATAAGAACCCAGTGTGGTGAGTCCTTAACATCCACATCATTGTACTACTGTTTACAACTTCTCCCACTTTCAAAATGTGGTGTTAGATTAAATGCACAGTATCTCTTTGTTTTAAAGGATGAATATACTCCCATCAGCATGTATCAGAGACTTTTTCTGTCTAAAGAATACTGTTCTTCTATTACAGTGCCTAATAAATCTTTTATTTTGCCTGTTTAAAGTCTGTGAGTCTGAGTTTATTAAGCTTAGAACTTCTGGGATGTTACTTTTTCCCTTTCTTTTTCCTGCCCTTCATATATAGATCTCAATGTCTTCTGATTGGAGAGACTAGTCCCATACTGCCTGATAAATTAGAGTAGATTTATTTCTGTCACCTTCCAAGGAAAGTTCAATAGCCTTTTCCCCACAGCTCTTCTTTTGAATCATACCAACTATGTGATATAAAAGATATATTGTATTTATAGCACTTTATTTCGCGCCTCTACCTTATTTTAAATTCAGTTTTGCTTTATTTTTTTCTTCCTTTCATAGATGAGAAAATGCTGTAAGTGGATACATTTACAGCACTTCACAATACTGAGGTCAAAAGTCCTGAAACTCCATTCTGCCTTAGGAAGGGAATTTTTTTTTCTGGAGCTATATTGAAAGCTTCAGTTTACCTTGCATGTTTTCATGTTTTTGTTCAAAACTGGTAAATATACAGACACCTCCAAGTAATGAAAGTAAGAAAATGGAATGCAAACAACCATGAAGATCACAAGAAGAGTCTCATTGCCTCTCAGGAGACTTAACTTTCACCTCTTATGAAGAATCCTCTGCTTTTCAGCAGTTTCAGCAAAATAACCTACATGGGGGTCGGAGGGGAAATGTCATTTTCTTGAATCAGTCTGTAAGGCAGTCTTTGGAACTGCTGTAATTGAATACAGTGATATTGCTGCGATGCAGCATGCCTTTGTTTTATATGTTTGCCTAATTTTCAGTTCATGTCATAATTCAACCTTCTCCATGTACCCCTGTTCAGGAATAATCCATGCAGAAAAGGCTGAAATAAATAATTTAACCTATAATCCAACAGTAGAACTGGCCTATTGGATATTTTAGGTTGGGCATCACGAAAATGTTCTTCCCCAGAGGGTGGTTGGGCACTGGAACAGGCTGCCCAGGGCAGTGCTCACAGCATCAGCCTGACAGAGCTCATGAAGCATTTGAACAATGCTCTCAGGCTCATTGTGGGATTCTCAGGGTTGTTCTGTGTGAGCCCACGAGTTGGACTTTGATGATCCTTGTGGGTCGCTTCCAATTCCGGATATTCTATGATTCTGTGGTAGAAAAGAGCATCAAAATGAGAATTTTCCTCCCCATTTAATCAGAAATTATCACCTGTCTGTCTTTTAATTTTTCTCCTTCTTTTGTAGGAATTAGGCAGCAGCACAGCAAGCTGAATTTTAAGCCTTTCTTTCAGCGGCGTGATCTTCCCCATGCAAGGTCTTGCACTGACATTTCTGGCATTTTCTAAGGGAAAAAAAGAAATAGAATCATCTTGGACAGGGTTTATTCTTTATTATTTTTGTGATGAAGAACTATACTTTAAAACAACATTTTCCAATTCTTTTGAGTGCAAGGTGCATTTGGGAACCAGCCCCCAGTGGACTTGGTGTGAATTGTACGTGCTGATCAGTGACAGCACACCTTTCAGAATTGCCTTTTAGAATTAAAGGGGAACAAATTATAAGGAGGCAAAGTGTTTCACCTCAGGTACTGCCCTTCTGTCTGCTTCAGAAAGTTCAAACACTTCTGGCAACGTTGGAAACACAATCTCATTACTTTAAAACTCCTCACAGCTTAGGAAACTCCACGATTCTCCTGTCCTAAACCTGACATTTCATTAAATGAAGATAAACTACACACACATTAGCAGCTTGTATGAGCATTACTTTACCAGCCTGCTTCAATTAAAATAAAGATCAGACACAAGACATTTCAGAGAGTGTTTTTGGTGACATACTAAAATTCTTAGAGACAAAAATACAGCACCCAGTGTACTTCTACAGAAAAATAAATTATCATGTCTATGCATGAAAAACAAGGATAGTTTGGTAAAGGGGAGATATAGTCTACTCCAATGAATTATAATATAAAATTTGTTCTGTAGCCTTTCATCATGCATTTTTGTCCATTTTCTTCATCAATGCAGAACAGCGAGGGGATTTCACTGAGATACATTTCTTATTTGTCCTATGCCATAGCCACATATGGGTGGGTGCAATGTTTTCTAGTTTAAAAATAATTTATAATTACTTTTTTCTGGAATTTTATTTTATGTATTCCAAATCACAATTAAGATAAAATAAATAGTTTTAATTTTGAAAATTACTAATTAGGAAAATATATTTCCGTGTAAGTATACATTATTTCCTTTACACATATGCACAGGCTGTAACATATTTTGAAAGAAGTATTTATGTGTGCATCCACAAGTGGCAGCATATCCAAATGTACAAGATCTTTCTAGATTTTAACTTGTCTACTTTGTCTTTCAATTTGTCTTTTGAAAGAACAACAAAAGATTTTAATGCCTCTCTTTGCTAAGTTCACACAACAGTAACTACATTTGAGTTTTGGATTTGAATCTGGAAAATGAAATAGAAATGAAATGCATTGTGGAGTATGTGTTTACAACCTGCATTTTATGTTGCATTACAAGCTCTCTATTTTAGTTTAATGACTATTTATGTAATGAAATTCTGACATTCCTTTCCCCAAATAGAGCATTTTCTATACTTGGATAGGTTCAAGATTGTGGTGTCTCTTTTCTTGATTAGAAGTTAATATCTTATTTGTGAAATGCTTCTTTGAACACTGAATTCCTTTGCTCTGTAAAGTTTATTTTTACATCCAGAGTTCCTCAGCAGCACTGCAGTCTCAGCTGTACTCAGCATGTACCTCACCAAGGCTGCAGATAGTTTACAGCCAGCACTTTGTGCTCAGAGCAAACTGCAGAGTGTTTCTCATTCCCTTATTTTCATGACAAAACCTTTGTTTTAAAATGAAACATATTATTTTCAGATGTGTTTGAAAAGTAGGAGTTGAGAGCTGAATCAAGCCCTGTCAGTGACAGAGCGGTACCCTGGCCCCAAATCAAGAGGTTCAAGACTGAGGAGACCATGGTTACAGCACCCTCATGGGGCTGGCTGCTCTTCCAGCCACTGCCCATTGTCCTCGCCCTGGGAATTGTCATTTGGGACTGTGGTCATTTGGGAACCTCTTGAAAGGGTTTGAAAGAAAGGTGTCCTGGTTTAGGGCAAATTTGGAAGAAAACCTCCAAAGGGGGCCCCTCCAGAAAGAAAACCCACAGGGCCCCTCCCCCCAAACCAGTTCAGGACAGATTCCTCCGAGAGAAGTGGAAAGAACTTGTTTATTTAACAGGCACAGTACCCCCCAGCACACAGAATGAACAATACCAGATGACACCACTCTTTCTCTGCTCTGAAAAAATGACAAATTCAGAAAGTCTCTCTGGGGGTGGTCGCTCTGTTCTCAGTCCCTCCGCTGGGGCAGCTGCTGCCCAGAGTAGGCCCCGCTAGGCCACAGGGTGCAAACCCTCGGTGTTCCCAGGTCCCCTTCGAGAGCAGGTTCAAGTCGGTCCAAAAAGGGGAAAGGAAAAACAGTCCAGGGAAAAATTTGGACTGCTTAGCTAAACTAGCTAATGAGCAGAAGCAAAAAGCAAGAGCAAAGTAGGAGCAAAGCAGGAGCAAGAGCAAGAGCAAAGCAAAAAGCAAAAAGCAAAAGCCGCACCATGTACTGCCCTATCTCTGTGTCCTGCCAGCCGTGGGGGAGCGGCTGAGGGCAAAACCAAAACAAAACTTTCACTCTTCAGAGCCAGTGTTGAAGGCACAGAGCATAATCTCCAGCATAAATAGAACACGCCAATGGGCATACAAGCATCACAACATCTCCCTGGGACAAAAAGTAAGGACAAAAACATTTTAGATGGAAATGTATGACCTCAGTCTTCAGTATGAGAGCTGAGAACCAAGAGATCCTCAGGACAAAAGTCATCACACCCTGTGGGTGGGAGAGTATTCAAAACATGTACATACTTGATTTAAGGTAAAATCCAGTGTAGACACAACTAAAGCAATAGTTACAGCAAATTTATTTCCATATGTGAAAAAAAAAGTATTATTACATCATTGTGTAGCAGGTAGAGAGTACATATTATACAATTTAATAGTGAATTATTTTATATTTGCTACATATGATAACAATATAATAACATATTTTTATAATATAATGCAAAGATTATTTTTCTTATTATATAATATAATCATGTATTATTATACATGCCTGAAGGGGAAAAAAAGCCAAAGCAAAAATAGTCAGTTTTTGTATATTTGGATTACCACAAAACCAGCTGGAGAAGAGTTCAGCTTTTAGAAATCCCTTCAGGCAAAGGAGTATTGGAAGAGGTAATGGTGCTGAATCAGTTCTATTTCTGATTTCTGAAAGTTTTATCCCAGTCAATCTCCACACTTAGACATGTTTTTTTAAATCTTGAAACATGTTGGGAGAAGTAGAGTTTTTGTCAGCTTTCCTTAGTCTTGAGAATGAAGATTTTTCCTTTTGTGGGACCTCAAGGCTTGTGAAAATCCTAAAAATTAGGGGGCAAAAACTTTCCTCCCAAGAGCCTCTGAAAAGAAAAAAAAACAAACCAGGGAACAACTATTTGTGAGGAGAAAAGGTGTCCTCCAAACCTTCCTCATTATTTTCACCTTCTGTTGTCCATTGTTACCTCCCTGCTCCTCTCAAAGAGCCTCTGGGAATCCATGTATTGTACAAAATATGTTTCAAACACTATAGATCAGGTTATACCATTTAAGAATGATGCACTGAAAGTACAGCTTTCAAAAATAAGAAAAGAGCAGTGTCATGGACTTTCAAAATGGTGATTCTCTTATCAGTGCTACTTGACCCTGATAATTTTACTCAAGACTCACAGCAGCTTGAACAGCTCACTGCTAATTTCCTACATGGGAAACACCCACAAGTTGAGCAAGGCTTAATAGATCACAGAATCATAAAATCATAAATGTTGAAAAAGACCTCCAAGATCATCAAGTCCAACCTTGAACCAAATACGATTGCGGGGGACACAGCAGAAAGGAGCTGAACTTTTCCCTGCAGGCAGGAAAACAAAGGGGACCGCTGAGGACCTGCCTTCCAGGGAATCAGGGCATTTCCTCCCTCTGTTTGTGCCTCTCAGGAGGGTGACTCCCCCAGTGAGGGGCACTGCTGTGGTGTGCAGGCTGCAGGTCCCCAGGGGTTACCAGTCCTTCCCACATCAATAGAGCTTCTCCACTTTCTCTCCCTAACCTGCAGCTCCCTGTCAATCCCTTCTCTCTTCAGCAGGATGACCCCACCAGCATGTAGCATCTTATTCTGGAGATGCACAGAAACACAGCAGCCAAGTAAATTCTGTTTCAAAAGATATTTGAGAGGACTGAGAGGAGTTCTGTTTCCCTGCACACCACAGAAAGCATTTACTGCTCACTTTATTTAGGTTTCTGTCTCCCTGCTTACAAGAATTGGAAGTGAGATAAATTAAGACAGCTCATAATCTCATTCTGGCCTGAAGTCAACAGGGAAAGGATTGGCCTTTGAATGCCCAGTCTAAAATTCAGCTTTTTTTTTTTTTCAGGTGAATGTAATCTGGTTTCAACGTGCCTTTCTTCATTACACTGACAGATAGTGCTTCGGTGCAGCAGATGAAGTCAGATTACCTGTGTCACCCTTCCTATTTAGCCTGGCATGAATATATTAAACACCAGCTCCTGAAAAAGCTCCGCTCCTGGGTTAAAGGTTCCTTTGACATTTACTTTCTCCCAGGAGCTTGGAGAGCCAGCATAATAGGGCCAGACAAATAACCAACAGTTATTCACCACATCATCAGCTGAGTCATTCTGTGCTGTGATTCCCTCTGACCTCATAAGGTGAGTGAGACTGATATTTGTATTACTTGAAGAGAAGCATCTAGCAAACACCTTGAACACTCCCAGAGTGGCACAATTTAGTACATTCCTGTTGTTACCAGACCACTCCATAACTGTGCTTTGAAGATCAGTGTTCCTGAGCTGCCCAGGAGGTATAAAATGAGGTTTATATGGAGTTTGTCTGCAGACAGACACAGGTAAAAAATAATATTTTTAGTTGTAGGTCAAATCTTTTAGAGGCTGTAGAGATTAAACACAGGATCCCAAGGGAACGTAAGGATCTGGTATTTTACAAGTCTTTGAAAGGTCTCATCTACTGCCATCTGCAGTAAAATAAAACACATATTGTGTTTCACAGAATCATAGAATAGCTTGGGTTGAAAGGGACCTTAAAGCTTAGGTAGTCCAAGCCTCCTGCCATGGGCAGGGATGGCACTCACTAGAGTAGGTTGCCCAGGACTCCACCAAGCCTAGCCAAGGAATATATCACTTCCTGTTCTGTTTGTGTTTTGGTTTTTTAGGGGTCTTTTTTGTTTGTTTTGTTTTGTTTGTTTTGTTTTGTTTGGGTTTGTTTGTATGTATTTGTATTTGTATTTGTTTGTTTAAAGACTCCACAAAACCCAAACACTAATTGTCAATCCCTTCTTGGGAGACCAGGGTCCATCTTGCCATGGTATTTCCACATTTCTTTGCTGTGTCTCCAAACTGTGCAACCCAGTAAGACTGGATTTATCAAGCCAAACAGCGCTGAGGCTGTGGTGGGTTTACCCCCAAAGGGAGAGGTTTACTTCAGAGTCACTCTGGTATCCTCCCATGGACTGAAACCCTGTAATCAGTTGAACCAGATTAGGTAAACTTTCAGGACACAGTTTCTGGTTTAGACTCAGTCAAAAGGAGCAGAAACCCCTTCCCACTGAGAACCCTCCTGCAGCACGTGGGGATAAACCACTTTCACAGTCCTCTCCTGATCCAAAAGAGGCCCTGCAGATGCCAGCAGTGAGCAGGACCACAGCAAAGCTGCCTTTTTGTGGTGCAAAGGCTGGGTCATGCACAGTGGGTGCTGGTGGCTCCTTGCTGCCCCTGAGGAGCTCAGGACAGTGATGCACAGAAACACAGTGCAACACAAACACTTGCTGGTTTTCTTCTAGTGTGTACAGAATAAATTTTACTAATGCCATTTTTTTATATATATAAGCTGATTAGATATTGGACTGGGCTGCCCAGGGAGGTGATGGAATCACCATTCCTGGAGGTGTTTCAGGAAGGGCTGGGTATGGCACTCCATGGTCTGGTTGACAGCATGGTGCTCAATCAAAGGTTGGACTCTGATCTCAGAGGTCTTTTCTGACCTAAATGATCCTGTGATTTTGTAATTCTATTAGCAATAACCCTGCATGGCAATTCTGGCTGTATTAGCAACAAATCTGTATTAAACTAAACTTTTTACTTTCCTGTTGAAAATACTTACCTACATTCTTATTCTGCTCATAGACACCATGGTCTTTCTTACACTGTGCTTGCCAGTGGTGCATTAAGTAATGTGTTTACAGGTTTCCCACACACTGCTTGTATTTTCATCATTCTATTTCTCCTGTCCCCTCAGAGTATGTAAAGAATGTGTTGTTTTCAGTCTACTACATGCTCTCACTATATGTGTTGAGCAATATCACAAATCTTTACTCACTACTTTTATTTTAAAGCTCCTGTAGGAATTGATTGGCAGTCTCAGACTCCACTACTTTAAGATAAACTCTGGCATATTATTTAGTAATGAAAAGTTCAGCTGTGCCAGTATAAGGTTATTAAAGGCATTCTTCAACTTGGACCTTCAGGTTATGAGCTAGACTCCTTTATATTTAAAGGCTGGCAAATGTTAGTTAATGAGAAGATAATTAAGTAAGGTTTGTATATTCCTGTTCTTGAAATTTTCTAATGAACTCATAGGCAAGTTTATCATCAAAAAGTGACACTGAAATGATGAATAAAGCCAGATATGCTTGTTAGGTAGCATGGTGCTTTGTAACCCTACCAGCATTTGGTATTAGTGTGACCCTTACAGAGTTTTTAGAACAGCAAAAACCCTTGACTACAAGTGACATGTATTTTCAAACAAGAAAGACTATGGTTTCTTTAAAGTTCCCCTTGAGCTATAGCCTTTCTCCTTGTGTCCAACCTCAGCAACCTGGATTTCATTTATGAACTCATCATATAAAGAAACGGATCCCGGTAACAGTGGGATGATTTTGCACAGAGGGGCATTGACAGGGCTGTATAATACCCAGCAGATGTTTACTTTAATGCTTTTTATCTGACTAGGCTCACACAATGTCACCAGCTCTTCCCCTCTCCACAGGATCTGGTTTTATACCCCATGCAGTAAGGCTGTAGCACTGGAGGTACAGCTGGCTGTCACTGCTTCTTTTGTACGTTCCTGAAAAAACATTCTGATACATTATGCATGGATTTTTTTTCTCTGTGTCAGATAACACTAGGTCATCCTGAAATAGTGTTTCTAAGTGCTGCAGAAATGTCCAACAGGATAAAAATATCCACTGTCCTTAATGAACAGGAAGAAATTATCTACATCATTATTTTTACTTTCCAAAGCTAAGACTGAATGCAAATTGTTCGCAACCTAGAAGAATAAGATGAGCTTTAATTGCTTTATGAATATGTGCATTGGTGCTATTTTACCTAAAAATTGTAGCTGGATGAAGTTGTTGGCTAGAGCTGGCAGAACTCGGGTAAGTAGAATGAGTATTGCTCCACAGCTGAGGAACTCTGCGTACAACATTCTCTCTGTGAATTTGCAGGGTTCATGGGTCTCTTTGCCAATCCAGAAGAAAAGGATTTGTGATTTAATCTCTTCATTTTGACATGGACAGAAGGTTTTGGTACCTGAGCTCCAGGAGGGCGAATGAGCAATTTATGAGTGGCTCTGGATTAGGCACGTGCCTGCTCTTTGGTACAGACCATGCCATGGGTGTGTAGAGGTGCATTTCAACCTTCTAGCTCATTTTACTCTCTTCCATGTTTTTTTATCTGTATTTTTTCCATATGATATTGAAAGCCAAGAAGAATCGCGTGGGTAATGAGGAGAAGCTGTTGGTAGGATTGTTGGTTGGGCTGTTCAAAGGTGAGCATCCATCTAATGGCTCATTTTAGAAATGCTGAAATGCTTTTTTCCAGCCTTTTGTAAAAGCAGTTTTTAGCACATTATGTTTACCTTTTAACAGTTAACTAAAATATTATAAAATATCCCAAAAATATTTCCTTTAGTTTATAGATCAGTGAAATGCTTCAATGAGCAGATATTTTTCAAAGATTTTCAGCATTCTTCTTAATTTGAAAAAAAAAAAAGTGTGAATTATCTTTAAATAATAGTGTTGAGTTATCTTTTAAACTATTTACAAGGTAGTTTCACTTCCTTAGTTGCTTTTCTTTTTTTTTAATAAGTCAAGTTAGATGTCTGATTTCTAACATGTTTGGCTTAAAACTGAAGCTACTCACTTGACCTTCTAAGCAGGAATTACAATTTAATTACTCTTTAATTTTTTTAATTTATTGTCTGTGGTTACACTACAGCTTTTTGCAGATGTTATAGCCTTGGATTAGAATAACTAAAGCTGCTTCCTTTGATCTGCCAGTCCAGGGTGAGAATAAGAATGCACTGGTTTTCTAAATGTATTTTCATCTTACTCATTCATGTGTAGTTTAGAATCCATCATAAAGTTTTGCTCATTTAAATTCTTTACAATCCAAAAAATGTATTTCTTCCTCTATCAGGGTTATGAAGAGGGGTATAATCTATAAATCAACTTTGAGTTTTTTTATTTGAAGATTTTCTGGTCTCTCCCTCTGAGGATTAAAAATCATGTCTCAAGGCAGGCCATTAAGCATCATCTATCTATCTGAGAGACTTGTAGATGCAAGAAAAATGTGGTTAGACCTGATCAAGGAAAGAACTACAGAAAAAAGAAATTCAAATTCTCTCTTATTTCTGCTGGTAGCTATTCACTGCTGCAGTTTTCATTTAAACTTAAATACATTGCATTTCACCATATGAATCATAACATTTAGTGTATCTTTATGATAAATTGGGAAGCAGAGAAGAGTACGGCAATGTGCTTTCACAACTTGAAAATAGCTTCTTTTTTGACTGGCTTAAAGTAGAAGATGGGAAGCAAAGCTTCTCTAGGTTAGCAGTGTTTTGCTGGCAAGGCAGACCTAATAATAAAATTGAAGCTGTCAAAACAAGCAATTTTAGATGTTAAGAAGTGCTTGATATGGACACTACTAGGACCAAATGCTTCCTGATCTTCCTAGGGGTTAACAGGAAATAATAAATACATAGGAAGAAAAATACATAGAAAGAAAAAAATAAGATTCAGAGGTTTTTTTATGAAGTCTTAGTGATCTATAAGAATTATTAAATATTTATGTCCACTATTCTTTATACAAGTGAGAATAAAAGACAAGAATAGGACTTCTATCCTCTACTGCACTTTGCCATCATTGCCACTTCCACTAAGCTTTGGAAGTGGCAATGATGCAAAACAAATGTGTGTCCAGAATCTGTGCAGTCAAAGTGACAACTCAGAGTCACAGCTGGGCCAGAAATGAAAAAAATGTTAAAATAAGTTTTATTAAAACTTCTAAAGGCAGACACAGTGTATGAACCAAGTAATATACATAGTGAATTGTTATTTTACAAATGTCTGTAAGGTGAATCTTCAATTACTAAATCTCCATATTCAAATGAATTCTCACAGCATTGCTAAATATCAGCAGTATTATCAAGCATTGTATTTGTTTGTCAAAAATTATTTTGAGCTCAATATTCAGTCCCTTCCTGCTACCTAGTATTAGCTGATGGGTTCTGACGTTGTAGTCTCTGAAGGAAAATGAATACAGGAGTTTCCATGTACAACATTCTCAGTAGTGCCCTAATTGTGTTTTTAGTCATATCGATATAAAAAATAGTATTTCATTATGAGTTCACTGTGCAGCTTTTTTAGAGTCTTGGGGAATGAGCTGAAAATGAGCCTCTGGGTGTGAAGTGAGGCTTAGTGGTCTGTTTGAGAATTTGGAGAAGCTGTCAGAGGGAGAGCCGTGCTGAGTTATTGGTACCACTGGGCAGCTCTGTGCTCTTTCCTGAGGATGGCAGAGTGCAGCTTCAGCAGTACCTGGTGAAAGCACAGGAGATGTGATGCAGTCTCTGTGGCTGAGATGACCCCAACATGTTGGAAAGTCTCTTTTTTCCAGCCCTGAGACTCAAGAAGAAGACAGAATTCCTTGGCTCTGGTTCTCTAGGTTGTTTATTTTCTCTTATCTAATACATTCTTTCTCCGACCTGCTGAGATCTGTCCAGCAGGTTGGGTTGAGGCACACTGACTGCCCTTGGGGTGGTGCTATCTTTTTATACTAAAACCTATGTGTACTTTGTTTACAATAATTTTCCAATACCTATTATCTATATTAGACAGTTTGTCTCTAAACCAATTCAAAAGTGCCACCATCACAGCAGAAGATGGAGGCTAAGAAGAAACAGGAGGAAGGACAGGACATGCCCAGTTTCCTCCATCTTGGCCTCTTGAACTCCCATTCTAAATCTCCAATGTTCTACTTTTTCACCCTGTGACAAATTCACTATAGTTCTATTCAAACTCTTGTGGCTTGTAACTCCTCAATTACCATGGAAACAATTACCAACACAAAGTTGGTAATTGTTTCCATGGGCTAAAATCAAAGGCAGGGGTGTTTTTTGACTCTGTGCCAAGGTCTCTGAGCCCCGTGCCAGGGTCTCGAGTTCTCCAGGGCAGCCACAGCAATGTCCCGGGTTCCACCAGGGATGTTCTGACATTCTGTGCTTCCTACCGGAGCAGCAGCAGCTTTGGGTCCCAGCTTTCTCCCAGAAGCAGACTGAGCTGTCTGCAGTGACCATGCCAGGCTCAGCAGGTCCCAGAAGCTGAGCCAGTCTGACCTTTGCTGTCACCTGTGCTCTCACCTGACAGCCCTGTTTTATAGAGGGCATCACGCAGTGCAGGCTCAGCTCTGACACCTGCAGCACCTCCCAGGCTTCATTGTTTGGGCATTCTCACAATATTCAAGGAAGAGAGAAGCTGTCAAGGGGACAAATGGATGTGGGGGCCAGATATGCTTGGGCATAAGCCATGTGACTCTTTCCAGTCTTGTGATGGCTTTCAGAAGCTCTAAACTTGAGCTGGCTGGCTCACCAAGCAGCTTCCAATGACATTCAAGTGATGAGCTGTCAGCCGGGTGGGCACCATTGCTGCGGAAGAGAAAAAATTAAAAGTGTGCTTTCTTACTTCATATTAATTGAAAATTTGACATTTAATTTACTTTCAAGGAGACTGTTTTCTTAGCAAATGAAATGTGGATTTCCCTTTAGCAGGGAGAGAGAAAAAGAATTTGCATATTGGATACTTACCTCTCAGTCTAGTGCTGGGTTATCCCTCCTGGCTTCTTTCAGAAACATAATCAGCAAGATCAGGCTTTGGGTGGAAAGGAAGCACAAGTCTGCCTGGTGGGTGTAATAAAAAGTGCTTAAGTAGCCATGTGGTATATAGAATTGAATTTTTTTCTATCTTATTTTTTTCTTTCACAAATGTACAAAAGCAGGGTATGGAAAACAAACAACAAAATTCAGTTGCATTGCTTCTGTGAACAGCTGCCTGTTAGTGTGCTTGTTTGTTGGCTCAGTTCATTAAAATGCAAGATTAATATAATCTAGATTAGAATCAGAAATAGGCATGACATCTCTTAAAGTTAACAAAAAGTTTCATTTCCGTTCTTGTTATATGATTCACAATCAGCAGTAGTTATCTACTAATACATACTTTCTCCTGACATATGTCAGCTTGGGTGGTTTTAATTATGCTTATTTTGGTGTGATTATGTTTGGAATAGATTAGGTTGTAAACTCATAAGGTGATTAATAAATTGTATGAATATATTCATTCAATACTGGTCCAATTTTGCTCAGATGATCTTTCTTAATAATAGAGGAAAATTATTATAGTGAAGAATGGTAATGTTGGCATCAGTCCTTGATGATCACTGGTGCATTCAACCAGTGATAGGCCAGCTTGGATGTTGGTAGTTACAATGTGGAGGGAGAAGGGATTTCCAGTCCAGGGTCTTCAGAACTCTGTGATATTTCTAAGACCACAGTTTCTTATTTTAACTAATATTATCCAACTAGTTTTGATAGTGGGACTTGCAGAATCCCTCTGCCTTATCTATCTATCTATCTATCTATCTATCTATCATCTATCTATCTATCATCTTCTGCAATCTCTTGGGGAAGGAGATTATCTCTCTGTTCTATGACTGTGCAATGATTTAAAAACACAGATGAGCAAAACCACTGTTAGCACTTGCTCACCCCTGAATGCAGAGAGTAGATTTGTGCATCTAGCTGCTTACTTTTGTCTTCTTGGGCAGTAAAAAGGATCTGAGGGTTAACATGGTACCTGCTGTGGATGGCCTCTCATTCTGCACAAAGCCTTCAGCTCCCCTCTTGCCCTCACACAGAGCAGCACCACCAAGCAGAGTAGGGTTCTCAGCTTATAAATGATGTATTATGGGCAGGAAGAGGTTGCATAAGGGTTGCATGAGAAGCACTTTATCCTATGAGTCTCTAGGGGTATCTAATCAATCCTTTCTGCTTCCTCCTGGCATGGCAATCTACCTTTCCTCCCTGTTTTGGAGTAGAAGCTTCCAGTCTCACTTTGAGTCTTGCACTTGCTTAGCTTTGGATGTCCCTCCAAAGGAGCATTTTGCTCTTGCAGACAGGCCCAGAAGCAGTGCTTCCTGTCAGTCACATTTACCAGTCTGTCAGAGTTTTGCTGTAAGAGAGAAATCCTTTCCTCAGCTTGGCATCCATTTTACATGAATTTAAGTGAAGGCAGAGAAGTTGCTAGGATGCTAACTCTTCTCTTACACTTACTGAAGGACTATCATGTAATGAAAGACAATAACCAGCTTTTCCTTTATTAGATGTGACTGATCAGACCCATTAATACTTGATGGAAATAGGATTGTTATATAATTTATCCAGATGTGCAATGGTTCTCCAGAGATTTCTAAGTTGCTTTGAATCCTGGATTTTTCCAAGTTCAGTGGTATTTCTGCAGTTCATCATAATGATTGAAATTGACAGAGGCACTCACCCTCATTGCTACCTAATCAAATCTGAAAATACTTTTTTAAGGATGTAAGATCATCTCTGAAACTTGCTTGCTTCCCTTTGGGATATCACTGCCAAAAATCGCTGGCCTCTGGTTGCTCAGCAAATTTCATTTGTTGTCCCAAACTGTGTTATTGGCAACTGAAGTGATGAATTGATTGGTGTGAAAGCCTTATGATTAGTGTACTAAGAAGAATTTACATCTCAGATATGTATATCCTTATTTATCAATCTATGTAATGCATGTGTGTGTGTATTTTTCTTCTGCTCTGTAGATTTTATAAAAATATATCCCTTGATTTTACGTCTTCTATTAGAAGTATCTTTAACTCAATTTGAATGAAAAAAATTAATCTCTAGATAAACTGTACTTCTGAAGCTGAAATCATAAGGCTACTTGAAAAATATTCTTTTCCATAGAAGAAAAGCTGAAGAGGTTTATTAGACCTTGAAGCTAGCTATGAAAAGACAGAAAATATCAGACTTGCATCCCTGTTCTGATTGCTTCCTCTCTCCAGCAGGTCTGCTCTTCCTTGGTATTGCAGTAATGACTTGCAGCTAATTCTGTCACAGTCATCACAAAGTTCCTTGGCTATTCTGTGCTTCAGTCTCTCTCCTCAACATCTGGGTTGCACTCCATGATCTGGGTTGGACTCCATGATCTTGAAGGTCTCTTCCAACCTAGTCCTTCTGTGAATTCTGTGAATCTGTGTTAAGGGGCTGAAAGACTGTCCCAGGACTGAGGGCAAGATACACAGCATTGCTGGCAGTTCAGGGCAGTCTGGACATTCTTCCTAAGCCATTGATGCTCTACAAGAAAGTAGGAGCCAAGTGACAATGTCCAGACAGTGCAGCCAACCCAGCTGAGGAGTTACATTTGATACAACCCTGTGTCCCTAACAGGACCGTGATGCCTGATCAAATACTCAACTCTGTCTGAGGGAGCTGAACCTGGTAGACTGTGGGACCCAGGAGATCTCCCCTCCCTGCAGCAATGCTGAGGTTGATCATTTCATCCCAGATCCCAGCTCCAGCCACTCCTGAACCTGATCCCCATTCTCAGGGAAGGATAAACCCCTTTCACAGCTCTTCAGTTTCCCACCTGCCTGCTGCTCTGGCCTGAAGCTCTCCAGCTGCTCACACACACATGCACACCCTGTGGGTGGCTGCAGCCCTCACCTGTGTCCTCACCCCAAGGTGCTCATGTCCTGCCCCATGTCAAGGTCCCTGGCAGCCTGCACCTGCCCCTGCCCTGAATGGGGGCATGCTCATCCAAAACTGAGTTAGAAGTGGAATTTAATAAGAAAATAGAACAGACTGTAGCCATCAAATGTACTGTTCGGCCAAATAAACTGCTCAGCTGCCTGCTTATATGGGAGTGCACCCTTTGATCTTCCTTCCTCTTACTTTACCTATACTTGCTCCTTTCTGATCTGATCTTTCCCTTTATCACCCTACCTTGTCTCCCCTAAGCACCCCATAGATATTGCATGATCCCAAATGGCTCATCTGCTCCAGCCCACAATTTTCTTTGCCCTGTATCTCACCAATGAACAGATGCTGCTTTAAAAGGAGCTGTCTTAGTGTGTCAGGCAGAGAGTTTCTTTGGTGGGTTTCACACTAGGGACAATGATGTAGTCATTTCTTGCTGTGCAAATATTTGGTGTTTTCTGTTCTTCTCTGATCTGATTGCTTGTGTTCCCCTACCTGGCAAAATGGGACTGCAACCTGTTGATGTTTGGGAAGAAAAGTATGTAGGTTCCCAAACCATAGCCATTTACAGGGTGATGTATTTTCATTAAGCATTATTTGTATTTCCATTTTCAAATGTGATTTTGGATGGCATGAAGAGGAAAGACAGATCTGAAGCTAGGAAGGCAGTGCTAGGCAAAAGTGCTGTGCATATGCAATAGCCTGGGAACTATACATGTTTTCCTGGCTGTCTGGTTTTGAACAGATTGGTGGTATGCTGTTGACTTTTATTTTTTTTACTGCACAGTAAATCTGCTAAACTCCTATGTTTTGCTGAAGTTTAAGCACCTCTGAATTTGCACAATTTGAAATGGAATTTGCAATGCAATGGAGGGGGAGATGTTGCATAAATAAAAGACAGAATTTTATTTATGGAGACCCATAATAATGCACTGTAGGTTACTGAAGTATGCAGGATGAACAACCGTTATAATAATAACATCATAAATTTCTAAATTGCTGTTAGGGAGTAAGGCCTGGGAAGGCTGGTAGCTAAAGTACAAGCATTTTCCTGTAATTGCTCTATAGGCATGTAAGTCAGAGTCTTTTCTTCCTTCTTTTTCTTATATTTTTTCTCAGTAAGCAATGCTAGTTCCTTCAAACCAGCTTTTCTTGCCTGTAATATTCCTGTTGCATGTGTGGAAAACTTTGAAAAATGCTTTCTGTCTATCTGTGCAGGTACACATACATGCAGTTTTATCTGCTATTATGGGGAAAAGCAAAAGAAACCTTTTTTGTTTTGAGAAAATTGAACATGAGATTTGAAATACATGCAGCTTGTACTGTCACAGCACAAGGCTTCCCTGTTTATAAAATGAGATTGTCAGAACTCATGAACAATTTGTGTTTCTCCCTTGTTGCTGTGAATCAAGAAAACTGAATCAAAGAAATCATGGATTTTTTCAACTATTGGCAATAACAATCTCAGCAGTTTTTAAGCCTCTCACACATGTACCTCCCCTCCACTCACACCTTGAACATACACCTCATGGCTCCTTCCTTTCTCTTTTTCCTCCTCCTTCCCTAGATCACTTTCTTTAGTCCCTTTTGTGTACAGCGGGAGCTATTTTCTCTTTCAGGCTGTCTTTCCAGAAGGAGAAGCCTCAGAGGGTGACATGTTCTGCTCCTGATGGTGTTTGTTGAGCTGGATGGTGACGTGGGTGAACTGATAGTTCTGCAACTGGAAAATATATGCAAGGCCACGATCAGTCCACATTCCCCTCCACGAGTAGCACCAGAAATGATTTATGAATCACATATTAGTCAATAGCCTCTTCAGCATTGAAGAAGGCACAATCCTCTAGCAGTTTTCAGGGACTGTACTGAAGGGCATTTTCTTGAATACTGAAGAGTCAACAGAGAAACAGCTCTTTAAGTTATGTTGTGTGCCAGCCCTTAAAACTTCATGCTGCTGACCTATATGTCCACACACTGGTATTGAGAGTATCCTTGTCAATTGTTTGGTACTGAGAGTAGTTTTCTAGCTCATCATTTCTTCAAATTTAAAAACTTTTTTTAATAGCATAATGCTGACTTTTTCCTTTCCATGCTCAGTACATCTTAAAACAGTATTTGACTTCTGAGATATCCAAAACTGACAGAGAGTTTAAATGCAAGAAAAATGCAGTAAAAGCTACTGCAAATGGTTTTTATGGGCACATATAATTCAAGGGGCTTCTGGCTGCTATAATAGCTTTTTTCAATCAAACCTACAGCTTTTCTATATGTGGTAAACCACTGTGTAATGAAGATAACCTTGACAAAGTATTGGAATAATAAGGTAAGTTCTATCAACTTTGCATTCCTAAATTATTCAGAGACTGTATAAATTTACATTGAAATATTTTGTGCTTCAGTAAAAGTGCCCCAGTGATATTCATTTTTTTAAGGGATGCAATGGTTTCAAAACCACATTCTCAGGCGATTCTCTAATTTATACAGGACAAAGGCTTTTTGTCATTGTTTGTTACTGCAGTCTCCTGGTGACACTTTGGAGGTCAGACTTGGCAGCTGTCCCTGGCACAGGAGTGCAGGTGAGCCTGCAGATCACAGCTAGGGTGCCAGGCTGTGTGTGTCTGTGCTTGGAGTGCTGGCTGCCAGCACAGGGACACCTTCTCCAGCCCTGGGCTCTGCTCCCAGGGGTTCCTGCCTGTTGTGGTGTGATGTAATAGCCTGTTTTAGACATCCTGGTTCCTTCCCCAGGTGTGCCAATACCCTCTCCTTTCCCCTCCCTTGCCCCCTTGCTGAGAGCTGTCCCTCAATCTTGGCATTCCAGCAAGGGCATCCTGTGATTGGCAAAGTTCAAAAGATGCCTCTCAGCCCTGGGGACATTGGGCCATGCAGGTGTCATTTGTCCCCTGAGACTTCCCCCCCCCCCCCCCCCCCCCGCTTACCTGGTTGGTGGGATCCCAACCCCTTCCCTCCCCTCTGCCCGGGTTAAAAGAAACAGCAGCCACGGGGTTCTGGGTTCTGTTGGAGCTGGTGCTGCATTCAGAGGCCTGTGTGCCAGGAATAAAGCTCTGGATTGAAACCCTCCAGCAGAACCCAACTCCTTTTTCCTTCACCATTGCCTAGAGCCATTCCACCAGAGGTAAACCTGAGCTCCTGCTTGCCTGGACTTGTCCCCAGGCACCCAGCTGCAGCATCCAGCCAGCCAAAGGTGTCTCTGAGGTGAAACCACCACAGCAACTGCCTTTGGTCAAGCAGCAAGGCCAAGACGAGCCCAGGCACGGTATCTAATTCCAATACCTGCCAGCCCCTGGGGCCAGCCTAGACTCCTTCCAACTCCAACATGTCCTGGCTGTGGCAAATCTCAAACTGCCCACAGCTACAGTCCCTCTGGGATGGGGACCAGGAGGTCCCATTGCCCTACAGTGGCCATAGATCCGAATTCTGGGCCCTTCAGCCTGGTGCTGGCAGAGCTGAGTGGTCTCAGAACGAGTGGGCAGGATGGACAACTGTAGCACATTTTTAAATTCTGTTAGGGAGAAAGGCCTGCTTTAACAAAGCTTTGCTTGTACAGTCCCTGAGCAGTGCTCCTGTTCTCACTTTAAGCCTTCCTCTTTGCTCCTGCAGCTGATCCATGCCCCCCATCCAAGCTGATGGACATGGAGATGGTGGAGAGCAAACAGGCATCTGTGTTAGCTGAAGCTCCAATTGCTGCTTGGATTAGTGTTAAACTCCAGCAGAAATGTTAAGTTACAGAACAGAGGCCTAGACACCATCTCTAAAGAGTCTGAGAAGCACCTGTGCCACAGCAATCACTATGACAAATCAGTGTGTTTTGTTGCTGTCTTCAGAAAAACTACAATTTGACCCATAGAAAAGAAAAAAATATAAAATGAGAGTACTAAATATCTAGAAGGTTATAACAAACTATGGCAAAGCAATGAGAACTATGAAAATCCCCATATCTACACTGAAGATTGAAGGTTCATTAGCCAGGTCAGCTAGGCAGATGAGTTAAGATGAAGAAAATGTTACTGAAATGGCAAATTATTTTAAAGTACATAATGATTTCATATATAAATACACAGGATAAAATGTCCCTTTGCCATAGATAAATATAAAAGACTTTATTTAAAGCTGCCACTAAATCTCTGTTATTCTACTTCTTAGTTGTGTGTAGGCAAAGGTAATACCTAGTTAAATGAATTAGAGTTTCTGAAAATTAGTTTTATCTTATTGATGTCTGAAAACACTGATATTATGCTATTATTATCCCTGATACAGTAAGCTCTGTTCCCAGTCCTATATAATGCAGAGAAATACAGGAAGATAGTTGAAATTCCCAAAAGCTTAGGTTCTAAGATAGTATGAACTGTAATGTGCATGCAGGGTGTTACTGTGCATCTGCCAAGGTGAATATTGTATTTTTAAACTCAGATGAGAAGAAGGAAAAAACAGTGACTTCGCTGTAAAAATAAACAGAAAAAACAAAAAAGAAGGAAAAGAGGTGATACAGGAGAAAATAATATGAAGAGATTAATGGAGAAAATGTGTTAGGGTTGACATGAGAAAACAGAAGGAATAGTTGGAGGTAGCAGCTAAGCAGAAAGACAAACAGCATTCAGAGTAAATACTATAGAAAACAGCTTTGTCTCCTTATCAGTGTTGAAGGTCAAGGTCTAAAATGTTTCTTCAGCTGTTCTTGCCAATATAAGCCTCTGGCTGCTTCTATTCAAAATAAATCCCAGATGCTATTTAAGTGATGGCTGGCATATACATTTCAGAATTCGGGGAATGCTAAGCTTTCTTCAGACATCATCTTCCAAAGTAATTTTCCATGGAATTGAGCTTTCAGTGACTCACCTGGTGGGATTATAGTCTTATTCCTCAGTAGTAAATATGGCAGAATGATTAAACAACAACTAGATTAAAGTAGTGCTTACATTTCTTTATTACATTTCCTACATATATTTAAATGTATTATTCTTATTTTATTGTGGTTCTTTCCAAGAAGATAAAATGCTTATAAAAATTCCAAAGACTTATTTTTGGAAAGCAGTGGGCAGTAAAATATCTGTGTCCAATGAGCCTTCAGCTGGGGGTCTGACAGACATATGGCAGCAAATTTTGTCTGTTGAACTAAATCTAATTTAAATGCCTCCACTGCAGTCACTTCTCCTCTGATATCAGTGTCAGCATTAGATTGTTTAAAGAAAAATCATATATGCATAAATTAGTTGCCATCTCTGTAATGCCTTTAGGACAGGCAGTCACCACAGACTGAGTGAAGCCAGATGGTTGGAGGATCCCTCAGCTGAGAGGCAGGAAGAACAGATCATGGCTTGACATTCAGACAGCATGGGTTGGCCAGCTTCATGGGCTGCAGCAATTCAGGGTTGAGCCTTGCAATGGGATCCCTGCACAACACCGCTGGTTTGTCCTGACCTGTGGTCCTGTGCCCCTTGATGCTCCTCAAGACCTTTCTTTTGTCTGCCCTGCCTACAGAAAACTCAGGAAGACTCTCACCTGCTTTGCATTTTGTTTCCTCATGCTGTGGAAATGAGCAGTGTCTCTTTTGTTGCTGTTTGACTCCATGGAAAACCTCCATGCAGGTACCTGTGTGCTCAGCCCTTTCCCCACTGGCCACAATATCACTCAGCCAGCACTTCCAGGATCTCCCTTAGATGCCATCAGCAAACTCAGCTGTGAGCCAGACTGCCTGAAGGCAGCAGGCAAGCCCTGCAGGGACACCAGGGTTGACAAAAGTGCAGCAGCAATCCCCATGATTTAGAGATGGAAGCTGAGAGGAAACCTCGAGGTGAGCGTACTGCACACAGCTGGGAGCATCTCTTGGGCCTCCTGAATGCAGGCAGAGAATCTCTCTCATGCACAGACTGCTTCAACAAAGCCATTTTTACCATGTTGTCATATTTGCTGTCTCACTGGGATTATAAAATTGTTGCAGAACCAGAAAACTGGGAGCCCTAGAGACAACTATTCTTTGCTGACTAATATATAAGAAAAGTTCTTTACTCTGCTTTACTCTGTTCTCACTTCTTTCCAAGCAATTGTGAAAACTTTGCAGCTTCCAAAATTTCAGAGGGATTTTCTGTCTGTAAATAAAAAGAAAGAGAGAGAAAATTCTTCCTAACAATTAGAGAGCTTTTCTAACAGTGTCAGTCCCACAAGCCTGTAAGATGGCAAGGCCATTATCTCACCTTGACATAAGAGATGAATACTGCTCACTTTAAAACAGGAGAAAAGCAATCAGCCACTCTGATAAATACTTGTAAATAAATAAAGAGCCTCAGAAATTTCATTTCAAAAAGTCCAACACTTATCGTTTCATCCTCCTTTAGTTTTGCTCCATTGCTAACCCTTACAGAGCAAAGAAAACAATTTGACTCCACTGACCACAGCTCACTGGCTTCAAGCAAGGTCTAATATGGCTGTGATTTATGTTCTGGACCTGCAGGTCACAGCACTTTGTGTTCACACTCCTATGGATTTGTGCTTCCCTGCTGAGGTCATGGCCTGGCAGGTCCTGCTTTAGAGATGTGTTCTCAGCTATCTGTTGTTGGTTGGCCTCTTTCCTTTTCAATTGATGTGCAGCTTCATCTGGTCTGAAGATGAAAAAATTCAGCTTATCACCTCCAATGCCATATGTTCTTTCTTCACATACAAGAATAAGTAAAGAAATGGCTTCCCTAAAAGAAGAGTGACCTAGGGTATCTTAATTACAGTGAGAGTTGGTAGAAAATGCAGAAAGCCTTTCCCTTTTTTCTGTTTGCTGCTTGATTGAGAACTTACAAATCCATTCTGTTCCAGCAAGGTGAGAAACATTTTCCCCCTCTTTTTTTTTCCATTTTCATAATTTGATTGAGTGATAGATAAAATATTAAATGACTTTCACTTTCATGCACAAACCATCTGCTTTGGTTGTGACTTTCCCTCACATGCAGGACTTAGGGGATTCCAGAGATCCCTGCAACTACTTAAAGAGGCACTGAGTATCCCCAGCCACAAATACAAGTCTTTTGTTCAATTGCTCTTTGCTAAAGTGTGTGTGTTCCTACACAGTTTGCCAGTCACTCTGATATCATAATGGATATCACATATGCTAGCTGTCAAAACACCAGAATTTACTATAAAGCATAAATTCAAATCAGACACTTAAATCTTAACCTGTGCATTGTGTCTCTGCCATGTCATTTAAGAAAAGAAGAGCAAATTAGGTTCTTAAAAGCATTTTTAAAAGACCCAAGAAAACCTGAGGCTCACCTTAGAAGCCTGGTCTAGAAAATGAGCTATCAATTTGCTTGCAGGTGGTCCTGACAGCAGATCTGACAATATGTTTGTTTGGCTGCTGTGATATATGTTAAGCTTCAGTGCATCTCCCTAAAGGTTTAGAACATGAATGATTTCTAAATAAGGGAGGCACATCACACATTGAATAATTACCCCTGCAGCCTGTGGCCTGCATAGGCAAAACAAAAGCAGAGTCTTGAAAAGTCTGGTGAAAAGGGCAACTTTAATCTGGAGTGGTTCTTATGCAGCTGTAGCTTTGAAGTCAATAATTTTGGCACATTTCTTTGCACATAATTATGGGATTAGGTTACTGTAATTTAAAAAATAAATAACATATCTTTTTAATGTAAAAGTACATCCAAAATATACATCCAATGCTGTTAAATATGGCTTAAACATATACTGTGCATTTTTATAGTATTTGTTTCAAAGGTTTGTAGGAATATTTTTCCAGCTTTTTTTCTTGGGAATCTTGAAGTTCAATGAGAATATTTTCTCCACCTGTACTGAGGAAAGTAAAACATTTTTTCCTTCCACTGTATTTCAGAAATCTTGCTGCCCTTCTTGCCTATTACTGGTATTAACCAGCTTACATAATGCTCAAAACAAGGAGAAATTAAATAATTTCTTATTTAAAGAAATAAGCTAGCCAAAACTACTGAGCAAAACTAGGAGGACAATTAAAGTTTTCTGACTCATTTTCATACTGTTTAGACTAAATCCCACTGCTTCTGGATAGCCGGCCCCCTTGCATTCATTGTACAAAGTTGAGAGCTGATAAAGTAACTAACACCTCATATTACATTTAGAGAGAACTCATAAAACTTTCATCTATTTTTTTTTTTGAGACAGTCTTGAAAAGAAGCACAGACATTAATCCAACTAACCCAGATCTGATTATGCCCAAGGAAGGAACTTTTTTTATACACCTTTTTTTGCAATGCACCTTAATTCATCTCTAAACCTCTCAACATAACTGTGTCGTCTCCTCCCTCAGCTACCTTGTAGGTTTCAGCAGCAGTTTGTAAAACATTCCAAAGTTCCTTTCAAATTCTTGGAACTCTGAGCTATAACTCAGGTCTTGCAATTTGTTTTCTGTACAATAACAAGTGAAACAGTATTTGCTATTTCTGCAATTTCTGTCAATTCTGTATGATTTTAATAGTTGGGATAATTTTTTTTTTTTTACAAAACAAACAATCCCCTAAAAGCATAATGGGCAGCTGGCCAGAAATTGCCATAAGTGCTTTCTCAGCAGTGTGAAACTTCTGAAATGAAAGACAGATGTTGTACATTGCCTGAGAAAGGAAGGGAGAGTTGACATGATGGCTTCTGCAGAAATACAGAAGATGGATATAAATAAATGGAGGAATGCAATATGCAGCTATAAATTTACAGGAAGGCAGAATAAGCCACAGAGATACAGGGCCAGCTGAGAAAATTTCATTCTGGATGCCAGAGGCTGAGGTGGACACATCTAAGGTGGGCACATCTGAGATGGAAAGGACTAGGAAGTAAAACCTGTATTTGTGCGGCATTTGTGCGGTGTTCTACACACAGACCTGGAAAAGGGTGAGAATGAAACCATAGATGGAGAGTAGAAGTTAACAAAGGAAATTAGAGATTCTGTTTATGTGACCAAGATTTACAGAATACAATAATTGAAGATGTCTTTTAGAATCTCACTGCTGCATCACTGGTTTCAATGGGATGGCAAAACTTTTATTCATTAAAGACTGAAAAATTATCAACTCTTGCTTTTGATTAATAGAACGGTCATCAGCTAAGCAGGAGTGTCATGCTAGATCACAGTCTGCATAAATTATTTGTGAACAGAAGCAAGTAATGTATTCTTACACCTGATCTAGTCACTATTAGGATTTGTGAAATTTAGTTCCCCAGTTTGCATCATCTCACCAAGACACACACAAAGTGAAATTAGAAACAAAAAGTCAGGCTATCATCATCCAGGCATTTGTCTTTTGAAAACATACACAATAATGCTTGTAGTGGGGTTTGCAGTATTTTAACATTTAAAAGACTCATGCATGGATTGGAAATGTTCTGTAAATAAAAGGAACGTGCAGAAAAATCTAATTTGCTGCCTCAGGACATCTTTATTTTTCTCCAATTTTTATAGTACCCATTGGCTTGTGTGGAAAAGGTTTTTGGTTCACTGTTGCATTGAAAAGTTTCTGTGCCCAATTTTGTCATTCTTATTTAAACTTTCAATATGGGAACAATAGCAAAATTCATATTATTCTTAAAAGCACATTCCCTCTTTTCTTTTGGTAATAAAACACTTCATTTAATGTAGATTTCTGGTCTGAATAATCTATGCTTTCTCATCTCAGTAGTTCAGTTTTTGAATAGAAAGGAATAACAGTTAATTTTTTGATGTTAACTCTATATAATGAACATGAAATGAGTCAAAGAATGAGTGGGAACTAATCAGGCTTATACCTCAGAATAATCCTGGTTGAGAAAAGGCTTCTCCATTAATTATACCTGGCCTTGCTACAATGAAGTTTTAATGAAAAGAAAAAGGTAACTAAAACTATGAAGGGTTTTGATTAATTCTCAGTCTGTTATTTTCATCTGATCTATGCTTCTGGCCCTAATAGGGACACCACTGATGATCTGAAAGCACACATGAGGCTGTGCCTGCATTAGCAAGTGGGTAGCTCAGCAGGAGCATGGCACCAGATCAAAGCAGTTGCTGCAGGAGCCCCAGCATTAAATGCAATTTGCACCTTTTACTCTGGGTTACATTCAGCCTGGCCTGCAGAATTGTGTGCCCCAGCCATGTGGTTTGGAAATGTCCTGAGCCCACATCCCTGGTTAAGGCCCATTAGGGTTTGTAGTGCATTAAACCTGCACCTGAATCAGGGTTTCCTGCCCAATTTCATCTGAAAGAAATTGAGTTCTCTTGTGCCTGAATTGCTCTGTAAAATGGTCCAAAATGCTAATGCAGACAGAGCCTGTGCCAGCCAACAATATGTGTACTTTTTTCCTATCTTTCTGCAAATATCATGTTGACTGGATAACTTCACAAGTTTCTAATTTGAATTTACAAAACCAAAGATATTTCAAATTATGTTATTTCGTGAATACAACTTGAGCTAGCAGTATTATGCATAGATATTCTATGCATAAATTGTAGAACAAAATCATATTGCCTCCATATCATAACTAAAGGGTGGATTCATTTTGTACAAAACACATAGTCAACGGGTTGGTATTAACAATCAGTGCAATAGAGCTCCAAAATTTCACTTTAAATGCACATAGAGAAAGCTATTTATGGAGTGGCTGAGAGAATTCTGAATGCAGTGCAAGATTGTATATTGTCACTTTCATGGAAGTTATTTGCTTCTTGATATTATAGCAATTTGAATATTTTCCTTATTGTATTTACATTTTTTTTCTTCAAATTACGGATATTCTCTTGCATCTCTATAAAGATTTAGCAGACTATTTTAAGTGATGGCCACTTTTATTTGTATGCCTAGATCTACCAATATATTCCTAAACTCTCCAACTCTTGAATCATCCATATCAAACTTACAATATTGTGCATGTTTGTACTTCTAAAAGTGTTTTTCTTCATTGAAGTCTGAGATACCTAATTTTACAAAAACAGTGCAGTTATATGATATGTAACAAAAGAGCCTTCTTATTTTAATGTGATAAAAACTTAGATACACTGCAAGGAGCCACATAAGTTGTCATTTAAATAAACAGGGGCTGCAAGTAGTTGGCATTTCACAGAATTGAGGCAGTTCTGTTGGACAGTGCTTCCCTTAGTACTTTGTAGCATTCCTAGTTTCACACTATGGAGTCTATTTTCTGGGCATATTTAAACCAAGCACATGTAAGATTCTGCAAGTGTCCCTTATTTCTTAGTTAATCTCTTTCTTTGCACTCTGAAGTATATCATGAAGCCTGTTAGTCATATTAGCATTGCATTTCCAATTAAAATGTTATTAAAAAAAAAAAAAAACTATGATAAGCTAATGGCCAGATGGACAGATAAATTACCTCCAAGATAAAAACTATTTGCCAGGCAGAAACATAATTCACTTTTGTGAGGACATGCAATACAATCAAAACAATTAATTTGAATTGGTAATTAATTCATATTACAATTAATGAATTGTAATTTAATCCATTTCAGTTTAGGACGTAGAAAACATCCACACTGCTTGTAAAATGGAGCCATTGAACTGAGACAAAAAATGCATATGTCCAACAAGGACTGTTTCTAATAGAGAAAACTCATCCTTTCAAATCAGCAGACACTTCTGCAGGCTTTCATTCTAGACTGTAGCTTTCCCCATATGCTCTCAACTGTAACCAATAAATCTAAACACATATTTACTCTGCATGCTCTACTACACTGATTTTAGGAGAATACAGGAGTTCTAACAAGTGTATGAATAGGCAATAAACCAGGACCCTTTTGAAAACAAATCACTCTTCCCTTTCTTAAAAATTACTACATGCTGTCAAGATAGATGAAGAAATAGGGGATCAATATAAGGTATTAATCTCTTCAGAATTACAATTATACGTAGTCCTTTAAGCACATGCCTAGAGCTAGTGAATTATTGCATTTGAAGTCAAACTGCAGATTAAACTTGGAGCATGCAGAGGGAGGCAGACAAAGAGAGGGAGAGATGAATCTATATAAGGAGGAGGGGAGGGACATTTTGATTTGACACATTAGAATCTTTATTTTACTGTTCTGCCAGTAAAGAGCCTCTCTGGAGGTGTATGAAAGATTTTGCACTTAAAACTAAACTGGAAAAATAATCTTCTTTGCTGTGTAGATTAATGTTAGGAAATTTTCCTTTGCTTGTCTCAGGCAGTTCTGATTCTCTCTGCATACATTTAAAACTTCTTTTGATTTTTCCTATCTTCCCCATGTTTGGGTTCCTGAAATGTGTTAGTCACTCTGTGAGGTAGGAAAACAGGCACAGGTTTGTAGCTAGTTTTTTTCTCTAATTGAAGCATGCTCCACCCTTGCCACAACCTCCAGACAGAAGGAACAGAGAGGAAAAGGAGACTTTTTGTGTCAAGCAGGCACATGAAAATGAACTAAATCAAGGTTCCAAAGATACATCTGAGGACAAAGTTTTAAAGATTTGGTTTCTTGTGGCTGTGTTTCTATCCATCCCCAGACTCACATTCTTCTCCCTAACTATAAAACTACCTATCATTATCTTGGGGACATGTGGTATTTTTGGGGTCTCCAGACAAGAGAAGGATTGATGGATCTGACTCCATGTTCTTAGAAGGCTAATTTATTATTTTATGATGCTATATTATATTACAGAATGCTGTACGCAACTATACTAAAGAATAGAGAAAGGATACAGACAGAAGGCTAAAAGATAATAATGAAAAACTCGTGACTCTCTCTCCAGAGTCTGACACAGCTGGATGGTGATTGGTCATTAAATTAAAACAATTCACATGAAACCAATCAAAGATGCACCTCTTGGATAAATAATCTCCAAACACATTCCAAAGCAACAAAACACAGCAGAAGCAAATGAGAAAAGATTGGTTTCCTTTTTCTCTGAGGCTTCTCAGCTTCCCTGGAGAAGACTTCTAGGCAAGGAGGTTTTTCAGAAAATATGACAGTGATGAGGACATTTTGATTATGCATCATTCCAAATCTTGGGTCCTTCCCTGTCATAATTTGCACTTTCGTAGTCCCATGTTTAAACATCCCTGCTTTCACTGGGCACTGGTTCCTACCTTACAATATCTTATGATTATCATTTGGTATTATTTCTATTGCTTCAGCAATCCAAATTAATCTTCCTTCCACTCCCCACTTGCTGTTTCCCAGTTGTGGTTGCATTGGTGATGGCAAGTGCTGAATGTTCTTCAGTTAGACAGTGAAAAAAGCAAAAAAATTAACCACTCTTAACTCTCTGAACTGTTTTGACTTTGCCCCTCACTGTTCTACAATTTGAACATATGAATCTGAGGAACCAGAAGAGAAGCTGAAAAAAATGTAGATGGCAGAAAGTATTTTTAGATCAAGAAACAACAGTCTGTTTGCAGAACTAGTAGCCACATTTAAGAATGTAAAACCCAGCCACTGGCACATTTAATAGTTTAAAGACAAGTGCAAGCCAACACAATGTTAAATCTCTTCATCTCTTTGCTTCCCTTTTCCTAGAATTAGTCATTATACTTCTGTACAAGCATTAGTTTCTTGTTTTCATAAAATCCAAGTCAGAGTCTCTTTAAATTCTCAGCCCTGATGACTTGCAGCAGCAAAGAGTTCCACAGTCTATTGAAAATGCTCTGAACAGATATTTCCACTTATCCATTTATAATATACCATCTCTCATTTTCCTTGCATTTGCATTCTTCCTCCCTGAAGCGGTAGGAAAATTATTTAATAATGTTTGAACTATAGGAAGAATATTTTTTTTTTTCCCTAGGTGAATACTTTCTGTGCATCAATGTATTGTACCTAATGACAGCTTCTGTGAGCTCAGTGCCTGGTCTCCCTGAAGTTCCTTGCAGCCCACTCTGCACTTCCACAACCTAAATAACTTCTGCAACCTGCTTACTTTGCTACTCAAAAGCAGAAAACCTTGGTCTCAGGTGTGATTTTGCGGCACTCTGTGTTTTTCCCCAGCAAAACCTGACAGTTTAATTCTAGTCTTTCTTTTCCATCTCTTAGAAAATTTTCATCCACAGTAATACTTTTGTTCCCAAATACTTGTTTTTCTTACTAATTTCCTGTGCAGGACCTTGTCAGAGGACTGAATAAACTGCCTGCTGTCTATTGCTTTGGAGACACAATGAATTTCAGCATTAGTGAGACCCTTCAGAAAACTCAGCAGGCTAGGCTTTATCACATCCTGGTCTTTCAGGTGTTTACTGTTTTACTTTCCTGATATAGATGTAATGTTTATTCATCTGTGACTTTCTGGATCACTTATGAAGCCTTTTTAATTAGAGATATAAAATTTGCCACCCTCTAAGTTACTGATATAGCAGGCATTTTTAATTAAAGCATGTGAAGGTTGTTAGCTGCTCTGCCCTGTCAAGATGTAGAATTCTGTGATCTCAGGCCTTTAGGTCTGTTGACTTGAAGCTTTTGAATTATCAGTTTCTTTCAGCATCTTTCCTTACGGTAGCTCAATCATCACAGCTCATCATCCCCATTGACAGGCAAAGCAAGCTGTGAAATCCACTCATTCTTTGCAGCAGAGACTGGTGCAAAGAAACACCTCTTTGAGATATCTGCATCCTCTTTATTTACTCTTTCTACCAGAAGGACCCATGCCCAACCCAACCAGCAGCTGTGAATTTGAAGTTTCACACATGTCCATGCACTGAAATCACACCTAGAATGTTCATTCACCTAAGGCCTTTTCTCTAGTGCTGCCCACACAAGGTGTAGGTTGGTGAGAACATTCTCCTCTTAACCTCTTGGGTCTGAAAGTTTGTGACCTCAAAATAAGGGCTTCTTATTTCATGATTTTCCTTGCTCCTCTCAGCTGAAATACAAAATTAACCATGATGCATGAATTTCAACAATCTCTGATGCATTCTTTGAAAAGAATTGTGGTGGTGCTTGCAGGGGTCTCAGGATGAGGGAAGAGATGAGAATGTTGACTCCATGTTTCAGAAGGTTGATTTATTATTTTATTTTATATATTACATTAAAACTATACTAAAAGAAGAAAGGATTTCATCAGAAGGCTAGCTAAGAATAGAAAAAGAATAATAACAAAGGCTTGTGACTGACTGAGACAGTCCAAGACAGCTGGACTGTGATTGGCCATTAATTAAAAACAACCACATGAGACCAATCACAGATGCACCTGTTGCATTCCACAGCAGCAGATGATAATTATTTACATTTTGTTCTTGAGGCCTCTCAACTTCTCAAGAGAAAAAATCTTAAAGAGAAGATTTTTCATAAAACATGTCTGTGACAAAGAACTATACAAATTTCACCATACTCTAATTGCACTCATATGTTCTATTATGGACATAATAGAAAAATGCAGCATAAATATAAAGTTTGTTTTAAATATATATCAGAGAAAGAAGAAAAAAAAAACAGAAATAAAAGAGAAAGAAGATTGGCAATTCTGTGCATGACAAAAAATGTTACTCTTTATTGAATTAAAATTCTGCCACCCATAAAATAATAATTCTTTTTTCATGTGAGAAAGATGGAATTTTCTAGTTACATTAATGTAACTTAATAACTTGCCCAAGGGGAACAGAGCTCTCAAAAGATTTAAAAAATCCCCACTCCAGAGTTATAACTTTCAGATCCCAAAAACAGAATCTGATTGCTAATTTCATGACCAAGACTTCCTATTAAACTTCTCCCAGAAGTCACGAAGATTTGGTCTACTCTTAATATTTACAGCAAAGTAAAAGGCCTGTTAGTACATTGTCTAATAATGTGCAGCAGAAACTCTTGATGGAATGTCACCATCTGTGTCTGTGCCTAAAATGGAGCTTACTTTTGAAGATATGATTTAAATTATTCTTTACCAATTAAAGTACCAGAGTGCCAAAGTGATGACAAGATTTTTCCTGTCTACTTCTTAAAATTATGAGAGTCTTTTTTCATTTTTTTCCCCATCCTCTAGAAGTTCATGGGAAGTAAATTTTCAAAGTAGTGACATTAATGGGACTCATACAGTTAAATCCCTATGCATCACTTTGAAAATTTACTTGCTGGTGTACTAATAAAAATTTAGGTCCTTGAATATTTATGATCCTCTATGGGATATCATAAATGTAGCTCTTATTTAAATAAATAGGTGGAAAATCTGCCATGTGTGCATAGTTTACTGGCAGTCATATAATTGCATTCAAACTGCATTGTCCAAGAGTGTCAGATTAAGTTCCATTGTTCCATTTGCTGTTTGACCCTATCCGCCTTGATAATTGCAGATTTTCGTCTGGATTCCATTTCCAGAGTTTAATCTCCCACTTAGAAGGACAGTGAGATAAAGACCAAGAGCACAGGCAAGGAAAGCATTTTAATTGGAAAAGTGTAATTGAGGTGCTGAAAGCTGCTGGTTTCCTGGGAGCTGCACAGCTGATGACTTCTTTGGGTGGCCTTGGAAATTTCCATCTGCTCCTGGCTGGCAAGGGACCTCCTGAATGGCTGCTGAAGGTGGGAAGGGATGGACAGGGACGAGTGGTGTAAGATTGTAGCGGAAGATTGATTAAATCCTAAAATTTGGCACAGACAGCTACAAAGCTGTGATTACTTCTGGGCCTACTCAATGCCCACAGCTCTAGATGGGCCATAATAAACATCCAGAAACAGCTTCTGCAGCAGGACTGCTACAGTGTCTTCTTGGTGCTGGGTATTAATCACGTGTTGTGAGGAGAAAAAATTCAGATTCACTCTGACACGATTTATCTACATGATTTAGCCCATTATGCACACCACATCTTTGCAAGCCTGGGTCTCTTGCCTTGAGGTCCTTGTCTGGTGGGACACGAACTCTGCCCCATCATAGATGAGAGAGGATGGTACCCATGGGGCTGTATCTGGGGATAATATCCAGAACCAAAGCACTCCTTCACAGGAAATTGTGACTCTGTGCCTCAGGTGCCTGCTCTATCTTCTGTTCAATACTTCAAGCACAGTGAGAGGATTGTCATTTTAGCTAAACCATCTCCTGCTGCCCTAGAAATCACAAGTCAGGGTATTTCTACATCCATGTCATCCTGTAGGCTCTTGCAAGTTGCCATGTCTTCTTGTTGACCTAATTAGTTATTTATTGCTTTTGTGTCTGCAAGACTTCTAGAACAATATAAGTCCTTGGAGAATGAGATGTTTTTATAAAATGTTACCAGCTGAATAGTGGCACCAAAATAGAGCAATGACAGAGCATTTGTTCATCTGAGGATTCAGCGGAGGAGGAACCACGAGCAGAGCAAGCCATGGCAGCCTGACAGCTTGAATTGTCATGCCAGCAGAGCTTAAGTCTTCATCATTTTTATCCTTTGAGAACATAATTAGATCTACCTATTAAAATGATATCTAACAAAATCAAACTTTTCATACTAATTATATAAAAGAATGAAGAAATAGCATATGACTAAGGAACATTGATTTCTGTCTTGTTACTCAATTACTTATCCACCCAGAAAACTGTCATTTTAACAATGCTTAAATGCATTTCTACTGATACAGAAAGGACCTCACAGGGACAAGAGGAAGTTTAATAAAGGGGGGAGGACAAGAGTGAGAAACAGAATCTGGAGAGCACAGCTGGAAAGTTCTCTCTTAAAATATTAAGCTAACAGCTACCTTTTATCTTTTTTTTTTTTTTTTTTTTTTTTTTTTCAGTTACCAGAGCGTTGTATCTTTTCTAAAAGAGCCCCAAATCAAAACCACAAACCATGATCCGTTCATTGGTGTTCATCCAATTTTTACAACTCTATCATAGCCTAGTTTTTGCTCTTTTAAAGACTAGATTTTTCTCTCAAGATATGCATGTGTGTATGCATATTTGATTCATCCAAAACTGGGGGGGTTTCCTTTGTAAAAATAATCATAATTCAACTATCTTTTACTGCTTCAAGATTGCCAAAGTTTGTACTTTGAAAATATAATAGTTCTTGTAATAATTTCCTGTGAGGTGCAAATCAACTCATCTGACTTCGTGCTTATCTTTAAAGGTCCAACCTCTATCTATTATGTGTCAGATGAAATGGAGCAAGTGTTTTCTGTATGTGTGCATGTGAAGGAAAAAAAAATAAACAGAAGGGAAAAACTCTAGGATATGTTGTAGTTCCTCTTTCCTTATCATGAAGCAAAAATGGCAAAAATAGGAGCATTGTTGCTATGCATCTCATGGTCCTTGCTCATGTCCCCATGGTAACCAGCAGAAGTCATTTGCATTCTGCAGAAGCATCAGGGAGATGCATGTGTGCAGCAGTTCAGAGGGGTGCATGGTCCAAAGGACAGGGTAAATATGGCCAGCTTTGCAAAAACCCTAAAAGGTCACCCTCAGGAAGCTAGCAAAAGTCCTATCAATATTTAAACCTTGCCAAAACAAATTCTTATTTTAAGGATAGTTTGAACATTCAGTAAGGGGAAAAGCTCTGAAAGTTTGTGGTGGTCTAACACACAGTTCCTGATGCAGGTCCTCAAATGTTATCAAGAAATAAAACTCTTCTGAAATTGGAGATGCAGATTTGCTTCAACTTTACATTTGGTCCTTCTTTTACTGAATTAAAAAGTTTAATGAATGTTTTCTTTCATTATTGCCTGCCAGTTTTTCTCCTGCCAAAAATGTCCTTCCCTCTGTTATGGATTTTCAAGATTTATAAATATTTTTATCTACATGATTTATAATTATATTTTACTATAAATATGATATGTACTTTAAATATCTAAGGAAAAATTATTATATATTTATAGAAGTACAATTATATGTCAGTATATACTATAAATATTATTTACTTATAAATATATTTCTTTAGAAAATGTCTGTTTTCATAGGAAATGCCACTGATAACTTTTATCTATATGTGTGTTGGGTTTGCACTATAAAGTTTTCATACCAGGAGCGCTGCTGAAGTGCATTCTCTGAGAAGTTGCCAGAAGCTTCCCCTGTGTCCAACAAAGCCACTGCCAGCCAGCTCCAAGGCAGAGCTGATGCTGTCCAAGCCCAAGCCCATCAGTGATGGTGGGAGCAGTTCTAGGGTAATATATTTTAAAAAGGTGAAAAAATACTGCTCAGCTGCATCAGGAGAGAGGAGAATATGTGAGAACAACAGCTCAGAGTCCCCCAGGGCAGTGCAGAAGGAGGAGCAGGAGGTGCTCGGGCGCAGAGCTGAGGCTCCCCTGCAGCCCTCAGTGCAGACCATGGAGAGGCAGCTGTGCCCTGCTGCCCATGGGGGAGCAGGGATCCACCAGGAGCCGGTGGGAGCCTCAAGGATGCTGTGATCCCATGGGAAGTCCATGCTGAAGCAAGTTTGCTGCAGGATTTGTGACCCTGAAGGGGACCCACTCTGGTGTGACGGTGTTCGCCGGGGTCTTAGGATGAGGGAAGAGACGAGGATCTGACTCCATGTTTCAGAAGGCTTGATTTATTATTTTATAATATATATAATATTAAAACTATACTAAAAGAATAGAAGAAAGGATTTCATCAGAAGGCTAGCTAAGAATAGAAAAAAAAGGAATGAATAACAAAAGCTTGTGTCTCAGACAGAGTCTGAGCCAGCTGACTGTGATTGGCCATTAATTAGAAACAACCACATGGGACTGATCACAGATGCACCTGTTGCATTCCACAGCAGCAGATAATCATTGTTTACATTTTGTTCCTGAGGTCTCTCAACTTCTCAGGATAAAAAATCCTAAGGAAAGGATTTTTCAGAAAATATCATGGCTACATTCTGGAGTGATTTATTTTTGAAGTGCTGCACCCTATGTGAGGGATCTGTGCTGGAACAGTTTATGAGGAGCTGCAGCCCATGGGAAGGACTCATGTTGGAGAGGCTGGTGCAGGATTCTCTCCTGTGGGGGTAACCCCGTGGTGGAGCAGAGGAAGAGTGTGAGGAGTCCTCCCTGTGAGGAGCAAGGAGCAGCAGAGACCACGTGTGATGAACTGACCACAGCCCCCATTTCCTTTTGCTTGCACTGCTGAGGGGGAAGAGCTCAATAATTGGGGAGTGAAGTTGAGTCCAGGGAGAAGAGAATAGCATGGAGAAGATGTTTGTAAGATTTTATTTTATTCTTATAATTCTGCTTTGATTTGATTGCTAATAAATTACATGAATTTCCCTGAGTCAAACCAGTTTTGCCTGTGATGGTAACTGGAGAGTGATGTCTCCCTGTCCTTGTCTCAAACCACAAGTCCTTATTTTCTCTCCCCTGTCCAGCTGCAGAAAGGAGTGACAGAGAAGTTTTGGTCAACCCACCACAATATGCAATGATATCTCCTAAGAGTCCTATTTGGAAAAAAATATCAGATGAAATGCAAGGGAAATAAAATAAAGAATGTAACAACAAAGTACTAAGAAGAAAATAGCAATTCTACACGTTGAGGAATTCTGACCTACATTCCACGTGCTTTGTATGCAGTAGCTTAGTTGAGTGCTCAGAAAAGGCTGAATGTTTTATATTTCTTCTATTTTTTTTCAATCTACTTTCTTCTCTCTTGACTATTCTCAGTGCTGAAATTCCAATTTCTTTTCTCTTCGAGGTCTTCAGGTCTAACTTCTTATTAGCCTTTAATGATGTTTCTCTCAGAAAATCCCACAAGAGTCTCTCTCTCCTCTCTCCTAGTTTTTAAAAGCCAGATTTTGGAATCTAGCATGCTGCAGAGTACTTCACTCAATTGCAGACTGTTAACATTGAACTATTATTTTTAAGAGAGAGAGAGAGAGAGAGTGTGTGTGTGTGTGTGTATATATATATATATATATATATATATATATATATATATATATCTCAATATATATGTCTCTTTTGTGCACTTGCACACACAACCTCACACAGAGAGCTGGGATTTACTCTGTTTCTGCCCTGGAATGGCACTGTGAGGGTACAAGGCAGTGTGAGGGTTTCTCTAGAGTTAGGAAGTGACCTTTTACCTCCAGCAAACGGCCTCAAGAATGGTGACTACCTGGTGATTCACCACAGGTAATCATGAGGATTATCATTATAGAAAACCTTCTCCATGAAAGAAGCTCAGATGAGATGGGACAAATCTGATGCTGCAATTTTTTAACAAGAGGAACTAACCCACACTCTCACAGCCACAAATACCTATATATTTGCCTCATAAAGCCTGAGGCCATTTGCACCTAAGTCAAAAGATATCATTATATGACAAATACAGCAAACACAGCAGTTCTTTCCAATATAGTAATATTTGAACATCAGAAATATTCATATAATAGGGATTAGAAAGAGAGAAATAATTTTTGTAGTTTCTCTCAGGATTAGCCATGCATTAGCACACTGAGCTACCCAAGTTCTGCAAAGCAAACTTATCATTCAGGCCCACATCCCTGGCTTTAAGTTTGCTAGAAAAACCAAGTTCACTGGACTATTCATAGAAACTTTGCAGAACTGGGCTGTATTCTGAGCTGCTTCCTTGAAGAGTTTGGAACTTTGATTTTCAGCATTTGCCTATCCAGTTTCACACCTGAGTTCATACTCTGTGTGATCACATCAACTCAGCCTGAATTTTAGACTTTACCTGCGTGAAGTTTTCTCTGTGAACTAGAGTGAAGCACATTGCTCTATAGAGCCGTGCAGATTATTTGCACATCAATAACAACACAAAAACAATATATCTGATTTATCACCTTGCATTTCTGATTTTGCATGTGTTGGGGTGAAGAAAGAAAATAATGCTTTTTTTTAATGGATCAAACCCTCCCATATTATTGCAAAAATAGTTTTAAATATTGTATAATACTTTCAACAAAAAACATGTATTTCTGCCACCTGTGGTTTATTGACAGCTCAGGCATTCTTGATATTTACTTGAGGTAGGCTAAAAATCATTGTGAGGTGAAAGAAATGGTCATGGGGTAGAAAATAAGTGTTCCAGTGCCATATATGTCTCAGAGGATGTCCTTGGACAAGAGGACATGTAGATAATGCAGAGATACTGTGAGATTTCATTGCATAATGTTTACACAGCACTTTGAACTAATGAAGCATTACAGCGCAAAGCTTTACTTTCAGCCACGGCACTTCAAGGATGCACAAAGGATCAAATATCCTTTTCAGTTACACATTGAGGAGGACATCTGGTTTTGTTTTGAAGTTCTAACATCCTTTTGGCTTTTCATGTCACTTCAAGGTTGTTTGTTACCTCTTATTGACTACTTACTTCAAATTCGTTTTTCTGCGTCCTCGCCTTTGTTATAAAAATTGATTCAAGGTTTGCACGCAGCTGCTTAACTGGATGCTTGGAGGAGGGAATAATACATCCTCAAAAGGAATGTTCCTTATTTCAAGAATATCTTACACTGCAAGGATATCCTAGTCCAGTGTTCAATTTCTATTGTTAGAGTGGCATAGGCTTGGCTAGCATTATCTTGAGTCTACTATTTCATAATACAGAAAAACTAAAAGTATTTGTATCTTAGGTAACTTACAGTGATATGTGGGCAGTTTTGCATGATTTACTGCTTGTAATGAGAAAATCAATGTTTGCTTTAAAAAGGAACCTGCGAATGTGACTCGTATTCCATTAGTTTTCAAAGTCTGTGTTTTAATAATTTGATTTTTTTCCTTTTTGAAAGCAATTTGCAAAATTTATGAGAGGCAGAGGGTTTTTTATTTCCCAAATGATCCTCCTCTCTCATCAAAGAGTGTATTCTAGCAAGTAATTTCTGCAAGATGAAAGGATAAAGTTTCACCATATAGTGCAGAAGATACGTAGTGAAATTTACTTGCTGCAATAATGAGATTTGACTTTGTTGTTTTTATTTATTTCTATTTACTCAAGGTTTGATATGAAGAAGCTATAAAATTTAAACATTGTGGGACAGTTTTGTTTCCTGATAGTTCAGGGATGTTTGTAGGGTATTTTCAGGGATCCAAATCATGCTTAAAACAAATTTCCCCCATAACATAAGGTCAGTGAGATCATACCCTTTTTTCCAAATTGGTCATGAACAATTTGACACAGTAATAAGCAGTTTAAGAAGATTTTCAAATATTCAACTTAATTGTTCATTTCATCTCAGATCCAAGCCTGAATTTTCAACAATAATTTCTCAATTTTCTTCCTTTTTGTCCTCCTCTCTATTTCTCTGTATCTTTTAATGAGGAAAAAATTACTTCCTACTACTACTATGCTATTGGTGTCCTGGCATTACTTCAAGAAATTATGAGGACAGGTGACACAACTCAGCTCATCACCAAAAGGAAGGAGATACAGACTTCCACAGCTGAAAAGACTGAGGAATCACAGGGTCTCTGGAAGTAAAATTATCTGGAACAAAATACAGGGACAGAAGATGCCAGGACAAATCTTCTGTATGTACAGGGGCTGAAGGGCTGAAATGAAACAGGCAAAATCAGCTATCCTAGACACACAACTTCAGCAAAAGTATGAAAAAAAAATGTTATTTTATACCTTTTTAAACAAGGAGTTGTGAGCATAAGGAACACCAGGAGACACACCACTGAACACAGATTGGACAGATGAGAGGTGACTCAGCTGAAGTGAACCTCAGTGATTTGTCTCTTTCCTGGGCTGGCAGCAGGCACATTTTAACCACACCAGGTTCAGTTATACAGAACTTCCTTTAGGGAAAATGGCTGCTGTAAGAAAGCCAGCCTGGCACTAAAGAAGTTTGTTCTGTAAAGAAAAGGAAAGCCTACTTGTAGCGAGCAGATAAATTTGGTCCACTGTGAAAACCAACAATACTTGTATTTGTCCCGCCCCAATGATGTGTTTGATAACAGCAATTAAGAATGAAATCTCTGCCACTTTTTGCAAAATTCATCCTTTTAGCTTCTAGGAAACATGTCTTACCTTTGCTGTGGCACATTGATTATGTCAGTAGAAAGCAGTGCCATGAGTTTGGGAACTAGACAGCAGAATAACCATGCCTCCTGAGAGGAGAATGCTAAAGATGTATTTTAAAAGTTTCTGCTGAGATTGGAGTTGGCCATTAACAAACCGTTTTTGCCACTGCGCTGTTTTGATAATTCTTAAAACAACAGCTGGTTCTACATCCTTAAATGTTATTTTTATTTTGGTGAGCTTAGTCTGCTCCAGCATTTTTTGCTGCAGAACATGGAGCTCACACTTGTCTCTTTTGCTGTGCATGGCAGAACTGATTTGGCAGTGTAATAACTACAGACCATACTTGCTCCCATTTCACGGGAGGTGTGACTATGACACTTCATACTCTTAAATATTCACAATAACCTCATGGAAGATTTGCTTTAGAGACACAAAAAGAAGCAGAAGTGAGAAAAAGGAACTCCCCCATGCATCTCACCAAGTATCTGTGTGGTATGCTGGGAAAGGTCACTGGGCTTTGCAACTGCTTCAAAAATATTACTCTGCTTAGGTGTCTGACACTCTTGAAAGTCCATTTCAGAAAAAAAAAGAGAGCTATGGCAATATCAGATTTTTTGAGAAAATGGTAAATATGAGCTTTGTAAATGTTTTTCATTTTAATGTTTGACTGAGCCTCAGCTTTGCTGGATGGGAAGATGATGGAGTTCCTTTCCCAAATAAAACAGCAGGAATTGGTCTTTTGTCTGCCCAAAGATGTAGGTCTTCACAAACAGCATTTAAGTTTGATGAGTTAATATAAATGAAGGTTATAAAGATATAAAGGTTAGAGAAAATTTTTGTAAAAAAATTTAAAAAAAAGAAGAAATCAAACCTGTTTGTACCATCTAAAGCTTCATGACTTTTCAAGCCTTGTACAGGAGATTAAGCCATGTAAAGGGACGTGGGAGTTATGGGAGTTTTTTCTTGCATAATCAGAGGCTTCTGGTCTCAGCTGCTGAACAGCTTTATCAACACTGTTCAACACTTTATTTCCATATCTAAAATTTTACTTAGAAACATTAGTCCCATGCAGTCTGGTTATCAAGATCACGAAGAGATTTCTTGAAGGTCCTATTTAATTGAGTTCTGTGCGTAGAAGATTTTTTACAGAGCCAGGATGTATTCCTACAATGCTCTCCACACCTTCTCTTCTATTCATCATGTCTTTTTCCTTTTCTCCTTGGTTAGGGCACAACTTTGTGGATTATATGACAGGAAAACATACTGAGCAGTGGTTTACATCTGTGGCATTGCATGCTTTCCTTAGATATTAAAGGTTGAATTCTTAAAACTTATGGATGTTTTCAAAAGAAGGGATAGTTTTTCTTCCACGTAAAAATGTTACTAAATTAACACTTTCTGAGCCAGCTTACAATGGTCCTACCAGGAAAAATGCCTAAGTGTAGAAATGCACTGACTGGTAATTTGTTAAATTTCCATCCATTCTTAACAATGTTAATTTCTTTAGGCATCTTTATTTAATTATTGTTGAAACCTTGGAAGAAAGGGCGAGGTAAGAAACTCACTGTTTTATATCATAATTTTCCATTGTTAAATTAACTATAGTGTTTTACTGATATTTGCATGCTTTTCTTTTGTTCAAGCAATGCAATAAACATATTTTTAATGAAAACCTTTTAATGACAGTTACTTGCTACACTACCTTTCATTGCCATTATCCACATGACTGATTGCTTTTGTAAAGGAACAAATAAAAGTTATCAACTTATGCTGGGAAATTATGGTAAGCATCAGGGTCAGACACAATGCAAAGGGAAAGGCCTTATAAAAGAAATAATTTTCATTTGTAGAAATTCGAATATCTTGAAAATGTATTGTAAGCATAATAGGCAGGAAATAAGTAATTTCTAATAAATTCTAAAATAAATTAAAATATGATGTAGCTATTAGTGAGGCAAAATTAAACTAGCAAAATGAATTAAATATATAAATATATATTTTCAATATTTCTGTGAATTAAGTAACATACTAAAATTTTGTTGATTATATATTATGTTACACTATGTTTGACCATAGGTTTTCTTTCTTTAGAAAATAAAAAAAATGCTTGAATTCATAAGAAATTTATAATGGTAGATTTAATATTACAAAAAATTAGTTTTGTTTTTCTCCTTGGTTACCTTTTAAAACCTTTAAAACTATTCTACACATCCCCATGTTCTCTGTCAGCAGGCTAAAAACCAAGACATAATCTTTCTAAATTCAATTTTAGTCTGATATTTAGCCACCAGAGGCTCTTACTAGGACTGCATGAGTTATCTCTCTGACAAATATATCATCCACAAAAAAAAGAATGAAAAAGAAAAAAAAATAAAGAAATAAAACTTTTGGGCAACCAAAAAAATGCTCATAGGAAAGAATTAACACTGTGGAATTAATGAACTGTTTGGCCTGTGTATTTAACAAATTCTCATTAATAACAAATATTTATTCATGGATAGTCTGCTACTCTGCTATCCAAAAAAAGGGAGATCTATAATGCATGTTTTTAATAATGAAAAGTTAAGTCACAGTGCTGCACAGCACTGTTCTCTTTTGACAGCTCTCTTACAGCAAATTTAATTTTATCTGTTCTATCTCAGTATTCCTGCTGAGAATTCAGGATTCAGTGGGCTAATTCTGCCTTTTAAATTGGCAGTAGGTATGATTTTATCCAAAGTAAAAAGTAATTTACATACTTCTTCTGTTTTGGGCAACAAATAAAGTTTTGTGAGTCTCTTGAAGCAAATCCCAGGGGCACCTCACTTTTGGCTTCAAATATATCAGAGTAGGAAATATAACATCTACTGTTTATTTCTTTTAGAGAAGTAAATTAATTTAATTTAATATTTGCTTTTGACACACAAGATGTGGCTGTAAGCAATTCAAGTGATGTTCAGCCCTGGTTTTTTTCTATGTAACTTCTTGACTTTGATGAAGATGTAATACAGGGAAGAACTGAGATTTTTTTTCTTCTTCAAATTAGCATTTGCTTAATATATGGCATTTTATTATGTGCAGAATACATTGCACAAACTGACAAGGAACTTTTCAGAGTTGTGATGAAATGTAAAAAACTGTATGTTCTGTCTCCTGGGTTATTCTCCAAGCTGCTAACCAGAAACAGAACAGCAATGTACAGAAATAGCTGTGTAGTACATAGCTACACTCTGTTCTGGAGCCTAAAATGAAAATTAATTCTATGTTCCTGTGCACAACTGTTTCCTTATGATTATTAATGCAGCTCTATCACTTGTGGGAATTTCTCCAAAGTGTTCATCTTGTTAACAATTCTTACCCATGTTAATCTGCAGATATCTACCAAACAGCAGTGAGCACCTGGGAAGCCCTGGCTTTAAATCTTCTTTCTCTTTAATGTCTGCACTCTTTCAGAGGCTCCTATAATGTGCTGGAATTTTAGGTTGCTCCAGTTTTTCATTTGCTCCAAGGAGATGGCAAACTCTCTTCTGTAGAATGTGGACAAGTACCTGGTCTGTTAGTGTGGTCAGGACACGTCTGTTAATGTTCAGACAAGGTCCTGGCCAGTGCAAGGGGCAGGATAAGGGAATGGGGCAAAGTTTCTGTCACCTGAAGCAAAGAGGACATTGCTCACATGGCAGTGCTGTGGGGCTTGGGCCTGAACCCCTCTGGGATCCTCCCTTCTCAGGACAGCCCCAGCTGAGCTCCCAAAACTGGAGGTGGCTCTCTGTGACCGTGTTCACAGCGGTCCCAGGATGAGGGAAGAGACGAGGATCTGACTCCATGTTTCAGAAGGCTTGATTTATTATCTTATCATATATATTATATTAAAACTATACTAAAAGAATAGAAGACAGGATTTCATCAGAAGGCTAGCTAAGAATAGAAGAGCAAAGAATGATAACAAAGGCTTGTGTCTCAGACAGAGTCCGAGCCAGCTGACTGTGATTGGCCATTAATTAGAAACAACCACATGAGACCAATCACAGATGCACCTGTTGCATTCCACAGCAGCAGATAATCATTGTTGATATTTTTTTCCTGAGGCATCTCAGCTTCTCAGGAGGAAAAATCCTAAGGAAAGGATTTTTCATAAAAGATGTCTGTGACAGCTCTCACCTTCCAACAGCTGGTACTGGAAAACAGTGTCCATACACAAAAATTAACCTTAGCCACAATAGGGGTCACATCTAGATAAAATAATAATATTTTATTCTCCACTTCCAATCCCGTTTTAAGGTTTTTTCCTCTATAATAAGCATATGGGATACCTTCCCCAGGAATAAGGTACAATCCATGAGTAAATAAGAGTTGTGAATGCTGAATGTTGCCAGACAATAAATTATACATTTGGCATCACTGAAAGAAAGACACAGGACAGCTAGACCCGAGGTAGCAAATCCCCACACAGGTTTAGCCACATTTTACAGCTGTAACTTTGTGCAGAGGGACTGATCCAGCAGCTCTGCCAGACAGCACCAAATTAATCCAGACAGAGAAGATCTACTAGAAAAGACATCATGACTGGGAGAGAAGAAACCCTTCAGAAACACTGGGAAGTAAGGCTACACACTAATGTAGTACTGCATAAATCTTTGTAAAGCTGTGGAATCCCTCAAAACTGATTTGCAGACAGAGAGGAGTCTTGGAAGAAAAACAAAATTACATTGTTTATTAGTGCTTATTTAAAAGGAAAAGCTAGCTATGCCCTCAGTAGAAGGAAAGGCAACTCTTTCTTCTTACACCCAGATTTCATATCAATTATACTTGACCTTAATTATACCATCATATTTATAGTAGTGTTGGTATGTGCTCATTTGGTGTCAAATATCTCATACAAAATTGCCATGATATATTGGTTGACCTTTGAGCTTCTAATTTTCATATTCATGGCTATGTAACATATAATGAAAAACAAATATGACACTACAGGTTACTGGGAAAGATTTACAAAAGGATTTTTCAGCATAAATTCTACACATGCGATCAATGAAGCTGAAATTGAGGATTTTGCAATTGGATTTCACAGCTTAATTTTTGTCTGTCTTTTGGTTCTGGTGTATGCAGCAATTGACACTGGTTCTATAAGGATTGTGGCAACTTATTAAAATCTGAGGAAATTTTCCAGAGTGCAAATAACAATGTCTGCATTACAATGGCCTTCTCTCCTTTCCAAGTGTGTATTTCTGTGTTGCTGCTAAGAACCACCATATTTTACTTTTAGAATTGCTCCCCCAGGAGCACTTTTTTATCCGTCTGTTCTGGCCTGTTCACAGGCAAGAGAAAATGCAGCACACTTATAAAATGCACATGAAATCAGCAATGAAAGAAATGAACAACATAAAAAGAAGTCATCGAATTCTATGGTGTGGATTCCTTATTTCCCAATATGACAATTTTTTATCAGTAGTAGGATTCACAATAGCTGCTTCCCAGTAACTTCTGTGGGAGTGCAAGTTTATCATGCTCTCATCTGCTGTGTTGCTGGGATTTTTCCCTAAGAGTTAAGAGTGGCACAGACTTTTTTATTAGCTAGAAGTTGCTGCATAAATAAAAAGCTTTCATGACTTAGTCTAAAATAACTGTTTTTATTTGTACTGCATTTTATTCACAAGTTGCTCTATCTAGTCTGTCTTTCCAATGGAATAATTTCTTACTAAAAGGAGGGGGGAAAATAAATTGAATTTCATTATTGTACCAAAGAAGCATTTAATGAATATATTCAATCTGTGCTAATGGATTTTAACACATTTTTACTATCCTACAATGAACTGCTCATAAAGTTTTTAATTACTAAAGCAGTATCCAAAAGTATACTGCAGAGAGGTGCAGTGTTGTAAAATAGATTAGTCCTTTATATACTTAATCTGCACTCACTAATGCATCTACAGGTGTCTGTGTTTAAATAATATAATAGCTAATTCTATAAATATATATAACTCAGCGAAATTGCTGTTCCCAAAACAAGTTAGTCTCGTTATTTTTCAGTTAAAGAAATTAAAGAATAGCATGTAGCTCACATATCCCTAATATTCATCACCCAGTGCTGTGGGGTGCAAAGTACAGCCAGAGCTGTGCACAGTGTAACTGCTTAAAACCAAATAACATGCAGATAATAAAAGGTAAATTCTTTCTTCCTTCCCTTGGTGGTGCACTGCTCCATAGTGGGCTGGTATTGTACTGAGTGACACAGGACATCCACTGAGGTTTAGAAGTCATTCTGCATTTGCTGAAAAATATTTTTTGTTCATATCATGCAGGCTTCAAGCTGTGCTGCTTCTAAACTGATCAGTAACATTGCCCTCCCCTTTTTCCTGTAATACTCAAGTTAAAATAGTCACAAAATGATTAGAGGAACACAGGTCTTATATCTCTGGGTCATCTAAATGAACTTTAAATATTCTCTAATATCTAGGCTTGTCACAGTGATATCTTCTGAAAAATCCCTTCTCCAGGATTTCTTCTCCTGGGAAGCTGAGATGCCTCAGAAAAGAATGAAAACAATAATTATCTGATTGCTTGGGAATGTGGTCTGGAGATTATTCACCAACAGGTGCATCTTTGATTGGTTCCATGGGAATTGTTTTAACTTAATGACCAATCACCATCAGCTGTGTCAGACTCTCTGAGTTGGTCACGAGTTTTGATTATCATTCTTGTGAAGCCTTCTGATGTATCCTTTCTCTTTCTTTAGTATAGTTTAGTATAGCAAATATAATATAATATAATATAATATAATATAATATAATATAATATAATATAATATAATATAATATAGTCTTCTGAGAACATGGAGTCAAATTCTTATCTCTCACCCCGCCCTGGGGACCTCACAACACCACATGGGCTCTTTGACAGGTGTTGGTCACCTGACAGCTGAACAGGACCCAGGTGGCCAAGGCCAGGGGCATCCTGGCCCTATCAGCAGCAGTGTGGCCAGCAGGACCAGGGCAGTGATCATCAGCACTGGTGAGGCCACACCTCAAATCCTGTGTCCAGTTTTGGGCCTCTCACTGCAGAAAAGGCATTGAGGGGCTGGAGTGAGAGCAGAGCAGGGCAGCAGAGCTGGGGAAGGGTCTGGAGCACAGGTCTGATGAAGACCAGCTGGGGGTGTTGGGCCTCCAGGGGAAAAGAGGCTCAAATGGGACCTTCGAGCTCTCTACTGCTGCTTGTGAAGCTGTGGCAAGGTGGGTGTCGGTCTCTTCTCCCTGGTAACAAGAGATAAGGAAATAGGACACATCTTCAAGTTGTGCCAGGGGAGGGTTAGATTGGATGATTGGAGAAATTTGTTCACTGAAAGGGTTGTCAAACATTGGAACAGCCTGCCCAGGGAAATACCATCCCTGGAGGTATTTAAGACACCTATAGATGTGGCATAGAGGGGCATGCTTAATGTTTGAACTAAAGGATTGTTGGGGTCTCTAGCTGGTCAGAATGACCCCAAGAAGAGTTCAAAAGTCTCTTTTCCCAGACCAGCAGTCAAAGAAGGAGTCAGGGCTCTTAATTTCTCGGTCTCAAGGTTGTTTATTGTTCCTTATCTATAAAATTCTTTCTCCTGTCCTGCTGAGGTCCATCCAGCAGGACAGTCCAGGCACTCAGCCTGCCCCCGGGGGGTGTTATGTCTTTATACTAAAAGCTACATATACAATGTTTACAATTACTTTCCAATACCTATCACCTATGTTAGACAGTGAGCTTCTACTCTAAACCAATCTGTAAGTGGCAACATCACAGCAGAAGATGGAGGCCAAGAAGAAGGAGAAAGGCAGGACATGCCCAGATCCCTCCATCTTGCCCCCCTAAATCTCCATTCTAAAAACCCCAAAATCTACTTTTTCACCTTGTGATAAATTCACTATCATTCTACTTAATTTGTCATGGCTTGCAGATCTTCATCTAAGATTGGTAACTTGCTCCACGGGTCATAATCCAAACCACAGGCATCTTGGGCTCTGTGCCAGGGTCTCTGAGCCCCCTGGCAGGGGTCTTGGCTGCTCAGGACAGCCAGAGGGATGTCCTGGGTCCTGACAGAGAATGTTTTCCAACCTGAATGATTCTATTCTATGGAGCTGGCTCCTGCCCTCACCCAGGCAGCCCTCTCACATGTCCTGCTGGTACCTTAAAAACATCATTCAGGCTCTGGCTCTGATCAGACAGACAAGTTCTGTGTGCACCTTCCCCAGTTGTCATTCAGGGAGGCCACACGTTCCTAATGCTCCTTAAATGGGACCATATTTCTGTCACAGAAATACTTGAAAGGTTCCCTGCCTGTGGCCTGGTTGCTTCTTAGTGTGAGGTCTGCTCAGAAGTGAAGTTGTACCTTCCAGGTAAGCTGAACAGAGGGTGCTCACAGTTTGCCTGAGGCATAGGGTGCATGTGAGATATAGGAACTTTTCTCCTCTGTATTACAGTTCTGACTACTACAGTTCATCCACTTTTCTCTCCATGAAACCTAATTACTCATGTGGCATAAATCATTTCTTACAGAAAAAAAAAAAATGTATATATAAAAACACACTAATACTTCTAGAATTATTCCTTTCAGTAAAACCTTCACAAGGGGATAGAAGGATCATATTGGATGATGGTCTCAAAGATAATTCATACAGAATCAAGCTAATGTTATTTTATCTCTTTAATTAGCTTATGTGTCCTTCACACCTTTGATATTTTCTTGTTTGGTCTGGAATAATATTTAATAATCTGAGAATGAAAACCAGATAGGCAGCTTGTGGGGAAATGTGGATGGAATATCATATGTGTTTGGACTTAACAATACAGAGCTCCCTGCTTCCCTATAAATCCCAGGAAATCTCTTCCACAGCCAGGCACAGAGCAGATGCTGGAGAATGAAGGAGGCTCCTTGAAAAAACAGCAGCATCTTGAAAGAAAAGATAGATGAGCTTCTTGCTCCCTTGGGGGGAGAACAGAATTGTTTTCTCACTGTATAAGCCTCAGTTTTTAACTGATTCTCTGAAGCAGATGCCTCTCTGTGAAGAAACTGAGATACAGCACAAAAGTTTTTTCCTCATCATCTGCAATGAGTCAGATGTAGTTTGGCTCTTGAAGTGGAGATGGAGCAACTTGAAGGCTCTCCCCTAGCAGTACACTCAATATTGCAGTTCTCTATATGAAGGAAACTGCCTTCAAGTTCTTCTATTTCAACAAAATACAGGAACTCTCCTTGAGATGATGACAAAAATCTGCAATACCCAAAGCCTGCAAATGCAGCTAGGTGCATATTTAATATTGAGAATGATGATATCTTAAGACTGTATCTTATGGGTTTTGTGATTTTACATGTAAAACACCAGCAGTAATTTTTCATTGTGATCTGACTCCTGTGTATTGTAATTGCTGCTCCCACCTTTAGCAGCTCATGGTTACTTGTACAAGTCAATTCCAGGACCAGACTCCTCATCCTCTGACCAGAGAGTGACAGTCACTGCCTGCTGCCCTCAATGCCCAGCAAAGGGCTGGGGTTTATCTTCAGTCAGCTGGTGAAGGGGTCTAACCTGCTGGGATGCCTGGGATGTTTTCTCTGTGCCTCTAAGATGTAACTGATACCTCTAAACACACCCATGGTGGATTCAGTGCTGTGACAGTGCCAGGGAGATGCCAGATAACTGATGGGGACAGCACACAGGGGTGCAGCTGGAGTCAGCTGCCGTGGATGTGTCTGAGATCAGATGGCAGCTCTGAGTCAGCTCTGGGCACTGGGAATGGCTGAGCACTGCATTTCCCCCCGTGCAGCTGCACAGGGACAGGAGGAGCTGCTCTGCTCTCCTGCAGGGACAGGGAGCAGTGCTGCTGGGTTAGGGACCAGCAGCCAGACCTCAGTGATAAATCAGTACCTTCTCAGATAAGAATCCCAAAGCAAGCTGCCAAAAAGTGTCGCAGACATCCTTTTATGAAAAATCCTTTCCTTAGGATTTTTTCCTCCTGAGAAGCTGAGAAGCCTCAGGAACAAATGTAAGCAGTGATTATCTGCTGCTGTGGAATGCAACAGATGCATCTTTGATTGGTCTCATCTGCTTGTTTGTAATTAATGGCAAATCACGGCACAACTGGCTCAGACAGAGAGTCTGCGACAGCTGCCTTTGTTATTTATTCCTTTCTATTCTTAGCTCAGCTAGCCCTCTGAGATGAAACCTTTTCTTCTATTCTTTTAGTATAGTTTAAATGTAATATATATTATAAAATAATAAATCAAGCCTTCTGAAACATGGAGTCAGATCCTCGTCTCTTCCCTCAACATAAGACCCCTGTGAGCACAGTCACAAAAAAGTGAAGACTGAAAATGCTGACCCAACCTTCCTGCTAAAAAATGCAGCATTTTTTTGCATGTTTTTGCATGCAGCACCTGACCAGTGACAGGATGGCAGCAGTAATGAACTTGCCAGTCTTTAGGAGGTTAAATGGGACACTTGACAGCCAGCTGAAACAGGAAAAGGTCAAAACTGAGCTAACGATAATCACCAAAATGGGAATTTGAATAGAGCTCTGATGTTAATGCTCTTACACTTTTAATAAGTGCCATAGGATTTCTAATTACCACAGTGTCCAGGAGCTCCTCTTGTTCTTTTACAGTGGTAATGACTACAGCAGAGTAGTCCCTACTAGCACTATGCCAAGGCAGATGCTCAGAAGTTAATGATTGGGGTAAAGTGCCCCTACTCCTAAACTCTCTGTTTTGATCTACTCTTCAAATATGCCAAAGTTAAATTTTGTTAGTTTAGCACTGATTAGAAGGAAAAAGTCATTTAGTACGTATTCATTTTATAAAAAATATGCCCAACTTTTATTTATTTCAACTTCTGTTCAGTGACATTACATTGAGTAACTACCTGATTTCCATTAGTTTGATGTCATCTTGTACTACACTGAAACATGTGAGGATTTAAGTTACTTTGACCTGAGCAGAAAAATAAAAGAAGATACTTTTGCTTAAGGCTTTGCAGTTGCTGTTGTTGCTTGGGTTCTTTTAAGTCTGTCATTGCTGAGGTGTGACTTAGCAAAGACTTGTGATGTTTTGGGTTTCCATGGGAGCTATGTTTTATTTTGGCACAATGAGCAGCACTAGTACAATGCAAGGAGCAATAATCCATGGTTTTAAAGAAGATGGCTTGTTCCCAAAGGCTTGATTTGGGGGAAACATTACCATGAGGAGAGGGATTGTTTCTCTTGTTAACTACAGAGTTGTCTGCATCAAAAGTTGTCTAAATGTAGTTTTTGTTTACCTTCACTGAATCTTTGTCATGCTAGCTGTTCCCAATATTCTGCATTTTCATGCTGCTAATGTTTTTATGTAAGCTTTGCTATTTTGGGAGCATGAAAGCAGTGCAGTTCCAGCTCTGTAATTAAAGGGCTTCAGTGATGTCTTTTCTCTCAGCTGCTGCACATGAGACTGAGAAAGGAAGGACACAAGTCACAGATAATACAGAGCAAATATTCAATTTATCAAAACCACCAGTGTTCAGGGTTATTTGGGTGATAAAGCTGAAGTCTGTCTACAAAGCATGGTGATCTGAAAGTGAATCCGTGAAGTTTTCCATAAACTATGGTAAGAGTTGCAAATATAATTTGGCAGCTCATCTTTCTTGCTTTTCTAAGTGAAGAGAGTGCCCATTACAGGAGGATGCAGGAAGCAATGAAAAATATAGCACTGATACTGGTGACATAATATGCTGTGCAATGTCTGTGAGTCAGCACTTGTGCTGAAATTGATTGATTTGCATGTGTTTGCCAATACTGACCTGGTTTGCCATGTAGCCCAGGTGAATCAGAATCCTTTTGTAATTTGGCAAATTTTTATTTTTAGGGGGTATGAAGGAGACTCATGAAACGTGGCTGACTAGGAGAAAGGAAGCCATAACCTTGCTGTGTGTTGCAAACTGGTTTTATACTGCTGAAACTGGAAAATCAAACTGAATTACATTGGAGGTTCACTAAAGACAAAAGAAGTTACCGGGCTACGCATAAGTAAACTGTGGAACAACTTTTGCAGGATATTTTGCTTGTCAGAAAGATTTGCATACCAAAGGCACCTTTGAAAAAATTCTCAGAAGTGAGGAGTTCATCAGCACAAAGAACCACAGCTGGGTTGTCAGCGAGCTGCAGGCTGGAAAAATTCACTATATAAGGGTGGCACAGGTTTAGTCTGGTCTGTGCCCCCATAGACCAGCTGCTCTTACTTCCCAATGCTGGGGCACAGTGGTGGACTAGATGGACCAGCCACTCTAGTGTTTAGAAGGTGGTTTTTCTGCATAAAGAATGGAATAGGTAAACTGATCCTCCTTCAGAATGAGATGTGAAACATTAGGTCTCTGCAACCCATTAGCTTTGTGCCCAGGACTGGGTTTCAGTGTTCTTACACTGATAGCAAGGGTTGACTGATAGGGTTGAATGAGAAATCAGACCCTATTACCTGTGCCTTTTGAACATTTATCATTTCAATCAGTAAACCTCTGCAAAGCATTCATAAATTGTAAAACACAGAAAAAAATAAGAAAGCAGATATGTAAATCAGACATTGCATGATAAGAACAAATAAAAAGAAGAGTAGGTGATTTCTGATAAAAAAGTCTCATCACCCTATTCCATTTTAGGAGGAAAAATGGTGAAAATTATGAAGGGAAAGGAAAAAGTTGAGTTGGTGCCAAACACCTGCCAGTATTTAGTGTAGAAATAGAAAGACTATAATTGAAATAAAAATTAAGTTAACGCTTTCAAATTAATAGCTTATCAGTTTACAGGAGGTGAAATTGAGGCATAGGTAGAAGAAAAAAGGGACTAAGACAGATGAATGTGCATGCACACAGACAACCCCACAAACCAGGGAGGGAATGAAGCAAAAAGTTCAGCATAAGGTAATGTGGGTTGAAAACTTGTCTGCTATCCAGTAAAATACAGACTTAAAAAAGATTATAATGAGGATTTTAAATTCACATGCCTTCAGGTTTTTTTTTAATTTATATCTAAATACAAATAGTGCTTTCTGGTGATGACAATCACACTTACCATGGTGTGCTAAGAGCAAACTGAAAACCCTGGTTTCAGCTCCTTTGGTCATTGTTATTATGGGCTGTAATTTTACTTTGTGTTCAATTGCTTTTCTGGTTTCATGTATAAAAGTAAGATATAGCTGTGTTTTATGACTTCAGGTTGCCTTTTAGGTCTATGGTTTAACAGTATCTGCAATATTTATTAATATAGCACTTTTCCATCTCCTAAATGATTAATAAAAAGATATTGCACTTTTACTGTTAAATTGGACCACAAATGTCTTGTAGCTTTTGTAATCTGTGAAATCAGTGAGTAACTGAGCACTTTCAGTGAGCAAACCTTGCGACAGCAAACTTGACTTAGTGAAGAGCAATTTGAGATGATCGAGTAAAGATCACATCTCATAACTCTATAATAACATATTTACACAATTACTGTAATGACTCAAGAGAGGGCATTAAGAACCACTGAGGAAATTACATGTATTTTTAAAGTTTCTAATTTTACTTATCTTGTTCTGTAATGGACTGCAGTGTCTGCAAACCAGCCATCCTGTACTTTCCATCACTAGAAAGCACACGGAACATTTTGGGAACTGCATATGCAGGTTTATTTATTTTAGTGTTGAAAAGTGAAAAAAAAAATAAAAAGAGCATAAATGGAGCTATAATGTTTAGAGTAACACTATTTTCTTAACTAACATCCTTGCGAATGAGCACAGTAAATTTGAACAGTATGTGTTTTCACCATCTGTACTCCAATAATGAGAGCAGCCACCAAGGGAGAATAGGGTATTAAAGTATAGCAGGAAACATCACTCTGCTGCTCTTAGCCCGAGCTGAATTTTCATCTTTTAGGTGCCTTGGTCTTAATTTATGCTCCATTCTTAATTAAATTGTCTCCCTGACATGACTCAGAAACCTGGCTTCCCGTGCCTCAGCCTTTATTTCTTCACCCTTGATTGATAATGAATGTGCTTTGCCATCATATATTGTTTGGGTCTTGTGAAAGACAAACTGAGTTACCATGGACTGCTGCAGTCAGATTGCACACGTGAGCTGCATTGACTATGAAGAGACTTTCAGTTAGTGTTATCAACTATTATGTCATGCTTCAGTTTTATTCCTAAAGTTTTTCATTAACTCCCCTCTTAAGCAATCAACATCTATCTAAAATTAAAGGTAGCTGACTAGTGAAGAAAAAATCATTTGTAGTCATTCATCAGTGGGGAAAAAATGGCAGCAAACAGCATGAAATTAAACTTCTGAAATGAATAATAATATTTAATTTAATTTTGTACACAAGTAATTACTTTTCAGTTCTTGCCACTCTTGAAGGAAGTTTCATTTTTGTCACTGCTGATTTCAAAGAACAGGAAAACAGCAGGCTGCTGAGATGCTATTCCAGCACTTTAGAAAAGGTTAGGGTGGATCAACAGAGGTGCAGGAAGATCTAAATGTTACCAGCAGGAGAAGAAGAAATGGTGAATGTGGGAAAACTATGAAAAGGTAAATTTAATTTTAAGTACAGCATGTATGGTGCAAGACAGGCTAGCTACTTTACAGAAAAATTATTTTTTCAGCATATTTTTTTCAGCTTAGGAATTATAGGTTTCAGAAATGTTGTAGGGCTCCTAATGAGTGGATTCAAGGCTCTGGACAATGGACATGCCTAGACATTAACTTTATTACACTTGCTTATTATTATCATCAGCAGAATGTGCTGACATTTTTGACACTGTCACATCCAAAATATGCTGCAACATGAAAGTGGTTTGCAATTTTCTCTGGGTGGCACAGCTCAGTCCAAAAAGATATGCTGTTAGAACCACTCTTTAATATCTTAATTCCAAAATACAAAAAAAAACTCCAAAACAACCACTCAAAATAACCTGCCAAATTAAATCACATCTGGCAAGAACTGAAAAATTGTGTTGTTGGAAAATAAAAAAAATTGAATTATTTTTTCAGTATAAATAATCTTTTGCAAACAGTTTTATTAAAACAGCTTGATGCTGTAGTTGCTTTGCTCATATTTGCTATATCACCAAACATAAATGATGAGGACTATAATGCCAATTTGTGCATATGTGTTTAAAAGGACATGAATGAATGAGAGAAATTGTGTGTCTATGTCTGTGTATGTAAATGAATGTCTGCGTATGAAGTGTTTATTACATCTGGTGAAAAGGGACAAACCAAAACTCCATCATGGCATTTTCATGTCATTCACATGGGTCAACTGCAAATGTGAAGCCCATACCACCCAAGCTAACCAGAAAATGGCTTTCAGAAATTTCATTCCCTGAATGAAAAAATGACAGTGATGTGCTACAGGAGAGGAGAGATTGCAGGGTTTGAGGGCTGGCTTTGGGCAAGGATGGATGCATGTCCTAGTCACTGCTGGTTTCTGCCCAGGTCAAGCCCATTATCTTTGGCCATCCATGTCTAAACTCTTCTCTTCTGAGATCTCAGAAAATGATGTGGAATACCTCTGCCTCACTCACTAAAAGCTGCTTTACAACACCTCAATCTCCAGGTATTTGAGCCTTCAGCCAAGTTCCTGGATCCTCAGCTGGAAATGCAGGTCCTGCTGCTGTAGCATTCATCTACACAGGTTTTCTTCATACAGAATAAAAGCAGATTTGCAGAAGGACAGTTAATTCCAAACACAGAGTTACTCCATGACACAGATGCAAAAGGCAGCACATGGAAATCCCAGAGATGGGTGAAGTCTCTACCAGTTCTGCCAGGACTGTATTTGTGCAATCTTCAAGGGTGCTATGAATGTTCAAAACACTGTGGCTGGGAAACCTCTGGCTTAGATTGACTCTGTGGCTGAAGGAAGATCTGCTTATGTTTGCTGGAGATGTGCTAGAACAGAAGTTGTTTTCTTTTTAATGGAAAACTGCCTAGGACATTTTGTGATATTGTCCTGGCTTCTGATGTTTCTTCATTTCACCCATTTTATAGCAAGGAAGAACAAAGTCAGTGGAGATGAGATTGTTTCTCACAGGCCAACTTTTACTATGACTCAAAAGATCAGGAAATAACAATGTTTCTTCTAACAAAATTGCTGGTAATGGCATGGGTGTATAAATGAGTAAGAAGGAAAAAAAAAAAAAGACAAAAATCCCGCCCCAACTAAAAAAATAATTGCTTAAAATAATGATATGTTGTGACTAGAGAGAATGAGGCAGCTGTAATGCAAAGAAGAGTGAATCTGTCACTGCCCTAGCCTGCTTTGTGAACTTGGCAAGATTATCACATTTGTTGCCTTTGCTATCTGTTTAAATGAGAAGCTATTTAAGCTGTTCTGTTTTGCTGTTTGCAAAAAGCCTTCTGCAATACAAGAACAATCCTAGAAGTGGCCCTCTAGAAATAATGAGGTAGAACAATCATCAGCAGAGTCTAGTATGTTCTGCTTTATAGCAGCAAGCTTCTTCACAGATTTCAGACATTGCTTCCTTTGCCCTCTGCAGTCATTAATAGTTTTTTATTTTGCAGCCTCCTAGATGCTCAGACAGCTTTTAGTGTCACAGACCACCACCTAAATGTTGGTGATGCACAGTAACCATGATTTTGTTTATAATTCTCATATTTCTTTCCCAAATATGTTACTGGAATTGCTCAGGCATGCCTTGATACTGTATTAAATTTGAAGCAACTTTTGTTTCAGGTGACACATTTAAAATCAGATAAAAGTACCACATGTTTTATTATAATTAAAATTTGCAGTCATGCAAGCTTTTAAAGTTGTCTTTTTTAAAAAAAAATACCTAAATTTGGCTGCTGATGAGTATCATCTTTTTTAAAAATTATTTTAAAGAAAGATCTTTGAATATTTCTCTCAGTCGCAATAGCACTATAACTTAAATTTATAGACTATAATTTTTATTCTAAGTCTTGGGAATATTAGTCTTTTATTTTTCTTTCTTTCTTTTTTTTTTTTTTAATAGGATCGAAGCCCAGATTAAACTGTTTAAGAGGAATAAGAAGGAATAAGAATTTCAAACTGCTACCAGAATAATGAAATAGAGATTGAAAAACAAATTTTTCCTGCTGCTAAGTTAAGAAATAAAAATGGCTTCTACAGAGCTTCTATATGATCTGGTAGCTGCTGCTAATTTTCCTCTTAGTTGTGAAATCCATCATTGCTGAACAGAGGAATAAAACTGTAACAGACAGTGTTTGGCCAGAGCAAATGAAAATACAAGTGGGATGGTAGTTATGCATGTATAATGAGTAGACAGGGAATTGTCAAAGTATGATGGCAGAAATTACTTCTCTGAATTTTCAGAACACGTAAGTTACATGAAGAAATACCTACCCTTTACATGGAGTGTGTTTTGAAGTAAGTCTGCCTTGTCTCTAAAATTTGAGATTTTGTCTCTAATTTCAATATGTTCTCCCTGACTACAGATTATGCCCTTGGTATCAATATAGGAAGAGCTCTCTCTCCTCTGTGCCTTAGGAATTCAGGGAGTGAGCAGCACTAACAAGTGACAAATCTGCTGACATTGCAGCTCGAGACACACTCAGAACCCATCAGCACCTGAAAACTGCAGCAGCCACTGCTCTGCTGCTCACAAGGTTCCAGCATGATGCCTCTGCCAGGTTTCTAGGACTGGCCTTTCCAGGTGAATCAGGACTTTGTCGCCCTGATTTTTTAAGATTTTCTAAGCCTTCTGCTGTTTAAATTCTTGTAACAAACTTTTTCATACACTTTATGTAAATAACTTATTGTTTTGCATTCTTTTATGGGAGAGGAGAAATTTGATGGACTGTTGGTTTGTCCAGTGTCATTGGAGAGGTGGCACTTTCACCCTCCAATCCATTGTCACTTCTGGAAATCTATAAATGTTGGAGTCAGAAAATAAAAATTCCCTTTTTTACCTTGGAAAGAGCAGCCAGTCCACGTTGTGTTGGTTCATGTCCTATAGTGAGAGGACTTCCAAACAGAGACCAATTATTCTGAATTGAGGCTCCTAGCTCATGGGAATGAGAACAATCCTGTTCAAAACACACAATTTCTCCAAATGCTGAGCTGGAAGCAGCCATGGACCTTTTGGATATGGCTATGACATCATTAATAGAATAAGGAAAGCAGAGCTACCTTTTTTCATAAAAAGAGGTGAAAAATCTTGTTTAAAGCCTTATCAGGGTAGGATGTTAGGCACAATTCCTCCTATTGTTCTTCCAGGGTAACTTTTTTTGAGGGTTTTAAGGCCTGCTTCTGTTTCTTTAATTACTTCTTTTACAAGTGCTATAAAGAATACAAACAATTTGGCAAGATCAAAGAATCCCAGATGTTGCTATTGTAAAATGCACAGTAACTGATCAAAGAGTACCCCAATGAATTCAAATACAGAGTGGAGGCAAAATAAGAACAAGAATGAAACACTCTTTTATTTTATGTTAGCTTTTAGTGTACTTGAGAAATGGCAGAAAGTGATACAAAAACATAACAAAAGCTGCTGCATTCTGTCCATAAAAACTCAAAACTCAGCAGAATTTGGTTGTTTGACCCCAAGAGCAGAGGTGTGCATTCTGTAATGAAGCAATTGCTAACATTTTCCATTTGACATAAAATTCTGTAATATAAGCGATGTCACCTAACATGAAGAGGTTTTAATTAGTGAACATGACTATTCCTGAACTTAATTATAATCTAAAAATATTATGTACACAGGAAAAAATATATAGGGGTGTAAAGCTTAATTGAAAATCATAAAAATAGAAGTTAATTTAAATTTTAAAGTAAGGCTGTTATTTTCTTATCTAAAAAATGAACATTTTAATTCCTTCAAAATTTGAAGTTGGCTATGTCATCACAATCAAAGATGCGAATAAAAGTTTGCTTAGAATTTTCCATTAGTAATATCTTCTTAAAGAAAATCCCATGTCTTAAAATTAAATGTGTTGAGAAATACAGTCTTGCTGTTCAAAAAACATTTTCCTAAGGCTTTGCATCTGATGAGTTTCAATTTAAGTCATTTGGATGGACATCTCTGTGGAAATATGCTGAATATTGTAACACCTCACCAAACCTCCCCCAGATGAGTGACCAAGTTAGTTTAGTTGGATTTTTTTTTCAGGGAGTGCATCCACAAGAAAAGAGAATATCCAGATTTATAAGGTCTGCTAGGTAAGAGGAAGGCTGGTTTGAGACATAATAGAAAATGTGTTTTGAAATGCCTTTCAATATTCATTTCTAATCTATTTTTTTAACTCCTCAATATGTTTTATAATGCTATCCTCTTTAGCAGTACATATTTTTGAGTGGCTTTATTATTTTACACATTAAAAAAAAAAAAAAAAAAAAACAAAAAACAAAAAGACCCAAACCAAACCTACCAACCAACCAAACAAGCAACTAAACCCAAAACCCCAAGTGATGCAAAAGCAATGGCTCACCACCTCCCACCCACAGACCAATGCCAGTCTCCTGGGAAAACTACACTTGGGAAAACTCCACTTCCCTGCACCCAGTTTTGACATGGAATCCCATGGTCTGGGACATCCCTTTGGCCAGCTGGGATCAGCTTTCCCAGCTGTGCCCCAAGTTTACTCTCATGCAGGGCAGTGTGAGAAGCAGAAAAGACCTTGGCACTACTCCAGAGTTGTTCACCATGAGCCAAAACATCTCTGTGTTACTAGCACTGCCTTGGTCACACATTTAAAATACAGCACCATGCAGGGTGCTGTGAAGAAAATTAGCTCCATGCCAGCCAGACTAAATGAAGTAATACTACTCAAGATTCTCTGTCAATCAGCCTCTGTCTAAAGGTGGATCTATTTTTCTACAGAATTCAGAAGAATCTTTCTAAATATTTGCCTTCAAAGGACTAAGTCTTTCAAGGAAATCAAAATAATGTAGATGGGTTTCCTCCCCACAATGGTGCCTTGTGGAGAGGAAACCCATATACATTATTTTTTTTTTTTGCCTTGAAGACAAGAGATCAAGTTTGGGTTACCATGGATAGTATCATGGCATACCAGAGAGATGATAAATTCTGAGGAACTGCTGACAAATTATATCATTAAATTACAACTGCAGCTACCAAGGAACAGCAAATGAGTGTATTATCATATTTTCCATGTCAACAAACAATTAGAGGTGATTTGGACACACCAAAAGAATATTCAAGGACATCAAACACAGAAAAGATAATTAATGGCCATTATGAGGATAATGTTATTGGGAGCAGGAAGGCAAAGTTTGTGACAAGCAGACTTGCAAAACACCCAGAAGAGCAGGTTCAGAAAAAAAACTGAACAAGGTGTTCAACAAGGCAAGGTGTTCAGCACATTTAGTAATGGAAAAGGGGATGAAGAGCCAGGAGAAGCAGTTAATTGCATAACACATTAATTAATACATAAAATAATTTAATACATAAAACAGTGTTATATTAAGAGGCAGAGGAAGAGCAGACTAATTATTAGGGAAAATTTCAAAGCAGAGTGAAAACAGGGTCATTGTTTGAACCAGAGAGGGGAAAAGACAGATGTAGGCAGGATCACAGGTCCAACTCAAGGTAAAAGGACTATTTCTTTGGGAATGTCTCAAAATAAATGTACTTCTGAAAATAAAAGGCTGATAGAAAACCTGAAAAATTATGTTCCAGCTGTTAATCTGGATTTTCTTTTATGTGTGGCTGTCCTAAGTTTTGTCAGGGATACAGTTTTGTCAGGCAAGCTCAGTGATGGATGACAATTGATGTTTTTCAGCATGGTTTTCACACTGCTCTTGATTGTACCTGCAAGTGTAATACACAGTTTTCTTTATTTTTTTAAGCACACAGATAAGCATCATATAGTTTGAAGAGTAATAACCTGTCTCATTTGTCTGTGTATTTCAGTTTTCTTTAAAGAATGATCAAAAGAAACTGAGATCACATCCTTCCACTTCTACTTTTATGAAAAATGTCTCATACACATCATTCCAGGCAGGAAAATGTACAAAAGTCCTTTGACAAAGCATAAAGCCCTTCTGAAAACTTTTCATCCAGTCAGTAGCTTATACTCTTCATTATGGCCCAGCATTTGACCCCCTATCTGAGTAACTACTTCCATAAGTAATTCCATTTTTTTGGCTGGAATCCCATTTAACTCTGCTCCTGACTCACTTGTGAGCCTAACTGCTTACAGCTGATAGCAGAGGATTTAGCATTTCTGCTCATATGTCAAATAGAGTTTGTCTGCTTAACTTTTTTCTTCTTAAACACTGTGAAATAACTCCCAGAAGAAAAAGTTTCCCATGGCAAAAACTTTGGGCAGGAAAAGAAGTCAAGAACTCACGGTCAATTAAATAAATGAAGTACTTTCAAAACCAGTATTTTGTTTTAAAGATAAATTTGGCAACAATGAAATTGACCTTCAATAATTCAGTAAAATCGTACTCAAGCAGCTTAGCTAGAAAAATAGCAACAGACTGGCAAACTGACTAACCTGTAAGGAAAATGTTCCTCCATTTCCAGAGGAAATGGAACTGTGAAAGTCCTGGGTGAAATGCCATGAAGATGATCTTGGAAGGTACATCAGGGATCATCTGGCCCAACCTTTCCTGGCAAAAACATTGTCTAGACAAGATGATGCAGCAATTTGTACAGCTGAATCTTAAAACTGTTCAACACTGGGGAATCTGGCACCTCCCTAGGCAGACTATTCCAATGGCTGATTGTTCTCATTGTGAAAAACTGTTCTCTTGTGTCTAATCTGAACTCCCCAGGATTAACTTGTACTCCTTGTCTTACCTGTGGGACTCCTTGTGAGAAGTCTATTTGCTCACTCTGAAATGTCCATTTACTAATTTTTGATTAACTGAAGCTAGCAAAACAAATTGCTGTCTGAATGAAGTCTTGAGAAAAAAAATTTCTTTAAAGCAAAAAGTCTGGAAAAGTAAATTAAAGAAAAAAAAATTAGTTGGAAAAAAAGAGCAAGAAAAAGTTAATGTTCTAACAGTCATCTGGAAAAAAAAGTTTGACAGCCTAAATTGTAGTTGGAGTACCTAAAAGTCCCAGTTTTCCTTCCCAGAATGTGCTCAGATGCACAGTGGCTCTAATGATAGCTCACGAGAGGATCTCCAGTTGTGATGCCAGTGATATATTTAGAATTCATTCATCCCTAACAGATGCCCATTGATTAAATCACCTTTTATGCTGTTAACACCACTGAACCCAAGGACTACTTTTATCTGCCAAGAAAATCCCACACAAAAGAGCAAAAACCATTCCTTTAGCTTCATGTGACCTCACAAAATGCTCTCAGGCAACATCTACAAATCCAGCCCTACCCCTCTGTTCCTAAGCCACTGGTGATGAAAGAAAGCCGATGGTGTTTTAGGCACAGAAAAAGACTTTTCTTATCAGTAGTTACAGCTCTGACCCATGCAGCTGCCACTGCTGTCTAACTCTTATCCTCCAGGGACTGTTGGGAAAATGCTGCCTTTCCCAGATACCTTTTTTTTCCATAGAAGCTTCCCACCTCCCAAGCAGACTGGTAAGGGATGCTTATCATCTTATTTGCCCTGGTTCCTGGAAAAAAAACCCCAAAGCATGACAGTACCTGGGTCCCAGCCTGGACTGGAAAACTGTTACCAGTATAGGAAATAAAAACTTTTTGGTTAAAACCATTAATTGTCTGAGTTGTTGAATAAGTTACAGCTCTTTCATGTCTCAGCCAGAGATCACTGACAAGAAAACCATGAGCTAATTTTGCCAGGTAAGCAGGGTACAAAGGTGAAATGAAGACTCTACATTATTATGCCTTGGAAATTTTCCTTTCTTATTTTGCAGGTATATTGCTTATTTTTCAGTGATATGTACTCTTCATATCAGTTATCAGGTTGGGAATCGTCGTGACAGACTTCTCCTTAAATTCTAATGTTTTTCCCATTCAGCCTAAAAAGTCTCCATAAACAACTTTGTTCAGCATCTCAAACTTGGGCAGATCTGTTCCTGAAGATGTTGATTAGAATATATTATGGTCATTAGCATTGAAGTTTCCTAATGTTCATTTTATTGTACTTACTTTTTGCTTTCTGAGGAAAAAAGTAAGGAAGATTTAATGAGACTGAAGGCAATATTAATAGAAATAATAAAAAGTAATCCTCTAGTATATTATGTCTAATAATTATCACAAAATATTATAGATTATGTGGTTTTTTCCCTATGAAAAATGTTTATTGGGCATTTATTTTACAAGCACATAATCATTTTTAGTAGTTAACAACCTTACATTTGAAAAAAACAAAAACCCAACCCAAAACAAAATCAAAATGTATCATGTTTTTGGGCATAAACCAGGCTCACAGAAGGCAAAAGAACTATGAGTACATTAAAAATAGTTCCATTTGGCACTCTTGGCATTTGGCATTATTCTGAAATATATAGAGTGGCCTCTCTGAGAGCCAAATTTAAAGCTGATGAGCCACTGATGAGGTAACTGTTATGTCCCATCTCTGCTTCCCTTCAATGATGCTTCAAATGGGAAATGTAGCATTTTGGGGAGTTTTTTGCTCCAAATGAGATGTTGACTGTCCGGTGGGAAGATAAAGAATCTATTATATGTACTTTAAAAGCTATAAAAGATAACCTTAATTTCCTAGCTTACATTTATTTGCACTCACACAATGTCTCCCATTCCCAAGGCTGAGTATGAGCAATTGCCAAGTACATAATTGAAGGAGAGCAATGCCATGAATAAGTGTCAGGTCTAGAACTGGTGAATTCACAGAGAATGTACTGTCTACAGAGGAAAAAAAAAAAAAGAAGAAAAAAAAGTTGAATCCTAAAGCATGGAGCTGTCAAATGAAGCTGAGGATTTAAAATTACCAGCAATTTTCTTACTGTCTTCAAAAGTTGCTATGAACTTTCAACGAGGTGGCACAAAAATGCCATATTTCAAGGGAAAGCTTGCAGCTGTTAAGCTGAACTTTTTAAAGTGTTGCTATTTCATCAAACATTGATTGACTGGAAACTGCAGCCTTCTCATTTTATTCATGTGCAAAAAACAGCACAGCAAAGAAACATAACCTTTAGCAAAGCACCTTTAGTTTGTATCTCTGCAGCTCCTCTAATAGTGAAGTAAAAGACAGAAGGGATTTTTTTTCTTTAGGAAAAAGTTGGTTAAGCCAAGATCTGATTTAAGTTCAACTTTTAGGTGCCACAAATAGATATCCATCAGATCCATAAGGAGTTCTGGGCCTCCCAATTCAGACTACCCACATGGAGGCACGACTAGCTATATACTATGTTTGATCATCAACAAAATCCAAAGAATTGGAAAAAACCCCAAAACCTGGCTTCAAAGTATTTTTTCTAGACTCAAAAATTGTCTTTGTGTTGTACACAATGGGCCATACTTTCATGTTTAATTATGTAATAACACCAGTAATAATAAGTATTCCTTCAGAATTGGCCTTTAGTTACTATTTGGATCATTTCATGAAGAGTCCTCAAATTTTCAGCAATAATGACTACTAGTAATTACAGCTAGCAGATTTTTCTGACTGTGTGGCTTGAAACTGGGAGTTTCTAAATTCTGTTTCATTCCCTGAACTCTCATCTTTATCCTCTAAAAAAACTTGTGAAAAGCAGAGCCTATTAAATATTGAAAGCTACTAAACTATAATAGAGCACATCTCTGGGTAGGTGCCTTGCATCCTTCAAAAACATTCTAACTCAATTAATTCAAAATGAAGACAAGTTCTGTGAAACCTGTATGGGAAGGTCATAACCACAGCTTAATAACAAATTGAAGGAAAAGAAAGAGACTACCTGTTTCCTTAATATTTTAACTGAAGTGTTATATCTACAGAATAAATGCATAGTTGGAACTCAGGCTCTGTTCTATACCTCCTCAAGCAACAAAAAGCTGAAAATAAAAATAGAAAAAGTCTTGAATTGACACGCTTAAAACTGTAGGAGACTTTTTACAGTTCCTCTTGCATCAGTTACTGGGATTTTTTCTTCATCTCTCTCCTTTTTTCACATTCATCAAGGTCATTGTGAGTTTTTTCCCCTTTGATTTTAATTTGATGTCAGTACATTCATTTTTATGTAAATTTCAGGAGAGGTGATTGTATCTTCATTTCTCCAGCCATCTGGCACACTGGGAAATACAGCAGCATTCAACCCTAATGATATAAATAAGAAAAAATATAGGGGATTTCTGAAGAGACTTAAAAAAACCCAAAAAGCCAACCAACTACCAAAGAGATGTGATTATTAACAAGAGAAGCTTGTAAATATTTTTATTAATATTTGGTGTGAGTTCCTGTAATTAAAGATTTCTGAAACACTTCCTTATTCAGTAAGCAATCCCTTTCATGCCACGAGTACGTTTTTCCTGTTGATAAATTAACAAGTAGAACTATCTGCTGCCTTTGATGAAGTTAGATGAATCATTGCTCATGATTGAAAACAAAAACACAAAAGTAAAAAGTGATGATATGCCACAAAATTTGCCACAATTAAAAAAAAAACCCAAACAAGTTTTATATTATTTTACATATATTGTGTTTAAAATAAAGAATTGTAGTAGCTAAGAAATTACATTAGTTTTCAGAAAATAAACTAAATGAGGCTAAAAAAGAATTCACAGTGAGGAATATATTTGTTTTTTCAAGTTGATCTATGATTTTGTTTTAAACAGTTATTTAATAACTTTTGCATAAACTTTTCCGATAGTAGACTTGCATAACTACATCACCTTTTACATTCCTTTTCATTTGAAATTATAATCCCATATTTCTCACAATATTTAAATGAGTGTACGAGATGTTTTCTTTTCCTAAGTGAGCCAGTGTTAAATGATTTAGAACATGAAGAACTGTGATACCACAGAGTCCCTTGCAAATCTCAACTGGCTTCAATTTCCACCCGGGTAGACCAGCATCATTCCCAGGCTCTGGTGTTATTGTTCTGACCTCTTATAATAATGGCATGCCATCTAATAAATGCAATGCTAATGTAATTCTTTGTGGGCTAGACTCAGTGAAAATGCTTTTGGAAAAACAGTGATGTACAGAATACAAACACACACACACACATAAAGCTTGGAAATACCTTTTCTGAAGGCATTAGTGAAGTTATTGTTCTGGAATCAATTAGAGCTTCTCAATTGCTATGGAACTTTAAAGTGTCTAGAGAGAAAATTCATTTTCTTACCTGGAACTGACTCTGCTCCACTCAAAATCTTAAGATACTTGACTATAGAGTGAAAATCTGGTTTAACCCAAGACTAAACTTCCTTCAATAACAGCACGTATAGGTTTTGGTTGGGAGAGAGTTAGTGTTCTTCACAACAGCTTTTATGAGGCTATGGTTTTGTTTTGGGCTGAGAATGGTGTTGATAATAGAGATATTTCTGTTATTGCTATTTCAGGTATTGACTTGCACAGAGTCAAAGCCTTTTCTGCTTCTCCCCCCACCTCAGCAGTGAGCAGGCTTGGGAAGCTGGGAGAGTTCCCAGCTGGGAGAGCTGCTCCCAGCTGGCCACAGGGATCACAGAATTCACAGAATCACTAGGTTGGAAGAGACCTTCAAGATCACCAGGTCCAGCCCATGCCTTAACACCTCAACTAAACCATGGCACCCAGTGCCACATTCAGTCTTTTTTTAAACATCCCGGGATGGTGACTCCACCACCTCCCCAGGCAGACCATTCCAATATTTTATAACTCTTTCTGTGAAAAACTTCTTCCTTAATATCCAGCATATATTTGCCTTGGCACAGCTTGAGACTGTGCCCTCTGGTTCCGTCACTTGTTGCCTGGAGAAAGAGACCAACCTCACCTGAGCACAGGCACCTTTCAGGGAGCTGTAGAGTGACTAGGTCACCCCTGAGTCTCCTTTTCTCCAGGCTGAGCATCCCCAGCTCCCTAAGCTGCTCCTGGATACCCCAGAGCCCATGGGGCCATGACCAGCTTATAGAGCTGGGGGGGAGAAAAATGAAAGGGTGAATATTCAGAGTTATGGCATTTGCCTTCCCAAGTGACCAGTGTGCATAACAGAGCCCTGTTGTCCTGGGGGTGGCTGAACACCTGCCTGCCCAGGGGAAATGGGGCATGAATTCTTGGTTTTGTTTTGTTGGCAAGTATGACTTTTTGTTGTTTGTTTTATTTATTGCCTACTAACCTGTCTTTATTTCAACCCATGCATCTCCTTTTACTCTTTAAATTCTCCCTCCCATCCCACTGGGGGAGGATGAGTGAGTGCCTACATGACTTAGTTGCCAGCTGAGGTTAAACCACGACACAGTAACATACTGAGTTGTTTCACAGCAGTATTTTCCATTTCTCTTCTGGGAAAATGGCTTTGTCTCATATTGGCTTTCTTCCTAGAAAAATAATTTAAATTCATCTATTAAACCAAGGCTTTTAAAAAAATCCTTAAAATAAAATTTTAAATCTACCCAATTTTCTCATTAGAAATATATGAAAGGTCTAACAGGGTAAGTGGAAAATATAGGGCACAAGAAACAAGATATGGTAATTGAGACCATCTGTCCCACTAAATATAAAGCACATTTGCTTGTGGTTTACTCTCTCTCTGATCTTATTGCAGTTCCAAAGTCTGACCATTCAAGTAGAAGAAAAGAATTCTGATGCATGACAGGGAAAATTTAGATGCACCCATTTCAAGAGGAGTAGAACATGTTCTGAAATTCTTTCAAGCATGTGGAGAAGAAGAGCAGAGACAAGTGCCAGAATAGCTGATCCTTTTTGGCTGTCACTGAGGTTTGACTATCCTGCCACCTTACAGAGCAGCAGCTGACCTGACAGCAATTTGGGTGACAACCTAGCCTGTGGACTAGAATTATTTTCTTGAAGCATTTATTACTGTTATTGTTGCTTTTATATCCATTAAGACAACTTTAGGTCTTACACAGGCAATCACAGCTGACCATTCTGATGCCACCAGAGTGCCAGAGGATTGATACAGTAAGGAACTGAATTCAAGAGAAATGTTGGGAATGTTTTCCCTTTCTCTAACATTTAATTTATTATAATTTTGGTGAAATGATCGATACTATACTATACAAATCACAACATTCAAATACTCTGTACACATTATAACCTGTGTGTTTCACTAAAGATAATATTCACAGTGCCATCATTTAGAGTTGCTGCTTTGTAAGTCTGAATATAAGCACAAAATCCACACTGGAGTTACTTTTTGTTCCTGGCAGTGGGTATGGGTTTAATGCTGGTGTGTTTGTTGTTGGTCTGCTTTGATTCCATTTGGTTGTTTCCATCTGTTCCTACTTTCAGGAAAAGAAGGAAACAGAAAGGGTTATTCGAGTGGAATGCATATAAGTTCTTACAGTATATGTATTGTGCATTACTAAATATCATGTGTAGATATTAAAGCATAGCATCATCCAAGGTTTAAAAAGAACTTGAAGATCATCAAGTCTGACCATTAACCCAGCACCAACAAGTTCACCACTAAACCATATCCCCAAAGTCACAGCCACACTTCCAGGGATGGGCATTCCATCACTCCTCTGGGCAGCCTATTCCAATAATATCTGAAATAACTCACTAATGTATAGATACTACACATATAATGGTTATTCACTCCATACACAGCACATTCTGTATTCATAGATACAGACCACATGGATATTGTACTATAGATGTATGCTGCACATAGCACAATGTATGCAGAATGCACCTATAGTTAATGATAGTCTATAACCAATTGTAACAGACACATCTGCTGTGTCCCATCCCTGTAGTACTAACCTTGACTACATGATAGTACACAAGATTCTTAATTGTTTTTCTGTGAGAATACATTATTTAGATTCAATATATGTACAATATCAACCTGACTCTATTACCAAGGATAATTTTATTCAAAAACTTAATAGAAATGTTCTGCAGCCTTGAGTTGCCAATGATTATGTCACAGTTTAAAAACATAATTTTTTTTTCAGGAAATCATCATAAGTTCTCAGCAGGTCTATTAAAGTCAGTTTTAAGGTTGCAGTGGTAAGACAGAACACTTTTATCCAGAAACATTTTGTGGTATGACAGTTCAGTGAACAGCTTAGTGTTCTGCCAGCCATTTGAGAAGTTTTTTTGCAGTGGAATACAAGGTCTTGTATTCCAAGAAGGTCTTGAAAAGTAAAAGAAATATTAACTTAATGGAAATTGGGACTTCCAAAGCTAGCAAATATGCATCTGCAATTCTCGCTTGATCTATTTACTTGCACTGGGTTAATCAAGTCAAACACTACAAGTTTTCTTGTGCTGTATGGAAATCAAAGAATGCTGATGGGAAAAAAACAAAAAAAACCAACAAAACAAAACAAAAACCAGGAACCAAAAGCTAGATCAGTCTTAAGGCTAAAAGTGTGCTGTGCTCTAAACTCAGAACAAAATGAATTTTTATATCAATACTGATCCCAAACTGCTGCTAAGGAATCAGGGCCTACAGGCCTGGATACAAAGAGAATGAACCAAAAGCTCTGTTTTTTAGGCTAAGTCTTCAAACCCCCTTGAACAACAAATTTTCTCAGAAAGAAACAATTATGTCTCTCATTTCAGATTTCCAATGAAAATGAAAAGAATGTGTAATAATTGGACCTGCTCTAATGAATCTCTGCAAGGAACTCAACATAAAAATGTGTGATGGTTGCCACATTAAAATTCATAATTAAAATTTTATAATAAAATTAGCTTCATAATTATACTAAGATATTCCTTTGCTCTGAACACATTAAAATATGCAACACCATGGTAAAGAAGCAACAGCAAAAATTTCTAAGATATTACAAAAGGTGTTTATTTGATTGACAGAGCACTTTAACATAATTTTATGTGATATGCTTTCTATGACAAGAATGAATATTGGTCACAAACCTAATTCTGGCATACACAATTTTGCAGGGTTTGCCAAAAATTATGTCAGAAGTTACATTTATTCAAGCAGGACCTGCAGACTGTATGTGATTAATGCTTCTATCTTGGCAGGAGAGCCCAAAATTTATGATGTATTCTCTCTGCCATAGGTTAGGCAGACAGGAGGCTGATATACTAGATACGGCTGCTATTGTAAATTTATTTGGCATTTCATTTTTCAGTCGCACTGGTGGTTATTTTCATACATCTTCAATCCATCATTTCCTGCTAAATCCAATTAGTTTGATTGGCAGATTTAGCTTCCCGGTGGGTCTTTGTCAATATCGTGTAGCAGTAAATACCTTGAGACACTTTTTCAAAACTTTCCCCGGTTATTTGTTTTTGCTCACCCAGAAAACTATTGATTAGCTGGGTTTGTGCAGCTCCCACCCATCCACAGGGGCTGAAAGATATGGTGATCAAATGCAAGCATGTACTGACAAAACCTTCACTCTCTTTTGAAGATTCAGGAGGAAATCCTGCCAGGGCTGGGGTGTCCTGGTGTTTGGGACCAGCTTTGACACAGGGGTTCCATGGGCAGGGACCTGGTGCTGAGGAAAGCTGTGGGGCAGGGAGGTACAGCAGGTGTTAAATCTGTCCAAGGCACCATTTTTAATTATTTGTCCTCATAAACTAATTAACGGATTTACATACAAATGATCAGAAAATTTATTCTGCGCTCCGCAACGCACATGCTGTCTTTTCATACATAACAATGAAGCTAAATCCTTGATTCAGTCTTAATTAGAAAGGTGGAGTGAGTTATCTACAGTGTTTTCTTTTCTGGACATATAGTGGGAAGAAAGAGGTTTAATTATTATTATTAATAATTAATACATATTATATTTAATAATTATTATTAATTAATGCTGAAGTACTGTGAAAGATGACCAATTTATAGAAAATGTCATTAAGTGAGTTGGAAAAAAGATTAAATAGGAAGAGAAAAGAGCTTACATTTATTGATAAAAAAAGAAAGCCAGGGTCTGGTCTAAGATGGATTTCACCAGACCAAAATATTTGTATTTACATGCTGCATACTTCAATGGCCAGGGGGATCAGTCAATATTTTTCTCTCTTCAACTGGTAAAATACTGTGTTCATAAATCAACTATTCAACAGACACAGACATTTAGATTTTAGTAAGGCTTGCTAGCAGAATAGCTTAATATATTACTTTTTCCTTAAAGACTGAACTCCAGATTTTCATTAAAGCAAAAGAAAAAACCATTAGAGAGACTTAAATAGAAAGGTAAAGTACAGTATCAGATCTACAAGGTGAAACTTTATTAGCCCTTCCTCCTGCTATAACTAAGCCTCTTTTTTTTTTCAGTGACACTTTTGTATATATTGTAAGAAAAGTAATAACAATTTTTTAATTTTTGCAAGGAGTCAGGCTATGCTATTTTCTATCCGGATAAAGTACACAGAAAAATACTGATTTATTATTTTTTTTCAAAAATTTTTCCTTCATCTTGTCTAATTAGTGAACTGTACAGGTAAAAAATGTATGAGATATTGTAAAAAATTGAGTTGGAATAGTGTCATTTTTAGAGTGCTCTTTGGTATGAGTTCTACATTTCACAGTCTCAGATGGAGTGGAATTATTTTGAATTTTTCCTGGTGTTGTTTATGTTTAATCCAAACACTAACACCAACATCACCATGACCCCCCTCTCCTATTACTGAGCATGTAAATATATTTTCTAAACTTGGGACAGTTTTATCCAGAGACAGCAGCATCTATAATGGAGAAAAATCCACTTGGAAATATCCAAATAATGGAGAAAATCTTCATTATTACTTACAAGGGAAGGTTATCAATAATTTCAGGAGAGAAATGCATTTGATGCAGAGTTAATGACACTGAAGGTTGTACTAAAAAGAACTATTTTGTTTGGAACCTGATCACTAATGAACTTCTTTATGCAGCAGCTATTGGTCTGATCATAGTTAATCTTTTGATTGACAAAGGCAAAAAATTACTGTTTATGAAAAAATCATTCTAGTGATGCAAAATGAGAAAGCAATGTCAGTGTAGAGGAGGGCTAGAAAATGGAATAAAATTATCTGGAATATCTACCACACTAGAATAACAGCATAAAATCAAGGTTGGGCACTGGATTATTAATGACCAGACATTCTTTTTTAGTTTGCTAGTTGGTTATGACTTAACTGGAGGATACAATTGATGAATTAGCCCAGCATGCCTGTTGAGAGCTGTCATGCTGCCATTTAGAAGAACAAACACAATCTGAGTACTTATCAAAGACATATGGCGAAGCTGATGCCATCATTTAATGCACTTTCTTTGGCACACTAAACTCAAAAAAGGTCTCCTGTGTCAAATCAGCTTCAGGGAGACAGATCCAAAGAGGAGGTGTTGGCATCATGTCTGGACTGGGAAACCTGACAGCACTTCCCAAACCTATTTCTGGAGGACAGGTCACCTTGCACATCCTTCAAACCAGCCTGGAGTCAAGGTTAGCTTCTGTAGCTTGTGAAGTTTGAGAAGTAGAACATCTTGCTCCAAATCTGGGGCTGCAGGAAAGTGGCTCACCCAGCTTCAGCTTGGCTTGGAGCTCAGGCAGAGCAGGTTCATGTCTGGATCTGAGCTGAACCTGCTCATGTTCTATTAGTCCTCAAATTTACAAGACAAGCTTCACTCCTCATGATAGGAGTGTACAAGATTTTGGGATAGATTAATGACAAGTGACAAGTACTCTTATTAGCAGATGACTGTTCTTTTGTGCATGTAAATATGGATTTTCACACTGAGAGCAGCCATATGTATAATTTATTTCTGTGCTTCTGTGATGGATCACATTTTAATCTCTGGTGTCTCTTTAGATCAGGAATGAATGTGTTTTCCAGACTTATACAGACAGAATTATTTTTGTGTGCCCCTTTTTAATTCAAACCCTCCGCTACCTCAAATCTTATCTATTCTTCCTACATTAAAGGCACAAGGCTGTACAGATGAAAAATAGAATTTTTAAAACTGGACAGAAGAATGAACTCCTTTCCTATCAATACTGCTAATTTAAATTACTTTTGGGTACATATATATTTGGGTATTTGCTTACATAGCCTGTACCTCAGTAGGAATAGTTGTATGTATGGGCAAGTGAATGTGTCTTCAAAATGTACATTTCAGGTACAAAGAACAATAAATGATTCTGCTACTCTCTCTACCCAATATTTTCCTAATTGTGTTTTTTTTTCTGTGTATATTTACTGCTCTCAGCTGTTCTAACTTACTCTGGAAAATAAAAAAAAAATTAAAAAAATCTGAATTGAGGGGTCTAGAGCAAGAAAAACACATTCTGAATTTTCTGAATTTTCTGAATTTTCTGAATTGAGTGGAGATGTTTTGTTTCTTTCTTTTTTTTCTTTTTTTGCTGTATTATGATTGCTTAGATGCTTAAAACATTTGTAGGTTTTCCTGTTGAAGTCTGATAATATACAGCCTGAAAATTGCAATAAAGTCTGGATGAATTATTGGAGTGGGTCTGGGGGAGTGTACAAAAATGATCATAGGGCTGGAAGGAATGAATATCTCCATAGGTCCTATGGAGACAGCCTAGAGGGCTGGGGTTGTTCAGCCTGGAGAAGAGAAGGCTCTGGGGGGAGTTTAGAGTCCATTCCAGCACCTAAAGAGGGCCACAAGAAAGACAGAGAGAGACATTTTAGAAAGTAAGGTGGTGATAGGACAAGGGGGAACAACCTTAAACCAGAAGAGAATAGTTTAAATTGAATTTTAGCAAGAAATTCCTGACTGTGAGGGTGGTGAAATACTGGAACTAGTTGCCCAAAGAAATGATGGGTGGGATCCCTGGAGGAATTCAGGACAGCTTGGCTGGGGTTTTGAGCAACCTGATCTAGTGAAAGCTGTCCCTGACCACGGAAGAAGGGTTGGGACTAGAGGGTCTTTCAAGCTCCTTCCAACCCAAACCATTCTCTGATTCTGTGATTCTGTGCTATTCCAGAGATGAATCAGACCTTTTCAATAGTTCTGTATCTGTAAGACAATAAGGAGAAAATATTATCTTTTACTCCACTGACACCATTCCTGGCTCCTTGAGCAAGAGGTTTGTGTTCCCAGTGGACTCCCTGAAGGACAGAAAGCCTCACAGGACTTGTGGAGTATTCCAGAGAGTGTCAGTCATGGTTTTGAAACAAAGCCCAGTGGATGGAAGTTGAAGTTCCCAACAGCTGGAACAGGGAATACAGCAGACTGCACAGCATGCAGGTGAAACCAGTCTGTATTTAAAACTCTTTGCTATGACATCTGCTGGTGCCCTTGGCAGCAAATGAAAATAGTGACAAAGAAGCAACCATTTTCAAATGGAATATCCAAAGGCATTGTTTTCAATCCCTGAAGTCTCATTTTAGTGTGGGGATTGGTGCTCATTTTCCTTTCAGTAAGGGGAGTAAGAAATAAGTGGAAAAGTGAGCTTCATTAGGTAGAGTAATGATTTGATAATGCAAAAAAGAAGAAAGTTAATATACATTAAAAATGTTACAGGAAATCGCATAGTAGCTTTGTAACAGTTAAAGATTAAGAACTCTCTCTGACTTTTGTGAGCTTAAGCCTCATTTATGACTGGCAGACATTATTGTTACTGCTTTTTATGAAAGAGTAATTTCCACTTCAATTCTTTGTTGCTAGATAAGTGGTTAGATGTGGGATCTCAGTCTCTCAGAACTGGGGTGCAGGGTGAACAAGACCCCCCCTGGGGGGCTCGGGAGTCCTGGAATGCTGCCAGAGATGTCTGGTGGCTGGACTTTGATCCCACATGGGAGATGACATCAGTATGAGGACGGGAGGATTTCACTGGGGTGAATGGTGAAGGGACAAGTTAATTGGAGTGTGAGATACAGGGCTTAAGATTTCTGTACAGGGGGGTCTAGAGAAGTAAGATGGAGGAATTGGGGCGTGCCCTTCTCCTTCTTCTTCTTCCTCTAGACCTCCATCTTCTGTGGTGATGTTGGCACTCCGGGATTGGACCTTACTAGGGGAACACTGGTTAATAAGGGTAGAGGGTATTGGAGAAAAATGATAAATATGGTATACGTAACTCCGGGTATAAAGATAGGTGACCGCCCCAGGGGCTTTCAGTGTGTGCCCATGGCTGACTGCTGAGCAGAACTCTGTCAGGCCAAGAGAAAATCTTTTAGATAAGCAATTAATAAACACCAAGACCAAGAACAAATCTGAAGCTTCCTCTCGTCCTTTCGAACCCGGGGGCCCAAGGCCATCTTTGGGCTTTTCCCCAGACCATCTGAACAGCCCAGAAATCCCACAATTGGCGTCCGCTGTGCGGGCTATCTCCCACCAAACCTTTCGGGGGGGGGAAAGCCCTGAAGAGCTGAAGAGCCAAGAGAACAGCACTGATAACTCCAGAGGAGGGAAGCCTGAAGAAAGAAAGAAGAAAAAGAAAAAACCGGCCGGGAGAAGCTGCAAAAATCAGCAGTCACTGAGAAATCCCATCTCTCAGCTTCTGCTGAAGACAGCTCGTAGCAGAGCGGCCTGGATTGGGACCAGAAAGGCGCCTCTGATCCATCCCTCGTAATCTGCTGGACGGAGAACAAGGGCCTCCAGACCACGCTGGCGACAGATTCGGTAAGAAGGCCAAAATAATATTATGGGGGCAACACTCTCCCAAGAACAACGGGAAATCTTATCCACCTTACAAAGTGTAGCAGAATTATATACAGAAGGGATCCCAAAGAAAGAATTAAAACAGCTGTTATTATGGGCAAGGCTCAATTACCCACTTGCAGAGACATATCTTTTGTTCGAAGTCGGGTTTTGGCAAGAGATTAATAGGCATTTATATATTTTAGCAACAAAAAAAGATGAGACAGCGTTAAAGCTACTCTCGCCGGCAAGAATCATGTTACAAGGTATTGCAGTCCAGTCTAAAAAACTGGAGAAGCAGCGAGAAGCTGCGGCACCCTCAGAGGAGGGGGCGGAGCGGCAGAGCTCCGGAAAAAAAATTGCTCTGGCTTTGAAAGGCCAGGGGGAAAGGGCTCTCGAAAAAAGAGAGCAGGAAAAAATATTAAAACCCCCGATCAAAAAATGCAACAAACCCCAAGGGCGTCCTGAAACTCCAGAGAGTGTGGAGGAGTCAGGAGCAGAAGGGGGGGAGCAGGAAGATAAGGGATCGGGGGGGGGGCCTGCTCGCGGCGAAAGCGGCGACGCGGCGGCGGCGGCGGGCGCGAGCAGCGCCGGTGAGGATGAGGACACGCCCGCGGAGGGCGAAACTCGCAAAAACCGGGGGATAGACTCACATACCAGCGCGGGGGCGGCGAGCGCGCAAGGCGGGCTGAGGGAAAACGCGCAGCCCCGGAGGGCCGCCGCGGCGGGACGCAGGAGGCGCGCGGGTGTAACGTCAGAGCCGGTGCGACGATCAGCTCGAATCGCGGGTAGAGCCGGGGTGCCGGCGGGGGAGGCGAACACAACATCAGAGGAGGAGGGGTCGGATTCTGGGACAGACCGAGGGGCGGGAACCTCGGAGGTGAAACAGGGGGGAGACGATGATGACGTCACCTTGGGGGACACCGGAAGTAGCTCAGAGAGCACGCACGCGCAGAGAGTAAGACGCGGGCGGGCCCGAGCCCGGTCCCCTGTGACGTCGCGGGTGAGGAGGGGCCGTGTTAGGGATTCTACGTCCCGCGGCTCCACACCGTCTCCAGATCTGGTGCCTTTAGTCTCGAGCCTCGGAGTTTCAGTTCCTTCCCTCCATGGGAGACGCCGAGCCGGAAGAGGAAGTAGGGTAGTCGAGATTGCACCGTCATCCGAGCCAGGGGGGCCGGTGACAGCGCCACCTAGTGGCAGGAGGGCAGAAGTGCACGACATGCCGGGTCGGCTCGGCGGAGCCACAGCGCCATCTCGTGGCGAGACTGCAACAATGCAGCAATTTTTTCCAACAATATATAAAAAGAAAAGCACCTCGAAGAAAACAATGTTAACACAACAAAGGGATTATCCATCTGATCCACCGATCGTGAGACATTTTCTAAACAACACACAGGCAAAGCTAAAGGGAGATCCTTTGGTTTTGGTCAGAAACCCAGAAACAGGTCAAATAGAGGGTCCTTTCAGACTAATCTCTTGGGGAAAGGGTTTCGCTTGTATCTCCACAGATCGAGGTCTGAAGTGGGTGTCGGTGCGGCATGTGAAGCCATTCCGAACACGAGAGCACGAGAACGCTGATCCAAGAAACAAAGAGACGAGTACTCAGACAGAAGTCGAGACTCAGACTGCGAAAAACGACCCAGAAGAGAAATAAAAAAAGAAACCAAGGACCTTGGGGGGTTTTCACACAAAAGCAAAGCAATGGGTTTCATGATGCTTATGTGCATTGTTTTTTCGTTCATTGCAGTAAGCAGTGGGGGAGATTTACCTGTTAGTCAACCAAGGCAAAATGTATGGGAGGCTTTAGCTCGGGCAGCGAATTTAGACAGCATCTGCCTGACACATTCAAGACCAGGTAAACCGTTTTCAGCATGCATGGTTGGATTGCCAGTGGACCAATGGCCAGCTCCAGGGCACTCTGCAATTAACATTTCGCAGGTCATTAAAAATCCTATAAAAGAGTGGTGTGCTTGGACACACCTGCTTCCTGTGGCTTCTACAGAACCTCAGGAATTGGAGATTTTTGGGTCCATGACAATGAAACTCTGCATGCGGTTTGAGGCTCCAAAAGACACAAAGGTGAAAACTATTGATTTAACTCCCACTCATGAATTTTATAAGAATGCCTCAGCTTGGTGTAAATATACAAAGAGAACTACCAAAGGATCGATCCAAGTTCCGGTGCAATTGCCGCGGGGTCTGTTCTTAATTTGCGGGGACAGAATTTGGCACGGCATTCCTGCTAATGCCACGGGAGGTCCATGCAGCATTGGGGAAATTTCAATGCTATCGCCTGATTTGAACATGTTAAGAGAGGGAAGGCACAGAGAAAAAAGATCAATACAGCAATATGCAGCAGATTGCAATGATGAAATGTTTTCTTGGGACAAGAAAACGAGTATTGCTACAGCAATCTTCTCACCTCAGACAGCATCGGGGGTGGCCTTGACTCAGATCGACCGCATGGGTTGTTGGTTGAGCAAACATGCGCGGTCTGTGTCTGTCACATTGGATGATATGTTAAAAGACGTCGGTAGTGTGAGACAGGCGACTCTTCAAAATAGAGCAGCAATCGATTATCTATTGCTCGCTCATGGACATGGGTGTGAAGAGTTCGAAGGGATGTGCTGCATGAATCTCTCAGATCATTCAAAGTCAATTCATGAAAATATCAAAAATATAAAGGACAGCATAAATAAGCTTGGTGAGATCACAGGATCATGGATCGATCAATTGGCAGAATTCTTTGACATCTCTCCCATTTGGAGAGGAATCTTAAAAATAGGGTTTTATGTTTTAATAGTTCTCCTAGTCCTCATACTTGTTGTCCCATGCATATTTGCATGTTTAAAACATGCAATGAATCGGATGGCGAAAAAGATCTTTTTGGTGCAAACAGAAGGGGGAGATGTGGGATCTCAGTCTCTCAGAACTGGGGTGCAGGGTGAACAAGACCCCCCCTGGGGGGCTCGGGAGTCCTGGAATGCTGCCAGAGATGTCTGGTGGCTGGACTTTGATCCCACATGGGAGATGACATCAGTATGAGGACGGGAGGATTTCACTGGGGTGAATGGTGAAGGGACAAGTTAATTGGAGTGTGAGATACAGGGCTTAAGATTTCTGTACAGGGGGGTCTAGAGAAGTAAGATGGAGGAATTGGGGCGTGCCCTTCTCCTTCTTCTTCTTCCTCTAGACCTCCATCTTCTGTGGTGATGTTGGCACTCCGGGATTGGACCTTACTAGGGGAACACTGGTTAATAAGGGTAGAGGGTATTGGAGAAAAATGATAAATATGGTATACGTAACTCCGGGTATAAAGATAGGTGACCGCCCCAGGGGCTTTCAGTGTGTGCCCATGGCTGACTGCTGAGCAGAACTCTGTCAGGCCAAGAGAAAATTTTTTAGATAAGCAATTAATAAACACCAAGACCAAGAACAAATCTGAAGCTTCCTCTCGTCCTTTCGAACCCGGGGGCCCAAGGCCATCTTTGGGCTTTTCCCCAGACCATCTGAACAGCCCAGAAATCCCACAGTTAGAGAGAAATTATTATTATTATTTCTTAAAATTGAGACAATTCAGACAATGCTGTTGATCTCCAGAACTTTATTCTAAGTGTTAATTAACTTTTTAATCTTTCTCATCTATCAATCATTTAATGATGTATCTCTCCTAGAAAGAATAATTACCTAACAAAATCAAATGTGATTTTTATGAAAGATCAATGAGATGTATTGCAAAGGAGCAATTTGAAAGAGAAAATGGAAGATATCCTTTGAAAAATTAGAAATTTTACAAGAATTTATTTGGGTCCATCACATTTACAGGATAATCAAAGAAGAAGTGGACTCCAAGTCTGTCTTTTAGACATTTTTGAGGTACTATTCCCTCTTAATCTTTCCTAGTTGTGATGTTGCTCAGTGTGGTCACAACATCAGACTACAACATTCATGACTAACTCTCAAACCACAAACCAAATCCAGTATTCTTTGTCTTTCAGCAGAAAAGGAAACTTCTTTTACTTCATCTGGTGGGCCAGAAGAGCCAGCAGAAGAAATTGTTTTGGGTTTTTTTCCAAAGTTTAGGACCAGCCTGATTTATTTTCTATAATATAAAAAAGGAGTATAACTTCGAATGGAAACCCAAGAAACAGAAAAGCTTGGGAATGCTGGAGAAATAATTTTCAGACAATAGGCTTTCAAAATAAAACAATAAAGTTGTGGTTTATATCTGCACACAGAAACTGCCCTAAACAATTACATAAGAAAGAGGAAAAAATATAAGAAATGTCTAAAATCCTTATCTTGAGACTGAAACCTAAATTGCACAACAACTGTAAGAGAAGTGCTTTCCAAAGAGATGGCAGTGTACAAAATTAATATTCCCTGTGGCCCAAAACACTATTCACAAGAAACTGAGATGTCCCTTTTCAATCATCAAACATCTACAAAACATAAAGAGCACTGGGATTTTTCAAAGAGAAGTAAATGTAAAAGAGTCTTGAAAGAGAGATGATTTCTAAGGAAAAACAAGCCCACATTGTGTAGAAGTCAAAGTATTTATTCAAATTTGCTAGAAAAAAAATGGATTTATTATCTCCAAAGAAACAGATTTAGGGATAAAAAGAATATTTTCTCAACCTCCAATTGTTAACATATATAACTCTACATTAATGTACATAACTCTACATGGAATTCAGTGCAAATTACCTGAATTTATTTTTTGAAAATGCTTTGAGATTGTGGATAATCCCTTCAAAAGATATTCCTAGTGACTGACTGTAAGAGACAATTGTGCTATTTACTTATATAACTTGAATGCTGTAAAACGTTGCATTTTCAGGGTGCTATTGTGCTATTTACTTATATAACCTGAATGCTGTAAAATGTTGCATTTTTAGGATATTTTTGGTGGGGAGAGGATCAATGAAGAAGCGATGTGCACTAGTGGGTTTTTTTTTTGCATTTAAAGGAGGTGAACTGAACAGCCCAGAAATATCCAGAGCAAAAAGAGGTTGTCATTGGGAAAATTCCAGAAGCTCTCTGAAAGAGAATTCCCTTTGTGAGTGAGCCATCTGGCAGGTCGTGCTGAGTTATGCCAAAAAGCTGAAGCAATCAGAGCACAGCAGGGGCAAACCTTATAAGCATGGGAGTGAAATGCAGCTTTATGCTCATAGCAGTCACTGATACAATCCACTGAGGGAGTGGATCCCTGCACCACTGCTCTGGAGATGGACCTTGCTGGCCACTGCCAGGGAATGGAAAGGCATCTGTGGGCTCTGCTTCTTTTAGGAAACCACTCTAAGAACAACATAATGGCTCAAAGCTAAGATTACCCACTGTCCCACCAAGGAGTAATCAATCTCTCGGCAACCAGGCTGGCTGGCTGGCTGTTAACACGAGGTGGGCACAGTGTCTGAGCTGTGAATCCCTGCTGCTTCCTCATGGAGGTCCTTTGATTGGTGGTAAGGTCTGGAGGATCCATGTGATGGGGCAAAAAGTGAAACAGAGTTGTGAATGTTCTTTGTGAATGAAATGAAGGGGATTTAAAAAAGGGCAGCACTTACAAGCTAAAAATCTCCAAAAGCATTTAAAATGTGAATTTTAGTTATTTAATATTTTCTTTGTTTTAGGGAAGCAAAATAAGGCTTCTTCTGACATTTGTAATTTTTTTTCTCTTTCAGTTGTTCTCCAGGTCTGCAGCTTAATCCTTAACCCAATCAAGTTCATTGAAACAGTCAGCTTGAAAATATACCATGAATTCAACTGGGGATATGGCCTGGCATGGGGTACAACTATATTTTCATTTGGGGGTGCCATTCTTTATTTCCTGAACCCTAAGAACTATGAAGACTATTACTAGAATCATTTAATGAAAAGAAAAATTAAAAAAAGGATTACCCCATCTTTTCTAGCTCACAGTTTTTTTAGAACAAGTAAGGCAAGGCACAAGCAAGGCAAGGCATTATGCATAATTTTTTCTGTGTATGTGTACATTCTGGTTATTTTTGCCTTTGGTACATGAAAAATGAGAGCAATCTAGACTTGAGGATAACATATATTTGTATTTGCATGTATTTCCAAAGGAAAGACATTTAAACCATCTTTCTGTTAGCTTTGGAGCTGGATGCATCAGCCAGTTCCTACCAGATGTGAGTCTCTGCTGCATTAAGATTTAGAAACTTTGTGAGAATATGTGCCCAGGTAGAGGAGAGAGCACACTTAGTGTCAATAGTGACAAATGAAAAACAGCACTATGGGCTACTAAGCAGGTTTTAAACACAGAATGCCTTGGGAAATCAGGCACACAAAAATGTGATGCTCACAGAACTGCTCTTTTCACTGAAGGAACTGCTCAAAAAAAGGACACAAAAAAGGGGGTTGAAAATAGGAGAAATCAGAAGAAATTCTGAGTCTTCTGCATTGAAAAATAAGAGGAGAGTAGAAATAGTTAATATTTTGATAATCTGCCCCTGCTCAAGCCTGCATGATTACAACAAAGATGGGAGAGTAAGTGAAACGTGTAGCTCATGGCTCAGTCTAATACAGAGTTATGCCAGATTACAGATTGAAATAAAAGTATTCATGCCCTAATGATAATGTTAGAAGATGCCAGGAATATTTGCAGTAATTAAAACCCTGAAATGTATTTGAAAATCAAATATGAGTCTTTTGAAACTACATGATTGGAGGGGGCAGTTCCACTGCAGTGGCCATATCAGCAGAGATGCTGGAACTCACTGCCTTCTGCTCTGCTTGGAACTATATTTAGTCATGAGTGTGATAGTCTTTGATCTGGAATTTCCTATTTTCCTGCCAATTTTCACAACATGTTTTGAAGTCTGACTAGTTTTCTGGTCCTCAGAAGAAAGTAAAGAAAGAACAGGAAAACAGACAACAACCTCACCAAAGGGGAAAAAAAAAGTGAAACTGCATGATCATCTTTCAAACTTAAGAGCAATTAGGGTATTCATACATCATGGTGAATAAAATGAAAGTTTTAGTAAAAAAAATTATTTAAAAAGCAAGAAAAGTGAGTCTTTATAAGAAGATTTCACTGGATCATTTGCATACTGTAAATACACAGTGCATATGAATCTGGTGAGACAGTTAAATGGATTTTAAAAGGCTCTAGAATTTCACTAAATTAAATAGAATTTTAAAATTCATTTAAACTGATTTTTATATAACTAAGTTAAGATACCATCATTCATAGAATTTCTGAATTATGGTTTTATTTGGTCTAGAGATAGAAACTTTAAAAGAGAGATCACAGATCAAGTAGAAAAATGAAGTAGGAGCTATAGAGCATTAGTCATAAGAAGGATCAGCCATCTCTCTTTCTTTAATTTTTGTCTGTCTTTATGCACTATATATCTCAGTCTTCCCTGCTGCCCAGATTGAGGAGCTGGAAGGTCCCATTTACTGTTAATGTGTTCCTGTGATGCACAGGCCAGTGCTGCTGAGCAAAGGATTTATCTACTATCAGTGATCAGAAGCCTGACACACAGAAAATAAACAATAGCTTTTATTTGAAAAATTGATTTTGTTTTTAGTCCCTGAAACAACCCGGGTCCGATTCTGTCTGTATTTACTCTATAAAGATCTGGAGACCCTAATTCCTTAGACATTGTCACCTGATTATAGCTTCATTGTCTCTCAGTAGATAACATTTTAACAGTCTCAGATATTGGATTTCACAAGGCTTTTTACTCACAAAATTACATGTTCTGCAGTTACTGTGTTGTAATCCTTCTGCACAGTTTAAAAGTGAAGTCTTTGGCATCACATTGCACTGTTTTAATAAGTTTAGTTGTTCCAGGTTTTGCTAATTAAGGGACCCCTGTCCACATGTTCATTAGTTTCTATTTAGTAAAGCACCCTCAGGACATCTTAAAAGCTGGTCACAAAACTGATTGCATAAAATGGCATAGACATGGTGTAGAAATAATTTGTATATATTTACGTGTATCATGCTTCTGTGAGGGATGTTTCAACTGTGTTAGATTCTGTTTTGGTTGGTGGGGTTTTTTTTCACTTGGAAGTTTCTAGGATGACAAATGGGGAGAGTTGCTCATGTAATACAGTCTAACCTGATCTTCTCTACTGCTCATTAGGGATGATGGTCTTCTGGAAAATCATGTCTAAAAGAAATGAGTCTGCTGTACTTTTTAAATGCAACCAGGGTATTTCACTAAGTGTTCTAATGTTTAAGCTTTCTATTATTATTAGTCATTATTTATTATTCACTAATCATCACCAATAATTTTCATTCTGTTTAGCACAATCGACTAGGAGTCTCCACTAAGAAATTCTCCAATTTGTGAGCTCTGGACAAACACAAAATGCAAAGACAGAACAAGTCCCAGAGAGTTCACAGCTAGAGACAGAAATGAGGTAAAGCAGGAGGATGTATGTTTAAGCAGGTTTCATTAGAGGGATTTCATGTAATGGTAACTTTAACACAACTAATTCAGGACTGCAAGAAAATACACATGCTTTGTTTCCGTCTCTCCTGTTATTGGCTTGGCTTTTGCTGGCAATCTTTTTTTTTATTTTTCTAGTTTTTAGTCCATTGTCCTTTGGTACATACCCTCAGCAGTTTTTATTTTAAAAAAATCCCAACATGCAGAATATTTCTGCATAAATCTTTCATGTCTTCTGCAAAATTGTTTGATTTTTCTAAGGCAGAGCTTACATAAGTCATACAAACAGAAAAGTGCATATATTCAGTGAGTTTTGTGGTCAAGGCTCTCCAGTTTGAATTGTAGTCCAATTAGTATGAGCACAAGAAAACCTATGACATCTAGAATAGTTTTTCTTTCCTAGTGTAACTTATTAAAAATCCTAATCAAAATGGCACTAACATGTGAACAGCACTCTAAGTGAAAACTCTTAATCCCTATTCTTTATTAATTGATTTAGATGCTTGCTGATTCTGTGGAATTAAAGGGAAAGGAATATGGTTAATTTACATTAGGTAAAGTAATAAGGTCTTGGTGATTGCAATTCAACTCAGTATTTTAAAAAAAGCCAGCTTATCAATTTCATTAGTAATACTCACCCATGCCCAGTAGATAATGAATTTACCAACCAATAAAACTCTTTTTGTAAATGCTCTTTCATCCTCTCCCCCTTCTTAGCTCTTTCTTGCATTAGCTCATTTTCCTTGCTGGCATTTCTGCTGTTATTTTCATTGTCATTGACAGCATGGAAAATGTGCTACTTGAGGATCCTACTATTCAGGTTCATTTACACAATCATTATCAACCAAATGTCTTTCTCCCTCTCTCTCTTGTTGTTGGGTTTGTTTTTTTTTTTTCCTTCCCTAAACTGCTCCTTCTATTTGGTTCCTGGTCTCCATTCAGTAGCCTGGGTTGAAAAATGGAAAAAGATCCCAGCTAATGTTATTGTAAATTGGTACTTAACCCACTGAAGTGTGCACACACTGCCACTGCATCTACAATTCCCTCCCCACGATGGCTCAAGGAACTCCATATCCCTCGTTGTGGTTCAGAGCCAAGGAGACTCATCACTGTGTTGGCCAGCAAAAGCCTCCTCTCAGAAAACAATGAAACCTGCACTGGGAAAATATTGCCTCTGATACTCACCTGCCCAGCAGACAAACCTCAAGTCCCACAGCTGCTCATTGGGATGCACACACAGCTCCAGGGGTTCCCTTCCCTCAGCTCACATCTTCTGTAGCACTGCCCTGTGTCAGCCCTGCCTGCATGAACAGATTATGGGTAACCAATGTCACCCAGCACAGAGCTGGGGTTTCGGTTCATCCCTGCTCTGTAGTAGCCAGTTGTGCCATTAGATCCCATCTGGTGTCAGCTTTCCAGTATAAAGAATTTCTGGAAACAGCACAATGTTATATGACTGGGGAATTCACTGCTTTTGATACTTGCTGGGTTACTGTAGGTGATTTAGAGGACTCTCTGTGTGTTATTAGGAAGCAGCACTGCAGCTGGTCTCCACACCCAGAAAAAGAAAAAGCATATTCTATCCCTTCCACACATTCACCTTCAGTTCACAGGACTGAAAATAGAATGGACTAATCAGCAAGGAAGAGTTTGCTAAGAGAAGCAGTTACCCAGAAAAGTATGTCTATGTATGCACTATCTTCTGTGCAGTAAAGCCAGGAATTATAAAAATAGGCAAAGTAATCTTCATAATTGTTTTTTCAAAAAAAGTATTCTTCTATTGCCAGTTTCTTCTTTACAGATTTTACACAGGGGAAGGGAAGAAGATAGAAAGAGAGAAAAGAAGGAAAGGAAAAGGAAAAGGAAAAGGAAAATTAAGAAAGAAATTAAAAAGAATCAAGATTGCAATGCATTTGATCAGTCAGATAGACAACCAGCATCATATCTTTTGGCAGATAACAAAAGTTTCTTTTTTCCACAGTTTTAGAGAGAAATTTAAGCCACTTCCAGAGCCTCCAGTCCTCTGAAGGACACAAGCTAGATTACCTGTAGTCTCTGTTAGAATTTCTTTCAGTTCATTGATGTAAACATGAATAAGAACCGTGGTATTCATAAAAGCTGTTATTAAAATTAGTGGTATTGAGTGTGCTTAAGTGAAATAATGTATATGTTAGGCATCATACTGTTAGGAAATATGGAGTATAATCCAAACTTTCTAAAGACTGTCAGCACAGCCAAACAAATTCTCTGAGAAACTCAAAGAGATTCAGTACACTTCAGTTAGAAATCCTTGTCTTGCCCCTGAACTGGGTTGAACAAGTTTTGGAACTTTTTTCTCCCTTTTCTCTTCAACAATTTGCTTCTTTCATCCTTCCACAATATTACCCCACTCCTGTGAAAAAGTGTAGGACAAACAACTAAAGGCACCTTCCAAATTTTGCGGGAGCCAAAGTTGAAAGTCATTTGCAGATTTTACTCTGGGTCTCAGGGACAGAGCTGGTGATTGCCAAAGGCTCTCATAAAATCCAAAATCTACTTTGAGAGCAAGGGAGAGGTTCTACCATGCCAAAAGAAAGGACATAAGTAATTGCAGAGTCCAGCTGTTTTCTCCTTTCATCCTTCCTGTGGGGAGGGAGGGAGAAAAAGTGAGAATGAATAAATTAAAAAAAAAAAAAAACATAGCACAGAGGAATCAACTTCCTTTTTTTGTTGTTTTTATTGCCCTCCAAAGATGTTATTTTACCACAACCCCTCTGAACAGGAGACGTGGAAAGACAAGTCCAAACTACTGTGCCCTTTTCTCTCCCTGTTCCATTCCTCCAGCAGTATTCCTTCCCCAACTCCAGCCTTGTAAATGCTGTATTTGGCATCAGAAGCAGAATAAGTTCAACTCCCTGGGGCAAGAGGAAAGGCTCAGCAGTACATGCTGACCTTGTGTGCTAACACTAGGAAACACAAGCCCACTTACCTCTCTTCCAAGGAAAAGCAACCAAAGGATATGGGGCAGTCCCTTTAGAAGGTTTGTAAGAGCAGTTTCCTATTCTAAAGTCCCTTCTGCCCTACACTGCACTTGGTCCACAAACACCCACATGAATTGACTTAAGGTCACTGAGGGAAGAGACAGGAGGACACATTTCATGGGAATATTCAGGTTGTGGATTTGAGGTGGTTTTGGAAGTGAGAGAGTTAATTTTCTTCACAGTAGCTTTTATGGGGTTGTTTTGGATTGTGCTGAAAACTGTGTTGATATTTACAGGGATGTTTTAGTTACTGTTGAGCAGTTCTAGCACAGAGTCCAGGCATTTATTGAGCTGGGGGAAGAAGGAGGAAGGGGGAAGCGTTTGGAGTGATAGATTTTTGTCTTCCCACTATTACAGCGTCCTGAGTGGGTCGCTGGAGGTGAGAGAGAGACGGTGAATCTTATTTCTTGAATTAGAAGGCTGGATTTATTGATATATGATATATAAGACATTATAACTATACTAAATAGAATAAAGAGAGAAGTTCACAGATGCTTGCTAAGCTAAGAATAGAATAGAAAGAATCTATAACAAAGTTGTGTCCAGGGACTCTGTCCCCAGCTTGCTCCTGTGATTGGCCCTTAATTATAAACATGGGAACATGAGCCAATCAAGGTGCATCCCATTGCATTTCACCACAGCTGATAACAATTGTTTACATTCTCTTTCTGGGGGCCCTCAGCATCCCAGAAAATGCAGAAATCTGAAAGAAAGGATTTCTGTGAAAAAATGTCTGCGACATCCCATCCCTAATGGCGCCAGGCTGTCCTGGGGATGGCTGAGCCCTGCCTGCCCATGGGAAGTGGGAATGAATTTCCTGCTTTTCTTTGCTTGCATGTGTGGCTTTTGCCTGTGAGTCTCCCATGAGTTTCCTCACTTTTACACTTCTTATTTTCTCCCCTTCCAGCCAGAGGAGAGTGAGCAAGTGGCTGTGTGGGGCTGTGTTACAAGCTGCTTTAAACCTTTTTGGTGCCCAACACGGGGCCTGAGGGGTTTGAGATAACAGCAGATTTGATTTGAATGCATTAGGTCAAATTTATAACTGTTCTTGCTGTTTAGCAATTAATTGTGACAGCCTGATCCAAAGCTACCAGGGGCGAAGGAAATGGAAATACCTTTAAATTGTTGTGTGTAAATTTGTGTTGAATGTTTTAGGAAGCACTATAGCAAAACACCCTTGTTGCTTGCCATGCTCCCAGCAAGAGAAGTTCATTGTGATGTTAAACCATGACACACTTTTATGACAGGTTTAATGGGACACAAGGCAAAGAAGTAGGACCCAAAATGTGAAACTACTGACTCTGCATGTCGAATTCAGTCTATCCTGCACAGAGAAACTCACTGGCTGGAAGTGCCTAGACATGCAATGTAATGGATTTCCCACCCTTCAGCATCAAATAACCTGCCTTGTGTTAAAGAATTCAGTGATTTCTTCTTCCTTTATTTCTTACATTAATGTTTATTAGTTATTTGAGAATGAAATGCAGGAAATCCCTTTTGTCCCTAGTTCCTCTGCTAGCAGCTTCTACTGGCAGCTTCGATCTACTGCCTGGGAGCTGGGTCTAAGTAGGACATGACAAGGAAAGGGTGGAAATGAGAGTAGGAATTAAAGGTATAGAATGGCCAGAAATGTCTACTGAAACATCTACTTTAGTGGCAGCAGCATTCAAAAAACTCTGAAATATGACATACAGTATCACCGAGTTTATATTTTAAAATATTAAATCTTACAGCAGTTCCAGCCACATGCTCACTGCATACTCTATATTTCATCCCAGGACTCTAAGGGACTCTGCAGACCGTGGGATTTTGTAGGGGGATAGAACATGAGTAAATGAAGGTGGTATAGAAAGTAATCTTATCCCCTAAAGAGTTGCAGCTGAGCCAATCACTAGAGATTAGGAGCAGGCCTGATCTTAACAAGCCACACCTGTAGTCCATAAGAAGAGTGTTATAAAAGAGTGGATTGGTGGGAGCTGGAGTCAGTTGGCTGCTGTGAGGATAAGGAAGAGTCAGTGCCTAGAGGAGATGCCTACAAGAAACATCAAGGAGGTGTGAAACTCTGGCAATATGGAACCCTTGCAATGTAATGACAATAGAACTCTTGCACTATAATGACAACAGGGTTTGAAGAATATTGCCAGGGAAATCTACCTTAGAGGTGATATTTGGTATCTCTTCCTGAGCCATGGGAACATTTGCTACAAAACAGCTTGGTTTGGAAAGGGGGTATGAAACAACTCTTTCAATTAATTGCTTGCTAATTTCACTAGATTATTACACACACTCCCCACTAAGAAGTGTCATCCCCATCATGACTAACTCTTCAAGCACTTGTGAGGATGTAGAAATATTTTATCTATGTCTGGTTTAAAGTGCATTTCTAGCCTGGAATAATTTCCTGTATCCAAATATGTGATACCAGATAAGGATTGCTATCCAAAGAGCATTCAGACATACTGTATTTTGGCATTTAGCCCGGCAATGACAAAAAGCAGGTGGATTGAACTATTACCCATGGCCCAAATTCATTATCTGTCGGGTCTTAGGAGGATTGCATGTTGTGTACCAAATATTGCTTAAGATTCAAGATATTTGAGATTTTTTTCCATGTCTATGAACCATAGAATAATATTTCCTCTTGATTAAGAGGAAATATTAAGAGGTTTTCGTCTCCAGTATTAAACTAGGATTTTCATGAGCGTTTCCATAAATCTTTGTTCATTTTTATGTAATACACTTAGCTTGGATAAGAACTAATTCACTTCTATGTCACAGTAGAGATTATTGAAAAAATGAGAAGCAACACAAATAGCCTAAGTACTCACATCTCTACTGTATTTTGCTGGAATACATCTATGGAGGCAATCTGAGATACTCTATGAATAAATGGAAGCACACACTACAGACAGGAAATGACAGTGCTGTATGCAGTCATGCTTGGCTTTTGATATGGTGGGCTTTTAGCAACACTAGTTTAACTAAAATAGTGACATTGAATCATCATAAACAGTACTTATTACACTATTTTTCATCCTACTTAATAATTTACAAAATAAAGAAGAAAAAAGATTAACAATTGAAATATATATATTTGCTAAAGTTAGGAAGCTATTTAAATGCATATTGGTAGATATCAGATTATAAGGTCATTATATATCCCCCTTGACACCAATGCTGCTCTCTGATGGCCGTGATTGAAAGCATGAGAGAGGTGTGTGAGAGGCTGTATGAGGCGGAAATTGTACTTATAAAGTTGATGCCTGGAGAAAAATATTCATTCAAAGCCCCAATCTCAATTAACATCTTCTACTGGACAAAACACCTCTAACACTGCCTGATTCCCTGAAGTCTAAAGTGTCATTCACATTAATGATGGTGTTTGCAACGTGATATATCAATTTGTGTTACCACCCATCTCTCAGCAAGACTTACTGAGCAAGACTTTTCTGGTGAAGAAAGGTCATTGTTTTTCTTCATTTCAGGGTTTGTAATCTCCTGCATTTTATAATGCCAAAATAATTGCTCCCACTAGGATATTGCCCAGCTGTGCTCAATTTATAATTTGTAATATTTTCCTTTCTGTAAGTCAACTAGTGGTACATTTTTATGGCATTCTCCCAAGTGGATAATGATCCAAAGCAATGTATTTATTTAGAGGATTGGATAAAATGGATCAAAATTCAACCACAAAATACAGAAAATTCATTCTGTTTTCTTAGTGTTTTTAAAAACACACTTCTCTTGTTTCTGTTAGTCATAATGCTTACAGTCTCTCTGATTTTCTGTCCCATTGTTCATTAACCAGGGAGGAAAAATGTTTCTTTCCAGCATATGCTAAGAATTTTAAATATGGAAATGTCAAGATGCTGACTCTCATTGTCTCTAGGTCATGGAGACAGAAAGGTGAAGTTGAAGCAGTTTTTCAGTTTAACAAAACATGACTATGGTACATGTCATGAGAAGGGCACGGGAAAGACTGAGGTTTTTTCTGGTCTCAGCTGTTAACTATTTTCTATTTTAATTTACTCATTCCCAGTTTTGACAAATGAATGTGGCTTCACTTGAAGGAGCTTGAGAACCACAGCACAGCTGTTAAATAACAAAGAATTAATAAATTTGACTCTATTCACATTATGGATTGAGGCTAGAGATGTCAGTACAAAAAAAGCTTAATATAAGGGATGTGTGCTGTCACTAAAAATGTAAGTCTTAATTTTAAAAATTAGTAATTGGGAGAGATGAGAGTGATTGCCAGAATTCTGTGATGGGGTTGGCTTAGGAGGAGACTGTCCTGTGGAGGGGTTTCATTTGCCAAGGTGGCACACCACAGCAAACAGACTCTAATGTCATTTCTCTGCCAGTGGGCTTTCATTTACCACAAATGACTTTACTCTCTGCAGGACAAGACACATACATTTAAATCTTAGAAAGCTTTCTGCTCGTGCCATGTCTCTGAATTTCCCACTGGATCTCAAAGCCAGGAAAGAACACAATGTTTGTAAAGAGATCCAGGCTGGCTTGGCTCTCCAGCTCATATTTACCAGTAGTGCAGTCTTTTAGCTTGACTTGGATCCTTCTCCTTCTCTAACATGTTAAGTCAAACAGATATAAAAATTACAAACCATGGTCTCACAGGTGGCATTAGGAGGCATTATGCTTCCTGCCAGATCAATACCCCAGGGATGAGGGGCTCTCCAGCTCTAGCAGTACTCAAAGGCACTTTTAAGAGAGCACATCAAAAGGTACACTATTGTAAAACCAGACCAGGCTGCACTGGGAAAAAACCCACAACTTTATATTTGAAATAGACAAATAATATCATCAATGACCAGATTCTCTCATGAGATGAAAGATGCAGTTTAACTTATTTTTCAAAATCACATGAAAGCCAAAACACTACTGCCTCATAAATGTCAGAAAGTGTTAGGAAAGGTGATAATTGTTTCAGAGTTTTTTAAATAAAAGCTAGGATTCTTCTAATAGCATGTATGGATCATTTAAAGAAAAATCAGATTTCAAAAGTCTAGAAATATTGTGCAGACCTATCCAATGAATATTCAATAACTACAGTACTAATTGGCATAAAGCAGCTAACACAGCCTTGCCACATCTGTATAGCTTCCCTATTCTATGTAGTTTACCCCAGCTGGTATTTGGTAGTATTTGGTTAAACCCAAACCACAGCTGGTATTTGGTAGTATTTGGTTAAGCCCACTCAGTGATTGGTAGCAGTAGATATGGGAGTGATAGCAATAAAAATCTACTTTTGGTCTTACAAGGAAAACAGTTCTTTGATACTTCCACTGAACAATTATTAAGGTTTCTGTATCCTACATGTACAGAAAATCTGAGGTTTAGACTGATCAAGGAAAGTTGTGTCTAAATGAAACAGTCATGGTAGAGTTTGTTACAGCTTCTATGAAAGCAGTGAGTTCATTGTCACATATAACAAGTAAGAATAGCCCTATTCAAAGACTTTTGTGTGAGTTACTCTCTCCCTTCTCAAGTATATATATTATTTATTAAGAAATTGAGATAGATTTAAAATTTTCAAACCCATACAAGGATTCTAGGGACGCTCATAACCCAAAAATTATTTTGTAGCTGGGTCTCCATTATCACTTTTAGTTGTGCAAGCCTGAGCCCTAACCACCCATGGTAGATAATGCTTCCATGCAGCAAAATTCATTAACATTTCTATCTTTGCTAAATAAATATATCACTTTTTCCTTCTGCAAACCTTTTTCTAGCTTTGGATTTATCATCCATCATCTGCATTTACTGAATTTTGACAGATCACAAAAATCCCCAGGAGGGATTCAATCCATTCTATTAGCTTTGCATTTTGTGAAGTTTTCTGTCTGGCAGACTTCAGAGGACTGCCTAAGAAATAAAGTGGTTAGGACTGCTTACAGTTTGATAGCAGTAATGTAAAGATGGTGAGGGATTAATCTATCTTAATAACACCCTGGTTATGATACACTTCTGGGAGCAGACAGAGCTGCTAAGAGAGGCTGGCAGTGATGGAGAGACCCCACCCTGTTAGACTGGATGATGAGGTTATTCAGCATGACATCCCTAGGAGGAAGAGCAGGCACATCTCCTCATTGTCACAGCAGCTGCTGTGACTTGTGGCTTTATTTGCAGCATTCAGGACACTGTGATTGACTAAAGGCATAATATGGAGTGGCAGAATTCCAGCACCAATTACCTCTGTCAGCTGAACTCTCTGACTGCAAGTGGCTCCACAAAGTTCAGTGAGGGAGGGTGTGCAGTTAATGCCCACTCACAGCTGTAGGAAAGAATTTAGTTAATATATTCTCACAGGCACAATGGGAAATTCAAATTTTTTTAGGAAGTCTTCCCCTTCCCCTTATGAAAGGCAGAAAAGATCTTGCTTTCTAAACTCCTCAGAGGAGAGTCTAGGTGGAGCTGGATCCAGTCTCAGCTCCAGACTTTTCAGCTCTTGGGGTCCAAAGGATTAAAAATGTGGAATTGAGCCTCTATACAACTCTATCCCTCGATTATGAATGGCAAACTAACTATATTTATACAAATGTAAATTATTTATTATTACAATAATTAGACTAACAGACCTTAATCTGTATATAACTACACGGACAGTATGACTACTGGCAGTGCATTATGAACCAATATTAAAGCAATTATATTAAGACAATTATATTAAAGCTAGAAAAAAAAATTAAGTAGAGATTGATACTTACGGATACCAACAACACTAGGCAAGTCTCTTTCACTCAGTCTTGAGGAGTAACCTCGAGGGGCATCCTCACTCCAAGCAGGAATTTCCACATCACTCCATATAAGAGTGTGTTAGAAGACCCTGCCATTAAAAAGTGTTGCTGAGCTTTTATGGCATAAAGTGTTTGATTGTCAGATGTCTCTAGACCAGCTGTGTCAGCTCAGCAGCTTTAGATAAATTATTGGTAGTGTCACTTGTTTGCTGCTTTGTTGGATTCATTACCAAGTCAATTACATCTCCACCTCACTATGAGGATGTTTAATTTTGGGATTGATGAGTCAGGCTGGTTTCAGCATTATTCAACACCAAAAGCAGCATGATGCCCCCTTCTCCACCCACCACTGGTAGCTTTGCAATTCAGCTTTGTTTGAGTTATTTTACCTCATTCCAGGCAGAGCATCTTGCTATCCATAATTCATTCAAATTCATTTATTGATTCTAGTATCTAAGACACTACCTAAGACGTGCCTAAAATATGGCAGGTATAGAAATGTTTTGTACTGATTTTAGCAGACTATCAAAATACTGACATAAATAAAGGATATTTTCACCCTGTAAATAAAATAACTCATTAAACAATAAACATTCCTTTTCTCTTGTTCTAGCTTTTTCAGAAGCATTCATTTATAATGGGGCACTCCAGATGCTGTGCTGCTACCTTGCCCTTGCTGGGACCATTTGTATCTCTATGATAGAGGTGCAATATTTGTGTAGAGCAGGTGCATTTTACCCTTGTCATCTGGAAGTACATTAGTGCCTCTTGGCACAGACACTCTCCTAATAAAATGGTATTCTTATGGCCAAAGGTATGGAAATGAGACCCTAAAGCAGATTCCACATAGTTTAGACAATTTCCTTGTACAGGAATAAAAACAGAGGCCTGACTAGCAGTTGACCACATAGAGCAACTCCCCTTTTTGTGACGTGATTTTTAAAACAAAATGTACGAATTGAGTCAGCCCTATTTTTGAAATTAATGCTTGCCCTAAAGAAATATACTTACTGGCGAGGAAATGCATTTGTGCAAGTTTATCTTTCGTTATGGAAACAGAAGTACTGCCCATGATCCTTTTTGTCTGGAAGGCATAAAGACATTTGGGTCCAGTTAAGGAATATTCACTGCTCTGACGATGTAATTGCCTACTTTTACATAGATTCAAAAATGAATTAGGAACAGTTAACAGGTATGAACATGCCAACCTGAATAATTTTAACCAGCAGCCATATGCATGCCTCAAATGCTAAAATATGAGGATTTTATGAACAAAAACTGTAAATACAAACAAGTATTTGTACTTTGTTCAATTACCAATTTTTTTTTTTTTATTTTTCTGTGGGGTTTTTTGGTTGGTTGGTTTTGAGCTTTTATAAGTGCAGCAGCAGGAGGCTTATGGCAGGAGGTGTCATGCAGATATAGGAGTGTGCTTCAGCTGATATCTCCAAAGCACCAAGCTTTCTAATATTATTCATAGTATCAGGATAACATTGTTAAAAGTTAATTACTACTGGTATTTACCTAATTGAATATACATGTATTTATATATTTATATAGTTGGGAAGGTTAATCATAAATGAGTGACTTTGGTTTTGGCTTTTCATGCAGTTTCCCACTTCTAAGAATGAATCTTTCTTAGATAACTTCTTCTGAAAGGTTAGGCCAGCTTAGTTCCTATTTTTCTTGCACCAGCCACAATGCCTTCCTGGAGCAGCTTTCCCATGATTTGGATCAAACTAACACTTAAGCTTCTGATGCTCAGATCCAGCCAAAATCCCATAAAGACAGTATCACTCATAAACCTTTATGGAATGGCTCTGTTAACTTAGGCAACTCATCTTCACTGCAGCAGTCATAATGAAGCACTCCTTCTGAGCCTCTGCTCTGATTAAATCACATTTTAGCGAATCTTCAGCTGGAATGAGCTCTTATTATGAAATGACTAAAGGTCACTTTTATTTTTCTGTGCACTGGTAATGTGCACATATACTTACACTGTCAGCTGTTATTCCTGACAATGACAACAGATGAAAAAAGAATAGACATTTGCAAAATATGGCAAAACTACAGCATACTATAAATGTTAATAGCTTTATTCATTTCAGATCTGGAATGTGACAAAATGACTCATGCTGGAGAACAGACTTCCTGGACCACAATGCGAGGTAGGAAATGAAATTAGAGATGGTTAACAGAAAGCATTCCAGCTCAGCATCCCACACCCACTCTTCAAACGTTTGCCCAAAATGTGTCCCTCTCCTGAGGTTTGGAAGAACATCTATAATATTTTCATATTGTCTTTCCTTCTCTCATCTCCTCATTTTTCCCTGGTGATGGAGGTCTGAATTGCCCCTTCCGTATCTCATGATAGTTGTCTTAGAGTGAATGAAAACAAGAGCAACAGAAATCCATCCTAAATGTTGCTCCTGTGGAATTTCCTTGCACATTTTGATCCAATAGGATAATAGTTTGGGAAATGCTGTTCTGAACAGAAGCAGAATGAATGCTAAACAGACACAAAGTAAATGTGTTCTGGCATGGAAATTGATTTCTCTCTGAATCTGCTAGTGTCATCATCTAATGGAATAAATTAGACCCTTTATTTGTTATTTGACATCATATACTTCTATTCATACTTATAATTTGGAATAAAATAGAATTATATAACTAAATAAATGTAAAAATAGTTAAATTACAATTTTTATTGTTATAAAAATATTTATTTACACTTATTATCATAGGAATCTTCTAACACTGTTTTTTTGGGGTATTTTTTGTTTTGGTTTGGTTTTTCTTTTTTTTTTTTCATTCTATGTTAGCCTTTAAGGACTTTTTGATGGATAAAAGTTCCTTGTGGAATGAAAAATGTGAGTTTTCCTCTTCCTTACTGGTAACTCAAATTGTTTTTTGAATGGAAAAGATGTTTCACTGAAGTCTCTCTACATGAAAAAGTTTCGTTTCCATGTTCCTTTTCTGCTAATCACTGTCATTTTTTAAAGTATCTTATAACATATTAATATTCAAAACCAGATGATATAAATTTGGTTAAACTTTTCACTTCCAAAGGGTTGGTCACTCATCACACATAAAGCATGGAAAATTCCTTTGAACTACTTTTAGGGGGAGGGTTTAGCCACAGAGTTAATTATAGGAAGATGTGTTGTTATAAGAGGGATTTATAACTAATCTTGAAAGACTGAATCATTACTTTATTCATGGAGAATGTTTTTCAATAAAAGAATGGAAAAAAAGTCAAAGGCAAGCAACTGTATCTTTCTCCAAAGACAGAGAGGGCTATAAAGGGTATAAATGATGTGAGTTAGTACCATACCAGACAGATAGGAAAAGAAACACAATATATAGGTCAGTTTGGCACTATAAACCATTAGAGAAACTTTTCCTGAACAAGTACAACAAACCATCAAAGTGAGGTCTCTCCAGGGTGTGAAAAAGCAGAATTCAATGAATCAGACTTACTAATTATTACAAAGCAGAAACAATGTCCATATTCTTAGCCTATAAAGTACAAGGCACAGATGGGTTGCTTTACAGAAATGTTTTCTTGCTTACTCCAATGCTTTGTAAGAAAAAAACCCCAAATCTGTAATACAGTGAGTCATAATAAAAAAATGTATTTTTTTCTTTCAGAAGATATATGTATTTAAATATCTTGTGCCCTTAAAAACTTTATGGAGGTAATTCTAGGTTATCCTGGGATACTGGAATTCCCGCAGAATGGCTACTACTGTCCCTTGCCTCAGGCCAGGACATTCATCTCACAATCAGCTGAAATGGAACACTGGTGACTTTAGAGAGCAGAACTTCCATTCCCTCTTGCTTGATCCTGGCTATGTTGAGTTAGAGCAGCCCATCACATCAGCACAATGCAGAAGTTCCATAAACTGCAGCAGCTTTTCATGCCCTGCTAGAAAGCAGTGAAGTTGAAGCAGCGTTGACAAGCAGTGTGTCATAGAGGAATGTACCTGCTCTGTGGGAAGCATTTTAAATTGCGTGACTAAATATTCATTTCTACCTGTTCAAAAAAGAGAATGTATTCTCTAACAACTAATCTCTGATTTATTTGAATAGGATTCTTTAGAAGGATGCCAGCTTTATTACTTAGGTGAAAGAAAGACACTTCAGATTTATCAATATGAAGGTCCTTTAATATTAAATTTTGCCAACACAAGGTGGTGAAGGAAGTGATTTGAGCATAGAGACATACACAGTCATATATATATATATACATAAAGAGAATAGCTCTGCAGGCTGCAGAATTTTTTCTGCTAAAAAAAACTTTGTTAACTTGGGTTAGAATATGACTCATGCAGTGTCAAAAACAGATAAGAAAGTAGAGCTTATAAAAATAAAGGTAAAGCAAAGGAGTATATAAATATTAACATTTCATCATATTTAGATGTGATTTGAATGTTATTATTGATTGAGACAGAACTTAAGACCATTGTTGGTTTGGGGTTTTAGTCAAATTTTGGATTAGCTCAGTGATATTCAGACTTACTACAGTGGTATGCTGTATAACAGTGTGTCCATTAACAGCTCCACCATAACAATTGTATATCACTGTCTGTCAAAAATATATATTGAGAGTGGGATCCACCTTACTTTAGTCTGAAATTTAAGTGCCTAGGTTAGTCAGTCATTCAGGCTCCTTCTGTAGTCAATAGGCAGAGGGTGATTCATCCCACACTAATACAGGGTTGGTTGAATCATCCCCCAAAGATGCCTCTCCCTCCAAGAGCTGTACTTTTCCTACCAAGAAACAAAAAAATAACCACGTGGCCTCTGTTTTCAATTCTAACCAATAAATGTGGCTGAAATTTCCAACACGGGCTGCTGGAAGGAATTTCTGCACAGAGCCTGCAGACCGAAGAGTTTTCGTGTGAGCTGCCTGGTGAATAACATCAAACGGCAAAAGCGTTGGGGAGGCTCGTTGGCAGATCATTAGCCAGTTGCAAACAGAAGGGTGTTTGTTGAGCCATATGCAAAACTAGAGTGCTATATCATTTTAAAAAACGACTGCCATCGATTGTTGCATAAAATAAAAGTGCAGCTTGTGCTTTCTTAGCGCTGCGACAGCGGCTGTAATTGGGGTTTGGAGGGGAGAGTGGCTGCCTGCCAGTGCTATATGCAATCATCCAGCTGTTCAGACAGTTAAAGACCTTAAGATGTTATAGCAAAGGAGCTGGCAGACACTCAGTCTGCCTTCTAGAGACCAGGGAGCATCCTAGCAAGCTATTTAAGACTTTATTTAATATGGCAGTCATTAACAGTCAGAGATAAAAGGCAAAAGCACCATGTAATTGATTAGCTAGAAATGCACAAGTTTATACATATTAAGGTGCTTCACTATGCATGCCATTGCCTTCATCTAACGGCACCTTTTACTTCTTAATTTGATTAAACTACTAAAAAACCCTGAATCCATAAATATCTATTTGTTATTGACAGCCCAGGATGCTGAGAGATGAATTTTATATTGAGGCAATTATTGCATAAACAAGCAATGGATTGTCGAGCTTCCAGAGGGAAAGTCTTGGCCCTTCATCCATAGAACTTGGTGCCCTGGCTCCTGATGAACTGCTCTTTCATCACAATGGTAACCTGAAGGATCAGTTTCTCAGAGAGACAAACAATTTAAGGAATGTGTTATGAAGACTTTATACACAGTTATATCAAGACTAGGAAAAAAAATCTCAAATACCAAATCAAAACTGTTTTTGTTCCCATCCCTGCAGCTCATACACAATGTAAGAAAATATGGTCAACTTTAAAAAGGAAAAAACATCTGCTTCAGAAATATGCTAATAGTGCAACAAGGTGGAGAGTTTTGTTATCTATTGATCACATTTTGACTTCAATTGCTCACTGGCACTATCGTTAGTTCCTGTGGGCAAATAAAGGTTGAGCTGTACCTTGCATTACTCTGTGAGCAATGACAGGTAACTATTGCTGTAGAAAGATCTGAATAGATCTGAATTTACCTAATTTTTTTTAACATACTGAAAGAGAAATAACAGGTTTGAAACAGTGACCATTGTTTCAGTAGCTAATCACACTTTAAAGAGTTATTTTAAACTGTTTAATATTCCTTTTATACACATTAGATTTGCTGGGTAGTTTTTTGATATTTTGCATTAGGCTCATACCTGAGACCTTACAAACAGTCATGAGACTACTGTAATATAAGATGTGGATCAATTAATAACAAAGCATATAAAAATATTTCATCTTTATCTTGTCCTGTCATCCAGCACAACTAGAACTTCTTTCATACCCCTACTAATTTCAAATCTCAAATTGAAATTGTTTACTCAAGCATTACTGAACTGTTCAGGAGAAGTGATTACTTTCTTTCTAGCAGCAAGCATGCTGAGCTGTGCTCTGATGAGCTGTATTTGCAACCTACAGAAAAAGTAAATCCACTAAATCAAAGACAAAGATAAAAATGAAGATAGGTTAAAATACACTGTAATTGTATTAACATGTCACTTAGCTTAACAGTTGTTTCTTGACTTCCTGCTAGAAAAGCATTGAAAAATCTAATTTCTTCTCAGGTGGAAGCTTGCCCCAGGAAGTAATTTTGACAATATTACAGCACCACCTCCAATTCAGCTGAGTTACTAATTGGTACTAATTGGATAATTAACACCTATGCCTCCTCAAGCAATAATACAAATAACTCAGTAGTAGCCCAGGTCTGCAAGCACATCATTATTCTGGGGTCCCTGCTTGCCTGTGTTACCTCATTAGTAAGTAGGCTGCAAGGTCACACAATGGTAGCACCATCCATCTTGTTTGCAAATACTCAAACATCTGCCAGTGCACAACAAATAGCAAATAAATCATAATAACGGCCCATATCAGCCCCAAGAGTTGTATACACAAGGAAACTTCTGAGAGTTTTCTTTTACACATCTAGTATTGTATAAAAATGGAGATTGTGTGAAAGCAAGGGTGTGTGACTTGATGAGATTTCAGAGTACCAGATTTCTTTCTTCTCCACTGTAAATTATTGCAATATTTTCTGGAAAAAAATCATGTGGTTAAGGAAGGCCTGGATTATTATTTTAATAGGTCCCAGAATACAAATAACTAGAGATTTAAATGGCATTAAACTACAGCTCCGGAATAGAACTGGTTAGGGAATGAATGCTAGGACTGTGATGCCCAGGGGGGTTGCTGGGCAGGGGAGGTCCCTGTCCCACTGCCAAGATTCATTTAAGAACATCACATAGACATGAGGTCATGTAAGAATGCTGATCCTGGAGTCCAGGATGGGAAACACTACTTTAGTGAGGGGGAAAAAACTCCAACCCAATCACAGAATTTTTCTTTTTTTTTTCTGTACAGTTTTGATCACACTTTACACAGCGGAATGATCTAAACCAGTATTATTTACCAGAAACCTTAAGATAAAGGCTTAAGTTCTGGTTCCCTTTTAATCAAGACAGCAAAGGACAGATGTGGATTTGTTGTATCAACATATCAGTAGATTCTTTCCTTCCCTTTGGTAAACATGATTCAGCTTTTGATGTGCAGCTGCTGACTCGATATAGATGGAAAAAAAAATTATGGATTCATGAATATGGAATTCCGGTTTCTTTAGGTTCCTTAATCAAATAAGGAACCTTCATTTCAGCACTCAGCTCATTTATTACCTAACTCAGCTTATGCTAAGTGGCATTGTTTGTTTCTATTTTAAAGCAACTAAACATGATGATCTGAAGAAGAATTTACTGGTGTATAAAAGCAGCAATGCACAGCAGTGCTACTCTACCTCAGATTTCTGTAGTGCAGGGCAAAGTAGAAATTGTCTTGAAATCAGTGTTGTATTAACACAATAAAATTTCAGAATTCTATGAATGAAAGTCACATGGTGCTTTCTTAGGGTCAAACATGGAAAAGACATGGGTAAACTCTTTGGAGTAGATGACAGGGACCTTAGAAGGTGTTAGTTGTAATTTGGTAGCAAATTTGATGACAAATCATAGAATCATAATATTATTACCAAAAGGTGGGGGCTTTTGTAGTTTTTTGGGGTTTTTGGGTTCTTTTGGGGTTTTTTGGGGAGTTTTTTGGGGTTTTTTTTTGTTTTTTGCATTTTTTTAGTAAAATTATCTTAATTCAAAAAGGAAGGCAGAATTCCATCTGTATTTTGGAGGAATATTGAACAAATTCCATTGAAGAAAGTGCAACAAAATTAATTCTGGACTGAGAAGCAGGAATTTGATTACAAGTGGTGTCTCTTCTACAGCAGGAGCTTGTCAGCAAACCACGTAGGAGCTTTTTCCTTTCTGCTTGGTGTCAGCTGGGAACCTGCTTCCCCCTCTGAAGAAGCAGCAGGGAGTGGAATTTAGCTCATGGATATCTCTCTGCTCTGATGAGCCCTAAGCACAGGCTGCTCTCTCTGGCTGGGTCACCTGGGCTGGGTCTCTGCAGAACTTGGTAACCTGTCCCTCCAAAGTTACCAAACTGACACCAGAGCCCAGCAGCAGCAGGCAGGAATCAAGAAAATCTTGCGCAAGTTATATACACTCAGTTGTGTAAGTCTAGAAATTCTGAGGTTTTCTGTTTTCTTTATTTTCTTCAACAATTTTTTGTTACTGTACTCTTTTGTTCATGAAGAGAGTATTTTGTCCAGATCCTGGTTTTACTCTAAAACCATTATATTATTTCTTTTACAATATTTAATCTCTAGCACTGAGCCAGTTACACAGTATATCCTACAGCATCACTGTAGTAGTGAGCTTTTTCATTTTGTGTGAGTAGAGAAAAAATTACCATATACCAAAATGTAGACCTAAGTTTTTCAAATGAAGCAGTTCTGAGATGGGCCCTTATGTTTTTATCTGCAGCAGTCTTGCTCCTTCAAATCAAACTTCTTTTTTTTGAGCAGAAACTACCAATCAGGACCAATTGTCTTTAATTTTACAGCAGTGACAAATGATTTTGGGAAGCTATGACTCATTTTACCCTAGCCCAGACAAGATTATTCCAAGCTGTGTAACTGGTAGGATAAACCCAGCTGTGCCAAATCATACCCATCTGTTTTGAAAATGTGGGACAGAAACTACTCTGGACACAACATACCAGAAGCATGATGCCAAATAACAAGTAAAGAAATAAATAAACCTGAGCTGCCTTGGAGAAAAGTTTTCTCACACTGAAAGAGAAAATATTATGGACCACACCCATGACTGATATCAGTTCTATGAAACAGCACAGAAGAGCATTAGTACATATTTACTTTCTTTATATAGTGGATACAACTGGCTTGTTTAACATTTTTAACATGCTATATAAACTATAAACTGTAGTAGAGAATCACCCATGACTTCAAAGAAAAAGTCTTACAAATCCACGCTTGAACTGCAACACAGGAAGAATTTATACACCAAGGTCCATGACAGCAATCTGCAAGGAATGCTTGGGTAGCAGAGGGTCAAGAGCTCTTCAATTTTCAGCTGTAAAATTTATTAAGTGCCTGAAGTTCTGCTCTGAGCACTTCTAGAGAGGTTAGTTGTGCAAAATGTCCTTGAAACTCTCCCTTGCATAAGCCTGTAGAGACTAATAACTTGGCATCCCTGAAAATTGCTTGTATCCTGCTGCCCATGCCACAGTCTAAGCAGGATGCTCACAATGACCCAGACACTATTCAGAAAAGCACTCTGCAACTGTGGTGATTTAGCAACACTCACAGGGACTCCTTTGCAGCTGAAAAAAGAACCACAATTCATATTTCCACTTCCCTATTTTTGAAGTAAATAATAATCCTTAATTTCAACTTCTAAATCATCATCTTGCATTTGTGTAACTTCTTCAGGTGTTCCTATGGAGCCTTAGTTAAATGATAGTGGAACAAAAATGCTTATTTCTTTTCTGTAAACACTAAATATCTCTTTCCAATTTAAAACCTTCCATTTAATTTTGTTATTAATACTATGCACATGTTATACTTCCAAATGAATGAGGACTTGATATAATGAGGCTGGTATGAAGATGATCCAGTGCTTCAGGCTGTTAATATTCAATTCCAAATTAATAGGACTATTATCAATTAGATTAGCTGGCCTGCTGGTGTGAGTGGCACTTGCCTAGGTCCTCCCTTTGAGCATTAGTTTTCTGAATGGTGGTGGAAAACCTTATACCTTTCCTCTTAAAAATCTGATTAATAATAGCACCCACTATAACAACCTTTAAGATAATGAATAGACTCTCCCAGCTCCCAGCCCTGTTCTTATCAATCAGGTATGAATGGCTAAAAAAGTTACTTGGAGACAAAAATAAATGAACATATTGTAGCAGGTAATTAAAGAGGATGCTTTGATATTCTGCTAATCTTGTTTAGCCTCTCCTCTTTTCCTTGCTTGCCAGCTACAGAATTGCTGCAGCCTGTTTATACCAGACAAGGGAGCACTAATTTAAATGAGGGGTGTGTTCATTAGTTAGTATGCAAACATGAACAGTGCTGAGGCACAAGGCATAGACACCAGGAATTTATAACAAAAGATTATCTGAAACTGCCCTCATCTCTGTGTTCATTTACAATGTGAGTTAGGAAGTGTGCAGGCCTACCTCCAGTCCTATGTGCAATTTTGGGTGCCACAATATGAGAAAGACATTTATCTCCTAGAAAGTGTCCAAAGGAGGGAAGCAAGGATTGTGAACGGCCTTGAGATGAGGCCGTGTGAGGAGGGGCTGAGGTGCCTTGGTCTGTTCAGCCTGGAGGAGACTGAGGGGAGACCTCAGTGCAGTCACAGCTTCCTTGTGAGGGGAACAGGAGGGGCAGGCACTGATCTCTGCTCTGTGGGGACACTGACAGGACCCGAGGGAACGGCCTGAAGCTGTGTCAGGGCAGGTTTAGGTTGGGTATCAGGGAAAGGTTCTTCCCCAGAGGGTGGCTGGGCATTGAAACAGATTCCCCAGCACCAGCCTGGCAGAGCTCCTGAAGCATTTGGACAATGCTCTATGGCAGATGATGTGATTCTAGGGCTGCCCTGTGCAGGGTCAGGAGCTGGACTTGGGTGATCCTTGTGGGTCCCTTCCAACTGAGGATATTCTTTGAATCTGTGATTTAAATCTCATTTATGTATAGACTGCTTTTGGATTGTAGCTATTTCTGAAACAATAGGATTGCTCCTATCTTGGACTTTTTCATATATTCTGTTTAATCTGGGGAAATCCCAAATAAATCCTGATGTTGTTTTTTAATTACTGTAAAAAGGCCCTTTAAAGTAGGCTCAGATACCAGTCAGTACAGCCTGATGACCAAGACATCAAAATAGAGTCAGGAAACAGTTTCCATCTCCATTGAGGGGGTGTGCATCAATCCAGGCTCAAGACATCCTCAGCTGTTATGGGACATTCATATCAAATTTGCCAGTGCTAAACCACTGAAGAGGTGACAAGATATTTATGCACATAGTCCTGATGTCAGTCCTTTATTAAAGCCAGCCCTTCAGCTCTCAGTTTGCTGTCCTTTGCTATAATAGGGATTGTACTTATCTCTTGAGAAGTATCTTGAGTGTTCCTGATGGCAGAAGCTGGGTGAAGTAAGATCAGTTCTTTGCACATTTGCACAGTTCTTTACCTGAAGAGAACATGATAGAATCTTTATGGGAAACCATTTGGAGGATCCATCACACAGGATAAAAGCAGGAAAAGCTAACACCATAGTAATGAGTTGTCAGAGTTCTAAAGGGTCTTGAACATTTTAAAAAGAGCATTCAACTAAAAGTGGTTTCTCACTTCCTCTTTAAATGGTCTGGGTAGCAAAAGAAAAATCAAAACTACGGTGCATTAAAATTTTGAAGAGGTTCCCATGGAGATTTGGGGACTAGTGATCAGACAAATGAGTAGAGTATATAATGTAGAAGACAGAAAGTACATAGATAAATGTGGTATCCCTGAGAAAAATCAATGCAAATTTTATAGAAAGAAGTTTGGTCTTGCTCATCCTTTAAAGAATCAATAATCATTTGCTATTGTGCACTTGTGCTTCAAAAACCTTTCAACAGCCCATCAAAGACATCAATTTATTGTTTCTTTCCAAGATTCTCTCATGAGCAAATAAATACTCAAAAATTGGAAAGAAAGAGTAGGAATAAATAGTCAGTTTTGTCAATAGAGGAAAAACCACTCTAGGAGTCTCATAGTTTCACACTGGGCCAAGTATTGCTACATATATACAAAATTTTCTGGAGAAAGACTGAAAAGTGAAACAGCAAAATTTATTGATGGGGCATAGGGCTTTTAGAGCTGAAAAAGTTGTTAATACCACTGCCAATAAACTCTCAATACTGAGCTACCAGGTGTATTAAATCTTAGTAGGATAAATGACTAAATGTGGAAAAAGTAAAAAAGGATGATAGCCATGTAAAACACAATTTTACCTTTAGAGTGAGGTGTTCTAAACTATCCATTGCATCTGAGGAAAGAGATTTCAGAGGTCTAGTAACAGGGCTTGTGAAAATGTTATTTCAGGAGTCAACAACAGTCAACAGAAAAAAAAAATGGAGTGTTTATGAGTTATTGCAAAGAAATAAAGAACAAAACTGAAAAATGCAATGGCACTTCATGTACAGGAATCCTGGGTATTGCTGGGAAATCTGTCTCCCTGCCACTGCAAGGACATAACAGAAGAACTACAGAGAAGAGCAATAATGATGAAAAAATTTACAGAGCAGCTCCCAGAGGAAGGAGTAGACAGACAAGAACTCCTCAGCTCAGAGAAGAGACTGTAGGGAGCATTTGACAGAACCATAAAATCATGAGTGAAACTGAGAAGGTAGAGAGGGAAGTGATGATTGTTCCTCATAATTCAAGAACTATGGGAACTCTGATGTGAAGTTGCAGACCAAACAAACTGATGAGGATATACAGAGGAGTTCATTGTCACAGGGAGCTGTGAAGACTCCTGCTGACAGCTTCAAAGTGAGACCAGACTGCTGGAAGATAAAGATTTTTTAAAAATATTAAAACCAGTTTCTAAACTCTAGCTTTGCATGTTCACAAGGCAGGGATTGTCGGACTGTTGAAAGGAGTGAGATTGCTGTGTTTGAAGATTGCTGTGTTTGCTGTTTCTTAAGAGTCCCATCCCATCCAGAAATTGATTATTGGTGATTGCTGGAGACATACTGCTGGAGGATTCTGCAAAGCCAGATCGAGCTCTGAGCTACTAAGAGCATCCCTACACTTTTAGCATCACTGTTAATTTTTCACTTGTGACAAGATGAAGCCAAGCTCTCTGCCCTTTCTTTTTTTCAGGTTAGCAATACCACACTGTAGTTGTCTGATGTGGGTGAGTTCTGAGCCTTAAACAAGTGTAAAAATTTTCCTGTTTGTCCCCAGTAATTATGCTTTTCGTTACTCCTACAGAATAAATCTCATCAGAAAAGACCTTAATTGCTTCCTTATCGGTTTGTTTCTAAAACCCACTACAGTACTAAACACGTCATAGTTTATTCCAGTGCAAATGCTATTCTTCTAAACTGGAAATGAAGTCCCTCAAGTTGCATTTGAACCAACTCAGTACAAAAAATGTGTACTCCCCCTTCTCTTGCCTTCTTTCTGTTTCTAATGGATAATTCTAAATCAGCTAAATTTTAAATTCCTTACATGAATAGGCACAATGGATAAAGAATTACATGAATTTAAAGTAAGTGAGGTAAAATGAATATTTATTCATTAGTAATGAGCTTTATGCATCTGTAATAAGCATTACCCTCAAATTTCAAGGTGTGTTGACTAGATGACTAAGAACTTCTCCAAGTTATTTAGCATAGTAGATAAGATTAAGTTTATTGTCTGAGTTGTGCAAAATAATGGGATATTACATAACTGTGTTTTCCTCTGTGACATTTTTTCTTTTATTATAAAAAATAAAGTGCTAAAACATCCATACAGGAAAACAGTAAAGCATGTATTTAACTATAATATATATAATATATTTATTCATTCAGATGAGTGTTTGTTGCAACTATAGCCCTACATGCTTTGCTGAAGCCTTAATGAGTAAGGCAGAAATTCTAATGAGGTCAATCAAAAAGAGCAAAGGACCTAAAAAGCTGCATTTTGGTGCAGCTCTGTCTTCCTTTCCATCCCTATTGATTACACCTGGCCAGCTGGCTCCACCTGCTCAAGATTCACCACAGGACTCAAGCAAAAATCACACTGTATGAATTAAGAGTTGTATCATAAAAAATGATGTTCCTGCATTTTATACACGTACTCCAATACCCCTGATACAGCTGGAAATGTTACATGGCTGTGACAGACACAAAATAAGTCAGAGAAGAACCTGAACTTTTCTGCCTGCTGAGCTTTGCAGTCAATTCACTGTGAGAGCTGGGAAGGGGCAATGTGCTGTGGGACTGCACCAGCTCTGAAGGATCTGGTTACAAAATGCAGGCACTGTTCCAGGCCTGTGAAAAGTATGGGTAGTTTTAAGGCAAATCTACATATGGAGAAATATTGACTTTAGAATAGAATATCTGCCTTCTGGATGAATTTATGTTTAAAATGGCAAACTTATTATTGAAGTACTATCATTTTATACAAATGTTGTTTGCATTGCTCTTATTTTGATAATGAAAAAAAAATACCTTGCAGCAACAATTCTCATTTTGCTATGGAGGACAGGAAGCAATAAGTCTTTTCTTAATTATTTCAACTATTGAGCAAAATGCTTTGGAATCAAGAAAAATGTGAGTTGATAAGTTAAAAACATAGCCAATGCACTTCATTTCTCAAAAATTGGTATTATTGTCTTTTTGCCCTTCCATCATAATTCAATTGAAATTATTTTGTGTTACAAAGCTGAAATAAAACATTAAAGCACGATAGGACAATTTTGCCAGGTTTCAGTGGCAAAGCATGGACATCAGTCAGACAGAGACTCCCTGTGCAAAGCATTTCCACCAGATCAGCCTCTCCCTTGTGCCCAGGCCAAGGTGGGCACTGAGAGATGAGTCGAGAGCTGAGGGCTCCATCCTGCTCCAGTTCTGCATCACAGCCTCTGCAAAAACACCAACACCACTCACCCCCATCCCAGAAGGAGCTGCATTCAACCCAGTGTTGCAAATTGTATGCATAAAGACTGTCCAGAGGAACAGGAGTGTGCAGCACAGTTCTGATTAGAATTACACATCAGTTATGGCAGATGTTGTTTCCAGTACGGAGATGGCGCTCATCCTTCCTTTCATAGGGGAAAAGGGAAAGGCATAGAAACAGTGGAAAGATTTTAGAACCTGTTTAGTTTCCTTCTGTTGGGGCAGACCCCCTATTGCTACAACTTTGAATGACTACACAGAACTAACTTGATGTTGATATTTTATTGTAAAATTACTTTACTTTTTGGTGAATTTTTATGGGTAGCTCTTTGTAGTACTGACTCTTTCTTCTTCTCAGTACATCTAACAAACTCTAGTTCTCTCTTTGACTAGTTAAATTGCTCTTTTATAACACTTATCTTTATTGGAAATAGCTGTAGTCTATTAAGGGTAGGTTTGTTCCTAATCTTTGGTGATGAGTACAGCAGCAGCTCCTCAGAGGTGCGATTGCTTTCTGCACCATCTCTATTCTCTTACATTCTATACCTCTACAATTTGACCTATGAAACATCTACTATTCATTATAATTCTTTTCATTTCATGGACCTGGACACACATTTAACAATTAGAGAGAGCCACAGAGGGGAAGGTGCCTGGTGCCCATCCTGACCTAGCAAATCTGTGGGATGACATCTGTCACTGCCATTCGTTTGGTTATGAATAAACTTGGGGTAGAGAGAATATGGGTCAGCAATTGAGCAAAGGGTGGAACTTGTGAAAGCATGGAGTACAAAGAGAGAGACAGGGATTGATATGCTTTTATTTATATTCCTTGGGAAGACACATTAACTACAAAGCTGAATTACTTTTGGGCCCACATGAAAACCCACATGTAGGATTTTCTTTGCATTTTTTTTAAGTGAGTAATCCCAAGGGTTTATTGAAAAAAAATCTAAAGAAGCAAGGAAAAAAGAGGCAAGAGAACAATTTTATGATAAAAATCACTGAGTTTTGTGAATGAAAATTCTATGTCGGAGGAAATTTTAGTATCTTAATAGTTTCAGGACAATTTATTTTTACTTTTGCATTTGAAAATTTCTCTTTTCATCCAAATAATGTCAAAATATTTCATTATGGTATTGCTAAAGAGTTTATTTTGATATGTTTTATTGCAATGTTTTGTCACTATGAAATATATCTGAATGGTACCTAAGAAAAACACTTTGGTAATGCCACTAAAGTGCTTTCATACCAACACATTTTAAATCTTCCATTCCATTAAATAAGAGAATTGCACTTTTTAGCACAGTTTGGGGTAACATTTTAGAATCTAATGAAATCTAATAAGTATTCTAAACTGTAGAGTCAATAAAACAATACAGCAATATATGAGCAGATTCATGGTAGGGTTTTTTTTTCCTTTGTTTCTATTTTTCCTTGTCTCTTTTTCTTTTTTGTTTTGTCATTGCACTGAGATGTATCCTACAAAGATTGAGTTTTTTCATATACTTGTTTTAGGCACTTCTATTAATTTAAAGCAACTAATAAATATAGATTAAGTGCATGTGTAGGATGGGTATTAGTAGTAGGCATGAACTGTGGGGTTTTCAGCATGGAACCATTTGAGAACACTGTTCTCAAAAAGCTAAAGCAAATCAAGTTAGACAATTATCTGATATCAATGCTGATTTCAGGGCCAATCAGAGCCTGGGTGGCAGTGAGCAGAGGTGTAGTAGGGAGATAGTCACCTCAAAATATGGAATTACTGGGAGCCCTGCTCAGTGCAGCTCACATTCTTTTTCAGCCAGTCTTCCCATTAGCACTCTACTCTTTTAATTAGTCCCAGAGTACAGTTGGATTCTGGGTTTGCTAATGTCAACTTCATCCATAAAAACATTTCATTTGTAGAGTGAGAATCTAGCTGCTGTTTTCCTCACCAGAAATACATAAAACTCTTGTATTAAAACAAGAGTTAATAATATCAGAGGAAAACAAAACATTGCAGAAGAGAATGAATGGTACTTTCAAGTGGAGATGAGAACTTTTGCAGTTGTTCTAAAAGTTACATTGACTGCTGGATTTTTCTTCTCCTTGGCCCAGCTGTATTTAAATGGTGTAAATTAACACTGGAAAGAGTGATGTCTTTGTATTAATAACTTTATTTTCATCAACCATTCCTATGGTGAGTATTGCTTTTGCAGCCGTAATGACAGAAAACCATGAGTTGTAGCTGACAGGCTGGACTACAGAACACATAAAAGATAAATATGTCCTACATACCCACATTAGCATCCTGGGAGGGAAGTAAAACTGCTGGATGCTGCCCAAGTGATGTTTGCCTGCCACTACTTAGTTATACATGCAGCATCCATGCCTCTGTTTTTACTCATTTTATTAATGAGTAAACAGAAAAAAACCCATATATTAAGGAACAATCCTGCATTACAAAATACTTGCCTGGGACTGTTGTTTGGACTGTTGTTTCCCAGCTCTTCACAGACCCTACAAGGATCTAACTTGGCAGAATGGTGGTTTAGTATCAGTCTTTTCTGTATGAAACAGCAAGACATTCAGAGTCTTTTTAATTTCCAGCTCCATGAATCTTCTGGATTTCTAACAAAAATTAATAGCAAGAATGAAGAATATGAGGATATATTTTGTGAGGTCATCTTGCTCCACCTGAACCCACACATGTTCTGTGTTTACCTCATTGCAGTGGGACAATTAATAGATGGAAATAAGCTATTTTATTTTACTTTCTGTTTGAAAGGCAAACTGATGTATGTTTGAAGGAAGATTGGTTATACATTCCCCAATTTGCTCATTGCTCTTTGTTTGAATATCTGCTTGCACTGTGTGTGCATTATGCATCTGGCAGCAGCTCAGCCTTACAAGACTTTAGCTTGAAGCCTCCTGGTGGAACAGGGATCCTTGTTTAGGGTGCCAGCTCCAAGATCACATTGGACAAGTGTGGCATTCACATTTTCTGTGAAATCCCTTTGCCTGGGATTTTTCTCCTGGGAAGCTGAGAAGCCTCAGAGAAAAAGGAAAACATTAATTATGTGATTTGCTTCTCCTGTGTTTTGCTCCTTTGGAATGTGTTTGAAGATTGTTTACCAACAGGTGGTTGTTTGATTGGTTTCTGCTGTAGGTTGTTTTCACTCTTTGGCCAATCAGGGTCAGGCTGTGTCAGGGTTCTGGAAAGAGTCACAAGTTTTCATTATTATCTTTTTAGCCTTCTGTAAGTGTCCTGTCTGTATTCTTTAGTATAGTTTAGTATAACATTCTTTAATATAATATAGTATCATAAAATAATAAACTAGCCTTCTGAGAACATGGAGTCAGATTCATCATTCCTTACAACATCTAGGGGCCCCACAAATACAATAGACAAGCTGCTCCCTGGACAGGCCACGGGCGCTCTGCACCTGCAGCAGCTTGGAGAGGGCAGGGGAAGGCTGGGCACAGGCCAGTCCTGGTTGTGTGCTGTGATTCCTGTCCTTTGGTCTCTCCTGGGAGATGTCCACTGCAGATTTTCTCTGTATTGTACCTGTACAATACCAAGTTGTCATAATACAAAACGCCTTTAATATGGTCTGCCGCTCAGGTGCTGCCACTCTGGGCTGGGACAGTGGTTGGTCCTGGTCCCTGCCCTGCTGATACTGGCATCACAAGGCATCACTGCCACTTCCATGGGAGTCTCCAGGTTCCTGGCCCCAGGGGAGCTGCCCTGCTCTCCCTGCACCCTGATATGTGTAAGAACAGCCAACCAAATATATGAAATTAATCCTGAAGTGTTAAAGGGCCATGGCCATGCTGGGTGAGTCTTACATAAAGTGATTTCTGACTCTGCACATCAGGTTTGCTGGCAGGCACCTCAGTGCTCTGCAGAGATACATCTCTAACTGGGTTTCCTTCAATATTTCAACCATAAAATTTGGATTCAGTGTGCTGGGCACATGTCTTGTTTACAAATAATTGAAAGAGTAAAACACCATTCAGAGCAGAAAAAAACAATTGTTGAATTAATACATAAGTTGTTCAGACTTGCTAATATATTTTAATCATGAACAGATCTGACTAAAAGCTTCCTTTTAACTCTGCAGGTAACTGAAGCATTTCACAAAAGAAGAATGACCTCTTACTGTGTTTTTCCTTTGTTTCTGTTGAGAGGAAAGATTCAAATGCTTATTTCTAACTTCTCCAATCATTTTTAGTCATTAACCCTTCAATCTAAGTGCAATTATTTAAAACATTTTGGTGGAAATTCCTCTACAATCACAATGATTTATCAGAGCAGTTGCCTCACAGCTGACAGGTCAATCTGCAGATACACTTGAAGATGACAATAATCAAAAAGCCCTTGGCAAAATGTCATTCAAAAACAGGAGTTTGTTGCAAATATTTTGAATGTGAATTTAACGCTTGCTGATAATCCCTGACAGCCAGTCCAGGAATATGAAATCTAACTTTTTCCATAGAAAGGAACTTGATGGCAAAAAAAACTCAGTGCAGCCTTGCTCCAAGACTAGACTTAAAAGATGGAGGATTTAGGCTCCAGAGGTGCCTGGTGGTGATGGATTTACTGGGAGAGGCAATGTGATAGTCCATAGCTCCAATTACAGCGTGGCTTGGTAAGGGTGACTGGCTGGAACTGAACTGTGACTGCACTGATGTCACACAGACAGGTGAACAACAATATAATGGTAAAAATATCAGCTGCTCCTGGGCTGTGCTAGACTTGTGCAGGGATGTGGAAAGACTTTGAAAAGCCTTGCTAATTAACCTCGTGTTAAAAAGACCTCTGTAAATTCATGCAAACCTGAGGTGACAATTACAGTTTTAACAATTAGAAGGGTAAAGCTTCTCTACTCTCTCTGCTTTTCAGGGGTTTAACCATTTCAGAAAATACCATACTTGTGTTTTGCCCCATTCTCAAGCTGCAGCACATCCAGTTTACCCAAAAATCTTTACACCACTCCAAGCTTTTTGCTTCTTTAACCACAGTTTCCTAAGTCCCAAAGGTTCAAGTTCCTTAACATTTGCTCTTTAGAATGACATTTTCTTTCTTAGACAGTAGTGCTTATAAAAGTAAACTAAGTGCTATTTTACCAGCAAGGTGAAGCAGAAGAACTTGATCACTGGCGTGGTTTCTTTTGCACCCTTTTACCAATTTATTTAGTCACTGGTTCTCTACTTAACACAATGCTGGGTCATTTTGATGAGTGCCTTTGAATTTTCTGCTTCAGGTGTATGATCAGAGCAAGTATTTGTAATTTTATTTGTGTTCAAATATTTGTTGTCTAACATTCTTATTAGGCCAATTACAGGATTATTATCTGCATATTTTTTCAACCTCTACTCACGTTCCTTAAATTAAACAAGTGAGTTTTACACCTATGGAAGACTAGGAAAATGGAGAGTGAAACTGCTCTCAGGGGTTTTTTTTGACTGAAGAAAAAGCATTCTTCTAGGCATGAAGAACAAACCATAACCTATGCATCTATCATGCATATGCCACACACATAGTGATCTGTTCCTGAACTCTTCCTCTATGAATGGTAGCCCCAGCAGAAGTGCACAAATAGCCATGAAGGGCATGTTTAAAGTTAGATCAAATAAAGCTCACACTAACATATAGGACTTTCTTCAGAAACTTTTAGGGGAATCAGGAGTATTCATTACAGGAAGTGCAAACCTTCTATACAACACACATGCAAAATGAGAAAATAAAATTTAAAAAAAGTAAAAGATGAGTTTGCTGCTTTAAATAGCTATTACAATGATGTTGAGAAGAATTGAATATAGGAGTAGAAAATTTTCCTTGAGTTTGGAGACATTTTATTTTGGGTAATGATGAGGTCTCTCAGGAACTAAACCACTCCATTCATGGATTGAATGTTCCCTGGATGTGATGGGCAGTTTTGTCCAAGTGTAGATATACAAGATTATTTGTAATGGACTATGATACTAATAGAAATAGCATAAAGATTTGGTGAAGAACACTTAAAAAAAATTAAATGGACTTTTTAATTGAAGTTGCAGGCACAGCAGTGCTGGATCCAGATTACAGTGACAATCTTGTTTTGTTCACAAGTTTCCAACACAGACAAAATTTCAAATACTCTTCCAAGAGACAAAATTTCAAATACTTTGGCTTTGGGAAAAGGTCCCTAATGGTCCCTAATTTTTATAAATTAGAAATGAGAACTAGATGTCAAAATATCTCTGAGGATAGGGACCAAAACATTTAAGCATTTAGTGCACATGACAGTATAAGCCAAAAGATGCCTAATGATAGCTATGAAAATGTAATTAGGCATTACTTCAGAGTGCTTAAGTGTATGCATGAGGCACTGCTGATTGCCTTTGTAAATATGGTTATGAGTGCTGCAACTGAGAGGTTATTTTGTAACTTTTTAATAGAAGGGCTTTAATACAGGATACATCATCATGCAATAAATAATTCCTTTTGGCATTTATTTTTATTTAGTTTCAGTTACTTAAAGGCCTTTTTATTAAAGATTCAACATAAATTTTTCTCCGGAATTAAGTACACCAAAAATCAAATCTCAAGTAAACATTTCACAGTGCTGGTTTATATGTAAAGCTTTCTAATAAATCTTCAATTTTACAAGCATCATAGCAGCAAATAAAAGGCAGAAAAAAGGCACAACATGATCCATCACAAACACATGAGGAAGCCCCTGACAAGATTTTGTGCCTTTCACCAGTATTTGTGTTCCCAGGAGGTAAGCAGGTCACCAATTTAGTAAGTACTTATCAGCAAATAAGCTTTCAGGTTTTTCAGTGTATCTAGAGTGCTGACTTTCAGTTTTGCTTGAACAGATTATAAAACTAATTCTAAGATGAAACCCAAGCTTTTTAATCAGCTGTGACAAAAGCCTATATGCAGTTTTGAATAGCACTTCTGAAAGATGGAAATAAATTACCTCTTTATTTTCAATACCAGCAGAAGCTCATTTTCCATTTACACCATGTGATTCTTGTTAGCTGAGGGAGTTGCCATAAATTAGTTAGGGCAGATGAAGTCTCTAGCACAGCCATACTTCCTTTTTGCTTCAAAGCCATCATTTTAAAGCATAAATTATCACAAGGAAAGCTTTTATGTACTTTTCTGACTGTTTATTCATTTTGATTTATAGAATAATTAAAAGATAATATGAGAACCAAAATCCTACATAGCCAAGAAAACTGGTTGTAATATAGGATAGGTCAATCACTATGGTTAGGATAAATAAGTTCTTTTTTCAGGGAAGATAGTGTTCTGGTACACTTTTACAAACAGCTCCCTTACCTAGATTAAACAAGCTGTAGAAATATTTCTGATGCATCACAAATGGCCTGGCAGAGCTAGAATGTAACATGACCTCCTGGAAAAGGCATGCATGGTTTTGTATGATTTAAAAAAGGTTTTCATCCAGAATGTTAAATTTTCTCCTAAAGTTTTAGAACTTTCTTGCCAAGGAATATGATTACTGACCTGAAAGTTGGGACATCTTCCTACATAATCTTTTTGGTCTATTCTAATATTTATTAGATTGTTTATATTAATGAAAATTGTGGATAAAGTCTAATTTTGAACAAGCAAATGCTTGTTTCAGCTTGTAGTTGATGATAAGCAGCTGCCTCAACATGACTAGCAACAAGTCTGCCTTTAAACATGCATCTAAAAAAAGATCAGTATATTTAAGTGGAATCAAAGCATACAGATGCCTTTAAGGACAGATAATCTATCACTCAGAACATCTAACCTCAGACTCTGATCATGTATGAGAGTCTATTATTAAGTCAATAATTTGCTGAAATGGCCCTTTAATAACTGCCACTTACCCTTTAAAATATATTTTTCATCCTAAAGTGTGATTTCTAACTGAAGCCTCCCTAGTATTTTAATTAACCAGCCTCAGCTTTTGATAAAAATCTAACCAAATAATTCCAATAGCATTCATTAAAAACACAGTATAAGATTTTCCATGGTGACTTCAAACTGAGTGAAACTTGTTTTCTGGGACAAGAACTGACTAGCAAGAGTTGCCAGTTCTTGTTTTAGCATCCTTGATCCTGACCATACTCTCTTCATCCTTAAGCAACAAACAATTTTCATTCTACATTGTTGATATATGAACATATATATATGAATATATACACACACACACATAATTGCATGTATACACATGTATGCATCCCAGAGAAGACTTTAAAAGTTATATGTCAAATATTCAAAACCAGCCAATTACTCTTGTTGCTTGTTCTGTGGTTTTCTCTTCTTTTAAGCACACAATATGTTACTAAATTTTGGGAATGCTAGTTTCCATTGAGGTTTAAAGAAGTGACATATTTCAAAATTCACAGAGTGTGTTGTATGCAGGTTTTGCAGTGCTACAGGCACCAGTTTGATCTAAGAATTCTCCTCTGCATCTGAGCTTAAGAGACACATGTACTGTTGATGAAATCAGGGAGAATTTTAGATGCAGGGATTCTATTTGATTAGACAGTTCCAAACCAATCTTGTCACTATTTGCTTGTTGCCTGATGAAGACATTTACTGTGATTTTTAGGGGCCTTGATAGAAAACCCTCTTCATGAAGAGAATACTTGTTCTGGGAAAGAGGTATACAAAACCCTTTCTTTCCCCTGATTAACATGATGGAATAACTTTATCAAAAGAATGTAATATATGTTGCTCTAGTGTCTCACCTTGATTTGGACTTCAGGAGATAAAATACTTCAGAAAGTTTTGTGATTAGATTAGCTTCCTGGAGACCAGATCTGTCTCAAGCAAGAGTCCTGTTGGTGGGGAAGCAGGACCCTTAAGGAGAATGATAATAATTGTAATGCAGGAAAAGCAGGGAATTCTTGCTGGAGACTCTCTGAACTAAACCAACAATGGTGATGCAAATATACATATGTGTGTATGTAGATATATGTGTAGGTAGCATTTGCAGAACTGGGATGCAGAAATTTTGCTTTTTAACTTTTATTTTTTTATCAAAATGTGAGGTACTGAGCACTAAGGGACTATGCCTGCTCATAAAGTCAATCAAATCTGTTAAGGCTTCCACATTGAAGTTCCGCATACAGTCTTGCTGGGTCTCAAAGTAGAACAGATTCAACATTTAAGAATCTGTTCTTAAATGCTGAATATAAGCAGATATTCGTATAAGATCATGTTCTTCCTGTTGTCAAATCACAGTAATGAGATTTTGGCTACTGATACAGGCAGTCTGGAGTGAAAATTGTCAGTCACAAAATTTTTGTCTCTGTCCTGATTGCCTTCTTTCTACATTGCTGTTATGGAAAAAGAATGATCACAACTTGGCCAAAATGAGGTTAAAGTATCTTCCCTCCATTTTGGCCCCAAGAACAGACAGAAGACGAGCTGGAATAAGAAGAGGGAAGCAGCTAAACCATCTCCCCACAAGGGTTTTAAAGACAGAACAGAACGTATGGGAGGCTCTGGATCAGCTGTTGAGAAGTGCATGAATCCCATTTCAAATTCTGTAATGCTTCTTTTGGAGGGGGGAGAAGGCATGCCAGAACTGCCACCTTCCCCAAAGCACCAGAATGCAAAAAACAAACCAGCTTAAAAAGGAGAGGCAGAGGCCGGGAAACCAAGACGTGGAGAGACAGACAGGAATTACTGAATGTCTGGATTGCTGTGGGGCTGGGAGAATCCAGCTGATAGCTTGGGAAAAACTTGGCAGTGGGTGATAACAGGGTACTAAACAGAATGGTAATATTGGAGAAGAAACTACAGGCTCTCCTCACTGGCTGGTGTAACCCAGCCTGCAATTTGATCTCAGACAGGTTTCCTAGCAAGAACCCCTGTGGTGGGAGCCAAAATTGCATCACTGGAAGTTTGTGAGAGTTGGCACACACCATGGGCAGGCAGAGGGAACTGAAAATGGGAATATGGACAAAGAAATATGATATCTCTCCCTTGAATAATCCAAGGACAATTTCATGCATTTTCTGAGTAATGTTTTTTGGTATTTAAGGCTGGGAATACTTAATTCTTTTCCACTCACTTTGTTGAGGTAATAAACACTGATCATCACAAACAAACCTTAAAAATACTTTTGGAATTACCAGATTATGAAAAAATTCCTCACCTACTTAATCTCTTAAAACCATGAATAACAGGAGGGCAGAACTCAGCCACGAGACCCTCCCTATGTGGAGAGTGTTTCCTGCTGCTTCACAGGGGCACAAGCCCCTTTCCTCAGAATCTACTTTTCTTCAGAAACTACCTATTATTTACCTGCCTGTAAATAGTTTTCCTCTAATTGTTCATTGTCTCTGACCTGGTTTTCTTACCTAGTTCTATTCTGTTTAATTCTGTTATCTACAAAAAGTACATTTCTTCTGATATACTCTGGAATACATGAAGAGATGCAAGTCCTTTATCTACACAAATACAAGTGAAGGCATACATCCTTTCTACAGCCTATCCTTAATTTCCTGTCTCTCTATATATATTTATGAATTATCTATGAATTCGTATTAAAGCTGAGAAACAGCTGGGCTACACTTCCATTAAACACATTGCATTGTTGTCCTATAAACTAGCAAGACCAGGTGATTCTCTGCTTGTCTGTATTTTAGGGGGAAATTTTTAAGAGCTTGGATTTCTCTTGTAAGGAGAGCGGGTGTTTAAATACATACAAGAACATTTCCTGTGCCTGGTTACTTTCCCCATGAGGTGATGCAATCTGCTTGGGGGCCTGGAGAGATGAGGGAAATAGCATAAAAGGCAAATCCTGAGACTTGGTTTGGAGAGAAAATTGAGGGGAAAGGAATAATGGTGGGCTGGAGGCAGCCATCCAAATTGACACTTAATGGAAGGTTGCAAGGAAGCAGCACCAGCGGGAAGCGTTTTGTCCCTTGAGTGCAGCGAGAGGGGACAAAGCTGCCCCTTTACCGTATTAAACACAAGAGGAAATGTTTCCCTGCGTCCCTCTTTCCTGAAAGCGGATAAGGGAATTGACCAGCCGGTGCCAACAGGCTGCCACTGGGGTGGCTTTGGAGCAGTGCCACTGGACCAGGTATTCGGGATCGTCGCCCTTCTGAGGATGAGCTGCAAAGGAGGGGGCAGGAAAACTCCAGCGCGTTTGTGGTTTGATCCCTGCGGCAGGGCTCCCGCCCCTGGGGCACGGCACGGGCTCTGAGGGGCTGGGGGCAGCTCCGGCAGCACAGCCGGGACACCGAGGGCTGCCCTGTCCCCTCTGCCGGGGCACCGAGGGCTGCTCGGGGCCGCAGCGACGTGCGGCTGGGCGGGCAGCGCCCGGAAAAGTTGGAACCCCGCCGCTGCCGGGGACACCAGGGAGGGCAGGGTGGCTCCGTGCCGCCCCGGCAGCCCCTGGCAGGCGGTGCCCCGGGCGGGGGGGCCCTGCTCTCCGTCGCGGATTGCGCCGCTCCAGCGCCCTGGGGGCGGGGGGCCGCAGCCTCCCCGGCGCTATTTCAGGGCGGGCGGCGCCGCTCCGCACCTGGCCCGGCCCGGCCCCTCCAGCCTCGCTCCCCCGCCTCCCTCGGCCGCTCCTCGGGCATGGCCGAGCCGGGACGCCCCAGCCGCGCTGCCGGCGGCGAAGGGGCCGCCGATGAGTTCCGCGATGTGATCCGCAGCCGCTCGGGTAGGCACCGCGCCGCGCTCCATCCTCCCCCGCGCTCCCTGCGCAGCCCTGGCAATCCAGCGCTCGGGAGTTTTATCTGTCAGCGCTCTGCGAAATCACTTTTGGTGCTGGCTGAACTTTTCCTCTCGCCGTGCGGCGCTGGAGGGGTTCCCCCGCCGGCTCCATGGGCGAATCGCGCATCTGGGCGCGATGCTCGTGTCCCTGTCCCACAAATGAGTGTCGCCGTGCGGGTCCCCCCCGGTGTCCCCTGCCTTGGGCTGAGCTTGTGTTAAAGCTGCAAATGGGAACAGCTGTAACGCTCCCCCAGAGGATAAAGTTTCATGTGCCTGGGCCCTTTTTTTTTTTTTTTTGGGCCTGGAAAGAAACCAAATCCGTGGTAGTAAAGGTATTTATAGACCATTCAGCGTTTACTCGTTTGCCGTGCAAGTGCGTGTGGAGCTACAAGTTGAATTAACTCTTCTCGAGGCTATGTGTGCTTGCCCAGTGGACAAGCCTTAATATAGTTATGCCCTTAGATAGTTAGGTAGTTAAATGACTTTTAAAAGATGATTGCTCTTGTACCTGTAAAAAACAGCAACCAAACATTTGTCATGCACTACGGAATAATTAGGGCTGCTATGGAAATTTCAGTCTTGAAGTGTTTGGGTGGTAGTAAGTAGAACTTAAAATTTCTGTGATAAGTTTTGTGAATGTTGCTTTTACTCTGGTAGTGTAAAGACATTCTTGCAGCAGAATTTGGTGCTTTCCCACCAAAGTCTCTATGATGCAGTTCATGAGGATCACCTTAAATGCTGAATATAAGCATATATTCATAAAAGATCGTGTTCTTCCTGTTGTCAAATCACAAATCCTGTCAAATCAAAAATCCTGTTTTTTTATAATGTTATCACCCTACTGTGTCTTCTCATAATAACTACTTCTCCTTCCATTTGGTATTTAAAAGGATGGGTATTGCCCGTGGGGTGTAGGAAGTGGTGAAGAGTTAAGTGGCTGTTTGTTTAATTATTTTTTTTTCCCCAAAGAGCTACTTCTGGCTTCTGTGTCATGTCTTTTAAGTGGATTTATGCACCATGAGAATGTGAAATGGGTGAGCTGTCTCCACAGTCATTCCTGGTTTGGCTGGTTGTGTTGCCTCTTATAGCAGCGCATGTTCCCTGTTCCATACTTAGCCCCCTTGCCGTTTAGGGGATGAGACTGAGTGGAGCACAGAGAAAAGCCCCCTTCATTTAAAGGCTTGTCCTGTTAGTGCATAATGAAGTATTTGGGCAGTTGCTGATTGGAGGTGAGAGAACTTGAATAAAAAAAACAAAAAAAAACGCTTCAGGTCCATGTAACTTTCAGAAAGTGAAGTTGAAGGCAGTAACTTCACTGCTAGATGCTTACAAATCTGAACTGTTTTCTTCCTACATTTTTTTCCCTATAGCTAGTAATTTCTTTTAATGCTCAGTTCGATTTCCCACTTTAAAAATTCATAATTGAGAACAGACACTCTCTTAAAAACTCGACAGGAAATGTTACCTGTGCATTTCCTAAATATCCCTCATACTTTGTTTCACTTGGAAAGTCTGTTTCCAGATCAACTTCAGTGGCAATCTGTTAGTTGCATCATAATAAGTGTAAGATCTCAAATGGCTCTAAAATGCTTTTCAAGTTTCCTGCTATAAAGTAGTATTAGGATTTAGATATTAGCAGTAGGCAAGGAGCAAACACTTGTGCTTTTTAATTGGGAAAAATTCCCTGGTGTATTATCTATGGTGAATAAGAAACACAATCAGTTGAAGAATCATAGAATTGCCCCAGATGTTTATAAGCCTGGAGAGATAAGGAAATTCAATTTCCATGGTAATATTCATCACAGGTATACTTTTTTGTTTTGTAGTATACCTCACAGTGATCTCTTACTCTGCTTATCTTTTGTTGTTATTATCTAACTTTGAAATGCATTGCTTAAAATCTGACTATGGATTTGTGAAGCAGCAATGAACAACAAATTAACACAGCTGTTGGCACAAGCAAACTGGAGGAGAGCTTGGTGGGATCTTGTTTACAAGCCTCATGATGGGTTCATTTTGGGTTGGGTTTTTCTGTAACCTATGACCTAGGAGGGGCATTTCTGGAGTTGGGATTCTGAAAATGTTTGGACGTGCATTCTTGAACAAATATGGGTTGGAAGTTTTAGGAGGGCTTCTCAAGCATAATCATTAACACACCTGAAGTCTGTAAAATTGTTCTCAGATGGCACCTTCTGGGCTTGCAGAAAAGATTTGGGACCCAGTAAGGGTCTTGGTGACTGAACACGGAGATATTGTAGCAATCTCATGGAGATTTAGGGCACCAGGTACTGAAAGGGCTTTAAAAGAGATTGTAACCCACTTATTTTTCACTGTATTTGTATTAATTTAATGCTTCAGGGTTCTGCTGCTTTCTGACAGCTCCTGGACAGGAAGTTTGACCTTTGGCACATGCAGGTCATGTCTTCCCATGAAACCAGAGAAAAAATAGGGTAGAATATGTTGCTGTATTTGCCATATCAAAATATACTTGCAGATTCAAGGTCATGTTCAAAAGCTCATAGCTCCAATATTTGGTTAAGATGAATGGCTGATGCAGATAGAACTGACAGCAGGATGCCCAAATTAATGCTAAGTTAAATGATTGAAAAAAGTAATGAGCATTCACTTTATGTAAGGACAAAATTTTAAAGTTTTTTAGCACATTTACAGGAAAGCAGGCTCTGTCAAATATTCTTTATGTACAGATTTTACTGATCAAGTGATTTCTTGCAGTGTTACAACACACATACAAAAATAGCACTAGCAGTAAAACACCTACCTAATTGTTTAAAACACACAAAACAGTTGTATTGCAGAAGTTACCATCAGGCAATTGTAACAAAATTGGCTTTTCCTTGTTGTATCTCTGTGGGGATAAATTCAAGCTCTGATACTAATTCATAATTTCTTACTGATACAGAATGAGTTGCCTGAGCTCTGAAGAAGATTCACACATATGCAGGGCTTAGGATTGAGGAATGTAAGCTGTGCTGCCAGAGGGAGGGAAGAATTTAGTGGCCGCTGCAGGGGCTCTGTTCAACATGTCCTTGTCATGTGATGACATAGGCAAATGGGTGTAGGAAAGTTTAATTTTGACTCTTGTATATGGCATGGCTGATTCTACTATGAGAAACGTGTTTGAAAATAACCACAAAACCTGAAATCCAAGGTGAATGTCTTCGTGCTTAGTGAATAATTTAAGCCTTTTATGAGATGTTGCAGAAGTAACTTTATTACTATGAGTGTATTCATGGGCAGAAAATCCTGGATGCTCAATGCCTTCTAGGGGAGAGAGCAATAAGGAAGGTGAAATCAAAGCTAGTAAATTTATTTAAAACATGTGATATCTTGCACAGAGAAGATGGGTAACCTCTGGGGATAGGTCCTCCATATCTAGAGGTGTTTGGTCCAGTTTGGTCCAGGTTACTGGATGCAGCATGTAAGAGCCTGCTGTAAAACATCAGTCCAGTCATTTATCTTATTGTCCCTTCTGGTCACAGTGGTATTCCTTTGAGTCTGCCTGGGTCTTCAATTTAATGCTTGCCATCCAAATTGCGTTTTCCCTAGACCTGATGTATTTTCTGCCCTGTTTCTTTCTGGTGCAAGACTGAGCATACTCCTTTTGCCCTGTGCAGGGGCACTGGCAATTCTTAAAATACCAGTTTTAAACAAGAATCCATCCAGGTCTTGAGCTAAGATTGCTCCAGAGAGCTGTTGAGCTGGTATCAGCAAAGAGGCAGTGTAAAACAGCTGCAAATGTGGATGTTACAGGCTGAGTCACTTTCCAAACCACTAATAAGCATGCCAGTCTGGGAAGTGTGGATCTCTAATGTATTGTACTTGATGTCATGTTTGTTGAATGCATGGAGGCCATGCCTTGGGAAATGGATGTTGCAGAGCTTAATAAAACTTATCTTTGTGATTTAATTTTTCTGAAGAACATGTGGTTTCCATTTCTCAGAAGGTCTTTCCTGGCTGTACAGTTAAATAGCACCATCCAGCCTCAAATGCATTTGCATGCTTGCCATGTCGAAAGAACACTTAAAAAATGTAACTCAAAACTGAGTGTGAGTGGTTTTATGCAGTAAAAAGAAATCTGCATGCCATAAATACTCTGTTATAAATTTAATGAAGATTTAGATTTTTATTACTGTTTCAGAACTTAGTAACTGTAGTCATGATTAGCAACACAAAGCCCTCTAATTTCTTCAGTTCGTATGCAGTCTTCAGAAAAGTGCTTAAGACCTCATTTGTTCTTAACTTACAGTACAAAATGATGCAGATCTGGAGTGAGCTGCTGTTTTAACTTGATGACTGCTTAGAAAAATGATTTGGTGTGGCTTAGGGTTTGAGTGAGGACTTCATCTCACCCACATTGCCTTCTGTTAAGTTGCATGACTTGAAGTTCTGCCTAGAAGACACCTATTTTGTTCTTTATATACAGCATAACAAAGCAATTGTTGTGAGTTGGCACTAAGCAGTGTTAACTGAGTTTCCAGGATATATGCTTGCTTTTCTTTTGAACTTCATTGCCATTAAAAGGTAAAGCTACAGCGTGTAGTGGTGATAAAAGCAGTTAAATAGACTTATAATGGAGATTCTCCTTCTTTTCTCCACTCTGCTCCCTCTGCCCTCCCCGAGCTTCATTGATGTGCAAACTGAAGGTGACCAGAACTGTTAGTGCGTATCCCAACCTGGATAATTTGAATGGGTGGTTCTCAAGCATCCAGGGGCCTGAGAGAGCTCCCTGGGTTGCTCAGTGTGAAAAATGCATATTTTATGATTGGCTTTTCGCAATTATTAAAATGAATATTATATGTGTTATGTTAGAAAGTTATGCTGTATTAATTTTCTTAAGTAGTGTGTTAAATAAAAGTTTTAGGTTATAACAAAATGTTAAAATAGAAACTATGCTATGTAAGATACTTTTTTTAAAGAAAGGACTTGCACTGAGATAGCAGCCACAGGACACCTAAATCTTTCAGAGAAAGAGAATTTATTGCCCCATTGTCAGGAGAAATGAACTTCTTCCTGCCTCGCTCAGGCCTAAAGATGCCGTTAGGATTAAGAGGATGAAGTTGAGGATGAACAGACAGAATCCTGTGTTTGAATGGAATTTATGCATCATGTATGAGATGTATGAATATGCAACAGGTTATTGTTTTTAAGGGTTAATCCTCTGTTATCGTGTGTCGTTTTTCGGGCTTATGTTGCTCAGAAAAAGGTACCTGGAGGTCGGTAACTTTGTTTCTATTGCCTCATATTGTCCTAATCCAAATTGTCCCAATTTTTATTACTCTAATTATATTACTTTTCATATAACCATTTTACTACTATTAAACTTTTCAAATTTTAGTAAACCAAATGATTGGCGTTTTCACACTCGGTACACACAGGGATGTGCTCTGCCTGTCTGGCTGAGCTGCCCTCCCCGCAGCGATGGCAGGGGGATCTTAGCAGGGGATGCGTCTGGGAAAGCGAAATGCCAACTGGATCCGCGTAGCCCAGCGTGTGCCGCGAATCCGCGGGGATTGCCGAGCGAGGGGCGCTCCGCCGGCGCCGCGGTGCTCGCGTGCCGAGGGATGCTGCCGTGCCCGGGGCCGGCACGGAGCGCTCCCCGCGCCCGCGGACAGCGGCGGCGCTCCCGGAGCGCTGCGGGGCCCGCAGGTAAGGACGGCTCCGCTGAGCGCATCCCAGCCCTGCAGGCGCTGCTGCCCCGGCACACAGCCTTGGGCGCCCTTCAGGAGTACAAGGGATGCCCTGAATAATCGTCAGGGCTGCTGGATGATCTGATGAACCCCAGCTGGAGCTTGCGGTGAAGGGAGGCTCGTACGTGGTGTGTCTATTCCTGAAGTGCAGCGCGTGGGAGGAGTTGTGGCTCTGGCTCAAAAAGGATTTAGGGGCTGAGGGAAGCAACTGCATGAGGGGGAAGCACAGGGTCATGGTCATAAGGCTGATGCATGTGTCAAAATAAATGTCTTATTCATAGATAAATGTTTTACGTTCAAAATTCAGGCTTGTTTGGATATATTTTCATATTGCTTAAAGGGAAAAAGAAACCCCTCTGCTGATGAAGCAGAATGAAAACATGGATATGAACTGCTCAGACTATTTCATTGCCTTGCCAGTTCATCCGTGGTTTTGTGGGACACTTGTAGCTTGCAAAGCAATTGTAGGACCAAAGCTGCTAGTGATGTGGTAGTAATATCCTCCTGTACTTCATCCCACTTCAGGACATAGATTATATGGATATAATAAGCAGAACAAACTAGAAGTTTTTTGTCATGTTTACAATCATAGCATGCAAAGATGTCTATGTAGAAAGTGATTTTTAAATATGTGGTTTAGATGGGTGAAATAATTTAATCACTGAGCTAAAATTTTTCTTGAGTTCAGGGCTTATGCGCTTTAACCTATTGTACTCAAATCAATCTTTTTGGTTTTTTCCCAGATAAAATTAGATTACGTATGTTTCTCTTGCTGAAATTAAGTTTTAATCTGGTTTTTGTTTTCTTTTATTTTGAGGTATTTCCATTATACTTGACAGGCTGCATTTCTTTTCATCAGAATGAGGACCTAACTATCCACTATATAATCTGCTCGTTGTGGTTTAGCAGATGCCTAACTGTAGGACATCAAAATGACTTTTGAGTACTTAGGTGGATTTTTTTCCACATCTATTTAAGAATTTAAAAAGCATGGGATCTGGAATGTTCAGAAGTGCTGATGACTTGCAGCTTTTGTTACTTAGTCATTTCAGTCTGAACAGAGCTGGAGGGGTGAAAATCACTATGAAAGGTGTCACCAAAATGTCTCAAAACTTAAATCCTGTTAAGTAGTAGTCTCTGATCAAAAGTAAGCATTTCTCTTTAATTCCCATGGCAAAAGGTTATCCAACCAGCAATTTAAGACACTAAATTTAATGGCTTGCTCTAAAGTATCTGTTTTTTAATTGCCTGCCTTCTGTGTACCGTTGCCTTGACAACAGTATTTTGGTATGCTGAGGAGTTCTGATATTTTAAATGTAGAACTAAAGAAATACTATGTGTCTTTAAACTAGCCTCAGACCGGCAGCATCTGTAAACAATTACTGTTTTAGCTGGTCGAGTGCAAATGTGTTGGTTGCGTACCGTAGCTGATTCTGTTGTGTGGATAAGTGCTCACATCTTGTCATTAACTGTATACCCATTAGACATTAAAGGTAATGGATTTATTCTGATTAAAGTGATCCCCTGCAATATGAACCTCTAATTGGCAAAATTTAATTCAACACTTTTTCTGTCTCTCTTTTTAAGTTAAGCATAATTCACTGACTTGAAATGTGACTTGTTTGTGTTATCAACAGTGAGGGAGAAAAAACCCTACCTTGGCAAGTAATTTAAAAGTACAAGTGTCTTCCTTGAGGAAGCTAAAATTTCTCCTACCATGGTACCAGTGTCTCTCTGTGGTGCCCCATCCATTGTTGAATAAATTCCCACCGCATACATCTGGAACTCTATGAGCAATGGATGTGCCGCTCTGTGTTACCTGGCAAATACTAAACTGAATATCAAGGTTAGTTTTTTGCTTTCCTTATACTGTGTGATTGGTATCAAGAACACAATGTGATTGAATTATGCTGCAGGATGCAATCAGATAGCATAAATAGTATTATCTACAGAGAGTCTTGGAAGTGGTTGCTGGACTGCTTTTAAAGAGCACTTTGGCTTGGCTATTGAAGCCACAGATTGGATCCTAATTTTGAAATATTAGCCTGTTTATTAGCAAGATAATACAGTGTATAACTAATTTATTGTTTAGAAGAAGGGTTGGATTTTAAAGAAATGAACTACAGCAAGTTTGTAATTTGTAGCTTTCAAATGCTGCTTTTACCTTTTTTTCAGCCATTATATGAAGGGCTCATGAAATTATTTAGAGTGTTAGCTCTGCTTAGCAATTTTCATTTTCACCTTGTTGCACAAGAAAAACATTTAAAAGTGCAATATATAACAGCCTCTGTCCAAACACTGTGTCTACCTAAGTTTGAGATAATGATATGGGGAGGAGGACCTGTAAAGAAAGTTCATCTGGAAGTTTTCACTAGTGGTTCCAAATAAGCTTCCTGCAAAGATGGTCTAGTAATGTATTAACAAGTAATCATTAAAGCAAAACTATTATTTAACTATGATTTCATGATTTTATGATGTTAACTTTTGCTTGATGATGGAGTCTGCTGTTCTCATTTTCTCTAATGTCAAGGAAAACTTGCTGTTTTGGTGTTTGGAATTTATCAGACTGTTTACAAATAGATATATGTGACATTTCCACTTGGTCAGTAGAAGTAGATTAGCATAATAAAGGTTGTGTATTGAATTTATATGCAATAGTATTTCTGTTCTTGATGGCCCACATCTGCCATGAACCATCTTCAGGAACTGGCTTAAGCCTTGCATATGGCCTTTAAAGTGTGAAGTATAATCTTCCACACCTATGACCTAAACCTATTTCTTTAGTCCCAAGTGTGCCGTTGGACTGCAGGGGCATCCCATTTTTAGGTTATCTAGCATCACAATAATCACATATGTTCCTGAAAAAACCTAGCAGCTGGGAAAACAAAATCTTCTCTACAGCACTTTTGTTGCTGTGTTGTTTTTTTCCCACACACAATAATTAAGCTAATTCAATTAGGCTTTGTGTGATCTTTCCCCTTTTATCTCAAGTGTAATGTTTTGCTGAACACTAGAGGGAAATAACTAAGGATTGGCAATGTGCACTTGCAAAATATTCTTCAGCTGAAAGCTGGCTGCCTTCTCAGAAGGATTTCTGGTTGTTGTAGATTTAAACAATTATCATTTCATTATCTGGAGACTCTGCAGAAGTGTCACTGGTCCCTAATTTGCTGGAAATGTCACTGTGCTGTTGGTGTGGTGTGAAACTGCAGAGGACTTGCTGCTTGCTTTCCCCATGGGTTCCTGCACCCAACAGATGGGTGAAGGAAACTTCTACTGTGTGCAGAAACTCTCTAGTCTGCTTTCCAGTGCATATTGGACTTGCTAGTTTGTTAACACTTTTCCTTTCTCTTGGTGATGCTGCTGGCTGGCGACAGCAATAATGACAGTAGTGCTGGAAGATTCCCTGTCCTCTGGGATGATGGCTGTTTTCTGGGCTGTTTTTCATACCTATGAAATCATCACTAGTGCAGGAAAGAGCTACAGATTGAGGCCTGGTGACACTGCACTGAAATTTGCTCTCTTTTCAGCATCTGCATGCTGGCTTGATCAGAGCTGTGCAGGCTGGGTGTAACCTGAGCAGCTTCTGTTGAGGTAAATTCCTGCAGGTCCAGATTCTGAAAGCAGTCAAGGGAGAATTTGGCTCATTAGAGATAAATAAAATAAATACTGACTACTAATTAGATATAATGACTCATAGTAAAAATTGCTGAATTTGCTCTGCCCCTCTGGGGAAAAAATCCCAACAAAATATTTGTTTGAATGTAACCAGAATGGTAAAAGTGGTGGTCCTTAGGGAGTCTGCTTCCTTTCTGCTGAATTATTCCAATGACCTTGTCTAGAACTGTGGGTCTATGAATTTCAACCAGGTGTCCTGCTAAACACAGAAGTGAGTCCACAAATGGAGTGATTTGCATGGCAGAGTAGGAAATTAATTCATCATGATGATTGCCATTTGGCTGATAGTTAAACAGAGGCATAGATAATACTAATGCATTCTTCCTGCAAGACTAAGTCAATTAAACCCCATGCAGCTGAGACAGATCTCTTTTCATCAAGATTTCTCTCAAGGCTCATGTGACTTCCTCCACATAATAAATTAGCAACTGGGAATGGAACACCAAAGTCAGTTTCATTCTTTAAACCCTTAATATAAACTCCCTCAGGATACTTTGGATTTTTTCCCCTCCTTAGAAATTGTCTTTAAAAAAAAAGTCCCCTGAATGACTCATTTAGACTTATGCAAAATATTCTGCTAGAGAGTTCTTAGTGATGTGGCGTGTCAGGATTTCAACCTTCTGATGTGGGAAAGGAGAGAAGGTGTGGTGCACACACATCACTACTGCAGTCAAACAGCTAATTCATATTCAAAACATAAGCACTCACCTGGAAGAGTTTAAATAAATCTTCTGCAAATCTAGAGTAGTTTTAAAAGATAAATGCAGTTAAAGTACTGCATTTTTGTGGCTAGGTTCTTTAAAACAATTATTTCTGCTTAATTAATATTAACAGTACTTTTCATCTCTTGTAGCTGCTGCAGTTTGAATAATAATTTCAAGTTTTAAGCTATTGATTTCCTGGAATTATTTTGCAAATTTTTCATTACATAGGTTATTATAAAAGGGGATCTTTAAGTATCAATCTGAATAAGCACTGTGTAATCTTAACTTTGTTATGAAAGATGACTTTAATTATTTTTGTTCCAAAATATTGCACAATCTAGTATCCTAAACAGTTACAGCAATATCAGTCAAACTGCAGAGATATAATATTTAAAACTTGTGCTTTGTCTTTCATGAGTACACTTTTACAGATAGCAGAGAGAAGGATTCTTCATTCCATCTGAAACTGAAATAACTCTTTTCTCTGAGAGCAAATGTTCTTTAAGTAAGAAAAGTAAAGCTCACCAAGAACTGCAGTCCTGGCACAAGAAGCCCACATTTGGCTAAGCTTGGGATCCCTTGCCAGTGCATGCCATGATAGGGACTTTCAGGGAACCTTCTACTCAGTAAAAATCTGCAGAGAATCTGGGATTCTAAGCGTTAAAAAGAACCCAAACACCAAACCAAACAAACAAAAAATCAACAAACACCAAACTGAGAGCAACCTCAAAGAACCCACCCGCACATACCAAAAGTAACAAACCAAAAAAACCCCAAACCACCAGAATACAGAAAAAAAAACCAAAACAAAACAAAAAAAAGCTAAACAAACAAACAAACAACCACTTCCACATAGCCTCTCTGCTTCCCAGACTGAGAGAAAAGCTAAATGAGTTTCCTGGCTGTAGCAGTGTGATATGTTGCAGCTCTGACTTTGCAGGGTTGATTAACTACTTAATCTGCTTGTAAAGGAGGAGGATGAATCTGCTTTTTATTTCAGATAAAAAATGGTGGTCATTCTCTGATCAAATCCCAGTTCACCTCCCAGTCACACCCTGCCTGAGCCTCATCTCCTGAGCAGGCTCTCACCTGGCTTCAGAGGGTGCTTCAACAGGGGCACCTTCCCCAGGGTGCAGGTACCACTGCTGGCTACCCAAAGCTTGGCTTTTGCAGCTCCATCACGTGGAGTAGAGGGTCAAACTTTTTTACAGCTTGCTGAAGCTGCTAATGCCTGTAAGAGAAGTTACAGCCTAAGCACAAATTCTCTTTATCAGAGACTGAGACACGTGCAGCTATCAGCAGCCTGAGCTGTGGGCTGGGCTAACCTGACAGGTTAGTCCTAATTGCTAGACAGTTATCCCAAAATAATCTGGTGGTGGCTGTTGGCACTCCTGGAAGTGGAGTCATAAAAGAGAGCAGGGGATGTGGCAGTCCTCAAGTGACTGAGAGTGGTGGGTGGTGGGGTTTTCTCCTCAGTGGCATCCTTGTAGAAAAGGGAGAGGCTGTCTGGCTTGTTGCAAGTGTTCTGGCTGTGGTTCCCTGCCAGAGCAGTGTTAACAAAGGAGAGATGAAGGCTCAAAATAGACAAATGTATTCCCTGTAAATAGCACCATGAATGTGTGATAGATAGTGCTACTGTTGGAGTGCTGCATTAGTGTAAAAAAAGTTCTGAAGGCATAACTGTAACATTACTAGAATGAGTATGTTCTATGTACTCCTTCCTACCTAGACAGGTGGAAAACTTGTAAAGAAAAAGATACAGGATCTCAAAATGTAAATTAATTGACAGTGACTATATGGGGGGGAATAGTTAGTTCTCTTCTGTTTGTCATTTGTCTGTGATATATATTTATTCTAATTGGGAAAGAAATGAAAAGTTGAATTTCACATCAAATTCCTTATTAAGTATTTTCTTGTAATTAAATTAGAATGCTGCTTGCAGCAGTTTACAAAGTGCTTGTCAAAGTAAAGAGCAACTTGGCATATTTCTTGTTTTCAGAGCTTAAAGAACTAAAGAAACCTTGGCACTGGAATTAAACCTGCCTTTTTTTTTCTTTTTAATTTTTAAATAAGAATTTACCTGTGTGGAAACTGATTTTGTAGGCTTTTCATACAGCCATGAGTGTGACTGGAATGAAGAGATCCCTTTGGAGGGTTGTTGTGAACCAGAAATTGTACTGGCTTACTTTCAGTGCGTATGCAGCTTATTTAATGAAGTGATGAGCAAAGTACATAAGCCTGAATACACTAAAAGGGAATGGAAGCTGAGTTTTCTTGATCTAATTATGGCTGGGATTTGATCTGTTTCTTTCCCTGTCCTGGTGGGAAGTTTATCCACTTACTGCTGTTCATAAGAGCTGAAGAATGCTAAATTCAACTGTTTCTTCAAGGCATATATTTGTTCAAAGATATTCTATTCAAGAACAAATCAAGAGACTTCTGGGTCAATTATCAAAATCAGTAGAAAATGCAGGTGTGTGAAATGTATCCCTTCACACACAACACGTGTCTGGTGTTTTATAATGAACCAGCTGAGGTTCATATAGTGAGGAGTTTTGAATTTGATATCTATATTTGCCTTACTTGAATGCTGATTTTCTGTCTCAGTTCTGGAAAGTTTTCTGGCAATGCCATAGGATCACTTTCTTCTAAGATATAGCACCACTACTTGAGTAATGCTGTAGTTAACTTTGAGTGGTTTCATAGCACATAGTAGATCCTGCACATGGTGTTGCCTGGGATGCTTGGAATTTGGTTCCAAACTTCAGTTTCCTGTGAAGTGAATGTATTTTTACTGGCTTCACTGATCAGCATGTCTATGTTTGGTTTTTTTTCCTGAAAGAATACAATCCAGTGATTTGGGGTTTAAGGCAATCCTGATATATTCAGGTATATGTTTCAAAGCATTAATTGAAGTAGGGTCTTAGGAGAACTTCAATTTCTTTTTGGATAAAATTAGTGTCTTGCAATATTTAATATCCATTCCTAAGAATGTATCTTAATCATTACTGTATGATCTCTTTACTCTTCGAAATGCAAAAATGCCAATTCTAATTAAGTGGCATGTTTAAATAATTAAAAAATCCTCCCAAACCACAACAACATAAACCAGTACAGAATAGACTTTATCTTCTGTTAGTTAGTCAGACTTACCTGTCTTCCAAGGTACATTAAGACACTTTGATTTATAGAGCATCAATTCCCTGATAGAACAAGTGGACCATGCTTCTTTGCTTAACAGGTAATTCTGAGATATAGCTTAATAATATCATTATCTTGATAAATGCTTTTCCAGAAATATGATACAGCTGTAATGAAATTGTGGTTCAAAAAAAAATTTGCAATCATGACACAGATGACAAGAGTACCAGTTAAGCTTGACTTTTTTTTTTTCCTTTGTCCAAGCTTAACAAACCAAATGCCAGTGGAGGGGAATGAAGGAGTGCTTAAACAAGATGCAAATTGCCCCATGTCAACACCATGTTTGTTGATCAGAATGTGAGAAATGTATATTTCTGTTCATGAGGAAGCTTGTTCCAATTTTACCATAAAATCATAATCACTTTGTTAACTATGGAAAGACTGATCTATGTTTAAAGTTGTATATCCGCCTGGAGTGGGAGAACTGCATTAAAACTGCTTCCTGAGCTTGATCATTCTTTATTTGCAAAAAACCATTTGTGCATGTGTGCATAAAAAGACATGCAGGGTTGGAAGCTGTAGCCTAGGAATGAACACCTTGGAGGTGTCTGTGCTTAAACACTCATCCCAACCTCTGGATTCTGTATTCCAGTTGGTACAACAATCAAGACAAGGAAAAACCTTACATACAGCCTGATGTGCACTATACTGCAGTGGAGACAAAACAGCATAAAAGATCCAAAGTTTTTTTTGCAGAATTTTGTTTCTGGATGCTGCTACTTTTTCTCAGCATTTCCCTCTTGCTGTGAGTTTCTGTACTGAGAGTGTCACAGACAAGCTGTGATGGTACCAGCAGTCAGAGGAGTGTGGGGATCTCTGCTTTGCTTCCCAGGCTGGCTCTCATCTGCTGATGGTCACTGGCTGAGTCCCGTTGTCTGTTCTCCCTCTCTGTGGCACAGAAATACAGCGCTTGGGATGGTGTTCTGGGAATGTGTGTGTGTGTTTTGGTGGCTCTTTTGTCCACCAGTACCTGTAATCAGAGATACATTAACAGTTCGGTTGGGTTTTCTGGTACAATGTATTAGCCAGCTGGCTAGGAAATGGTAGAGGAGACAAAATGTCCTGAAACCTGGAAAACGTTTTCAGGAAATAGACTCTGTTCTTTCAGCAAGGTAAGACATTATCCTGGTGAGATTTTGTGGTCTGGTTTTTGTTTGGGTTTTTTTTTTTTTTCCTCTCTTTGAAGCCCTGCCAATTACAATTTGGCTATACTGAATCCCTGGGGGTTTTTTTTTGAGTCTCAAAGAATCTCACATTCATTATACACTAAGAGCTGAAAAATAAAGGTGAATCAGTGTTTGTTTCTTTGCATCCTGTCCATGAAGTTCTCCACTCAGGGACTTGTCTCCAGTGATTAGGATTGGCAGCAGAGTTCCCAATTTTTTAAGTCTTTTTACAATTTTTATGATGTTTTCAGGGGTAAAGGGACATGCTGGCTTCTGAATGTGACATATTTTTAATACTCCAGCACATGTTAGTAGTGGCAACCCCTTTTAGGGCAAGGGGAATTGGGCTGAAAGGAGCAATCTTGGTTGAAGAACACCAAGAATAGTTCTGGAGAAGGCTGTGTCCTGTCCAGTGCTACACAGAAGTGTCCTGGACTTCCTCTTCATCAGACAACATATTAATATTTTTAACAATGCTACATGAAAAATTAGAGTAAGGGTTATGGGATCTGTAGTTCATGGGAGAAAAAAAGTGAATGCTTTCCGAGAATGGAGTGGATTTTATTCAAGTGACCAAAAAAAGCTAGATAAACATGGTAAAAAGTTCTGAAGTACATTTGCAAGACAGGGTATTGCAGCATCATGGATTTCTCTGGAACATACACAGAATACACCAACTTCTAGGATGCTCAATGTGACCTTTCAGAAAAATAAGGGGAAAATTGTGCAGATGGTACTGCAGCAGTGGATGTCAGCTAAACTGGCTCAATATTCAAAAGAGGAGTGTGGAGCTGTAATTTAATTGTACAAAAACTTGAAGAACATAAACCACCTTGGTTTAAGGAAGTCTTTGTAAATGAGTATTTTATTTGCAGAACCACATCTCCAGCTGTCAGGTTTGACAGCAGATTATGATACTAATCCTACTTAAATGGTTATATAACCAATTAGTGGTAGATGTGATGAACTCAGTGTAGCCTTGGAAGAGTTTAGCATTTAAGTAATGCATTGTTTGTGGAGAAGATTGCATGGGAAATGTTTTGGATTAGAACTTAGGTCATTTTCCTGTCTTTGTGTCTGTAATTCTGAAGTATGGTGTCTCCCCTCTGTTGCTAAATGCATTGTCTGTTTTCTAAATATAGCTATGTATGATGAAGAAATCTTAAATAAAACCAATTCTTAGTCCTATAATTCCTGTTCCAGAATGTGGCCAGCTACTTGACAAGACACATTGACAAGACACATCTTAATTGCTACAGCTAGTTTGAGGTTCAGAAACTCCTGTCTAGTAGTGAGAGAAGTTTAATACAGGTGAAAATCATGTGAATAATTGCATAGCATTGAAAATAGGATCTCCCTTGCCTCCTAGGATCAGCCTCACCTGAAGGGACTAACACGCCCCTGTTAACAGTTTTCCAGGGATATAAAAAATGGAAATGTAAGTTTTGCAGAGTAAAATACTCTATGGAGAATAGTGAAAACTGAGCTGCTTCAGTTTAGAGATAAACAATGTAGGTCACTTGTGGCTGGCCTCCTGAGGAGTACCTGGCCTTTTTGAGATCATAAATGGCTGATACTTCATGAATGCTGCTTTGATAACATTGAATTTATCTTAATTGAATCTAAGAAATAATATGGTTAGAAGATAAGGCCTTTTAAGACTCATGTTTGCTGTTATATTCGCTTGTCAAGATCTGTGGGGTAAATATTAAAATATGGGCACACTGTGAGTGAAGGTTTTGGAGCCCATTCCATTAAACACACCATCTCAGACTCTTGGACTGTCAGAGGGCTTATGTGTTTAAAGCTTTTGTGGACATCTTGGGGAATGTACTGGGCCTTGTGAATATATTCCATTAATTTACCATCACACTTGAACAATTACTAGTCAGTTTTAATGCTCAGTGCTACAGTGAGGTAGTTAACCTGATCAAACTCCCTTTTTAAACCCAGCCAAAAGCCCCCTTTAATTCAGCAATGTTCAAAGTGATGATCTCGAGCTTGCTGTGTACTTCTCTGTTCTCTGATGGAAGACAGTAAAGGCAGATCCAAATAATTCAAGTGAAATTCTGCTTCTGCATGCATAAGGTTTGACTGGAAATGCATTGCAGCTCCACGTTGATAAGGATCCTAGGATTCCTCTTTGTTATAAAATATCAGACTTTTGTTGTCTATTTTATTTGAAACTTGAGATTAATGTCATGTTGTAGTTTAATTTATACCCCAGCTAGTTGTACACTAATCCCAGGTAGTCTGACTTCAGGCACTGCTGAGATGGAGCTCCTTCCTCCCTACAAGCCTGTTAGTGTAGTTCAGGTTTTGGTTGAAGGCCAGCTGTCACCTGTTTTCTGGAGGTGATGTAGGCATAAAGATTATTGGTATAAAGGAGAATTTCCCAGTCTTTGGTCTGCTTTACAGTTCTGTGGTTTTCAGCAACATTATCGATCTATCTGCATTTCCTTACAAGATATGTACTCCAGCACAGCAGTGCAAGCAGTTCAAGTTTAATAGCTTTGCTGGAGGAGGCTAAGAAGAAAAAATATGGAAAAATCTATTCATCTTTAGAGAGATTTTGTTTTTAAGTGCTCTTCCATAACAAGCTGTTTAATTATTTAATGCAATGTAAACATAAACATATCCTCTTTTACAAGGAATAACTTCATTAAATATCTATTCAAAGCAGATGCATATATTTTCTAACATGGCAGGAGGACTGAAAGGTACTTATCTAAGGAAGAGAAAATTTAGTCTATAAAATGATTGAATAATAGATATATAATTTTCTAGCTTGCATGCTCTTTCTGAGCACTAATGGCATTGTAGACCTCATAAGCTTTGCAGAAGAGCATTTTAAATCTTCAAACTCAATGGGGCACATGTAAGTTAGTGTACATACACAGGAGTGTATTTGCATTGTGACTCTCAATCTTGCATACATATGTGCACAATTGAGTCTCTCATGAGGAATGTAATTTACAACTTACTGAAATTCTCTAGGATATAAATTTCAGTAAGCAGCTTCTTTTTCAAGGTTCATGTCCTCTATGCCTTTGTGTAAACCTGCTTTCTCAAATTCTCCTCTCCCTGAACCTCTCTGACTTACAGGAGACTAATGGGGGCATTCCATTTGATTTATAATCTGTGCTGTAAATTCTCCTTGCAGAACCCTGCTTGCTCCCCCTCTTATGTTGCTACCTATGGTGCACTTTGATATGTGGTAGCTTGTTGCCTCACTGCTGCTTGCCCTGAGTGACAGCCCTTGCTCTCAGTGTGGCTGCCCATGGCTGCTTTTCACTTGTATTTCATTGCTGGGTGATGTATTTCTGGTTTGAAGCATGTGCCCCATGGCATCCATGAGGCTCCTGCCCACAGTTTCAGGGTTCTGCCTCTCTGCTCCTGGTTTTCGCATGGGCAGCGCTGGGTGGCAAGAGGAGAGTTTAAAACATTCTTAGAGGGAGTTGGTAAACTGTGAAAGCTCCAAAGACTGCTTTTGTCCTGAGCCTCTGTACAACTTCTCTTTGAAAGAGTTTGCAAAAGCCCTTTCTGGTCAATGAAATCGGGTTTTCCTTCTAAAGTGTGATCCCAGCTGGATCTGTCCCTTTAAAAGCTCGTGCTCTGTTGCAAATTCCATGAGGTGTGTTGCAGTTGACTTTTCTTTCAGAAAGGGCTTTATATCACTCTAGCCTGTACTCCCTTTGAGTCAGTTATAATCAGGAGCAGAATTTATGTGGAGCAGTAAATTGTGATACTGTGTACAACCAGCTGAAATTTGCAATGGCTTATCCATGGAATTCTTCCTCTGAAAGCCGTTTTGTACTCCCTCCCTTCCCATTGCTCATTACTGCTCCTCTGGAGTCTAATTCCAGCCACGGAGAAAATGACTGAAAGAAGGGTGAAATAAAGTTCTCTAGTGGAGTTAATGCTTTTATATCCACTAACTGTATAGCTGGCCTGCTTGTTGACATAAAGGAAAATGTCATGAGGAAACAAATAGCTAGCCCTGGTGGTTTTGTAGCACAGCAGCCCTGTGGCAGAGGAGACTGCAGTGAGTGTTGTTAGCTCCTTGCTTGCTCTCCTCCCAACCCTGCCCCTTGCCCAAATTGCACTGTCTCTAATAAAACATTGCCCTTCTTAGTCTTGTGATTTGTTTTTTATCTTTCCTTAATTTTGATTTCACACCTGTTTATGATCCCTTTCCCTGTTGCCTTCTCTGCTCTGGAATGGCTGTGTTGCCTTCTGCAAAATACAAATGGAATTAATGTCAAAATTGGGATAACAGAAAAGAGTTTTAAAATAGGGTTTTTTTCCCTAACTTCTGTGCTTCAAGTATTTGTTTTACTACTGGAAACAACTCAGTATTTTTCTGCTTTTTAATCCAGAAGAGCTGCAAGCTTAATTTTGAATGTATTCATAATACTTCTGAATGTTTGGGGTTTATTGGAGCAATAAATATATAATAATACTTGATGTATGATTCATTTTAATGAATTTAAGCTGATTATTTGCAATATAGTGAATATTGTAATTGGATTGCAATTAAGCATTCAGTTGTAACTGATTCAGCAACACTGGCTGCAGGTGTGGTCTGCCTTGTTTTGCTGTATTTGTTCTTCAGCTTTACATTTCATTGTCTTATAGAAGATATCTAATTGCAATACAATTGCAAACAAATCCAAGCATTTAAGAGCTTGAAAATTATCTACTGGGTCAAAGCACAGTAATTGAGACCTGTTTTGTGCATGTGTATCATTGCATTGCTGCTCCTATTGAGATAATATTGCTTAATTTGATTTTGTGGAAAATGCTTTACTGTTCTCAACTAGCTGCTTATCAATTTGAGCTGTGTGAAATAAAGACTGTGCCCTCAAGTCTATGGCACTGACAATGGGGATCATTATCAAGATGGCATATGATGATGTTAGGAAGCATGCCCTACCCTTGCAGAATGACAGAAAACTGAGTTTCTTCTACATGCTTTGCATGAGGCCAGAACTGCCCCTGCTTATTTTTAAAACCTTGAATGTTTTTCCTCTTGTAAAATAATCACTTTGGTTGTTTTGGACTGTGTTGAATATCTGCTTGCTAGCACTGAACACAATTACTGGACTGTAGTAGTCAGGAAAAAAAGTCAGAAAAGAAATCAGAAATTATGATAAATTCTGAATATTTATAAATATTTAAATATCTGTTGTTGGCAAAATACTTAAATGCAATATACAGCACATATCTATGATGGCTTCAGCTAGATTTAGAGATGGAATATATTCTGTTTGCCATATGTGATTGCTAGCACTGAGAAGGAGACAGTGAGCCTTTGCTTCAAGCTGTCAGTCTCAAGGAAAGTGTGAAAAGCTCTACTCAATTATCCATCATTGGCCACCGCATCTCCAGTGGGGGTTTGGTATCCCAGCATTCTATCTCTGTTGAAACACTCGTAATTCCTCAGCTTTGTTTATTCACGTTATCCTGCTGAGGTTGGGGGGCAAATTTTGGGTTTTACTTGGTGATCAGTTAATGAAACCCATCTGAGAACAGCCAGGCAGGACAGCAAATACCACCAGCCTTGTGTTAATCCCCTTAATGCTGCAGTTCTTCAGCCCAGCATAGCGAGAGGTCAGCTTTGTCCAGTTAACAGCAGAGCACCAGCTCTGCTGTCTCTCCTAGAAGATGCTCATGCCCTCCTTGCTCTCCTGAACTCACATTCATCCTGGATATTGTCTACTCACCTTCCTAGTGCCTGTGTCTCAGGGGCAGGAGAGGCATTGCACCCACTCTTGGGGGCTCAGATCCACTGGATGGGGTGTGGGCTCCCTGGCTTCTCCCTGGTGACTCTGCTTTGCTTCCTCCAGGAGTCAAGCCAGCTCATCTTCCAGACCCTCCATAAGATGCACTTGCATCATTAAATTTCAATATTTTATGCATTTTCATTGGCTGATGTTAGTATTTATGAAGCACTTTCTATTCAGAAGTTAGGGCAACATGGAAAACCTTTGGGAGCTACTGTGCTATTACTACCTTGCCTTATAGATGAGAAGGTAAATTGACTTGCCAAAGGCCATGCAAAGTCTCTGAGGGAAGCAGAAATATAGCACAGATCCATCAGTGGGTTCTTTTCCCCTATGCAGTAATACCTTTGCTTTAGATAAAATAAAAAAAAAATATTGCAAATCTAAGAACAGGAACCATTAAAAAGTAATGCAAATGCAACCCATTTTTCAGGTGCAGTTATCACAGAGGCAACTTCAAGAAAGCTGTGCAGTGAGTTCCTTTCTATTAGTAAATTAATGCCTCAAGTGTGCCATTTGACTGCCTGCCAGCTGAGTTTTGCTTGATGTTGAATGAGCCTGAGGCAGAAATAGTAAGTCCTGTGCCACTCGTGAAGCCAGCTTGGTTCTGTAACTATATGTTTTTCATTTTGTTTCAGTGGTTTGGTCCAAAATAGTCTCCCTGTGGCACCTAGAAATTAGATGTTTGTGAGTATGATCCCACCTACACAGAGTGGGAACTTATTTGCAGTATCTGTGTTGCTAGGTTTTGGCAGGTTCATGTAGAAGAAAACAGCTTTCATCAGCAGAGAGAGAGGGAACACATCCCTTGTATGTATTTCTCAGTCAGGGATGAGTACCCAAACCACAGCAAAGAAATGAAAGGATAATTGGTTTGAAAGTGGAAGTTTTCATCCTTAAAACTATGTTTGTCCTGTTGGGTTAGTGCTTGGTCATTTACAGCTCTGAGATATTATAAAGCAGGAACATATTTTACAGCGAACAGCACCTGAAACATGAACTCCTTTTAAAGCACCAAAGATCTCACCCTCTGCTACTTTCAAAGCTCCCTCTGAGATAAACCCTTGCAGCAGACATGAGACATCAGCAGTCTGAAAAGGAGCCATGCTAAGAAACACCAGATCTATAATGATGTATTATTGATGTGTCTTCCCATTAAGTACTCTCTAATCCCATTATGTGAGGATTGTACAGCTTGAGTGCAGTATTTTACAGTACTTAATGTGCATCACATAGTTGCATTACCCAGTGTGAAATTAGATAGGTGTGTGGTGCTTGCCTTGCTCTTGTTCTTAGAGCAGGATCTACGCCTTGTTTGAAACTTTAGGAAGTGCTGTAGATTAAGAATCACTTGTTAGCTATGTTGCTTTTTTTGTCTTGCATTTGAGCTTTACCAGTGTCCTTCCAGTTGCTGTTCATGGCCTTTATAAAAGCCATAGCTGAAATGCTCTGTGACGGTTTTCACAGGGGTTCTTGGATGAGGGAAGAGACGAGGATGTGACCCCATGTTTCAGAAGGCTTGATTTATTATTTTATGATATACATTATATTAAAACTATAATAAAAGAATAGAAGAAAGGATTTCATCAGAAGGCTGGCTAAGAATAGAATAACAAAGAATGATAACAAAGGTTTGGGGCTCAGACTCTGTCTGAGCCAGCTGGGCTGTGATTGGCCATTCATTACGAACATCCAACATGAGACCAATCACAGATGCACCTGTTGTATTCCACAGCAGCAGGTAACCATTGTTTACATTTTGTTCCTGAGGCCTTTCAGCTTCTCAGGAGGAAAAATCCAAAGGAAATTATTTTTTATAAAAGATGTCTGTGACAATGCTCAACAGAAAGTTTGGGAGATCCTCAAACCCATCATGCCACTTCTCCAAATCTTACTGGTACCTGTTCCATCTGAGTGAGAGCTGACCTGGAGGTCACTGATGGCTGAGGCACGTGTTCCTGATCTTATCCAGCTTCTTCCTCCAAGCTTTGTGCCCTTACAGAGCTAAACTGTCATTAGATGGGGAATCAGTGCAGCAGGAACATAACAATAGCAGTAGCTTTCATAGCTTCTGACTCTGTGATCCCTGTGTAGGGACTCCTGCCTACTGCTTTGAGATGTCTCAAAACTTCAGAGAGGTTGAGGCAAAAGTGTCTGTTCCTGCTGGGATGAGAAGTGATGGAGAAAGGGAGGTGGATGGAGCTGAGAGAAGAGTGGTGTTGCATCTGTTGTTACCAGGGAAGGGAGAGGTGCTTCTCTCTCTGCTGCTATTTCACAGTTCCCAGTTTCTCAGCAGTAATAACCAGGAGCAAGCTTGATTTTTTTGTATTCCAGAAAAATATAGAAGCACAATAGAGCTAAAGGTGTTTCTGCTGGTGGGGCAGGCATTTAGTGGCTAACGGTTGTAGCTTGCCATGCCTGGCAGTGTGCTTTTTTCCCTAGCTTAGTTTTAGGCTTCTCCCAATTAAAGAAATGAGACAGAAGGAGTTTTCTGTCTGTGTGGGAACTTGCGTCATCCATAGGGATAAAGAATTAACTCCTGTGGTATAGTCAATAATTTCTGTTTTCTCTGAGATGATCCTGGGGAAAATAAGAATGAGTTTCTCATTTCCCACTACCTTTGAAAACAATCTCCCTACCCCCTGTGTTTAATCTGCATTGACTGAATGTTAATCAGGGTTTATTCCCAAGTAAGTGTTAAGAATTTATGTCTGTGGTTTGGATTTTGCATGGTGCGGTTTCTTTTTATTTTTACAGCTAGTAGTTCTCTGAACCTGACTATGAAAAATAAAAACCTTTAAAATTCAATGTGTCTCAGGTTATCCTTGCCTCTATTTCTGCCCTAGCGCTGCTCTTACTCTTTATTCCCATCAGAACTCAGTGAAGTCTGCTTCCAATTTGTGCTCTTTCAGAGAATGGGCCTATTCTTTCGGGCAACTTTAAGTAACTCTGATTGTTCAGTCTTTGTATTGGCTTGATTGTGTTCTACAGTAGTGTCATGGTTTCTGTAATATTCTTCTTTTTTAATAGCAGAATGACCAGAACAGTAAGAGCAACTTTTCAGAAGAGTAGAATGAGTCTGTGAGGTGTGTGAATTGAAACACCAGAGAACCTGATATTATTTTTTTTCAACTTTTTATCATAGTAATGTGTGAAGAGAAAATGAGTAGCTGGATCTGGAGAGATTCTAAGCCAAGTAATCTGTTTAGAGAATGTAGAATATGGGAAAAAGATGAATAAGTAAAAAAAAAAAAATCCTGGCTGGTTTTATTTTTTTTTTTGTCAACAGCTGCTTAAAAATCTGTTTGCTCATTATGTTTCCCATCTAAGTTGAAAACATATCTTTGTTTTAAAATAAAGTCAGATTCAAGGTGTTAAAGCTGTGTTTTAAGCTGAGCAGGTGGGATTTGAAAGAAACAATTTTCCAATTAGACAGTTGAGTCTGCAAATATCTGTGCAGGTGAGCATAAGGCTGTCTGTAGACAGATTGGTCTGCTTATTTGACTGTGTTTCTGCCTTCTTTCTGAGCTGCCACTTGAAATACGTGCTTTCCTTTAAAAATTGGAACAAAATCTAGCTTTCTAGCTTGTTTTATCAGCTTCTCATAGGCAGGTAACTTAGTGAGCTCAAGAGGGGATCATATTTGTAAATAATTCAGTTTAGTTTATAGTCTGAGCTGCTTAGGCAGTGTGGCAACAAACTTAAAAACATTAAAACATCGAAGCATTAAAACACTGAAGATAAAAGCTGCTGAGATACCCATGATTTAATGCTGTTTATGTGCTTATTTTTTCTGAAATAAAAACATGCTCAATTCTTTTGAAAGACACAAAGGCTTAAACAAGTCTCTGATTCCTGAAGTGGGGAATTGTAATTAAAAAGACTAAATGCCTGGCCTTCAGTTGATTCAACAGTAGAAGTAAAGAAATTTGCTGGAAAGCCAAGAAAAAAAAAAAGACTTATAAGTGAGTCTTTCACATTTGACAAAAAATATTGTTTTGAAGTTAAAGTAACATGTTTCCTTCAGAAAACTGGCTGTCATCATTTTGTACTTGATTTGGGAAGGGCACTCTTGATGCAGAATGGAATGAAACCCCTTCAGCAGCTACACTGTCTGTTTCTGTCTGAGTTTAGCCCCAGCTGGCAACAAAGTGCCAACCCCCACAATGGTGGGGTGGAGAGAACAATCAGGAGAATAATATGTGGGTGGAGATAGTACAGTTATCACTTGAAATAATGTAAAATATAGTAGTCATAATAAAAGGGAGAAGAGAGGAGTAAAACTCTGAGAGGGTAAGCACTGCTTAGCAACAGCCACAACATCAGTGGGTTATCCAATGGTATTCTTATCCCAAACCCCCAAAACACAGCACTGTACCAGCTACTAGGAAAAAAATTAACTCTATCCCAGCCAGAATCAGTTTTGGTCACCACAATATAAGAAAGATATGAAGCTATTAGAAAATGTCCAAATGCAACCAAGATAAGAAGGGCTTTGTGGGGAAGCTGTGTGAGGAGGGGCTGAGGGCCCTTGGTCTGTTCAGCCTGGAAGAGACTGAGGGGAGACCTCAGTGCAGTCACAGCTTCCTTGTGAGGGGAACAGGAGGGGCAGGCACTGATCTCTGCTCTGTGGGGACACTGACAGGACCCGAGGGAATGGCCTGAAGCTGTGTCAGGGCAGGTTTAGGTTGGGTATCAGGAAAAGATTCTTCCCCAGAGGGTGGCTGGGCACTGGAATGGGCTCCCAGGGCAGTGGTCACAGCACCAGCCTGGTAAAGCTCCAGAAGTGTTCAGGCAATGCTTTTAGACACTTGGGGTGACTCTTGGGAGTGATTCTTTGTAGTGCTGGGATAGGACTCTATGATCCTTGCGTGTCCCTTCCAACCCATCTTATTCTGTGATTCCATTTTTTACGCCAGGCTAAAAAAGAAAAGCAAACCCAGGATGTTTATTATCTGTAAACAACAGTCCAAAAATACTTGCACCTTGCCTCTGCCATCTGTCACAGAGACACACAGCAGTAAACTTTTAAAGAAGTTCTGGATTGGTATCAGCTCAAAGGAAATGTGTCAACTACTTGGGACAGGATTGGATATGCACTTGGCTAATTATCTTGGACAGCAGTGAAAGCCACGCATCTGATCCTGCCCATTAACAGACAGCAGGGTAGAGTCAGGCAGGTAGGCAGAGCATCTAGACAGGTCTTCAAGAGATGGGAATTCTTACAAACATTAAATTTAAATGCCTGTTGCTTGTCTCTGCAACCCACCTTCAGTGGATGCTTTGACAAATAGGCTTCAAAGCTGTCTGAGGACAAAAAGTGAATGCTTCAGAAGTACTTGAAATCTAATTTCAAATATTCACAAATGCAATTTCGTGTTCTTTCAATCTAAAGAAATTCTGTTAATGGAACACTTATGACTGTAAATGCTTTGAGGATGTTGTTATAAGCACATTTTAACATGGAGAGAAATAAACTCCAGGTTCTCAGGCAGCCGAAACAGAAAGTGCGCAAAGATTGACAAGAATCAGAGATATTGAAATGAATATTTTGTATTGGCCAGAAATCAGAATTTACCCAGTTTGCTTCTTAGAAATTGATCTAAAATGTTTCATTTTCAAAGTTTTTTGCCACCAAATAAGTCTTCTTCTTTAATGCTGAGGGTATGCCATGTATGAATCTTCCAAACGTGCTGCTAATATTCTGATACTTTTGAGAATTGCCCTGGTGAGCATCAACTTGCTCTGAAGAAAATAGTGTTTCTTTAATGAGGGATGTGTAGGACTTTTGGATTTTAAAACCCAAACCAGACAACAACCTATTAGAGGAGAATCAGTACATTCCTTGCTTTTGTAACCTGGTAGAGGTTTATAAAAAATAGCCATAAACTGCATTTAAGGACTTGATGTAATTTGCTTTGGCTTTCTTGATGATATTTGAGGGACGGCTTGTTTAGAATATTAGAAAGATTTCATCCCAAATAAGGAATGAATTAATACAATAAAAAGAAAATCCGATAACTCTGTGCTCTGTTGCTCCAGGCCAATATATCACATCAGAAAACCTTCTTTCACCCAAGGTGAAAGTGGGGGAAGGTGAGTTGATGACAAATAACAAAGTACTGATATCACAGGAGAGATGACAGCTATGACTGAAGGTCATTACCATGACATTATCATTATCTGAGCAGGATTAAATTAAGTCCAGAACTAATTATATTGTCCTTTCCAGAAATAGTCCAGAAATACTTCTGGTAAATGTCAAAAATACAGTTCAATATTTTGATGTTTGGAGCGTGACACTCAATAAGGGGTGCGTGTGTTTGTGCAATCACAATGTAATAAGTGGAAAGGAAGCCAGTAAAAATGAGCAGTATTGGAATATTTCATAGTACTCAATTTACACATGTCAATAAAATTTAACTGGATAGATACAGGTAGACACTGCAGTCCCACACCTTGTATCTTCATCCTTTTAAGAGGGAAAATAACTATTTTTACTTCTGCCAAAGCTAATTTTTCCAGCCTTCAAGCCTTACTTTCACACGTCCTTTCTTTCCAACTTGCTGTAGTTAAAGTACTTTGAAAAATATTTATCTTCAAAACATGTCAGGCAAGTGTACTTTTGTGATCTATCCTTTCAACTATCATTTTTCAATCTCTTTTGTATGTGTGTTTCTTCTCTTTTTTGTGTGTATATTTGTGTGTTTTTTCTTGTATGTTCAGTATTTTTATGCTATACCTATGCCCATCTTGATTATTTGCTCTATTTTCCTGTTTACCTACATTGGTCTTTTCTCTGTGCTACTGCCTTTATTGCTACTTGCCAGAAGCATAGCTGAATTTATCTTTGAACAATTTCAATTTCTTTTCTGTTGCTCCTTCTGCCTTGCTTTATACCTTCACGGGTTTTTTTGGCTTTACTCTCTGCCCACAGTGTGTTGTGCTGAAGTACATCTTTCTTTACCTCTAGTTTAGTTTCAGTTTATTTATGGATACAAACACAAGTATATTACAGGTGTTACTGAAAGTTACCCCTTCTGTTCATCTTAGCAATGGGATTTCTGGGATTTAAGCCCAATTTATTTTCTAAGGAAGTGCCTTGCAGAGATGCTTCAGTTATTCCTGTAGTCATCAAGCTGGGTGACAGTCAAGGCAGGTTTGATCTTTCCCCTATTTCTAGTCAAATTTATGCCTCTCTTCTCTCACTTTGTGCCCTTCTCTGATATCCTTCCTATCATCTTCAGTGCTCTTTTTTTTTCTATTCCTTCAGTCTCTAGCTGGAACTTGCATTTGTATTTTTATGTTTGAACACCTCTTTATTTTTTACCACAGCAGTTCTTGCACATAGTGTGAATAAGAAGCGTTTGTGGGCAGGACTGTACACAGAAAAGGGGAAGAAATTGCTGTACTGCTTTTGGTCCTGGGCTTGGAGAGCAATGAAATTGTGCTGGGGAATAAGTAAGGAAGTGTGAAGTACAATGGGAATGGGAAGCAGTTAGTGACTGGCTCTGTGTTTTATGTCCTCAGAAGAGTGTTGCCGGTAGGCCACTAGGTACCCACCCATCCTCTGAGGGAAGAGCTTTTTCTGGATACCCAACCTAAACCTGCCCTGACACAGCTTCAGGCCATTCCCTCGTATCCTGTCAGTGTCCCCACAGAGCAGAGATCAGTGCCTGCCCCTCCTGTTCCCCTCACAAGGAAGCTGTGACTGCACTGAGGTCTCCCCTCAGTCTCCTCCAGGCTGAACAGACCAAGGGCCCTCAGCCCCTCCTCACACAGCTTCCCCTCAAGGCCCTTCTCCATCCTCACTGCCCTCCATTGGATGCTCTGTAATAGGTTTGAGATATTTTTATATTGTGGTACCCAAAACTGTCCCCAGCACGCGAGGTGAGGCCCCCCCAGAGCAGAGCAGGACAATCCCCTCCCTTGCCTGGCTGGCCATGCTGTCCCTGATGCCCCCAGGACAGGGATGCCCCTCCTGGCTGCCAGGGCCCTGCTGGCTCATATTCAAATTGCCTTTGATCAGGAACCCCAAGTCTCTTTCCACAGTCTGTCTGTACATCCTGGGTTGCCCCGTCCCAGTTGCAGAATCCAGCACTTCCCCTTGTTCAACTTCATATGGTTGGTTTAAAAGACTTTGTTTAAACTAGTAATTCCCTTATAAACATGAAGGATGAGGAAGAGAAGAGAAAAAGCAAATACTCTTCACTTTAAAATTGACAAACCCCTAGTATTCATCTCTGAAACTCTGTGCTTTGATTAATGTCTCTGTGAAAGCAAACTATGTGCTGAGCTGACTCTTTTTATCAAGTCTTAGGGTTCTGATGCCCACTGTGCAGATCTTATGTAGTTCTTTAGCAGATTTCTTCAGATGGAAATATAGTTAATCCCCCAATGCTGTGAGATCAAAAGTTTCCTATAATTTCATGCCCTAATCAAACAGGCATTTCTTCTCTGACCTTGAAAGATGCAGAGATGGGGAGAAAGAAAGCAAAATGCAAACCCACTCTGTCATGTGTACCTTGTGCCTCCTTCCTGCAATAAAAGCCAGCAGCAACTGCTGTTCAGTGGCTGGCAAAGGAGAAGCCAAAGCCTGCATGCCCTGTGGCATCTCTGGAAATGTATATGGGATGTGGGGATTCTTTTCATCTCCTTGGACCTCAGTGGAGTATTGGAGGCTGTCTCTTTATGGGCAATAGGGCCTTTGTGTTTGTAGGGTTTAAATGCCTAGATCACCTGAATCTGTAGGAGAGAATTGCATCACTACAAATACTGCTTGGAGTACACAAGAGGAGACGCAATATTATCCTGTGGTCTTTCCATGCTTGTTGTTTTGTTTTGCACTCAAGCATTTTCATTTTTTACTGCAGTGTTGTCTTTACCTTTTGGGTAGGTTGCTGGCTTGCTGCTCTACTTGTATATTTACTTTTTCTTCAACCCTTGCTTCTGTTCTTTGTCATGTTAATATCTGTCATAATTTTACTCCAGATGTATCTCATGAGTTACATGTCTGTGTATACGTGCATTTGTCAATCTGCAAAGAATCACTCAAAAAGCCAAGGAAACCCTGCTGATTGTTGAACATGTTAGACTTCTTTTGTCTTTCAATTTGCCCCATTCAACTGTAACAATGCTCCTTACTAAGTGTTTATGAAGTTCTTAACACAAAGGGATTGGAGACCTTCATTGTGTGATGTTCTTGTCCAACTAAGAACAATTTAACTAAGCAAGTTTTTTTTTTAATCACTACTAACACTAGGAGTAGGCTACATTAAGCTCCTAAAGTTGTTTTTCTTTATTGTATATAAAAACTCCCCCACCTATTTTGTAGTCAAATTATGTGTTTGTTCTAGAACAGCAAGACATATTTTTATGCTTGATTGTTTGCATACCCTTCAAATAATATTGCTTGTATGCCTAATGCAAGTCTTCTCTGTGCTGGTGCACAGTTAACTTATGTTTAATTTATAGTCTTGGTCAATTTAGAAACAGACAAAAAAAAATAAACAGCAGAAAACAACCCTGGACAGTCTCATTAAGCTGGTGAAAGATGAGATGAAAATTTTACTCAGTGATCCTTTGCCAGAAATTCTTGAAGATTCAAGCCCAGTCCCAGCAGAGTCTGGTTTCTTTTGGTTCTATCGGTCTCAGTCACTGTCTCTCCCAGCAGAAATCTGTTTGCTTCGGCTCCAGCACTGCCCTAAGTCCTCAGGAATAATTATACCAGAGTTGTATAAAATGTGGGGAGGCTAGAAGAACCAGTTACATAAATATGTGTGTTTTCAGTGGATTTTAAGTATTTAACAAGTTATTTTAGTAATAAAAAAATATACAAAAATCCGTCCTTTCAAATTTTGTAATGGAACCTAATGTTTTTACATAGTAAAGGATATTGTGGAGAAATTGCAGTGACATTACTAAGTATAGTGTGTTATTTTTTCTATTTTTATGTGAGTTTGAGTCCATTTACTTTCTTAATTGTATTTTGCAGTCTTCATTGATCTACTACAGCAATAAACCAAACCCTAGTTAAATGATGTGGGCAAAAAACTTTTAATTACCTCTTTCAGAATAATTTCTAAACTGTAACTTTATGGTTTTTTTCCAATCTTTATCTTCTTTTGAAGTCTGTTCTACAGCATCCCTGACCCTTACGACAAAATATACGAACACTAACCACTTTAGTTTAAGTTATGATTTATTTGAAAACACTCAGCAATTGTGATTCTTCTGCTTTTAGAATTTAATTGAGGTCAATTTGTTTCCTTCAGTATTAAACATTGAAACATATCTGTGATCCATGTGGCTTTTGGGTCTTAGTAGGTGTTAATATTTGTAAATCTGGGGTTATTAAATACTCATAATAATTTATTTTGAGGAAAGTAAATGAGACTTGTTTATATAATGTTGGATTTCAATTAAAAAAAAAGAACCAAAACCATCCAGAGTTTCTTGGAAATGCAGTATTTCCAAGAAACGTTAAGGAAAATTGAGTTGTTAATCATCTTTTCTATGATCTGCTGGTAGGGGAATTCTTATTCCTCCCTGACCTAGCATGATGTCATTATCCTTAGGCTCAACTGATGTTAAGGGAAGTTTAAATTGTCTAGTACCTTCAAGAAATGCTCAAGATCTCACAGAAGGACACCATGTAAAACTAAGTGCTACCTGGTTGCGTGACTTTTTATAAGCTTTTTAATGTTTCTTCCAATTTTAACGTGTTTATTTTGCAATTCATCCTTAGTGACAAATGTCTGTATGTTTCCTCTCCTGAGCTCAGTCTGCCTGTTTTGGGAATTTAGACTCTGTTCTGCATGTCACTGTTCATTATTATGTACTTGTGCAATATCTGTGGTAAAATGATGAAGTTCAGTTCAACAAATGTTTAGTTCAGGGCTGAATTCTCAGCTGTCTTTTATTTAAAATGCTATTTTGAAGAAGACTATCTGACTTGGAGATAAAATATTTTTGAGTCTTCATTTGAGAAAGCATGTAAATACTACCTGAAATTTCAAATTAATTTAATTCTTCAACTATTAGAGAATTTTCTTTAGCTGCCAGTCCAAAGGGGGAGATAATAAGTAGCAATTGAAAAAATAATGTGTGAATGTTAACATGCACTTTCCATCTCCAGGAGGGGATGCATACACCTGCTGCCTGATATTCATGGGATGTCTCATTATGATCAGAGAGATATGTTAGAGTGCGATCCTCAAATCCCATAACTTCTGGATAACAATTTGTTCTATGTAATGTGTGTTTTATTTTTTATTTTTTTAGACAAAATGAAAGCAAAAAGCTGTTGAGAGGTGGGAGTTGCCCTATTTTCTCTCAGAGGAGAGAATACACTGTGTATGGTGGCTTTTTACCTGGTAAGGCTTTCACCTTTCTTATGACGTGAATTTTTACAAGAAAGGGTGACGATGATGCTGGTGGAAGCCTGAGCTGGATTTCAAGGTATCAATTAAAATATCAAAATTCCTTAATAATTGTTTATCCTGTGTGTGTTTGTGTCTCAAGTATCTTGGAAATAGGTGAGAAAGAAAGTTTGTCTGGGACAAACTATATAGTTGTGTATTAGATAAATTCAGGCTTCTGTGATCAAAGTGATAAGAGATGGCCATAATGAGAAGTGGATGCATCAAGGTCTAAACTGGAAGTGTGGTTGTTGGATGGGCTGAAGGGTTTCTGTCACAGGAGAGCAGAGAGAAGGGAACCCCTGGATGGTGAATACAGTTCATCTACAGAGGTGTTTTTTATCTTTAACCCAGTCTGTGCTCAGAGATGGAGCCAGTCTTCATAGAGTAGTTATAATATTGCTCTACAGACTTCTACAGAAAATGAAGTCTCCAATGTATTTACAAGCTGGTGTTGTTGCTTTCAACATAGTAACTCTTTCTAGGAGAATGTCTTTGAGTAGAATCATAGAGGTTGGCAAAAATAGAACTGCGCAATTTGTCATTCAAGGGCTAGAAAAAATTCCTGTTGATTTTGTGGAAGAAAAAAAGAAGCTGAATCAAACCTGGATTTATGGTCCCATGCAGTTAACCACCAGATATGTTACTTTTGGCATTTATGTTTGGAATCTTTTAAATTGAATCCACTTCAATAGTTCTCTCCAGGGCATTCCCTTGTATTTGTCAGAACTTAATTCTTTAAAAATATTAACAGCCTCTCCCAGTGGGGGTTCTTTAAAGTGTCAGATGCCAAATTCTACTCTTTTTTTTTAATATGGAAAGTTATTTTTAAATTGACAGTATGTTCCTGCCTGTTTCTTCTTAACTTTAATGCAGCTGTTACCATGCTGGAGCCACTGCTAATACCTGCATTGCCATTGCTTTTTTTATGTTTCTCTTCCATTACAGCAGTTCTCTTCATTAATTCTGATTATATTTTATATTTGCAAAAAAAATATTTGTAAACCACCTTATTTATCTGCCTGCAAAATTTAAAATTAAAAAAACGTAAGAAATTAATGGTGGCTACAAGCAATAAATGCTGCCTTGCAGTTTGGTGTGCCCCTAACTCAGCTTTCAACTCCAAGTTGCCACTTTTCCTCTTCCATGGTAAGATGGCTTTCTATGAGGCTTTGTACTAATTAAGCAAGTGAGATGTAACTTTTAAGAGTTTACTTAGGTAGGGAGGGAGATGGTGGACCTTTGTATCCATGGATACTCCCTTGTCCAGGGACTCTGCTCAAGATAACATCGGAATTGAAAGTCAACACAGCTCATCTGCACTATCATTACTGAAGTGTTTGCAAAGACATGATCACTGTTAATTTAGATGATTTAATTTAAAATGGAGGAATTAGGGTTCAAAAGGCATATTTAGTGAATAAATTGCTGTAGAAGAGGTGAGGGATCTCTCAATCTTGATGAGGCAATTTCATCACAATTTAAAAAGAGGCTAGCTACATTTCCATGTACATTAAAGGGCATGGACATTAGAGTATTTGAAAAAGATAAGTGCTAGAAATCTATTGGGAAGAGGACCATAAAAATGTCTGTAATTTGAGACCCTAAATTTAGGGCACTCTAATTAAAGCTGACTTTGTATCCAAAAATAACTATCATATTACAGATCTGTTTCATTATATACTACAAGTGTGCCACTTCATTTCTGGTAGACCAGATTTTTTAAAACAAAATTGGCTAGTTTTGTTTGGCTATTGGGAAGTGAGGACAGAAATCATAATGCCTTTCAAGCCTTTTCTTTGTGTGTAAAATCCCCCTTTTTGACAAAACATCACATTTCTTGTTATAAAATTCTGGAGATTGAAATAAGACTTATTGTATCAACTTAAAATTTCTGACCAGCTCAGACTGGGAGAATGTATGAATGGAAGAAAATAGAAAGTAAGAGATTTTGTCAGTAATATAGTGTATATAGATTTGAAAATGAGATGTAGCTTCTGAAAGGTTGTGAAAACTATCCCTGGGTTCTTCAAGCATAAGCCTCCAATGCCACCGTGCCCTGTTTCATATCAGGGCAAATTGATTTTTCCATAAAATAGCTTGTTTTATTTGTCTGGAGACCAGCTTTTACTTCTATAGTCTAACCTAGAAAAAATAATCTGTTTTCAGAGGTACCAGTAATAAAAGGTACTAGAAATGTAACTGGTTTGATAAAGCAACACGCAGTGAAATCCGTCTGTATCCAATCTGTCTCTGACATTTGTAAAAGGGTGGGAGTTACAGGATTAATGTTAACGAGACCTGTGGTTTTTATAGCACTGATTTTATGAACTGAGAGCTCTTCTGCTCTGAGTTTGTTCCTCACCAGTGACTTTGGGTGACAAGGTCATAGGGTTGTTCTGCTTTTCTGTCTTCATTAATTTGGATTGTTTTATGACTTCTATTTTTCATGTTTGTTCCTGTAGTTCCTTACCTCTTCTGAAAAAAACGAGCTTTTTTATTGTCTTATTTGTGAGGTTAATTTGATTTTTAATAAAGTGAAACTAGAAGCATGAGATGAAAGTGAGTAGCAAAAAAAATTGTTTTAAAAACCAAGCAAACTCTACAGCTGACTTACTATAGTCTTTAATGTGAATAGTGAAGCACCATCACTTGAACAATGTTAAGATCCTGAAAAAGGGCTGGGGAGTGCTCTTTTGAGGAGTTTCCCTGACTGTGTCTAGTGGCATTGCCTACTTTCTCAATCCAGAATTGTCTTTTGAAACCATCACTCTTGAATTACTCCATTCCAAAAAATAACCATACACGTGAAAACTGTGAAAGGCTGAGGGAAGGTGGAGCCAAGCAGAGGGAGATGGCTACACCTTGTGCAGGTGTACACTTCTGTGGCAGCAGAAGTGGCCTGTGCTTGTGTGATGCCATATTTTGTTACCTAGAGTGCATAGGGATTGATTTTGGAATATCAGGACAATGAAGGGAATTTAATCCCATGACCCATGAACTCAAAATGCACACAGTCCTAGGGAGCAGGTCCTTGCTCAGAGCAGCTTTGGTAATTTTATTAATCCTCCTTTCTTTGCCTGTTGATTTGTACTTTTATTTTATTTATCTTGCCTCCAACTCCAGATGAAACTTATTTCTCTTCTTTGAGGGTGTGGTGGCTGCCACAGAGGAGGGGACGAGTGCCCACAGTGAAGAGAGGGAGACAGAGGCTGAGTCCCTGTGGGGAGCTGAGGTTCCCTAATGAAGGTTTTCTAACAGTATGAAGCAGCCTTTAAAAGAGAAGGGAACTGCAAGGTTTTTTTGTGTGTGGATCCCAGTTTCCTCAGTGTGTTAGGCATGCTCAGAGTCAATTAGCAGGCTGAGCCTGGAGAACAGCAGTGTGATGGAAAGAAGCACTTGTCTGGCCTCTTCACCTTGAGTGAATGGAATCTTGATTTCTTCTGTGATACTCTCAGACCGTGGTCTTTTTCTGAAGGCATCTAATGTATAGTGAATTTTACAGGAAATGTTTTAATGCACTTGAGTTCTTGGTAATGGACCTTACCTAGTGGTTTTCAAATGTGATGTGTAAAACTTAGAAACACTATATAACTTATACACTGCAGTACCTTATCCTCTTTTTGCTGCTTAAAATACACTTACTGTTACACTAATGCAAGAATAAAAGTTGGTGTAATTTCTGCAGTGGCATAAATGGAATCCTGATTCTTTCTTCTCAACCTGTTTGCCTTTAGTTTCTCTCTGATAGCTATGGGGGGCTTTCTTAGAATTTTTATTTAATTAAGGACACTACTTCAGATGTAATTGTCAGACACAGGTTGTAAAATATTACTTAATTCAATTTCATGCAAGCAATTTCATAGAGATAAATCCAATGTTTAAATTAGTCAATAACTTTGATGGAAGTTCATACACAAAAGTTTCAATTTTTCTTTAAAACAAACCAACAGTCTTGTACATGTAACATTTTGACTGTATGTGATAGACCTATAAAACCTATACCTCCGAAAAGAACTGTTCAGTTTATCACTATGCTAAATATTATAATAATTAAATATAAAAAAGAAAATGAATTATCTGGACATAAAGATAAAAAATAGTGACCAACCTGGTTACTCTTGGTTTTTAACTTGACAGTGAAATAATATTTAGTTTCCTTTCAAGCCTAAGTTAACATAGTTGTTTGTACGAGTATGTTTTGAGTTGCATATTTGGAATACATCCAAATAAAGTTCTGTGGGGACTGTGTGCTTTTGTTACTCACCAATTACTCAAGCATATTTTGTGTATTTGTGAAAATAAAATGGAATCTCATTGGTGTATTTAGTACAAGGAGCTAGAAAATGCTGTTCCAAAATGGGATAAACCCATAGGAAATGTCTTGAAGAGAAATGATGCGATTTTTCTGGTGAGTAAATATATTCTGCACATAAAGGATAATAAGCATAATAAAGGATAAACTTTGGCCAGTTTTATCCAATTTGAGGCTGTTCTTTAAGCAAAAGCATCTACATGCTGTTTCATTGGAAGCAAATGAAAGCTTAAACTAACTGTAGATTTCTTTGCCCAAATTCCTCTGTGAGGTGAGACAATAATTTACTAAAGGATGGTGCCAAGTCTTTTTCTTCCTTTGGCATGTTTAGGGCTTAAGTTCCACTTCTGAGAGCCATTTTAAATGTATTGATAGCACAAGGCACTCTGCCTGAGTAAAAGTGAAGGAAAAAATTAATTTTGGACTGTTTTGGAACTTCATGGCAAAATCAGTAGTCAAACAAGAAATGAAATATCTTCTAAAAAAACAAAAAACCCAAACTTAACTCTTTTGATTTCCCATAAACTAGCATTTGTTTCTTTCTATTGAGCATGACATGGCAAATAGAGCAGCAGCTTTCAGAGCATTGCTTTTATGGAGATCTAATGCTCTAATGAATAAGTAATATGCCATCTTGTGAAGCTACTGCCTGTTCATAATGCATCCATATTATGGTAACAGATTGTAAATTAAGAAATATGTTGTTTCTTTATCTGTTCTGTTTGTGGTTGTCCCATAAGGATAACTGATGGTTCTTCATATCAGGCTTCAGTCATTTGGTAAAAGCTGCTGTTTGGCAGGAGCATGTGTCCTTAGGACACCTTGAGCCTCCTGTGTGATATGAGAGGAGGATTTCTCTGTATTAACACCAAGTTCACCTAGGAAAAAAGAAAAAATCATGAGCATTTAATTAGAAAAATGTTCTGTAGAAAAAATAAACTGGTTAATTAATACTATTCTGATGTCTATAGTCAGATTATTTGTTTTAGAGTTTGAATTGCTGTTTTTTCTTGAAAATGGATTTGAATCAATAAAAATGGGTAAGTAGCTGAAAATAATAAATTTCATTCATAAACAGTAGAAAGTGTTTGTCATTCACCCTGTCAAAATCTACGATTCCTGACAAAGTCATCCTCTGCATCTGCTTGAAAATACAATGATCAAATACATTAATAAGGTGCAAATGAAGCATGTTAGGATCACTTCTTAAAAAAGAGCTCAGATTTCAGAGTGGGACACAATGTTTATTTTGTATTTTGAAAAAAGGGCAACAGAAATGTTATTGTTTTACATCATGCACTTACTTATGATGTCCTTTAAATCATTCTTGTGTTTACTCTATTGTTCAATAATGAATGGCTCACTAAAAATATATGGTGCTGTTTCTCTATCTTAGATCTTTATCCTATAAACATGAAACTTTTTAATAATATTTTAAATATACTCCTTTCAGTTTTCTCACTCTGAACAGTTTATCCTGGGGAGATGGGGTAGCAGCAATCCTTAAAAATTATTGCTCAAAACCATACCCGTATCCTCTTAATTGAAGCAACTCTGTCTGTTTTCCAAAGCCAGACTAAAATATAGCTATACCCTCCTGAATATGCTTTTTGAAAATATTAAAGTTTTATCTCATTCAGGATCTTACATGATAATTTTCATTATTTTAACCAGTCTCTTTCTGAAAGCAGTTGATAATAATGACATTATCCAAGGATGTTAACACACTATATCTCATCTAGGTGGAAGTGATGGAAAAAGAAAAACAAAGGAGATCTCTCTTAATATTTCTTAAGTTACATCAGAGAATAAAATTTTATAAGCTGACTTCACTGATATTGAAGGACAAATTCACTTTAATTTTAGTTGCCTGATATAGTAACACATTATTTGTCTGACAGTCTTGCAGCTGCTTTTGTGTGTAGCCATTGCCTGTAAAATGGAGGAATTTCATCCTGCTTTTACAACAGTGAGACACACACAGCTTGACATCACCTTCTAATCCTGACCCTTTTTGGTCCAAGAAGGGAGAGGTGCATCAGAAGAATGGTGGCATCCTGTTTTTTCTTGTCTTGTCAGTCAATAATTTTTGAGTTGTTTTCCTTCCATGCCTTGGAGCAAAGGAAAGCGTAATACATGGAAAAATCAAATGGTTCTTTTACTCCAGGCTATGAGTGATTGATACACGTTAATTTTGGGTGCAGGTGTAGCTGTTCAGTAGTATCATCAGCAATGAAGGTTTTTATCTTCATTCAGCATGGTCTTAGTCCTGTTTGAACTGTGCAGCCAGCTCCCTGTTTCAGCTGGGGTGGATAGAGGTGATGTTGCTGTCTGTGATGAAATGAGACAGCTGTTTCTGAGGGTTGCAGAAATGGTTAATGAAATGCTTGCAGGTACATTTTGTTTGTTTGTTCTTCATTTTATTAAAGATTCTTTAGCCATTTAATTTTGCATTGCTAGTTCTATGGAGAGAAGGAATACAAAAACATGAAAAGACTTTTCCAGTCTGCATTCTACCTTTTGTTCTATAATGCATTACCTGTTGGGATTCTCTTGTTTGGCTAGAATCAAACACCAGCCCAGCACATTTAGTTCTTCCAGGCTCCCCATGTACTTGAATATGCAGGCATCACTTCCACATGAGAACTTGGAAAAGTGCTTGCTAATCCATTTATACCAAGCCTCTCCTATTTTACAGAAGGGGTGGGAAGCTGAATGTCAGAATAGTTGGTGGGGTATTGGCAAATCCTTTTTGTGTTGCCCAGCTCTCTATGCCTACCAAACTGCCGGATGGCAGGTAAGGGAATAGCTGAAGGACCAGTTTAAATACAAAAGTCTCAAGAATAGTTTTCAGAAACAGCAAGCTGGGATTTTATTGGTGGATTAGCCTGCCTGGGGGAAAGGGGACATCTGAAATCTTTGTAGCTCTGAGTTAAGCAATTTCCTGCTCTCTCAGGGGAGGTTTCCCTGTTGGTAAGGAAAATTGTATATAATGGATTTGTTGTGTTTATGAGTCATATATCAGTCATGCTCTCACCTCTACACACTGGAGATGCATTAATGTTCAGCCTGTTAAAGTAATAAAAGTTCAGCTGGATGTTTAAATTGATCCAATTGTCTGCTTTTATTCACCTGTGTATCCTCATCAATTAAACATTGTTTTAAGGCATCTGTTGTCATGCTGGCCTTAAGCCAAACCAATATTAAACCTTTCAAAGGCTGAAGGTGCTGAAAAAGCTTTTTACACATATTTCTTCCCTTATATCCAACAGGGATAATTTTGGAAACATGGTTTTTCTTTTGTTTAGTAAGACAACTACCTCCCTTGGGAGATACCTGCCTTATCCTTGAAAAGCCAGGTAAATTATAGATTCAAAGCCCTGGGAATTCCCCAAATCACCATGCTTACCCCAAAATTTATTCAAATAATGAAGTGTGTGTACCTAGGTATTTTGATTAGTGGTGACATGAAGAGACAGGAAGTAGTCTTACTGTGTTTTCTTTATTCCTTAATTATAGAGCTGGGATAAAATATACTAAGGTAAAGAAGTGTATTAGAGTAAGCTGTCAAAACAAAGTAAAAAGAATAAAACCTACTTGCTTCATAATCTCTAATGAAATGGAAATTGCTTTTAAAAATACTTAATTAGACCATGGCCCAAAAGATAGCTATTGTAGCTTGTGGAGTAAAAAAAATTAAATACATGCTTTTTAATCCTCCCAGAGTTTAATTGCTAGTAGGACTGTGTTTTGTTAATATTTCTATCATTCCTGAAAAGACTTGAAGAAGACCTGTATTTTAAGCAAAAGTATTTAGTCATTTGAGGGGAATTACTTTCAATGCCTAAAGCTAGGGCCATTTTTTAATGAGATCAGCAGAACATGGTTTATTTAGCTTAAAGGCACTCTGACCTGGTTTTCAGAGGACATGTCAAATTAGCAGGATTCTTCTGCTGTCTTGTCTCTGTGTTCTGCCGTGCCTGGTTATCACAGGTGTACCCAAGAGCAGGACAGAGCTGAGCCTGGGAGGAGAGAGTGCCCCTTTCTGTGCTCCCTGGTGCATGGGAGAAGTGTTTCCTCTGGCTTCCATCCCAGGCTGAGGGTGCTGAAAATACAGGAGAGTAAGGGGTTTTTACTGTGGAGCAGTGAGTCTATGCCAGAGCTCAAGAGATGGAAATATTTTTCCTCTTGCCCTTGAGAGGTTTGGTTGATGTATCCTGACCTGAAATGAAAGCACAGTGCAGCTTGTCTGTGGTAGCTTGGTAATTGGTATCTGTGCATATCAGGGTGGATTAAAAAAGGCCAAATCTTCTGAATTATTTAATTTTTATTAAATTGCCATCATCTGTTATTTAGAGTTTCAGTAAAGTCACTCAAGCTTGAACCTGATATAATAATGGGAGGTTCCTGGGCCAGGGCTTTCCTTGAGGGAAACACCTACACTCATTTCTGATTTGGGCCTTCACCAGCAGTCCTTGCTGTCAATTTTTTCCATATTTTCAGCACACTGTGACTTCCAATACTACGAATGGTCCTGGATGCTCTGTAACAATTAATTTGAAAGTGCAGTCTTGCAGAAGCAGGAGGGCCCCTCTTCAGATCTTCCAGTCCAACTCTCGGCAAAGAGCAGGGCAGTCAGGGCCATGTCCACTTATGTTTTGAATGTCTTAAATCTAGTGGCAGACTATCTTTACTGTATTTAAAAAAAAAAAAAAAAAAAAAAAAAAGTGGAGCGTTCTGTGTTTCTGTTTGTCCTTGTTGCTGCTGGTCCTGCTTCCAGGCACCACTGGGAAGTCTGTCTCCATCACCCTTACTGCCTCTGTCAGGTATTTACATGCCTCCTATCTTCACTCTATGTCACCCACAGACTTGATGTGGGAGCTCTCCACCCCTCATCCAGTCACTAAAAAACGTATTAAATAATATTGACCCCAGTACCAACCCCTGGGATACACCAGTGATGGTTCCAGCTGAACATTGTGCTGCTGGTCACAGCCCTTTGACCTGGCATTTAACTCAGTTTTCAGTCGACCTAATTTCATTTATCTGGTTTGTACCTCAGTAGGTCATCTCTAAGTGTGTTAGCAGTGTTGAAAGCTGTGCCAAAATGAAGGTAAATATCTTCTGCCCTCTCTCATCCAGTTAACCAGTCATTTCACCACAGAAGGCTATTAGGTTTCTAAAGCATTATGTTCTCTTCATGAATATTTGCTGCCTGCATCCCATGGCCTTCTTGTCCCTGTCTTTCAAATGTGTTTGGTAATGGTTTCCAGGATTGTCACTCTTTGTCCCAGGGATCAAGGTGAAACTGAGTAGCTCACAGTTATCATCCTCCCAGACACTGTGGAATTTAGGAGCAGTATATGATTTCTTTCTTGGAAATCTCTTCTGGCCAGCAAGGCCTGTCAAAGACTATGCAGAATGGTTTTACAATGATATTGGCCTATTTCCTCAGCACTCACAAGTGACACCCATCAAATCCTTTGAACTTGTATCTCTCCATTTGGTTTAAATGGTTTTCTAACTTGATTCTATTCCATCAAGAGTAAACCTTCCTTATTCTGGACTTCTCAGCTTGTCTCAGAGACCTGTGGTTATTGAGTGCCACAGCTACCAGTAGAGACAAGAGTGAGAAAGGGCTTGAGCAGTGTCCTCTCTGTGTCCTTTGCCACTGGGTCACCTGTTCCATTCAGCACCAGACTTACATTTTCCCCAGTCTTCTGTCTGGTGCTTGCTGTACCAAACAAGAGCCTTTCTTGCTGTCCTTTGTCTCTCACCAGATTCAGCTCTGGGCTGGTTTCCCTAACATTGTCCCTGCATATTCAGGCAGCATCTGCATTTTCCTGGGTCATCTGCCCCTGCTTCCACTTCTGTACACTTGTCTTTAATGTCTGGCTCTTGTCAGGGGGTCCTTTTTTAATCTTTAAATATCTCTTGCTGCCTTTTGCTTGTATTCCTGTTTGTTGGGATGGATGGCTCTTGAGGTTAGAAAAGGTAATCCTTGAAAATGAACTGGCTTTCCTGAAGCCCTATTCTTTTTAGGCATGTGGCATTCTTCTAGGCAGGTTCCTGAACAAGACAAGATCTGCATTACTCAATTTCAGAGTTGTAGTCTGGTTATTTGCCTTCTGCATTTCTCACAGGCACCTCACCATGTCATGGCTGCTGCCCCAGCTTTCACATTCTCAACATATTCTTCCTTGCTTTTAATTATCATGTCCAGCAGAGTGTCTCTTCTTGTTGGATTCATTCTCAGCATGTCAGGAAATTATCACCAATATGCTTCAGAAACTCTGGAATCTGAAAGTTAAAAAAAAAAAAAAAAAGGAAAAAAGCAGGTCCTCATTTATTTCTGGAGTTCACAGTTCTCTCTAAAGGGACAGTAGCTGTCATTGCCATTACAGATCTTGCAGCAAAGTCCCTAGAATTATCTAGTGAGATCTAGGGAGAGTCAATCAATGAGATTAATGACAACATAGATACTTTGTGGAAGACTATGAACTCCAAAGTGTTGTATCAACTTAGAGTTATTACCTATATACTCTTAATAGCTGTCGATAGAAAGCTCTAAGAGAGCTCCAAGAGGAACATAACAATTCTTTTATTTGATTACGACAGAATAAGTTGTTCTTCTTAAAAAGTGATTTCCTTTAGGCCCCTTTACAGCTCCCACCTATCAATGATCAATTTATTTTATTTATCATGCTATTAAATACAAATATATGTTCTCATTATCTGTATCTTTTTTCAATAAGCTGTGAGGTTTTCTACTTTGTGGAAGTGATTTTCAAAGATTAATTATAGCTTGTGTAAAATGATTTTCTTCATTAATTTAAAATGTCTGCTTTTCAGATTCATTGATTGGCCTTTGCTCTTACATTAGGAGGCAGAGCAATTAGAAGTGCCTAATTTGTGTTTTCTCTTCCATATGTTATTATGTGCACCTTTATTCTGTCTCCTATTAATCATCTCTGCTGTAAGCCGAACTTTCCCCATCTTTTCAGTCTTGCATTGTTGTCAAATGCAGTAAAATCAATGCAAGCTGAGTGGTTTCAGATGGTTGCATTTGAAGTTCATTTCATAAGGGTTTACCTTGTATCAAGAATAACAATTTGTGAAACATTTAGTTGAGTGTTTATTTCAGAATGACTGGAGAGATACTTTACATGAGTAGTTCCTGCAATTATTGTTGTAAAGAGAACAATAATGCTTCCAATGTATCTGCAATGACCAAATCTTAAAATGTCTACTAGTGTTCATTTAATTATTTGGCATGTCATAATGTCCAGTAAATTTCAAATGTCTCTTTTCTAACTAATCTAAAAATTACTTCAGTTTACTGTTTCAATAATTGGATGCAATCATGTATGTTATTGATAATTTGATTTATTCACTTACCCCGATTACTCTGTATCTAAGCAACTGAGCCTGCAACAAGGTATCTGATTTACAGAGGAGCGATCAGTGGCTTGTTGTGTGTTCAGTTTATTAAAACACAAACTTCCTCAGGAAAAGCACAGATGTATGTTAGATTTCTTAGAATCTTCTGGATAACCATGTCCAAGTGGTTCTTTACATGTGATTCTGCCACTGGAAGGTGGGGTAACAGCCTTTAAATGTTAAAATGACATCTTTACATGAGCATCTCAAGCTGGTGAGATTCAGCAAAGGGGAGAGAACAGCTGAGTTCTTTCAGCCTCTCTCTAATCTTACCAAGGTTTACTTCTTGGAAAAAACAGGCTGAAATGTGGATGCTTTTCCATACAGAAAGAAACAAACAGGAGCAATTTCATTTTACAATATATGCCTGAATGCTGCTGTTTTGCTCTCCCAAAGTGTCTTGCATATTTTAAACCTGACATTATCAATAGAAAATATACTTGTCTGAATAAGTTCATTGTGTGAGAGAAAAGAAGAAGAAATGAGAAATCACTTTGCAAAACTACTGAGAATATGAGCTCAAATAATTGTCCACATTTGCGATTAATACTGTGTTTTACTATTTCTGATGAAAAGGAACCCAAAAATATTGGAGACCTTAGGCTGTAGCCTTACGCATATTCACAGTGTACACAATTTGTACATCTGTGTTTCAAAGGAAACAGAAATCTTCAGTTACCACTTCAGACATGTTCTGGGTGCTGTGGGTTGTCACTACCAGGGAGGTGAAGACAGACCACATTACTTAGGAGTATGTGTAGTGGGGCTGTGCTTTACATAAAATAGTTTTATTGTTTGTTATTGTTTTAGGTTTTTTTATTCTCCCCACAATTTTCTACGAGAAGCAGAAATATTCGTGTAAGTGGATATTACTCTTGTTTTAACCAGTTTCAATTATGTATGAAAGATTTCATCATGTAATTTACAAAAAGTTTGATTTTTAGTGGCATTTACTTGATCATATTATTAGAAATTTTAGTATCATAGGAAGTGGTACTGTAGAAAGCACATTTTGAGCAGTATACAGTAGTGGAGACCTTGCTTTTCCCAAAAGCCATTTTCAAGAGTGGTTTCGCTGAGAATGCAGCCATGAAGATGTTTCTCATTATCACCCTTTACCCTGCTTCAGGCAAAGCTTTAGGATGCAATAAAATGTCTCCTTTTTTCTTTTTCTTTTCTTTTTTCCACGTTCAGTTGTCTTATAAAGTTTCAGGGGAAAACTGAGCTTAAAAAAATGCCTCTCTTTGTAGACTGGTCTGATACAGCGAGTTTTGGTGTTTCTTTGTGTGTTTTGTGGGGAGTTTTTTTTCTTTTGAATTTTATTTGGACTGTGTGTTTGGGTTTCTTGGGTTTTTTTTCATTGGTTTTATGGTAATTTTTTTTCCCCTTGCCCTCCCCTCTGCATACCTCCCCCTTCCCTTTTGAAGAAGTGGAGGCAAGTGCTCTGGAAATGGTCTGGTAAATCAGGAATTTTGTGTTTCATTGAGGTCATTTTGTACCTGTAACTCCTAATTTATACTCAAATTGCACTGCCTTGTATGTCTAGTTCCTCTGCAAACCTTTTCTATAAATTTTAGGGGTTTGATTGCCCAGAGATAGAGAGACAGGGAAATTGGTAAAAGGTGTTGCTGAAAGAGAAGAAAGGCAAGAAAGTGAACTAAATATTCAGTGTGTGTCATAACAAAACCATAGATTATGTAGTGCCTCTGTTCTCTTGGAGAAGTGTTTGGGGAATAAAGATGCCTATGAAATTTAATTATCTTGAAAAATGAGGAAGGAGCTGGTGTGTCAATGGGGGAGATATTTACTTCCTGGCAGAATTTGCTCATTTTCAAGAGGGAGCTGACCAGTGGTAGTTTGTGCATATCCACACAGCCACATTTCTTTTCTTTAAACCTTGGAACAGTAATTGCTCTGGTACAGTACCAACCATTCAGACTGATTGTCCAGATGTTGATTTAAAATTGCTGAAGGAATAAAGAGCTGAATAGTGCTAAAAGCAAACTGTAGCTAACTACTGATTTCATAGCTTAATTAAATAGTAAGGTGAATAACCTATTGCAGAGTCTTTCTTCTGAAATAAAAGGAGAAAAAGAAAAGGGTTGCAATAATGAGTCTCTATTGTTCTGTCTCTGTCCTCTGTGACTACCATTGGAGGCTTAATATATAATTTCAATAACATAATTACCACCCTTAGATTTATCATAATTTTGTCTAACACTACAGAAAGCATGAGAGCATGGAAAAGAAATCCACTTCATAACAATCAAATATTTTTTATTGGATCCAGATAGAAATTATAGAAGGCAATGACATAGATTAGCAGGGTTGTTTTCCATCTATATAACTAACAGGAAGTACAAAGAGCAAACAAAAGGATAAACACAACTAAGGCATTCATCCAGGAATAATTCCATACAGAATGATCTGTTGAGAGGTTTTAAATGAAGGTTTCAGAAAAAAAAACCAAAACCACCCAACATTTCTAGGTAATTTGTCATGTAAGTAGTGTAACTCACTTATCACTTACACTTGCTTTTCTCCTCCATCACCAATTCGAATCTAAATGAGCTGGGAAGTGACTGCCATAATTTCATTCAGAAGGCTAATTAGCAGTTTAAACCCCTGATTTTGGGGAGTTTTGTTGAGATGGGTGTATCCCAGGTGCAGTTTTAAGGAATGTGTACTCCATATGAAAAATCTGGCACTCAGCAAGGTTCTCACTTAGAAATGAGGTGAAATGAGCATGGGGACTGATTTAACCTCTTTAGCAATCACTGCCTTGAGACAGTTTCTGGCACTCTGAGCAGTCATGTTCCTCAGTACAAGCTTCTTTATATTCATCTTTCATCTGTCTTGTAGACAGTAAATTCTGCGATCCAGAACCATCTTTCATCAGTGTTTTGTAGAAGAGTAGCACAGTGAGTTTTGAGCCAGGACTCCAATATGAATAATAAATGCAGTTCTGATAAAGTATGCTTCTGAAAATAGAAAAAGAAAAGATTCAATGCAACAAAATATCAATGACTTTTATGATGTTATATAGACAAGCTGAAACGTTTGGATTTGTTCTGCATCAGCCCTGCTGAGAAACACAAGCAGACACTAATTGTTTATTGTCTTTCCCATGCTGGTGAGTGGATGTCCATGGGACCATTTGAAAAATGAAGTCAGTGCTATCCTTGTATCTTACAGGTTGCCCATTGGAATACAAATAGAATTATTAAATACTGGCAATCAATTCTGTAATAAAATCGTGCTTCTGACCTTGTAACAGAGATCCAGTCAGTGATGCCAGTGACAGATGTGCATGGTGAAATAATGTCACCCATTGGGTCCATAACTTCAGTAAGATCAGTTATTCAGAAACAATAGACTTCAAATAATTTTCTTTGCATTGGGGGGGGGTGAGGGTAGGAGTTATAGAAACAAGAGCAAAACCAAGATGTGACGGTGGTCACAGGGGTTTTCAGGTGAGGGAAGAGACGAGGATGTTCATGTTCAGAAGGCTTGATTTATTGTTTTATGATATATATTACATTAAAACGACGCTAAAAGAATAGAAGCAAAAGTTTCATCTCAGAAGGCTAGCTAAGGTGAGAATGGAAAGGAATGAATAATAAAGGTTTGTGTCTCGGACAGAGAGTCCAAGCTAACTGGGCTGGGATTGGCCATTAATTATAAACGTCCAAGATGGGCCAATCACAAATGCACCTGTAGCATTCCACAGCAGCAGATAATCATTGTTTACATTTTGTTCCTGAAGCCTCTCAGCTTCTCAGGAAGAAAAATCCTAAGAAAGGATTTTTAATGAAAAGATGTCTGCAACACAAAGACTTTCAAGTTGCCTTTGTCAGTTCTTGTTCAGTTTTTGGGTTTTTAAAGAGAGTGTTCTTACCTCCAGCCAGGTTGTAGAATTCAAACAGTCCTGAGCTTTGTGTTGAGTTTCCTAAGCCTTTTGAAGAAATCTCCAATAAGGACATCCCACATGTGCACTGACAGCTCCACTGCCCTTCTCTGCGCTCAAAGGTAATGCTCCTTTCAAGTGAATGCTCCTGTAAGAAGGAAGGCAGAAGTTTTCAGGAGGAGAAAGGGTGGTAATATTTGTTCTAAATGAGCAGCACATGGTCAGTTTTCTTGTTAAAACGAACAAAACAAGGGAAGAATTAATTCAGATGTAGGAAAAGAAATTAATTCTGAACTTGGTTTGGGTTTTCTGTAAGCCACGTGGTTCCTCTAAGAACCAAAGAGGGGGAACCCCACTCTTGTAATGACTGATGGAATTAATCAGTGTCATTCCAAGGACTTCAAATGTCAGCCTGGCAGAGCAAAATTTTGTATCCTTATAATAACAACAACAAAAATCTTTGTTCAATTTTGAGAAATAGGGGGAAGAGTGAGCTGTTGTGTGTAATGTTTATTTTAAGTCCTTAATCTGGTAGATGAAGGAGTCTCACAGGATAACATGTGGTGGAACAGCACATATAGTTTCCAGTTCTTTAGGGACAGAGTTGCCTGGAGGTGGTTTCTTTTATATGGATGAGCAGCACAGTAGGAAAAAATACTGAGAATATCCTGTGTCTCTTTGGACTTTTTGATTTTTTTTTATTTTTTTTTTTTTAAGCGAGGCAGCACTGTGAAATCCTCGAACAGGCTTTTAACTTTTCATTCGGCTCTGTAAGGTTAGCACCTCTCTTCATCATGCATTGCTGAAACCTGCTTAGTGCATAAATTTCTCTTCAATCATTCAGGTACCTTCTTCATTGCTGACCTGCCATCTGTAATATGACCAGGACAGGTGTGTAATACTGTAGATTTTTTGTCTGCATTACTGGTGAAAATGTTCCAGGTTATCTTGTTTGGTTAGTTGCCATATTTAAAAAAAATGAAAAATTTATTTTTTCTATATTTTTATCTGTATTTAATTATTACATGTTGAAAGGTTGTATGCTAGTGACATAAACATCCTAATGTCTTTAACAACTTAGTTCTAAACTGTTGCTTTTTGTCCAAGCACTAAACAAATTTGGTGTTGGTATATAGCAAAGCAAGATTTTGTGAACCTTCAACAGCTTAAAGTCACTGTTCTGGTTTGTTAATCTCTTGTGTTAGATAGGTAGGATAGCGTTTGATAAGGCTGTTGAGCTACAGTACAAAATAGACTTTATCATAGGAACATTTCCATTTTATTTTGCTGGATTTGGAAAAGACATAACTCCAAATGTTAATCTATGCCCATTGGTTCAGGTAAGTTGGACAGGTTGCCAAAGGTGAAACACAGAACACTGTTTCAAATAACTGGAACCAAGCTCAAAAAACAGTGTCAAGGTGGTGACAAGCTGCATCCCCAGGCAAGCTGTGTTACTGTGAGGGCTGTTTTAACCAGACCTGCTTTCTTAACTGTTCTCCTGAGTGTGATGGCTGCCTCTGCCAGGAAGGGTGTTCAGGTTTTGCATGTGCATTGTGTTAGTGCAGCAGAAACTGGAGTTTAGCAAAGGTTAGGTAGGATTAAGCAGTTAAATAAACTGTGACTAAAGGAATAAACAGTGAATGGGCATGTGTGGGGTGTGCCACTGGGGTGACAACAGGGAGAATACAGGAGTGCCAGACAGGGAGAAAGGAGCGAGGAGGAAGGGCTGGCACAGTGGGGAGCGAAGGACTGAGGGTGGGAGTGGCACACAGGTGTTTTTAGGAGGTGCTGGGGAGAATAATGGAGATGTGCACACAGGCTGCTGGCTAGCAGCTCCTGGCACCTGGAGGAGGAGGCTCTAGGCATGAGTTTGATGCCAGCTGCTTGTGGGGGCTGCTCTGGGACAATGATGTGAGAGGAAGTGGTTTTTTGGGGCAAGACGCTCACAGGGTAATTTTTTGGGTTTACCATGGTTTGAGTGAGCACCTAAATATAGGAGCCCACTCATCATGACCAGCACTTCCAGAGCAGAGTTGCTTCTGCTTATTTCACTTAGTGAGCAAAGGTGGTTGAGTTAGCAAAAAGAATTTTCAGCATGTTTTGAAATGCAACTGATTCATCTCGGAGAGGAAGGAGGTGGTGAGGTGATCTAAGAATTAGTGCCTGCCTTCTGCTCTCTTTTTTTGAGGGCTATCTGTGTTTGCCAAGATATAGGGTAATGTTGAAAAGGATAATTAATTAAACAAGCAAGATCCTTAATTGCAGGGGGCCTTTATACTTCTGTCAGCATGTTTTTAAAAATTACTTGTGCCATCACACTTCCGTGGCGAGGGAAAATACTGTTTCCTGCTTTTTCAGGCAAAATAAGGGCAGAGAGTTCAATATAATGATAGGGTGTTAATGCCCCTATGACACCAGTGCTGGCTGACAGTGGTACCACTGAAGGGATGCTGGTGGCATTCACACTGCTCTGCTGCAGTCCCATGCACAAAGGTCACATAGATTTTGGCTTAGCTCTCACTTGCAGTGAAATATCCATCAGTTATAAACTTATTGGCAGCCCAAAAGCCAAAAAAGGCCTGAGCCTTTAGATTTTAGCGCTCTTTCTCTGCTCAGCTGTGGAGGTGAACACCAAATGCTGTCAGACACAGCTGGTGGCTGGGGGATGTGTGCCTGCACTCCGGGGTGCTTACGTGTTCACAGGCTGCTGTTCAGAAATTCCTCCAGCAACTCCTTTACAAGCTTCATCTCTTAGAAAAGTAATCCCTTGTTGTAATGCACATAACAATAACAAGATATGGATCAGTGACAGATGGATACTTTCATAGTTGGCATATGGTGTGTTATGAGCCTGCTCCCATGGTATTGAAGATGATCAGTCTTTCCTTTGAATTCACTGAGCTTTGGATCAGGCCCTGGGAAAAAAATGAATGTAATTCTAAAGACAGCTTGAAACTGAAAGGAGGGAAAAATAAAATCACTTTAAACCTTTTTTTTTCTCTGTAGAAGTCTGTGGTTTTTGGTTGAGTTGGAAAGACACACACATGGGATCTTACCAATTAAGTGTGAAAAAACTTCTTCATAGTGTATAGATCTTTAGCTTTAATAACTGATGTTTGAGGGTAAGAAGCTGACTGACTTTGCAGGCAGTGAGGCATAACAAAGCTGAAAATGTTGAAGTGATTGGAAAATGTATTCATTATGGCAAACACCTTACCTCTAAATACTTAAAATTCCCATCTGGCTCCATTTGAAATGTCCTCAGAGAATACAATTTAGCAAAATTTTCTTTGAGGAATTCAGAAATATTTTGCTCAATTAATGCCTTATTTTAACATTCTATTAAGAAGTATTTTTATGATTAACAGCGCACACTTTATTTGCATAAATATATGTGTTTAAAATTTTGATGGTGTTACGACTGTCAAAAAAAATTAGAGTTTGAGGGATTTCTTATACAAAACTTGGTGTGAATTTGCTTGATTCTCACTGCCTGTGCCAAATACATAGGATTCACCATAAGCAGCTAACAACAAAACGTCTTATTGACAAAGACAACTGTGTGGTATTTAATGGATCATATAATTCATAATTTACAATAAATGGAAGATTGCTTCCTAATAAGAACACACACACACACACACACAAAAAAAGATTTTTAGGGAATGTAGTTTTGATATTGAGTAATCCAGAGTCTTTTTACATTATATTGCTGTTGAGAGATGATGCCAAGCCTAATGAATCATTTCTTTGTTGCTACCCTCTCTCAGGCACCTGCTCAGAACCCGGGGTCGTCAACAGAGGTGGCTTTGGTTATAGAATAGAAGATTGGAAGGGACCTTAAGGATGATCTGGTCCAAATTTTCATGGTAAAATGCAGTTTGGACGGGGGGGTCAACATCCAGATGTGACAGGTTGGCAGTTGGAAAAGGAGCTGTTTGTCACCACCCTCTGGGTGTGACCAGTGAGTCAGTGTCCCATCCACCACATGGAGAACTTGTCCAAGCCATAACACATCAGCTTTTTAGGAAGAGATTGTGGGAAACAGCATCAAAAGCTTTGGGGAAGTCCAGGTAGGCAATGTCCATGTCTCACCCCACATCCTCTGAGCAGGTTGCTTTGTTACATGAGGTGATCAGGTTTGTCAAGCACAGTTTGCCCTCGGTGAATCCGTGTTGTCTTTTCCAATCATGTGCTTGACTGGTGATAGCCCCCAAGAGGGATTTGTTCCATAACTTTCCTAGGGACTGAAAGAAGACTGATGGGCCTCTAATTGCCTAGATCCTCTCATCTCTGCATGCACTGGTGGGTGCCTTTGTAGTTCCCAGTGGATATCTGTCTGCTTTTCCATGTCTGGAACAATTCTCCTTTGGTTTTGAGCAGACTGAAGCTCACACTGAAGCCAAGGGGGTGCTCCATTTACTTATCTTACATTTAAAGGGAATGAGCTGTTTTAGTGCTTCCACAGGAGAATTCCTGAAAAACTCCCAGCACTCACCATCTCCTTTAGCCTCCATGAAAGATCCCATGGAGTCCCTCCCAATGGAGTTCTGAGCAATCTGCAATATTAAGGTTTTCCTTGGAAATGACCCCTCTGATCTTGACCCAGAGGTGTTTGGTAAGGGCTGCCACAATTGCCATAGTTGACTTTTGTACACGGAAGGTTCTCCTTAGCACAGAATGCAACAACTCCTCCTCTTCCTTGCCTTTCTTTATGAAACAGCCTAGAGCCACCCATCCTGGTCCTCCATGCATGTGACACGACACGCGGACCCCTCTCCCAGAATCCAGCTGGGAATCCTGAGGTGTTTTGGTGCCTGCTTTTCCTTAAAGCCGCACAATGAAATGTTTTGCACCCGGGCTTATGCTCCAAAAGTGTGACCATGTTATGATGAGATTATTGTTTTCTGTTTAGTGCTGCTCCCTTTTTTATTTACACATGGTAATGTTAGAATGGTGACTTGATGAACTGTACTCTTTGGAAATAAAGATTGAGTAGTTACTAATGAAAAAACATGAATTTTGCTTATATACAGAGAAAGTTTTAATTTTTCTTTCCTCCTAGATTGTATTGCTTGAGTTTTTGCTATGGTGTTTGAGGAAATACCAGTTTGTTTTTTGGTTTTTTTTTTTTTTTTCTGGTACACACTCATTTCTATTTAATGGGTTATTTTATTCTATATTTTTTTTTTTATATAAGCAAAAGAACTTAGCTTGTCACTAGCTGAACTCCATACTAGGAAAATTTATTGTGCTCTTCCTAATGTCCTATTCTGAATGAAAATTACATATATTTTATCAAAACATGCAGAGATTGCTTGATTTAAATGCTGATTGAGAAATTTCAAGTCTCTCCTGAATGGGCACAGCAAGGTGCTGGTAGAGCAGTGCATTCCAAATAGCTTGACCGTGGTTTCTTGCTCTTCACAGTTGCTGTTCAAAACACATAAAGAGTTTTGAAGCACTGTATTGAGAGATTTCATGTTGCTGGTTCTAGAAATTCCTCCAGAAGGAGTTGATAATAGGCTTCTCTGGGATGGTCATGAACTGTGAAGATGTGATCAGCCCTGGCTGGCTGTCTCCTAGGCTGGCTCCTTCTTCTGCTTTGCCTTGCCATTCCCACAGTATGTTTTGTGGTACCAATTCCAAAATAATCTAGAAATCAAAGGTAGTTGAATGCAAAAAGTGGCAGACTGGAAATGCATGATCTCTGCATGCTTCTGAAACCTGCTGGCCTGAGGAATCATTCCTCTGCTGTTCATCACCTGTCTCAGCAAAGTAAAGAGCATAACGTTTGAATTGCTCTCACTGGAGCTGGAATTAAATTGTTCCTTTGATGATCTTGCTCTCCTAAATGGTTGTAACCAGTTTTGTTTTTCCTACTCTTTTAAAACTAGATGTAGATGAACAAACTTGAAGCTTTCAAACACCCACAGCTACTGAAATCCATGAGGCTCTGTAATTCTGAAGGGTAATAACTGGCTTCAGTCTTCATAGTATAGTTTGCAAAAGTTATACTCAGAGTAAAAAAAATTGCACACAGAATTTCTAACAGGCTTTAGGGGAAAATGCAGAGGAGAGAAGCTGTAATCTCCAGGCTTGTGTGTATAATGCTGGGAAGTTGAATACAGTGGTTTCTAGTTTGGTCTTTCCCTGCTTTGCTGTGTGCCTTTGGGGAAGCTGCTGGACACGTGTGCTTGCTTGCTGTACTGCAGAGATAGCACCGAGTTACCTCTCCCTGGAGAGAGATGCTGTGACAGGTAGCATGTCCACAGGACTCTGCATACATCCAGTCCTGGAACCGTTTTCTTCTTTCTCTTTTTTTCTTTTCATTCACTCGCAGCAGGACTTGCTTGCAGAATTGTGTAATAAACCGAACCACAATAAAAGTTTAATGTGAGATGAAATTAGGCTTATAGATATTGTTACCTTTGTTTACTATACTCCATTGGCACAGGCTCAATAAAAAAAAAAGTTTATTAGTTTACCAGAGGAAAAACAAAAGGTGGAAATTTTTTAAAGAAACAGATTTTTTTTGTTTTGTTTTGTTTTTTTTTAATTCTTTTTTTAAAAAAAATATTTGAATATAGTACTGGAATAAAAAAAGAGACTGTCTGAAATTACAAATTAAAATTACTACCTGATTTTTTTTTTTTCAGTCTGAAACTGACTTTTCAAATATCTTTAATCAGTTTTTGGCTACTTATTGCTTGCCTGGTGGTTCTAATTCCCTTTTTAAATCTATAAATATTCTGTGTATTTGTTTTCCTGTAATGGATTCATGCGCTTGTATCTCTTTCAGGCTCTCTAAGATGTACATTTCTGCTCTGTGTCCATTTATGTCATCTGCTCTGTGTGGTTAGACAGTTTGGCCAGAGCAGTTTCAGGACGCAAACAGTGAAAATCATTAAAATTAATTTCTTTGCATAAGAACCTTTTGATTAGTCCCAAGTTTTCGATGGAATTGTGCCGTGGGATTCCAGACGCCACCTGTCGGGATTGCTGAAGACTGCGAGCAGCTCCTGCCCTGGGGGGTGCAGGTGTCACAAAATAATAACACAAGAAATTTTAATACCACGGAGGGTATAATAGAGCATAAATAATCGGTTTTCTCCAGGTCAGTGGTTTATGCCGAATAAACTTGATTTGTTTCAGTTTTTTGACTTAAAGCTGTGCTCTGGTCTTCTCCAAAGATGCGGAATTTCTTGAAAAGTAATTGATTTAGTGCTGTAATTTTTACTTAGGCTCGATTTCCCATGGCTTTCGGAAATCTGATTGCGGGCTCTGTTTTCACGGGCGCTGGGCAGTGTCTGTGTCACAGAACCAGGCTCCAGGAGGGGCTCTGTGCCTGGAAAGAGCCGGGATCAGGCACTTTCAGAGCGGCTCCTTCTGCTCTTTCACCCGAGCAATGCCTTCCAGAGCTCCAGCACTTCCTCTGTTTTGGTCATCATACCACCTTCATTGTGTCATCTATATTTTCCTTTTAAATTAACATATAGGTTAATTTAAAAGGAAAGTATAAAATGACACAATTAAGGTATTATAATATAATAAGATGTTGTATATTATATATGTGAGATGCAAAGCTGTGTTTCGTGTCAGGTACAAACAGGAGACGTGTGTACTTGTGATTGTGATATGTGTGGACACTGACAATGGGATAGTTGTGAATTCTAATAATAACTTAGGAAAATAAAGCATGGAAAAAGGCCTTTGAACCTATCTTTTGTTTGTAATTAACCCTGGTTGATTTAGGAGCATTGGAATTAAGGTGTTAAAGATGTTGCTTTTTGCTTGCATTTAATCCATAAAAAGCTCTGCAATAATAACCTTTTGAAGTATAATTTTAGAATATTACTTGTATCCTTGAAACTATAGCTTTAGAATATATATAAAGGAAATATGCTTATCTCACGCCTTATTGAAGCAGAGAAAAGCAGCTTGAGAAAGGAAGATGAACATCACCTCAAGGGTTTATGGTTTCGACCAAAGGGAAGCTGGACATCACTGTTATGAGATTTATGGTCTCTGCAATTAAAAGGTGGACACACATCTGGGGAGCTGGACCCCACCAGATGGGATTCGTCTTTCTTCTTTCGGAAACTGGACCGTCACCATCTGGGGATACTCCTTTGAGATACGTCCTGGGAAATTAAAATCACAATAGTGTATAGAATTGTGATGTAATAATTTGGAATAAAATTTGCTGATGAGTAAAAGATTGGAAATAGAAACTGCTGAAATAGCTGATGAGTACCCCTGTAAATACCTGTAACCATCAATTATCAGTGTGCAGTTGGAGGGAAAACTTCCCCCACTGTACCCAGTGCTGCATTGCTCATACTTTACCATATAAAATAATAAATTGATTGCTGCTTGAATATTGGCCTAGTCAAGCTTCTTATTCATAACATATACTATATATAATAACATGTTGTATATATATAATATAATAACATATAATAATATGTTGAGAGGATTGGAGTTTTGTTTGTTTAGTTTTGTTTAGTTTTGTTTTGGTGGTTTTTGTTTGTTTTTTGGGGAGAGGAAAGGTTCATTAGCTTGTTCAGGTTAGAAAAGCAGTGTCCTTCTGGGCTAAAGCACTATGTCATTTTTTGACTTATTTTTTCTGATAGCAAGGATGAGCATTAAGCTTATAAACTCAATTATAATGCCTTGAATTTTTAATTTACGTTGTTGTTTTACATTATCTTTAGGCTGATCTCATAACTCCTTTATAAACAGCTGAAGTTAATAACTTTCCTAAGGGAAAAAAGAAGCCTTAAGGTACAAGAACTTTTAATTATTTTTATTTTGTTATGAAAGAAGAAAAAGAAATTACTATTAAATAACATTATTTGGTTTTTTCCTGGTGTCATATGAGCCCCTTCAGGTACAATAACGTACCCATTGAATATCATTTTGGGTTGAATATCATTGTATGTTGTATTATGGCTAAAGAAAAGGAAAAGCTACATATTATTCTGTCCTTTTTCTGGCACAAGTAATCTGCATATGTGGACCTTTTACTTATTCTGCTGTGGGTAAGAATGTATTTTAATTTTTATTAGAAAGTAGCATTGGAAATGCTACTGAGATGAAATATCAAAAACTTTTGTTAAAATATTTTAAAACATTTAGCTCTGGGAAGACTTGCTGCTAATTTTAGTAGTCCAAACTTATTTTCTACATGACTGAATCCAGAGATTAAGTTTCAGTCAATTACTTTAAAATAAGATTGGGTCTGAAGAAGAGGCAGAGTTTTAGAGACAAGATTTCACCTTTATCAAGCTAAGCACCTCAGTAGTACACATTGTGACTTGAAGTAGAATAATTTTGAATGTGCAGAGTTTCCCAATGGATTTTTTGTACTTGACTCTTTTATTATATCCTCAAAGAGAGAGGAGAGAGAATAACACATCCTCCCTTTGATCCATTCTGGTTCTGCGGTAAAAGGCATTTTTTAAACTGCAGGACATATTTGTACTTTCTGCAGTTTTCTTTGTAGTTTTGATTGTACTTTGAGTTATTTTACTCCGGATGCAAACAATGTGTGTTTGACCTAAGAGTTCTCCTAGGCTGCTGTGATTTCTGCAGGCTTGTTCCTGCTGAAAGCTAACCAGACTATCTTGTGTTGGGAACAAAAGAATAAAAATCCCACCTGCCATTGTTAGGCATCCATGTGCTTTGCTGCTTACTCAGCCTGTGTGGAGACCTTGGTTTGTATAGAAACAAAATCACTTTTTTGTTGTTTATATTTTGTTTTGGTTTTTTTTTTCTTTTGTTTTGTTTGTGATTGGTTGGTTGTTCATTTGTTTTGTTTTGTTTTTAATCCACATCCTGTTGATTATGTGCTGTGATTATGTCAATTGATTTACTGAGAAAAGGGAAAAAAAAATTAAATTTAGGCGGGTTGTGGGCAATTTGTCCTGTACCCATACACATATTCCCTAACTAGCACCATGGGAATATCTTGATTTCTAGTTTCTTCAGATTTCTCCTGTGGTGATATACATTCTAATCCTTGTTTTCTGAACGGAGCTACTGAACTACTGTTAGTCCTGGGCTGACCTGGCAGATTTAATATCTGGCCTTTGCCCAGATCTGGACTGCTATGTTCAGACTGTAAAATTTAATTTTAGAAACTGTGATGAAAAGTAAAAGAGGTAGACAGTCTACTTTTTTGAAAGCCTTGGTATTTCTCTGTTGTAAACACAAGAAAAGTAACTTCTGTGTTTGATGGTTTATTTTGGAAGGCAGGAGTTTAAATTCCCCTTGGCACTCATGGTCAATGTGAGGCAAACCAGTTTTAATAATGAAACATATCTCACTGTCTTGGTAACTCCAAGATCTTTCAAAAAATTAGAAGGTTGTATTTATAAGAATAAGGAGGAATGAATCCTCTACCCTCTCCTCTCAATCCACAAGTGATTGTCATACAGAAGGCTTAAGGTGAGCCAGAAAATTTGGAAATACTTTTCTAAAAAGAAATCTTCATTTTGTGATTTATGGTTGTGTCCTTAAACTAAAGGTTATCCTGTTCCTTGGCAAGTTTTCATTTTATTTGGTTTGGGTGAATAATGTGAGTCACTACTTGCTTCTGAATACTTCTGTCTGATTTATCATGGGTGACACAGATGTCTGTGTCAGCCCTGCCTTCACAGAGCCTGCCCAATTTCCTTTGGGGGTCTTATTGTCATGCCTTTGCAAGTCAGGGAAGGCAGGTGATGTTTTTGGGGTGGTTCCTGCAGGAGCCAAAGCCCAGAGGATGGAGCAGCCTCCCTGTGCAGGGTGGGCAGGGGGAGGTGGTGCCTGCAGCTCTGCAGCAGTGGCAGGAGAGCCTGCCCGAGTTCCAGTGCCCTGAGTGGGCTGAACAGTGGGAGATATTCCACATGGCACAACCAGAGTCGGTGTGGCACTGGAAATATCACCCAGAACTAGCAGATGTGGTTTCTTTTCTTCAAGGAGGGATGGAAAGCTGGAAAGTGATAGAAACTTTGAGCTTTTGCTATCATCTTAACAGCATTATGAAACAAACACTGATTGAAAGAGAAAATAAAGGTAAGCAGATGGACAGAGAATGAACTGATGGGTAAAAGAAGTTTTCCAAAGGCAGCTCATATCAAAACTGGGATGATGTCTTGAGCTGAGGATTTCCAGCAGATTGTGGTGGGAGCCTGAGATGAGAGACAGGCTGTTTGGGAGGACTAGCTGAGGAACAGATCTTGGGTTTTATTTGTTTGCTTGTTATATTTTGGTCTAGAAACTCTTCTTAGTAGGTAAATTCTCCCATAGTTTGCTGGTGTGTGAAGCTATGGAGACAGTGTTGGTGGGAGGAGGAATTAATTAAATGATTATTCTTAAGAACTTGGTTTCCAGGGGAGCCTGGGGAGCAGAACCAGGAGGACATTGACACTGGAGCAGCACGTGTAAGATGGTGTAGTTTGAAAAATGACAAATAAGATGCAAAGGTATTAAACATCGCCAACTCAGCCATTGTCCAAATGTATCTACCTGTCTGATGTACTGTCAGGAGAGCTTCTGTGTGAGACTTGATAAATGTGTGTTTTTGGAAGACAAGGACTTCTGCAGACTTCCCATGTCTGTCTCAGAAAGTGGAAGGAGCGTGTGCTTTTTGGGACAAACATTCCCTGCAGCTGGGATTGCTGCCTTCCCTCATGCCCTCACCCTCCCAAAGTCTGCCACAGATTATTTTGAAAATGCTGCCATTTTTCTTAGCCCCCCAGGGCACAAGCCCTTCCACAGGAGTTTATGTACATGCAGAAGAAAAAATGAAAACCCAAAGTGTGAAGAGTGAATACCTGCAAGGCATGGCTGTGGTCTGAGTAAACAAGCAGGAAAGAAATGTCTTGGCCTCTTATTTGGCATCTTCTTGTGGAATAGGTCAGTTTAGCAGTATGGCAATTCAAACTGAGCATAGCCAACGGTCATTTTTTGAACAAAAGGATTTTACTTTTGCTTCAAAGTCAGCTTTTTGTGAGAGTATTTGGATGCAACAGTGATAAAAAAGAATTACCATGTAAATGGAAAATTAAAATAAGAATTAGCTACACCTATATTTTAATACCTGTTACTTCAAATAGCACCTTTCAGCTTCTATGAGTTATATAAACATTAACTTGTATTCATTGTGCCCCAGGGAGATAAGTGTTATTAGCTTGATAAACAATAATATTAAGTAAATTATTTCTTATTTTCTCCGCTTGCTGTTTTCATTATTATTTTGCGTGTTTGAAAATTATTTCCGTTATGCAGCTTTGATTTCCACATTAAAAAAATATAAAACCCTGAAACAAATTTATTATTAATTAGGCAGGCTTTATTTTATTTAATCCTCTTTCTGTTTGAATAGAATGTTTTCATTCTTTCTGATATATTAGGTAAAGTGTATTGATTTCTGAAGTTCTCAATCTAATGGCCAATAACAACTGAAAGGTAGTAAATTGAAGTTTGAAAAGAAAAAACCTAACCCGTTACGTGTTTTGAGAGCTCTCTATGAAATAAAGAAAATAAAAGGATTGTATTTATTTATGTATATTATTAAGGATGTATGTATATATTAAATACTTTTCTATGAGGCTTCAATCCCTGTAACTTCTAGTTAAATTACAGAAAAAATACAGGTTTTTCTTCTGGTTTTGAGTTTAGATTTTCCCATTTTCTTGGTGAGTCTCGCATCCATCTTTTTCCCTTTTGTTCACCCTCGAGTTTATTTTGCCAGCCTTAGTTCTGGGTTACAGTGGAGGGAGGTATCCTCTAGGAAATACCAGTTTGTACCTCACCATCAGTGAGGCTGCTTCATTGATTGACATAGTGGACCTCCTAATGAACAAGTCCTGGCAGAAAAAAGCTTCTCCTCACATCTTTCTGCTGTTTCTAAGTGTAGGACATGACTGATATTTACCTGGCAGAGAGCTGGGTAGTGGATGCCTGGATATACAGCACCAGGCAGGATTTATGGCAGTGTTCCTCTTAGCCATGTATTTACAGTTGTCTCTCAAAATAACTGACTGAGTGGAGTTCCATAGTCATGGTTAAAAGAAATCATCTTAGTCCAGGAGTCTGCTGTAAATTCACTGTGAATTTATAGGCTTCCTTGGATTCAGGTGGCTGTTTCTGAAATGCCTGGCTGCTATTACAATTGCCTGAGCTTCTCAAGGGACCTGAATGTAGACATTACCCACCCAACAACGTCCTGGGCCTTTGCTTTTCTGCCCTTCACTCTTTCATAAGTGATTCTATGGGCTATATAACTAAGTAGATTTCTTTTCTTCCCTGCCTATATTTAGACCTCCATTCCAAGCTCTGTCATCTTGCCACTGTGGTTAAAGCACTAATCCTCTTTGTGACTTCCCTGACCACATTTGCCTGTAATCTGGATGGCCATGGCCATAATCTGTTGGGCAGATTGCAGGAAGTCCTTGATGCTCAAGGTTCTCCACGCTGACTGCAGACTTCCTAGCAGTCACTGCCTCCTGAAGATGTGTGGCTTTCCAGCTGTGCCCTTGCTAACAGCAACACTCCTGGGTGTGCGACCCTGAGCAGTAACTTCTCAGAGTTTGTGAAAGGCATGAAATACAAATTTCTTCTGCAGCATTCTGGCCTGAGTGATACTGTGTGTTTTATCTTTATTGTACTGGGAGACTGCTGAGTTTTATCATCTCGGTAGGAGCCCAAAAAACAATATTCTCCCGTTTATTGATGTGCTGCTACTATGGAAAGTAGTTAAATTGGTTAAACAGTTTTAATCACCAGATAAGAAAATCCTGGACCTTGAGGAAAAAATGTGTAGCAGAGAAAATGTGAGCTGCTATTAGGATACTGAGAGATGGAACAATTCAGGATTAGAGAGATAATGTTTACGATGAAAAATAATAGAATTAGGACTAAGCATAAAGCTTTTTAATTTTAACAGGAAAGGCACCTGCAGTCACTTCTGTTAATGGACTGCTGAAGCCAACACTTTCTTTGGGGAGGTATGGAGAAAACAATTATTTTCCTTTCTAAAAGCTTCTTACAGATTGCTTATAAGGCTTAAGGGATTTTAACAATAGATTTCCCATTAAAATGTGCAGACTATCTTCTTCCCTTGCCATGGCAGGGGATGTGAGGCAGTGCCTGCCTGAGCACAAAGGGCAGCCCAGCAGGAGCAGATCTGTGGGTCGAGACCTTGGGGGCTGAGATCCCTTCTGTCTGTGCCATGGGACACCATGCCAAGGGCTCCAGGCTGCACTGCACACACATGATTAGAATAGAGAGCATTTGAAGATGCCCTATCCAGTTTTTCCAGTTGAGTCAAGTCCACTTTGTCTGAGTGTTCTGTGCTTTTTGGACCAAACCATGGGAAGGTCAGACATGGGAGCAGCTTGCTCCCATTGTGTGCTATCGAGAGGGGTGTTGACAAATGCTCTCATTCTTGCCTCTTCTCCCCAAAAGTGTTTATTGTTATTTTTTTTCTCCCCTACAGTGTCATGTCTGAGTGCAACTTAGCGTTTTAAGGTCATCACTGTGAGATTGGCTTACACTGAAAATTTAGCGTGCTGTTTTCTATGAAGAATTCATGCTTGTAAGCTCTTCAGCAGAGGATTATTTCTGCTGTTCTTTTATTCATGTGACTTGTGTATTTCTTGAATAACCAGTGCTAAATATGAAAAGAAGCATAATGGTATATCTATGTATATTTGACCTACTTTGATACATATAATTTATAAAATACAAAATTGTTACTTTAGTCCAGATGGATCATCTCTAAAGATCCTGATTTTACATCCATGGGCATCAAAAGGAAAACAATACCACAGAGACTTTAAAGCTATGCAGAGGCAGTTAAAGAAATCAATGAGCAGCAAAGTCTAGATGCTGTTGTAAATTCCACTCAGCAGTGAAGTGCCTCTTCGAGGTGCCAGAAATATTGTGCTTGATCAAAAGTTCCTGATCCATAAGCACACTTGGCCAAAATTTTCCAAGGAACTTGGGAAGATACCCAGTGGGATTTACAAATGCTTGCTAAGTGATTACTCTCCAAGCATTCACTTTCAACTGGAAGGTAATGGTCAGACCTCTGAAGTATTAAATATCCTTGAATGTCTCTGTGATTTTATATAGCATCAGTTTTCTTGGCTTTTTTTGAAAAGGCACTTCTACACCTTTTACCTCATGTGTCCATGGAACTCTTAAAATCAGAATTATCATCATAGCCTTGATCCTGCTGTTGTACTTTCTATTTGATTATTGAATGCAACCCTATGCAATAACAGATGTGCATGTATGAATATTCCTGTCTGGAAACCTGGACATCTATCTGGTCTCCTGCTCAAACAGAATGGTATCATTTTTCATTGCCATTATTGAAACTAGCAGGTGCTGGAATCCATTTCTGGGGAAAGGGTACTCATGGAGGCACAGAAAGGATTTGCTAAAACAGCATCCAGCCTGTACTGTGGTCAGGTTATTTTCTAGTCATATTTTCTGTTTACTATCCCATTCTCCTCACCTAACTCTTTCTGGATCCTGTGGAAATGAAGGATCAGAGTACCTGGCACATGGTTTCTCATTGTAGCTATAATGTTCTGGACAGCAGAGGGGAGGAGCAGCAGATGGGTGCCAGGGGCCACTCTTGGTCTGAGAACCCTCAAGGTTCTTCAGACACCATTGTTTCCTTTAGGAAGGAAACAGACAGGAGCTGGGAGGTGCTTGGGGTGTGTTTTTCCTCCTCCCAATACACAGATGGGCCATGGTGGAGGTGGAACCTGCTCAGTTTAGCCCCTTCCAAGCTAAGGCGTCACCATGATATTTTCTGAAAAATCCCTTCGCCAGGATTTTTCTCCTGAGAAGCAGAGAAGCCTCAGAAAAGAAATGTAAACAATAATTATCTGATTGCTTGGAATGTGGTCTGGAGGTGTGGAGGTTGCCAACCAACAGGTGCATCTTTGATTGGTTCTGTGTGAATTGTTTTTAATTAATGACCAATCCCAGTCCAACTCTGTCAGGATTCTGGTCAGTCATGAGTTTTTATTATTCATTCTTGTCTAGCCTTCTGATGTATCCTTTCTCTTTCTTTAGTATAGTTTTAGTATATAATTTCTTTTAATATAATATCATAAAATAATAAATCAGCCTTCTGAGAACTTGGAGTCAAATTCTCATCTCTCACCTTGTCCTGGGGACCCAACACACCACAACAGTGCAGTGTTAGTGTCCTTATGGGAAATCACTAAGAAATGGATTTATAAACCATCCAGTTTTGATGGAAATGGTTTGGAGAGCACTAAATGCTGTTTCAAAGCAGGAATGAACTTTTGAACCTTTCACTAATTGTCTTAAATAGCGTATTTCTCTTGATACTTATCTGCCAGATAATCTACAGGGACTGACTTTTTTTTTTAAAGTCAATTAATTAGTCTATTATTTATAATGGTTAATTTTCTTTGTGTAGTGTTTTGGAGGAGAAATACCAGACTAAATGAAGAATTGATTTAAAGACTTAAACTACCAAGAATAATAGAAAATCTATTGCTGCTTTCTTTATGTTGGTTTCTTGATACATTCTAGAAAGGTCATTGACTTCAGCTGTAAATTTTTGTTCTCCAGAATTGTGTTTCTGCTGATACAGTTTCTCTGGGCAGAATTTCAGTTTTCAGTTAGGTTTTCCTTTTAATAGTAGCACATGTATAAGGTTAGATGGAGGCGATTAGATCAAAAATTTGCATTTAAACTGATGCACTTTATTTCATTCACCAGAGGGCTTTTATGTGGCCTTATTTTCTGAGAAGATAACTTTAGTCTGTAGATGTGTCTAAAATTAGACTAAAAGGTCCTCAGTTAAAGACAACCCTGCATTACCTATTTTATGCTATTTTATGGAAAAATATGGACTTTGTTATGTGTAACACAAATAAAATATTGAAAACAACTATGTCAGTGTTTGTGCTACAAAGCCACTTTGTCTGCTGGTGCCATGAAACATATATATCTTTTGGATCATATTCCTTCACACTCAACAGCCTAAATTGCTGAAAGGGAGCACGGCCATTTTAAATGATGAGAAAGTTTTAGAGAGTGTGCCCTAATTTACTAAAGGGTCAAAATTAAAAGCACCAAGTGTTTCTGCTGCATCTTCTAGAAACCTAACTCCATGTCTCCAGCCTTCTGTGTCCTCAGTACCAAGCCATGGCCTCCAGCTTTCTCCATCCATCCATCCATCCATCCATCCATCCATCCATCCATCCATCCATCCATCTCCCTGCTGCCTCTTGGCTGGGGGCTCCCTTCTCTGTGCCCTCCCCAGTGAGGGGCAGAGGTGCCACCCTAGAGCAGGAAATGTCCCTGAGCCCAGAGATTCACAGGAGCTGCCTCTGCAGCCTCCTACAGGACAGGAAACCTCCTGAGGACCAACGATGTGTCCTGCAGGCACCGCGTGCTTCTCTGGTGGTTCTTGCTGCACACTCTGCAATATCTCATGTGCAGGAGCATGCAGGAGGGGCTTGAATTGGTTCCATCCCAAAAAACCTTCAAATTTGAAGAGTCTATACAATCTTTTGGTATGGTAGTAAATAAGGCTATTTGAGTGAAGAAATGTTATGAAAATATAAATTGTTTATTTAATGATAAGAACAAGAGATAAATTTTCTCTATGTAGTATTTCTTGAAGTTTAAAGAAAACCTCCCCCACCCCACCACCACCCCAGAAATGAGGGTGATTAATTGATTAATGTTTTTCAGAAAGAAAAAGGGAACTCTGAATAATTCATAGTCATAGGTATCAGGGTTATCTAAGAATGTGTTCACTCAGGTGGTGGAGGAGTTGAAGTGATCATGTGAGTTTAAATAAATCCCCTTGGGGAGGGAAAGGTGCGTTGGGTATTAAGAAAGAATAATTGAATGTATTGCAGGAGGAAAACATTGTTACTACTTATATCTGTGTATTGATTTACATTAAGTAAATCTTGACTTCTTTTTTTAATGAAAAAGAGGGTTCATGTTTTAAGAGAAAAGAATGTTTGAGGCTCCTCTAGTCATAATTCAGTAAAAGAAATCAGAAAAACAGTTAAGATCATCACATCCAACTGTAAACACAACACTGCAAGTCTTTGGAAAAATGAGCATTTTGCAAATTGATAAAAAGTAGTAGCATTTCTTTTTTTTCAGTAGGGATATAGAAAGAGAAGAATTTTCAAGGAAGAAGAAACAAACAAAAAATTCCCTATCACACACCACATCCCCCCAAATGATAATAATAAAAAAATTATGACAAGCATAATAGAAATTAATATAATTTAACTTGTAATAATTAATCAATTACATTTTTTTCTCTGTGTAGTTTTCTAGCTCTTCTCCTTTAAAATACAGGGCACAAATTGTATTGTATTGGATTTTTTTTTTCAGCCTCTGAGCTGCTGCTTCTAAAACAATCCAGGTGGGTGGTAGCCTGAAATAACTGCATTCTCATCCCTACTCACATCCCTGCCTTGTGCAGCAGCACGTGGTGTGCTTTGTGTGCCTGGTGTAAGTGACTCATTGCGTTTGCAGCTCCTGCCCTGGTCCCTCATGGCAGAAGCAGAGGAGCAGGGCTTGGGGAAGGTGTCCCTTGCTGTTGTGCACTTCTCTCGTGGCCAAAGGCTGTGCTGAAGCGACCCCAGTGCAGCCACCAGTGCCAGCAGTGCCCAAACTGGACCCCTGCCCACAGAGATTTCCAATAGCAGGGCAAAGCTTCCCAGCTTCTTGGTTCTGCTTATTTCTGAGCTGTTTGTAATCTCTTAAGTTTATTTTTGCTAAATTTCAAGTCTATCTACAGAAGTAACTTGTCCTGACTGCCCTGTCACTTGCCTTCCTTCTTTCCTGTGTTAATAATAATAATAATAATAATAATAATAATAATAATGCAAAAGAACTTTGTTAAACACTTTCAGTGCACTCAACAAATTATATTTAACTAAAGAGACAGTAAGAGAAATGGATGAATTACTGAAAGTAAAAAAATGTAAAGCTAAACGCTAGGTCATCTATTTCTTTTCCCTTGTTATTATCTGTGACTTATTTTGTAAGACCTTGTCCAGAGTGAAATCTTGTGAGTAGCCATGTTTGCAACCTTACCATGTTCCAGAGAGATTTATTTTCCTTTCATCAAAGTGTCCTAGTATTTATTTAGAATATGTTGTAGGCTGTGCAGCCTGATGGAAACCCCCAAGGCAAGGAGAGGATGTTTGAGTGGGTGGTGCTGCAGGTCACTTAGTTTTCTAGCTGCTTCATATAATTCAAGGAATCCCATAAACTTGAGTTTAATCCGTGCAGCATGGCTGTGCTATTCTCCCTATAAACTGCCCCCTTCTTGCTGCTCTCTCCACTCCTTATGATTTGAGATTGGCTGTTTCTAGAGAGATTTTGAGGAATACGTATTTCAGTTGTGTAAGTTGGGTATAAACTGAAGATCTGTGGGTTTCATCTGCCATAAAATCTCCTCAAGCTTGAGATGTCATTTCGACAGATGGGGCAGGGGGGTTCTTTGTAATCTTTTCCATCTTAGTACTGGAGGCTTAAGCTGCAGCTGCAGACTAAGTCTAGATTTGATCCTTATTAAAAATTCACTGAAGTCAGTAGAAATGAAGTACAGCAGAAGTCACTCCTGGGGTTGCCCATTAAACCCGGCTGGGACCCCCATGGCATTGGCCTGAGGAGCAGGACCTGCTGCTCTGTGCTGCCCCTTCATCAGTGCTGGGCCTCCCTGCCAGGGACAGGCTGCAGCAGGGCAGGGCTGCTTCTGCAGGGGACTCACAAGCAAAATTAAAATGCTCCCAGCAGCATTCTAGAACCTGTTTTATGAACTTGGTAATGTAAGGATGGGCAGAACAAAGGGATAACCATGATAAATACCTGAGTTATTAATCACAGAGCAGAGGGACTGCTGACTGGGAATGCAGCAAGTGCTCATGTCACTTAGCTTATTTTCCCTCTCTGGTGGGTAATAACTGGGTGTAATATATGGATGCTGTTGAGTACCTGTGCCACTGTGTTTTTAGTTTTATTTCTATTTTTTTATGAGAATTCCCTTGCCATATGTGTGGGACATCACCACTTTGCCAGTTTGTCAAGAACCAATTATTCTCACAGAATCACAGAATAGTCTGAGCTGGAAGGGGCCCAGAAGGATCATCAAGCCCAGCTCTTCAGCAGATGGCCCATTTGGGGATTGAACCCACAACCCTGGCAGTGTTAGCACCACACTCTGAGCAGCTGAGCCAATCCCAGGGTCCTTTCATTGTGCTTAAAGCATTTGAGGAGTAACTAGCTGCCTACAGCACTTCTCAGTGTATGAGTAGTGATCTCATGAATGATGGTGGCAAAATTCAGGGAGTTTTGATTTCTTTTTTTGTTTGTTTTGAATATTGACTCTACTACTGGCTGTGATATAAATAGAAGCTGCAGTCAAATTCTTTGCATACATTAATGTGGGTGAGTGATCTCCAAACAACAGGATTTTTTTTTGAGAAGTTTCAGTTCATAATTGAAGAATTTTTTTTTTCTAGGAGAGTTTTTGACTAAAATCTAAAAACCATGAAACACTGACCTTCTGTGTTAAAACAATACACAGGGTAGTGCTATGCATTCCTTTCAGTTAAACCCTCTATCTACCTCCTCAACATTAATTCACCTGAGTTTTCCAGACTGACTTTTTAAATGAAGGATGTATTGTGATTGCATTAAGCCTTCCAGACTTAATGTTACTCTGCAGTTGCACACAGTGTTGACAGATCCTGGTCCCTGAAGATTCTGCTTTAAAAAGAAATAAATAATTTAATCTCTATGAAAATGTCCTCAGGTGAAATCTGGCAAATAATGTGGATGGGGTTCTTGGACAGAAACCACTGCTGACAGGAGAGTATTGTTCTGTCACCCAGAGAGAGGGGAGGAGTATGAGATTTGCTTGTGAGGTAATTATTGTTCATTATCATGTTGAACTATCAAAGTGTCAGATGTATTAGAAAGGCTCTAATATATCCCTCTCAGATGTATTAGAAATATCTGTGATACTGCTTTGGGCATTTCTCCTTAGCAGTTCCTCAGAACAGTGAAGGGAATAACCATTTGGATAATATTGGGATGGACACAATTTTTACAGATTTCATATTTGTAATAAGAAGTGTAGTGCAAATCAGCAGATAGGCAGGGACCATGTTGAGAATGCATTAAATCACCATGAATTTTATGAAACAAGATGATGAAGTATATTAGAATAAGATGTACAGCAGCTACATCTTACACCTGAAAAGGTGTTTTCCTTTCTCATGTTTGTCACATCTCTGAAACTTTTTCTTGCTTGTTGGTCTCCAGGTTTCAAGCAGTGTTTGTAACCTTGATCAGATTTGTCTTGAGCTCAAGTTTGTGCTTTTAATTTAGTCCTCTGCACCTTTTGTGTGCTGCACCGTCTTTATTACTCTCCCTCTGTGATTCTAACAGAACATATTAACATTGATTGAAGTCTCCAGCAGCTTGTTCTGTGTGCTTCACAGGCATTTACTCCTGCATTCACTTTCAATGTGACAATTAAAATCACTTTAGTTCATGTCACTGAAATTAATTGCTGGCATGGCAGGTGACTGGGAATTCAGCTGGCTCAGGACAGCAGTGCTTGGTAGCTTTCATGTCATCATACTTGTGATGGCCTAAAAAGTGAGTAAAGGAGAGTGAAAAATCTCCATGAAGTGATTTGAAGGTTTCTGACTCTAAAAAACTGTAAGCAGATTATGTATTCCTTATAATGTGAAATGCACTTTGAAGTATAAACTGTCCAGGGGAATATTTTTTTTTTTGCCTCACCTCTTAAATATCTACTGAAAATACATATGTAAAGTAATAGAGGCTTAATAGTTGATTGATAAATTGATTTTCCAGCTGCTGACTTCATAGGAAAAATGTTGACTTTGATATTACGGTATATATCTCAGGATCCACAGGAGCACAGATTTAACTTAGCAGCAGCTGTCAGAGAGGGAAGGGAAATTTCTTTTGATGCCATAGGGATGTGGTAGTCTTCAGCACAGACTGCATTTTATAGCAGTAGTTTTTTGTTTAGTAATTGGATATGGCAAAAGAACAGAGAAATCTGTTAACTGTAATATTTTGAATATTGGTGATGATTTAATACAACCCATAAAAAATTGAAAGAGATATATGAAATGGGGATCATCCCTTTTATTCCTTTAATTTTCATGTTTCTCCTAAAATCTTAGGGACTTTTTTTTCTTAATTCTTTCAGTTGACTTTTAGGGTCTGACTTTGCTGTTGTTCTCAACATTGGACACATGTTAGGAAACGTTTCAGGTTGCTGTTCTCACCTGTCAGTAGGAATAACATGAGATACAGAAAGATTAGCATTGCTTTTAAAGCTCATTGGTTACAGTTCGGGGAAAAACATGTACCAAGTAGAAAGTTCTGAATATTTGCAAGCACATACTCCTGAGAAGACATTTTTAGGATCAGGGCTTTTTCAAAGATGAAACCTATTGTTCTTTTATAAAACCTGCTTTTCACTCACCTACATTTTACATTTTTTTTTAAATTTTCCTCTACCTCTATTTGCTAATTATCTGTCTTCCTGTGACTGTGTTCTCACATTCTCATGTATATTGATCTTTACATCAAAGGGCATCTCAAAGCAAATATTTAGCAATGTGTTAATGAAAAAAAATTGCACACCCAAAAAAATCATAAAAGCAAACAAGCAAAACTAAACAAAAAAACCTGTGAGCAAACAAAACCAAAATAACCACCAGCACCCTCCCCAAACAATGTCAAACAAGCTCAAGTTTTACAATTTCTCATGTGTCATTGGGTATCTTTCCATCTTGTCACTGAGTGCATCTGTGTTTCTGATAACTGAATTACTTCCCTTCTTTACCTAAACTGGACAATATATTTTCTGGGAGGTCTCTTTAGATCTGCCTTGAACCTTGTGTCACCCCATTAGCATCTGTCAGCATCTTCCTGGGCACAGCCAAGAGCCAGGAGCCTGTATTTACCCCTCTCCTAAAGGGGAAAACCCATAAAACATGACCATAACTGATCACTCCATCATTCTCTTTGGCTCCCCCAAGAAACTTTATCATAATTCTTACAGAAAATATTTTGGAGATGGGTTTAGACCAATGATCATCGTTAGTAATAATGATTTGTATGTTTCACCTTGCTCTGATTTTCATTTGCATCCTGTATGCTCTACAAGTAGTCATAAGCATTATTTAGGATGGGCAGCATCTTTTTTCTGGAATTCATGGACAGCAATGGGGATTTGTTCCTGAAAATCTTGGTGCTGAACCTTCCACCTGCACCTTGATACGATTTACTGAGCAAAATTGGACAACCCCACCCCTCCTTTTCGAGTGTGAGGAAATATTGTTGTGTATGAGGAATGGGAGTCCCACACATCCCTTGTCCAGCCTCTGTCCCAAGGTAGTTTAAGTCCAGGCTTACCTGGCCCCCAGTTTGTCCTGGGTCAGCCAATTCCCTCTGGAAATCCAGCCTTCAAGCTGGGAAGTGCCACCACACCTGGCAGAGCGCTGGTGTCTGAAACAGTCGGTTACCAGAAAAAATAAAAGGTTTTGTTTTGCAGCACCTGTTTCTATTTCAATCTTCATATCTAATTTCTACTCATTAACTGCTATTTCTGACTTAGCTTATTTTCAGACAACTGAAGAAATAATATTTCTTATGCCACAGTGGAGTTATCACTCTCCCCTGGATGTTTATTTGTTAAATGCCAGGCAGTAACTGTTGCCAATTTCTTTTTTGTTTACTTTGTCTCTTGAATTTAGCATTCATTGATGAAAAATATGGATATTCCAAAACCTATATTTATATTGATTGCTATTTTTTTTTTTTGATGTGTTGCATAATTAATTTTGCTAGCTCATGATGCTAAGATGCTGAACAAAGGATTTCAGCAACAGTGTTGGAATTTGAGATGGTAAAAAGTTTTGGCATAACATTCAGGAGTAAATTAGACAAAGGATTGAAAAGATCTCAAGAATTACCAGGGAATTTTCTTTTTTTAATTTTTGTTGTTTGGAGATTTTTAAAGTTCTAGAATATTTTGCCTTTGCTACTTGCCAGATTCAGATATTGCATTCAGGATTATTACTCAGTAAAGGTAATAAAAGAATCTTGCAAGTAATCGTAAAATAAGAGCATTGTTACAAAGTCCCAATATTCAAGAGAACTGCTTCTAAAGCTTTATAGACATGGAATTAGAGCTGTCAAGATTGGGTAGGAGAGAGAAAAAATGTAATTTTTTTTCAAACTGTAGTTTTTTGGTTTTTGTTTTAATTCCATTGTCCACAAAAATATGCTTAGAGAACTTTAATGTCTTCTGACTTTTTGATTTAGAGTTGTAATTTTTAACCAGTTTTGGCTAAAAGGTTCTACAAAATTGTTAGGGAAAATGAATTTTTAAATATTTTTTTTTTCTCCTAACCAGATAGGAAGACACTGGCTTCTGTTCATGTAAATAACAGAAATTTCTCTTGTAGCAAAAAGAATACTGGTTATCTGATGTTACATGTTTTTCTCTTTCTTCTAATTTTCCTCCATATTTTCATTAGGATGCAAAATGTAAGTTTCCAGTTTTCCAATACTTTCCCAGAATCAGAACCTTTAGGTGTTGTTTTTTAGGATTTTCTTTTCTGTGCAGAGTGACATCATGCTTCCTCCTACAGAAAAGTGAGAATAGTCTTAAATTGTTTTGACAAACACATTGAATATTTTACCTTTTAAATTCAAGGTAGGAAAAATTTCATTTATTGTGGGATTTCTATTTAACTTTAATTACTCTAGCCAACTAAAATTACAGTGCTGGAGGTGTTTAAAAAATATACTCTGAGGATATTGCACTTACAATATTTGAGTAGATTTTATTATTTCTTCCTAAGAAAACCTTAACTTTCTCTACCTAATGTTTTCAACATGAAGACTAGAGCCTCTCTTCTGCCTTTTGCAAAGTCAGTGGCAAGAAATAATTGGTTTAGTAGAATGCTTCCAAAATGCTTGGGAAATAATGTTGTAGCAGGTTCCCTTCTCGGTGAGCCGGTGTACTTGCAATAGTTTATTTTATACTGTTTGATAAGTTGATGTCCAATTTTGTGGCTCCAGAGACAAAAAATGTCTACTGTGCAAAGGGCATGTTTTCAAAGTGCTTTGTCTAAACAAAAAATTAAAATTTAAAAAAAAACAAAAACAAAAACAAAACAAAAACCCAAAACAAACACAGCTTGCCTGGGTAGAACGTCTTTATCAGAATGACTCTTTTTTCCATAGCTATTAGGACAAATATATATACACTTTTAGAAATAGTAAGAGATTGGTGGGATGACAACACCAAGCACAATAGAAGGACACAAATTTATTTTTTAAGAAAAATTTTTAGCAGAGAAGAGTCAGAAATATCCCACTATTTTTCCTTCTTTTTTTTTTTTTGTTGTTGTTGCATGTGTGTTAGAAGATCTTAATGGCCGAGTATGTATTAAGATTCTCCTGCTGCTTGTCCATGCTGTATGACAAAAACACTCCCAGAAAAACATGCTGAAGTGCTCTGGAGAGTGGGCAGTGAGGCTCTTGCAAGGTGTGAAGCATGAGGAGATGGGGGAGTTGGTGCAGCTGCTTGGCTGTGCCGTGCATCTTGATGGAGCTGTGCAGGCAAGGCTGTGTTTGGCACTTCCTCTGTGATGGGCACTTCATCTTTAAAGTTGTGGGGAACCCTTAACTCCTGATGAAGTCCATTAAAATAAAGGATGTATTCTACTATGTAAAATAAAGGTCTGTAGCTTAAAAAGATTTGATGAGTGTGGGAAGTGGTTTGACTCAATGTACACATTTTGAGCACATATCTGAGCTGGAAACTTAAGGGTGGTTTACAATGCCTGTCTTAGCTTTAAGAGGTGGTTTTGATAAATGCCCACAGGACTTCCATTTAGAAGAAGCTCTCTCTAGCCAAAATCAGATTGTTTACTACAAAGTAGGAAACAAACTTCAGGATTGGAACATCAGAAGGCACACAGAGGAAATCTTTCATGGCTGTCATTAGTCATACTTAGTTTTCAATATTATGAAAGCTGGTTTATGTTTTATATAGGCCTCCTGCTGAAGATGTCTTTATTTCATCGGCCAATTTCTGGTTTTTTGCTCTTCCCTAGAGGTCTTGCACCAAAGGAAATCTGTTGATCACTGCCGGATTATATTCATGTGCTTTCCATCTTCAGAATAGCTCTTCTGTTCTTCTGTGTGTTGATTCATAATAAGTACTCTCCTCTTTTTTTTCTTTTTTCATTTTTTTAATTTTATTTTTGTGGTGGTTTTCTTTTCCTCAGAGTCTTATTTTTTCTTATTGCAGCAGCTCTGTGTTCTGGAGAATATTCTATTCCTGGTGTTTTACTGCATGTTTGACGAAAAGATAATTCCTTTATCTCTTCTAGTAAAGACAAATGTGATTTTCTGTTTTCAGAGAAAAAAATGTTTCTCTATTGTCAGAAATAAGCTATTGAACTCTGACCAAAAATTTCTCAATAATCCTTATCCACTGTATTTGATATCCATTGACCAACTCCATATTTCATTATCTCTTGTGGATAAGTATTTGGTTGAAGTTACTTCATAACTTTATTTGAACTTTCTGGAGATTTTTGAGAACAATTTCAATTTTTTTGTTTGGTTGGTTGTTTTTTTAGTTTGGAAATTTTTTTTATTTTTTGGTTGGTTTTTTTTAGTTATTTTGGTTTATCTCGTATAGCGTAACACATGTATTGGTGAGGTAAAATAAATAACATGTTTGAGAGTCAAAACCATAGAGAACAACACTTGCATTGTTTGATGCTTCCTGAGAAAGTAGGTGTACTTCTCCATTGTTCTTCCTTTGTAGGAGTAATTTGCTTTATTGCTCATGCATTCTTTCCTGTTTCTCAAAAGGTTCCATATGGCAGCATGACAATGGCCATATATGAGCACGTGTTTAACTGAATTGAACTCTAGCTTGATGTTGATATTCAAAAAAATTGATTGTCTTAATGGTTTTTTGCAATCTATCAATAGCACCCTGTATGTGTCAATAAACCAGTCTAAGAAGGCTCCTGGAAACGAGTGGTTTACCTGTTGTGCAAGAAGAAAGCTTTGCCTTTTTTAAGCAATTTTTATCTGCTGTTACGGAAGGATAACAGATGCATTATGCATGATGCTCCTTCTCATTGCAGTACAGATTTTTTTCTGACTGTCGTGCATTCACACATTGATCTCTCAAGCACCAAACCTCTCAGGCCTCGTTTTCATTGTGCTTAACACAGCTTTATTTGGCATCACAGCTCCAGTTAATAGAAGTGACAAGGTAGATATTTTTGATGCAACCATTCCTGTTTTGAGTGCCTGAACAGATTGAGTGTGGCAGGGGAGGAGTGGGGGAGTGATTTGGGTTTGTTTTGTTCAAAAGGTATAGTGAAATCTCCCCTGCTTCTTCCCTCTGTAGTAACTCTCTCTACAGCTGTCTCACTGCTCCAGACAGTTATAGACACTAATAAACTCCAGCCTGAGCTTTATTAATTAGACCGTGGAGGAGATAAAAGTTAAAGACAGAGGGAAAGCTTTCAGTGACAAGCTGCAGTATTAATGAATACTGAGGGGTGGAACAGGCTCTTCTAACATCAAAAAACATTGGGCAGACTTCTACTGATGTTTCCCACCTCTCTAAATTTTCTTTCAGCAAAATCTGGGCAAGTGAAACAACAATGGCTCCAGCTGAACAACTGATATGCCTCCTTATATTTGCTCCTGTGTTCATTGGAAGTGTGGGGATGTGGAATCCCAAAGGATAAGGGGTTCATGTGCATGTCTCAAACACTGATAGCTGGATGGCTGTGGAGTCAACCAAGGACTGTTGGGAGCAGCAGACAAGAATTGTTGGTAATAACATGCCCCGTGCATGGGGAAGAGCAGGATGCTCCTGGAGCAGGGGGTCATGTGGAGGTAGGGCAGCACTTTTCTGGGACAAACATCCTTGTTTCTAGTTCCTCGAGATGAGCACAATACAGTACATACAGCACAAGAGAAGGAATGAGATCGAGAAGTGAGCAGCGACTGTAGGGGGATCAGGACCACCCAAGGCACTCAAAGCCTCTGACCCATTTCCAGAAAGGTCTGGAAGAATGGACATGACAACTGATTTGCATAGAAAGCAGGAAACTTCTCTTCAGGGCAGGGAAGGCCTATGTATAAAGAGCCCCACCAAGCCTGGCTGTGCACCCTGGGATCCTGAACATTGGCTTTACCAACATTGAAGCAAGGACTGGTGATGTTGTTTTCTCTCTTTCTTCCTTTCTTTTTTTTCTTTATTTTGCTTCTCTCTTCATCTTACCCCTTAATCCAAAACCCACTGTCCTTCCCTTATATAATTCGTCAGGGACTAACATACCAATTTCCATGCCAAGTGTGTCATTTACTACTAAACCTTTGTGAGTTTTTGTGAATCCTCTGACTTTTGTTACTCTTTGAACCACAAGCTTTTATGAATCTTGGATGCTCCTTTCCCCTTAATGGCAGAATATCCCAGGAGGTTAATTTTGCTTTGTTTTAGGATTATGTCCTTACTGACAATGTAGAATTATAAAATATAAATTGAGTCCATTAACCCAGCCACCACCAAGTGTGACAGTAAACCATAAACCCAAGGGCCACATTTTAACACTTATTCCACCACTTCTCTGGGCACCTGTTCCAAGGCCTCTGAGCACCCTTTCCATGTAGAAATTTTTCCTAATATGTTGTGGTAGGGACTATAAGGGCTTGTATGCATTAGTTGTGTCTAGGACAGTGGGGTCCCAACCTGACAGCTGTTATTAAATCCTGACAGTAGGTGCTTGAATTATTATTCTATTTAATTCTATGTGTTTTACATAAATTATAAAAAGTGGTTGCACTTTAGTGGTTTTTTTTTGGTTTTTTTGCTAGTTCAGGTTTTTTTTAACCAAAGGCCATGTTTTTGTGTAAAAAAAATTCCTTTAATTTGTATTTTCTCCACTTGTACTTAAAAATGAGAAATTGCAATGAGGCACTGCAGGATCTGAGTAAGGGTGTAATAATTTACACGTATGTTAAGCATAGTCATTAGTATAGTGCCTAGCAACACAGCAGGAATGACTTATTACACAATATAGTGTTTGCTTATTGCCTAAGTGGAAGGCAAAGCAGTTCTAACTGATTACATGTTACAGAGCTCAGTTGCAATAGTCAATTTCCCCACTGTTTCTTGTGCATTTTGCAGGAAAACACTGTGATAGTGTTATGAATCAATTACGAAGGACTCATTAGGAGGAAATGCATATTGAATATATTAATCACTTCCATAATAAATTACATAACCGCGCAATAAAAGCACTCATATTCTATTGGTAAATAGCTTATCATAGTCTAAGATTCTTTTTGCCTTTATTACTTAATTAAACCCATAAATAGGAGTGCAAGGTGTTGAGGAAGGGCCTTACAGGAGCTCAAGCATGACAAAAGAACACAAAGCTGGGAGGGGTGTGCTGTGCAGCTCTTCAGAAGGACCTTGGTGGGTTGGAAACATGGGCAGAGAAGAACTGGCTGGAACTCATCAAAGGCTGATGTAGGGGGATAGAACATGAGTAAATGAAGGTGGTATAGAATGTAATCTTATCCCCTAAAGAGTTGCAGCTGAACCAATTACTAAAGATTTGGAGCAGGCCTGATGTTAACAGGCCGCACTTGTAGCCAATAAGAAGAGTGTTATAAAAGAGTGGATTGGTGGGAGCTGGAGTCAGTTGGCTGCTGTGAGGATAAGGAAGGGTCAGTGCCTAGAGGAGCTGCCTACAAGAAACATCAAGGAGGTATGAAACTCTAGCAATATGGAACCTTTGCAATGTAATGACAATAGAACTCTTGCGCTATAATGACAACAGGCAGATGCTGTGGGGTTCTGCAGCTGGGGAAGAACAATGAGCCAGAAAAGGCTGCTGGAAAATAGCTCTGTGGAAAAGGACCTGATGGTCTGGGGGTAACAAGCTGCCCAGCAGTGCCATTGGTGGCCAAGAGGGCTAGTGGGGTCCTGGGGTGCCTTAGCAAGGGCACCGCCAACAGGCAGAGGGAGGTGATCCTGTGCTTCCATTAAGACATGGTAAGGCCAAATTTGGAGTGCTGTGTCCAGTTCAGGGCTCCTCAGGACAGGAGAGTCATGGAGCTCCTGTAGTGGGTCCAGTGGAGGGTGACAAAGATGATGGAGGGACTGAAGCATCTCACTGAGGACAGACTGAGGGAGCTGGGCCTGTTCACCCTTGAGAAGAGAGGGCAGAGAGAGGCCCTCATTCCTGTCAGTGTCTGCAGGGAGGCTCAGGGCATGGACCAGGCTCTGCTCCCTGGTTCCAGCAATGGGACAGGAGGAATGGGCAGGAACTGATGGCCAGGGAGTTCCACCTGAACATGAGGAAGAAATTCTTCACTGTGTAGTGACCAAGCACTGAGCAGATTGTCCAGAGAGGGTGTGGAGCTGACTGGACACCATCCGGTGCCCTGTGCCCTGGGATGACTTTGCTTGAGCAGGGAGGTTCAACCAAATGACCCATCATGATCCCTTCTAGCCTGACCCATTCTGTGATTCTGTGAAAATCATGGGACTGAAAAATCACATCAGCCTGGGAGCCAGAAGCTGCAGATTAAAAAAAGAAATGTAACCACGACCAAGAAGCTCAAATTCATCCATGGTCCCTTTGTCACATAAGGGGACAGTGGGCTGTGTGAGCTGGGCCCTGAGTGGGGGATGTCAGTGGCAGTGCAGGGCACCATGGTGGGTACCACAGCCTCCCAGGCCATGGGGTGCTTTGCTGAGGGGATGGACATTAGGTGGTCTTCACTGGGGTGTGGAGATGTAGCACTGTCAGTATTTCTGCTGTGCCATGTCCATTTAAAGGATGGCTGATTCAGAGTCTGCCTGTGCCACTCCTCCACCTTACACTACAAGCAAAATTAGAACATTCTGGGGTTTTTTTCCTACCTTTTCATTCTTTTTACATATTCTACAACACAATCACTGTAATGAGTGGAAGTATTTTTCGGTGTTGTCCAGTATGTGTTCAAAAATTACCTTGTACTTGTATTTTCTTCTTTATATTAGTGACTGAAAACTTTTAGACACAATTTAGAAAATGCATTAAAAAGCTATTCTCTAAGAATGCTTTGCATTTAGGAAAGCATGTATTTAATCAAAGTGTTTAGTACGTTCGAACATTATGGCCTTGGAGAAATAGAACTCATAGCTTTCTCATTTAAAAATACACAAAAGAAACAAAATCTGTAAATGATATTTAACAAAAGTTACCCAATTGACATAGAAAATGGGGAAGCAATTGCTTGGGAAATGCCATACAGTATGGCACTAATGCACCTCTATGTTTTACTGTATATAATATATCAAAATAATAATTTCACAGCCTGATGTCCATGACATTTCAAAGTCCTTTAATAAATTTCTTGAATATTTAAAATCGGTAACACGTGCTTATCACCTTTTTCATATTCTTCTCCTATTCCTCCCTCTCAGAATCAAGGGAAAATGAATTATTTTCTCAGTTGAACAGTTTTTGTGTTTTCTCTGACAGTAAGGCTGATAATAAGTTGTACAAATTACATGGAAGTATAAAATATGTCTTGCAAAGGGCATGATTTAATGCACATCTCATTTTGGGATAGGTAGGCATGTATCCGGCTGTGGATAACTCACTGAATCCTGTAAGATAACTTGAATCTGCAATTCAGTAATGTAAATGAATTGAAGAACCTGAATATCTTCAGATGAAACAAAAAGAAAAAGGAATCTGGAACATGTAGCATTTACTGTGTACCTGTTAATGTCTCCTGAGGAAATAAAGAATATTATCCCCTAATGTGTCTTGGCTGTGCTGGGTTCTGTGGGGTTTTCCTGGAGCAGAGACTGCCATCCAATCCCAGTTTGGCCAGAGAGTGCTCATGCCAGGAGGTGGCTGTGGTGATGTGGTGCTGTTGTGACTCAAAATCCTTGAATAAATTTCTTGAATATTTAAAATCAGTAACACACGCTTATCACGTTTTTCATATTCTCCTTCTATTCCTCCCTCTCAAAGTCCAGGCTGACCCTGGTAGTGTCCTCTGCGAGTCTTGTGGTGCCACCCTGCAGGTGGAGGTGGCTGGATGGTCCTTTGCCCCTCACAGGTGCCATAGAACAGAGTGGGGTGGGATTTGTCTGGCTCCTTCCAGATCTACAGAAATAAATATCCAATAAAAGGCCAGAGTGCTTCAGTGGCCCTTCAGGAGCTTTTCTAGTGGCAGCAGCTTTGGCCACCTTTTTGTCCCTCAGCAGGAAGAACAAGTAGTGAATGTTGCTGTGGGGGTACCCAAGGCCTGTGGTCCTTCTAAGGGCTTGTGCTTGATTTTGTGGGAGCTGGATGGACCAAAGCTCTTGAGCACAACTAAAATGTTTATTGCCTGTCATGGAGTCATTTCTGTATAGGTAAGTGGATATCAGAGTTATAGCAGGTTGCTGAAATCCATGGTACAAAGGATTCAAGCTATGCTTAATTTGGATTTTATTAAAAAGACTTATACCTAATATTTACATTCATAAACAGCATAGTTTGTCATTGTTGGGACCCTTTTTTGAATGTGTGCTTTACTTGAAGTGTGTTTTTTAAATCAAAATTTTACCATTGGGTGGTGGATAACTGATGGCACCTTTTCTCACAGCATTTCTTAAGGCAGAGATGCAAATTTCTAAGTGCCTATTGACATGTGAAAAATATTATTTCACTCATTTATAAAGAGTGACATGACATTTCCTTTAAAATTGCTGGATATAAGAATCTCTGTTGGAATTCAGCAGCTTATCTAGGGTGTCATAAACATGAAACTGCTATACATGACACTTAGAGGCTTTCAGCAATAAACAATGAAGAACTCTGAGAACAGAGGAACAGAGGCTGCCTAGAGCCTCTTTATGTGCAGAACATTTAATTTAAGAGGTTGTTACAATTATCTACCATTGTACCATTTTCAGTATTTATTTGTGTGCATCATTTCTACGTGCTTTTTCATGTCAATTAATGCTTTTCCAAGAGACCTGTACTTGAAAATACAGATGGCTTAGGAATCTTTCAGGGTCTTAGAGGAACCTTCTACCCCTGGGTCTTAGAGTTTTGTCTGCCCCATGACCTACAATTGAATGCAATCATGCTGAAAATATTTAATGTGTGAGGATTCACAAAACCTTTTTTCAGCCCTCCACTTTCCCAATGTGCACGTGTACATCAGAGGCACAGACCTTGTGTGAATGCCCCAAAATACACTTCTATATCAGCAAATGATAATTTCCACTTCTTCAGGAGGAATGAAAAGTTCTGAAAGCCAAACTGTATATGAAGCAGGGAGGAGAACAAGTGTCAATATTCAGAGATTAAGTTCTTAGAAAAGCATTTCTTAGTAGGTAAAATACAGTACAAGTCCTGTAGCTACCTGTGCAGATCCATAATATTGTCTTCTTTAAAAGCTGCATAAATGCAGCAACATTTTAGATATATGTAGTTTTATGATTAATTTCAGCCTTTGATGGGTGAGGTGCAATGGGATTTCCTTACAAAACACCAAATGGATAATAGAACAAAAAAAGAGCATGTCTGTACTTTCCTTTGTTTTAATCCAAGCAGTCATGCATTATTCAAGGTGAAATCCTACTGTTTTCATCTAGAAAACAAAAAGCACAGCTAATACTGATTCATTTTCTCTTGCAAATGAGAAAATATAATTTTCACATGTTTAATTGATGCTACTTTATAAACCACATGACCTGTATATGCCAGTAATTTGGTTTTGTTATTTAACAATCTTGCTGATGAACCACTGTGAAGAAATAAAGGAGAACAAACAAATATTATTTGGTCTGCCTACAAAAAACCAAAGCCAAACTGCACATCCAACAAAGGCACTATACATGATTCTTGCTGGAATTGTTCACCTGGATTTCCAGGAAAAGGAATCCCTTTTGTAGGAGTAGTTGTGGGAAGAGGTGGTCTCTTCTTCTGTGATGATGTCAGCAGACAATACAAGTGCTGAAATCCCAGGTTCCAGCAATTCAAATTGAATTATTTTTAAGCATAATTGTATGTTGCTTTAGGTATTTTTCTATATTAGCAAAAAAAATTGTCAAGAAATAGCCAAATATGCTGTTGGTGATTATTTTTTTTATATGTTACTTTGCTTGGTGATGAGACCCTTTAAATTATTCTTTATATTATTTGCGGCATTTAGTTGCACATTTGAGCTGATGCTTTATGATGTTAGAGATTATATTTGAGAAAGGAATGGAAATGTTGCATTCAGAGATGCTGCTGCTGAAACAAGCTGGTGTGAATTTAAATCCTGTCCCCAAACTATATCTAAGCAAAGTCAAGAAAAGTTGATTTAGCATGTCCATGAAAATGCTAGGTAATGTAAGTGTACAGGAACCAGTGTTTCGAAATATAAACAAATGCCTGGTGTAAAATTGGCTGCACAGGAGTGAGTTATTAACTTTGAGAGTGAAACTTGTAAACTTGGATGGAAGTCAGGAGGGCTAAGGAGTATCACAGGGCGAGGAGGATGAGTGCTGCAAGGGTATCCTGCTGCCAAAAGTATATGGCAGACAAATATACTGACATCAGCTATATATCCTGCATAAATTGGTATTAAGTACAAAAACTACTTTTGGGCAGCCTCTAAAGAGACATTTGAAATGGATATGGGACAAGCCAAGATGTAGAATATTCAAAGTGGCACTTATTAAGCCTGAAATATGGAGGTAGGTGAATGCCCTAATTAGCAGGAGTTGCATATACTTAAGATACTGTTTTATGCGCACTAGGAAATGAACCATGTATCATATTATCTAATAATGTCCCATTTTTTATTGAATGCTAAATGTATTATGGTAACTGCAGCAAGTTGTTGAATAGATAACATTTCCTGAAGAAGTATAATGCCATTGGTAGGATGGAGACAGAGATTGGGCTGACATAGTCATTCTACACAGGGCTGTGCAGGATAAAGTCACACCTAATAGCTATTCCTTTTCAGAAAAAACCCCAAACTAAATACACAAACAAACAAAAAAGCCCACAACAAAGCTCCTCCAAACCACATACAAATTACAGAATAATATGTAGCAATCCAAAGAATTTATTAGAATTTTGGCGTATAAAATTAGAGATTCCTTATGCTGTAAAATTGGACTCTGGAAGGTATTCTGTCACTTTTTTATTTTGTCACATTTTTTCCCCTAGTACTTGTGGGTTGCAGAAGGTCCCTGTGGTGCTCCTTGGTACATACCACATTCAGATGGTGGAGACAGCACCTCTGCTCCAAGTCCTGGGATGAGGTTATTCCTCTACCTTTGGACAAGCGTGGGCTCCACCTCATCCATAAATGAAGTTTGCTTCAGAAGAAGGCTGTGTGCTTTTTGGGTTGAAGAGAGAAGAGATGGAAAGGATATGGTTGTTTGTTTTTGTTTTTTTATGAAGTAACAGCATGGTAAAAACTCTTGTGTAAATGGCATCTTGATGGATTTAAAAAATAAAAAAGACTATTTCATAATGGCAAAATAATATAAATGGATCTACAAATAAGTGCTTATTTATTTCAGAGCCATATGCTCTCACTAAATATCAGGACAGCTCTTAGCTCTGGGAACTTGAGCAAAAAATAAAACCACTGACAAAAGCCCTTGAGCTCAATTATCTTACAGGATAAAAATCTTGAGTTGATTCTTTTTATAAGCTAAAAAGATAGAAAATCACAGTGATATTGAAATAACTTCAATCATTTTTTATTTTCTTTATTCAGACTGCCAGGTCAGTATTCACCTCCCCAAGAAACAAAGTGAAGGGTCTCTCAGTTGCCTGAATTTGCTTAGGGAAATTATGGTGATTAGGAAGACACATGGAGGTGGTAAAGGTGGTACCTTGGCTCTGTTGGAGCTGGCAGGAAAAGTCTGAGCACATGGGATTCAACCTAAAGGTTCTGTGTGGGTTCCTATACAATCTCAACTGAATTAAGCAGAAATCAGAAGAGAACAGGAAGAATGTTAAAAAAAAAAAAAAAAGAAAAGAAAGTATCTAAGCAGTAACAGGAAATTTGTAAGGAACAATTAAGAACATTTATGAGAACACATGTCTTGAACTAGTTTTCAGGATTTGCTTCATTTTATTGCACTGAAAAGTGCTGGTGAATATTTGTCTAGATCAAGGATATTATAGTTAATTATTTCATGTTAATTCTGCAAACAAAATTCAACATCTCATTAATTCTTACTGTGCCTGATGGTCTGAGTTATGTCTGGTTTAGATACAGATCAAATAGTTTCTTTGGTAGTATCTATTCTGTTTTTTTCCTGCAGATGCATGCTAAAAAAGATTAATTAACAAAGCTAACAGGAGGGCAAGGGAAACACCAGAGCATGGAATTTTGATGGGTATTTCTGTCATTTCTCAAGAATAGTTTTTGACTGCAACAGTGCTTGACTGTGCAGCAAATAATTACTGAGTGAAGCGTTATATTTGTCATAGTTATTATTATGCAAGAGCGGCTATAAAAATATTAACTGCTGAACCATCTTTTCTGTGAGTACAGTATAGAAAGCCTGTGATTTATCTGCAAGTACATGATATGTTTAAAATTTTTATGCATATGTGTATATATTAGCTTAAAAGTACTAGAGAGGCCAATTATTTCTAGCATCTTGATTTCATGGTCACTATAATTTGTCATTTGTTGGAATAATAGAGGAAAAACAAAGATGAAAAAGAGGACTAAAGATTGCGTAGGATTTTATCTTAGCTGCAATTTCAGGAAGTCCTTATGAAATGTGTAAACAAAAAAATAAAAGCAAAAAAGCAAATACATTCAAAAAAGGAGTTGTGTCATGAGCAGTAAGTGAAATCAAAGCATATAGTGAGAAGAAAAAGAAAAAAAAAGGTTCTGGTTTGACTTGGTTCACATTAATAATTGATGAAGACAGCATAAATTGATTTTATTAACTCTTTTTACTTTGATGTGTAATTCATGATTTAAAAAATACAAAATGTCCAAGAAAGCTTCTTTATAGGATATTGAAATACTTTTTTAATGCTTTATGTTTGGAGATTAGGTTTATTGTTATGATTAGAGATCTGAACAGCTGCCTAATTTAGAACTCAAGTACAAAGAAAATGAATGGGATAATCAGGAAAATCTGAAGTATCCTCTTCCCTTTTTACATTCTTCATCTAAAACCAAAATACACATTACAGAAAACATCTATGCTGTAAACTGACCTATAACTGCTTTATCATGTGTAATTGCTTGATTTGTTTCCATTTAAGAGTAAAAAGATGTGAGAGTTTGTGGTGGATCAGAACAACTTGACAGAACCTGACATGAGACCACTGTGATTTTTCAGAGCTGGATATAACTACTTATATAGGGCCAATTTTTTTTATTATTCTGCTGTAGATATTAGATTTTTTTTCTTTAATGAGGTACTTGGCTTAGTGAAAATAAAGTTTTAACTGCTTCAATAAAACTTTTTTTTTTTCTTTTGCACAAAAAGATGCACAAAGTGTGAAATCAGACATGGTCTCAAAACAGTTGTTATAATATTCTGGCTGTCAAGCAACAGACAAAAAGTGATCAGGTCACTCTAATGGTTTTTTTTTTTTTTCAGACATTATACCTTCATTTAGTATGTTGGTTTTTTTTTTTTTTCATGGAGTAAAAAAAAAAGAGACAAATGGGTGGCTCTGAAGAAAATAACCTATGAGGGAGGAGAAATAGTAGGCAGCAAATGTCTGTGCTGCCTGGCTGTAAGTGCTGAGTTGGTGTTGCCATGCACTCAGCAGCTCTGAGCTGCACTGCTGAGGTGTTATCTCCACTTACAGGATCCCTCGTTTGGCCATCAGCTCTGCTTGTGCTGAGGTCTTGGGGGAGGAATAAGGAAAAATCTCTGAAGATACAATATGCTGCATCTGAGGTCTGATACTAAAACTCATCTCCAGCAAGACTTTGGTGAGATTTTACTCATAGAGCCTGACATGAGGGTTTTCATTTTTTTTAAATCAGGGAGGACATAAGTCATGTAGCAGTATTGTCATGACTTTTTGAAGAATTATGCAACAAATTGCTTGGCATATGTGGAAACACTGATTTGCTTCCTTTTTTCCCTCCCATTTTGGCATTTATTCTCAAGTTCGTCATCAGATAAATACACTGTTAGTTACTAATGGAACTAACCAAGGTTTGTTTTGGTTTCCTACTACCACTAATATCAGCAGAGATCAGAAAGTAGTACCCTGCAATAGGAAAATTTTAAGCAAAACTTTATGGTGGGGATGCACATTATTTAGAGTAGGAGGTAAATTTGAGAGGACCAAAACCTCTTCTGCTAAGTTAGCATTTATCTGCAGCCCCTTAAGCCTGTGGTCCCAGCTCTGGAAGGGCTCCCCTTTGGCCGTGCTCCAGACACATCTGTGATTTGGGGAGGAGCAAAAGCTGGAATGCAGAGATGGCACAAGTAGAAAATGACAGGAACAGAGTTTTGGGCCAAGAATTTGGACTTTGTGGTTTACTTTCACCAGTTCAAGAGCACACAAGTAGCTGCTTCTGCCTCTTTTCTCATTTCCATACCTCATAGCAACTCAGTGAGAACAGAAATATGAACTCTATTTGAATATTTCTTTTTATTGCACAGGAATTATGCTGCCATTAGGGATAGAAGTGCCCTCTTCTGTCCTTATGGACTTGGGCAATCATCATGTGCCGTATTTAAGAAGGTTTTTCTAATGCCTTAAGTGGTCCCATAGAGCAGGCAGAAGGGATGGGTGGCCCCAATCTAGCTTGTTGTACTCTAGAAGTAATATCTCCACTTTGAACCAGAAAGAGAAATTTAAACTTCTTTTAATAGCTTTTCTGTAATTAGATACTGATAGCAATAGCTGAGAAAGTGCTGAATGTTTTCTGTGCATGTGGTTGCAGGCAGGAAACCACTGCTGGTCTGTAGGGTAAGAATATGTTACAGCCTGAACAGCCATGGCAGAGACCTTGGAAGCACAGAGAGAGAAACAAGAGTTACGCCAGAGGACCATGTATTGATCTGGATGAATGCAATCCTGAGAGAAACAGGGCTGAGAGAATTACAAAACCAATATACAAGGTTTAATTGTTCTGATGGAACCATTAGTGTGCTGGCTTGGAGGTGTATATCTTGAAAAGTGGTGAGAATAGCAGGAATCCCTTATTGGAGGGAATTCTATATCTTTATTGATGATAAAGAGAGAATGGACCCTTCCATTTAGCTATTTGCCAATGACTGCTTGGAGCCGCAAGTTAAATGTGGATGGCCATTTGTATCAACTGCTGAAAACTGTTCCTAACTAATAACACAGATGAAATTGAGTTTAGATTCTATTTGTGAGCCCATAAGAAAAAACCCAAAACCTGCTGCTGCTGTGTTGGAATAGTGGATCCTATTCAGTAAAGGTACATGCATAGGTATTGTCTGCTCTCATTAAAAGCAAGAATAATTTAGAATCTAGTCTAAGGTTTTGCTGATAATGTTAAATTGGTCTGGTATCCCACTGCTAAATCTGAATGCAATGTCTCATCGAAGTAAAGTCTATTTATGTATCATCAAAAAGGTCCTTTGTGTATTAATTATTTCACAGTTTCTTTTGTGAATGTCTTCTCTCTGAACAACCTGCCAGGAGTACACTTGTGATAAATATCCATTTTTCCCAACTGTGACTACGAGCAAAAATACCAAGGTTTTACTGTAATTAGCTCTCTTTCAGATCTCTGTATAACCTTTGATTATATTTCTTATTTCATTTTGGTACAGATAATAAATACCATATCCTGTAACATGATTTCCTATAAAAACAGACTGTATGTATTCTTTTTATTTAAGAGTGCAGCCTACCACAATAATTGAATTTAATAGACTGGAGCATTAAAAGCAGTGCTGTGTCTTGATTACAATGGAGTGTTGCTTTCAGAGTTTCAAGGTAGGAGTTGCTTGCCAGGAATGTGCTTTTTTTTCAGTCTGTAAGCCTGGATGGACCCTGGGGAATCTCATCTTAAGTGTCTGTGGTGGTTGGTTGGATCTGGACTTGGCACCATTTTCCCCCTCTCCTCCTCATGCAATACTGGAAATGATGTCCCAGCAAGGGTGGGAATTCCAGGCTCTTATGGAAAATATCTCTTTCTCTCTCAAGATGTTTTCCCAGCAGCCAGAGTTTTGTTGTGTTTTTTTTTCTCTAAATCCAAAAAATTCCTTAGTCTTTCTGTCATGCATGCTTGGCCCATGAGCTCTTCAGTTGTTGAATTTCTCCAGGTGCTTTGCCTCTAATTCCTTCATCTTTAGAAATGACATTTGGTGGTATCTTGTCCACGGAGCATTTATCTACATGAGTGGAGTATTTCAAGTGTAAGATGAAATGCAGACTGTCTCAAGGATTAGAATTAAGGATAGCACAGTCATTTGTCTGAAAAAACCAGCTCCTATATAAATCTGGTAACTCTACTTGGCTTTTTGGATAAATTCAGTTCAATTTTTGACTTGACTTCCTTTGATTTCTCTTGATTCTTCCCATACTTTTTAACAATTTATACAATAAACAAATAATCAATTTTCTTTTACTTTCTCTACTTGCTTTTTTTCACTTCTGTTACTATAAATAATCCCAATTCTTGTGCAACATCTGAAATTCAGAGTGATTCTCAACCTGCCATCCACTGGTAAATTATTACATATGTAATATGAATTACATACATTTCAATACAGACTTTATTCTCTCAACTTGCATCTGATTTAGTTTAATTACCTATTTTTAATGGATTGATAATAATACAAAATAACTGTTTCTATATCTAGATGACGATTATTTCCACTGTATCAGGCACAAAAACTCAGCCTTCAGGAAACTATTAAGACAGAATTTGAGATTTGTCATACCATTGATTCAGACATGAAACAAGAAAAAAGAGTGAAAGGCGCTGCAAAGTTGTGTCAGTGGCAAAAAATTCACAGTATATTGAAATATTACAAAGCTTTTTGGTTCACAAAGTGCTCATGGTTATCTGCTATATTACATAACTTTAATCTGAGCTGCTTTAGAAAGCAAAAAGGCTTTTTTTTTGTGGCATTAAGCTGTCTGAGTACAGAGGCTGACATTTTGAAAGTAAATGGTAAGTTTGAGTGTCTCAGAAGTCAGTTTAAGATGGCTTAAAGACTCTAAGAAGCTAAGCGCCTGCCATACGAAAAGTAATTTTTTCTGAGGCCACTAAAATTGGACATCCAAAATCACTATTTCTGAAAATTGTGCTCACTCAATACTTGCATGGCTTATTTGCAAGGTGTCCCCTGTTTTAAGCTGTTTATAGGCCAAGGAGGACAAGAAATCTACACGGAACAAGCAAATGCTGGAAGGCAGCATGGCACAGTACAGAGTTTGGATGAGTTGCCTGATCGTCCCAAAATTGCTACAATCATTGCAAAGAGTTGCCCCACTTCTAGTTCAGTGTTTTCGTACAATGGGTGGTAACACAGCTCACAAAGATTTGTTCACAGCCTTTTTCAGGGATTTTATTCCTGTATGTGATGGTTTTCATAAGGTTTTGGTTTGATGTATAAGCATGTACTTATCAGCAAGAATTAGAAACTTACTGGACTGGTAATTGGGTTGTACTCAAATAGATTTTGGCCTTAGAGCAGGGGGATAGGAAGTCTCAAGTGCTTCTGTTTTGGTCTTTGCAGAAATGCCAAATGTGGAGAAACCATAGCAAACAGTGAATAAGGGAACACAGAAGCTAAATACAGTATTCCAGGGAAGAGTCTTTGTACAGGGAATTCATTCTTGCATCAAATCAGGTTTGCCATTTGATACAGCTTGCTGGGATTTCCAGAAGTAATTAGGTAGTTCCCCTTAATCAAAGGCTGTTATGGAAATGAAGTTGTGATGGGAAGGAGGGAAGATCCTTGCAGGTGTGGATAGTTGCTTAAAGAAGAACATGTGTTGGCCCTTTCTTTAATGGAGTATCAACTGTAATTTGGGTAAAATAATATGTAAAATAGATAAATGCATAGAGGATATTGGTACAGTGATGGTAGATAGCAATAAGGGGTGTTGTTTGTTGCTTTTTGCAGAAGTAAACTTGTGATTTTCTGAAATTATTTCATTGACTGGGCAGAGATGAACCTTACAAAGCTGAGAAACATTGAGCTGTGTCAGTCTAATCTACCACTAACCTGACAGCCAGCAGATTTAAATCTCTCACACATCTCTGAGCCATTTATTCCCTGCTCACTTAGAGAAATCAGGGAACCTGTCTGATTCAATCCCTCTGACCTGTTAGTGAGATGTTTTGAACACAAAACTCTTACAGAAACCTGAGACCAGATATCCTAATGCCCTGAAAATGTGAATTCTTTGAGAGTAAACTCTGCTGGCTCCAAGGAATTTTGGCTCAGTCTGTCTTTGCTGCTTTGCTGCTGTGGTAACTAAGCCAAGTGACCAGAAAAATTGGCTCCATCATTTTGTAGCTATAAATTCCTTAAGACTCAGTCAAATAACTGTGTGGTTTTGAACACCTTAAGCACAACCAGATAGAGGGGAAAACTTTCAGACACATTATGTATGTTCAAGGGATTATCTGAAAGGGAGATTAAAAAGGAATGTGAATTAAGCATTCATATCAGAGCAAGATGGAAGAAAAGCTGCTTCAGATCAGCCTAGCTGGAAGGAAGGAAATAAACCTGAAGTTCTGAAAACTTGATTTTTTGAATTGGATATTAGAGCCATACTTTGCATTACCCAGAGTATTCTGAAATGTTTTCAATTTCCTTATTAAGAGACAATTCCAAATTTCAATTTCAATTGACAATTTCAATTTCCAAAATAAGAGACAAAGGTATATTCAGAAAATTATTCTGAATATACCTTTGTCTCTTTATTTGTAAGATTATTTTTGTTCAGTTTTGATATTTTTCTGATAGATAAAACCTCTAAACTTTTTAAAGTCAAAAGCCAACTTGAGACTTGTTTTTCTGTATCCCTGAACAATCTTTATGAAAAATACATTAAATTTACTTACAGTTCCTATAACTTCTGGCTAGGTATTTCATTTATGCTATAGGCATTTGCGGTCTTACTGTATTTACTTTAGAGGTTCAAGTATCAACCTGGGCTTCTGAATTTGTGATGATATACTTAGAAATAGGGCTATTTTTTTAAATTGAGTCCTTACTAAGAATATTTTTCTTTTTTTTTTTTTTTGGAGAGTGTCACTCTCAGTAAAAAAATGGAGCTGTGCAGTGCTAGCCATGGGGGAAAAAAACCAAAATAACAGATGATTTGTGTTTCAAATTTCATTGTGCTTCAAATCAAAGTAGAGGGCATTAGTATCCTGAGAAAATATTTAATCTTTGTGATTTCAGAATACTTTTTTGGTATTGGAGCCAGCCTCACTTTTGACCAATATTCCTTTTTCATATTTCACTGCTGCATCCAAAAGTAATACAATCTATTTTCTCACTGTGTTTTGCCAATCATCCATCCATTTAGTACATAGACAACACAGCACAAGTACCCTGTTTTGGTTGCCACTGGTTTAGTTTGGTTTTTTTTGTTTTCTTGTTGGCTTTTGCTTTTTTTGTTTTGTTTTTTAAATGAAAGGTTCTTACTAATCCTACTGTCACTTCTAAGTCACTTGGAAATTATTTGACTAACAGAATAAACCATGTATATGTTTAATTCTCATTGTGTTTAGCAGTGGTCTTGGTAATATCTTTCTTAGCAAATCCATACAAAGGTATATAGCTGAAGAGTGGCATATTTTAAATTCATTTCAATAACAAGTTTGCCTTTTTCATTATTTCATAATGAAAAACAAGTTCTATAATTTGTTTCTCGGTGGCAAAGACTAATTTAAGTACAGTTAACTCTGTGCAGTAAAATTTTGGAATTGCATTATATTAAATAATGTTTTAACTCATTAAAAAACAAAACATAAAAATGTTTGCATTTAATTGTACGAAGAAAAGCAAAAAATACATAAAATATTATGTGAATTTATACTAATATTTTGTTCCTAGATAGGACTTGTACTTTAACATTGTTGTTTCTCTGTCTTCTGAAATTTAAGTTTCAAAAATTCCAAATATAGTACTAATTATGTGAGATGGAAAAACAGATGCTTTTGAATGTTAATGGTGTCATGCCATTGAGATTTCTCAGATATTAGTAGTGAGAAGTTGAGATATGAGTACTGAGAATTTGTTCACTGAACATTTATTTTCACACTTTGTAGAACTTGGATAAATAAGACCTGTATAAGGCTCCTCAGATCTGTTCATGTTTAAAACCACTCTGTGGACAGGAGTCTAGATTCGGTTACAAACAGTTGTAGGAACTCCAAAATAACCCCAGTGAAATTATTTTGGTAGCACTCATATGTAGCTTCATGTACCCTGGGAAGAAACAAGATTTGTATTCTCTGAGAGTTTTCTCAACTTCTTAAATGCCTGTTTAAATACAGTCGATGAGATGGAAAATCAAGTCTAGTATTGGAGACTTCCTGCCACGACAGAACAAATTTTCCCAGTAATTTAATCAAAAGATTGTTCTGAGTTTTTATGGGGGAATGTAAAGAAAAAAAAAAAAAGGAAATTTCTAAGATATACTTTTAAATATTTCAAGGAAGGTGAATATCACACTGCAAAATGAATTCTAACTCCATGATGTCTGATTTTCTGAAAATCTGAAATTCTCAGAATTGTGCCAATATAGAAGTCAAATGCCATCACCTAATTCTCTGAGGGCTTTTATTCTTTCAGATCAGAGGAGTCCCTGCAGTCTGAGTGTCAGTCCCAGGGATGCCAGGCTGGGGAGCTCAGTGCCAGCCTTGGGGCACCTCCTCTCCATCCAGGGCATCCTCCTCTGGCAGTGCGGTGGGGAGGGAGGGTCTGAGCTTCTGTCATGTACATGACCCATCAGCTGTGTTCACTTTAGTGTTATTGTGCCAATCAAAAGGATGAAAATGTGGCATGAACAGGGTTAGGAGCTGTGCTTTCCCTTGGTGTTGGATAAAGGCATGACCACCATGACCACTTCAGTGCTGCTGATCTTTGAGCGCTAATTCAACCTCAGCTATTCCTGCAGGGGAAAATGTGGGAAAAAAGTAAACTCTTGGTTTGAAGGTTGAGCTGAGAGGATGCAATCACCATTTGAGTCAAGGGGAACTATAAGGAGCCAGTCAGATTGGGATGAGGCAGAGAAGGGCTTTCCAGATTTAGAGGAATTTGTTGATGGAACAGTGCATAGTATTATAGAGTTCCTGTGTGGAGGCTCTGTGTACCATCCACTATTTAGAATTTCTTCTTGGGGATGAGGAGAGCTTTTAAAATTATTTTCGGCAATGGAAAATAACTGCAGAATTTGTCATGAAGGGATGGTGGTAAAAGAAAGATGCGTGAAAAACCCCAAAGGAGTAAATATTGCTGAAATTGTGGGGAGCTCTTCTACCTTTTTGTTTGTTTGAAAAATGCAACAACCTAATGTGTGAAAAACCTAGGAATGCATAAATCCCCACAGAGGCACAGGACGTACTTCAGTCCTTTGGAATTGCCTTTCTGAGAAATGTGTTAATTTATTTTATTTTGTCCAGAGGCAAAGAAAGGTACTGCCTGTAGCAGGTAATCCTGTAGAAATATGATCATCAAAGCATTGCTTATGCTGATTCCTGCTGAGAAATTACAGGAGAAATAGGCTCAGGACTTGCCTAAGTGAGTTTTGCTACTGAAACACATTTAGATGGAAGTGTGGGTCTCCTAAGATGCAATCAGTTTGCCTTCTGGTGTCATGGTTATGTTTGCAGCAGGTTTATAGCTTTGAGATTGCTGTATCTGTTAGGGAACAGATATAAAAGGCATTTCACTGTAATTTGAAGGAACACTTAAGACTCCTGGGGTAAAATCTGGTTTTGGTTGCTAAGTCAAATTTTTAGTAGTACTGTTGAGTAAGTTTTATATTTAAATTCTGATTCCTTGTTTAAGAAAAATTAAAATAATAAATATTCCCTGCAAATGGAGTGTGACTACTGGGATGTGATTATAAAAATAACAAAGCATTGTATGTTTCCTAGTCTACATTATATTTGTTAAATTTTGAAGTTGGTTCAAGTTTGGGCTTTCTCCAGCAGGATGAGAAGGAGCCTACATAATTTTCATTTTAGCATAGGACTAATGTAGCAAGGAAGACACTGATTCATGTGCTAGATAGTTCTCCTAGGAAGATTTTTCTTCTGTAAGCTGTAATCGCAGAATTCCAAAAATATATACAGGCGTAAGGAGAAAGAGAAAACCAAAGCATAACATTTATTAACTTACATCATAAATCTTAAAGACAGAGTAATTATATCATCTAAAGAAAACAATTGCTGTTGTAGAGGAAAATATTTCCAGAGGAAAAAATGTTAAAAAAACTTCCACCACTTTTAAGTGACCATACTTTATTTTACACACGCAATTTAAAAAGTTATATTATTTATTTAAACATGTGCATGTAACTACTTTTTTTTTCCAGTTTTCCCTAGATCCATTGCCTTTGTTGATCAGTAAAAAATAGAGATGTATTTCAGTATGTTGTATTTTAACTTAATTATTCAGGCTTATGTTACAAGGAGGCTGCCATTTTATAGACAGCATGAATCTTGTCAGTATGCTGTTGTAATAACTGTCATATGACTAAAATTATATATCCTGCCATTAGTTCTGTGATGGCTTTATGAATGCCAGGTTCAGGATTTTTCAGCTGTAAACACCTTGGGAGGAAGGGGATTGTCTTTGGCTTTCTGACTCAGACATCATCCGGAGCTCATATTCCACAGAAGTGGCTGGACCTACACTAGACCCAGAGTTGTGTCAGAACTTTATTTATCTTTATTTCCTCTACTGTTTTAAGGTTTAGGTTTTGTTTATTTCGGGCTTTTTTTGGCTTTGGATTTTTTTTTTTTTCCCTGTATATATGTTGTTAAAAGAAAACAAACAAAAAAAAAGACTGATAATTTAAAACCCCTACTTAGCCTTTCTTTTAACATCCAGCAACCTTCTCTCATTTTGAAGATTTATAAGTTCCCACTGAAACATGAAAGATTACCAAGTTAAAGCATGAAGAAAAGCTCCAGACATGGTTTTAGCAATCAAGATAAATCAATGATGTCAGTGATTCTTTTTTTTTTATTTTTGAAAATATGTTGGTGCTTTTAACTCTATTACTTTTTGCAGGAAACATATATTTTAAAAAGGCATAAAAGGTTATTGTTAATTCTGGTAAAAATGGAATTCTTATTCATATAATGTGGGAGCATATCTGATCACCAAAACACTCAGAGATATAAAAATTGAAATAGTATAAATTCTAAGACTATCTTCCCTAATCAGTCTTGATTTGTCTCCTTGTTTTTGTTTTCTTTCTGAATGCAATACTTCTTACTAAGCTTTTCTTTTCCCTAATCTCCATTAGATTTTTCCCATGGCAGATGAGTTATTTCATGTTTCAATGAATCTTCACTCTAGTTTCAAAGCCCATAATTTTTGGTGCATTTATTATGCAGTTTGTGGGAGAGTATTTTGTTTTAAATGGGAATAAACTCTAGGCTCTGGAATTGCAGACTAATAGGCATTCATTATTATGTGATTAATGCTTCAGTGAAACAAAGTTGTCTTTGATGCTTTCTCTTAAAAGTGTGTGGTCATTCCTTTTTGTCATCCCACTGCCACAACTGTGAAGCAGAAATTGATCCTGGGGTATTTTTCTGGGAAAAAGAAACTTCATTGAATGAAGGAAATCCTAATTCCTTCAGAATGTTTTCTAAAAAACTTAGCTTCTAGCTCGTTTCCAAAAACTGGTTCTGATTTCTTCTGTTACCTACTAAAATATTACCTTATTTTCTTTTCAGCTATGACCTTTTAAGTCTTTCACTTTTTTTTGTTTGTTTTGTTTGATTGTTTAGTTTCTTTTTGTTTGGGGGTTTTTATTTTTTCTTTATTAAATCTTCAGTGCTTAATTTCAGGCTGGTTCTGAGCTTTCCCTGTGGCAATGTTTTGGGCGTGATTCCATCAATGGTCATTGCTTGTAGCTCTCCCCTGTAGGTGATTTGAAGGTGACTGCGTTCATTTATCCAAACAGTGCTCCATAACTGCTGAAGGAGATCCTTTGATGATGTGTTTTCATGTGGCAAGGACATAATATTTGCCCCGAGTGTGCCAACCAGGATAAGCTACAAAAAGGAACTAGTCCAGTCCCATCTCCCTTTGCCCTTCTTAATCTCTTTTTCCTGCCTTCTTTGCTGTGACTGCTCATAGAGACATTATTACCCCTCAGATAACCAGATCAGAAACAGCACAACATGGCATCATCCTCTTCCAAGCCTCTTTTTCTCCTTCTCCTCTTGTTTAAAATCACCAGTGCCTGGCCAACAAGAAGGTGCATTTCATATGTTGGCTACTCAGGGTTATGGAAAGCAAAGTGTATTACTCATTCTCTTACTGTGTTATGAGTATGAAAATATAATTTAAACTATTTGTTATTATTTCACATTCTTCTTCTGTAGGGTTCAACAGAACCATGTTGTGTCCCTGTCCTTAAAACAGGAGTACAAGTAGCGTAGCTCTTTACTTTAGAGCGTTTTTCCTTTTTCTGATTGCATTTTCAAACCCAAACTCTTACTAATATATGAAGGTATTGTTCAGAAGACCTCTGAAGGAAAATCCATACTTCATTTAAGCCTCCCTTTCATCAGGACTAGTCAGAGCACTGAGAGCATGGAGGTGTCACTGGGAAAAAGACAGGTAGCCTTGAGCTGGGTGGCAAGTTGTTTGTTAGCATTGCTAAGGAGGCAGCTTGGTGTAGGGTGCAGGGTTCTCACTGAAAATGTGCTCCTGTGGCATGAGAGGAGGAAAGATGCAGATTAAGGCTGGAACTAACAAATTTTCAGTTGTGGTTCCTGAAGAAAGGCAAAATGTGACGGTGTTCACAGGGGTTTTAGGATGAGGGAAGAGACGAAGATCTGACTCCATGTTTCAGAAGGCTGATTTATTATTTTATGATATATATTACATTAAAACTAAACTAAAAGAACAGAAGAAAAGGTTTCATCAGAAGGCCAGCTAAGAATAGAATAGGAAAGAATGATAACAAAGGCTTGTGGCTCCGGCTCTGTATCTGAGCCAGCTCACTGTGATTGGCCATTAATTACGAACATCCAAGATGGGCCAATCACAGATGCACCTGTTGCATTCCACAGCAGGCAGATAACCATTGTTTACATTTTGTTCCTGAAGTCTCTCAGCTTCTCAGGAGGAAAAATCCTAAGGAAAGGATTTTTTATAAAAGTTGTCTGCAACAGCAAAGCACAGGACTCCTGTGCTCATGATGTGCAGCACAACAACAGCAGGCTGGCTGTTCTCAAGGCATCATCCGCAGCAGCAGCAGCAATAATAACTCACAGGTATTTTCAGATAAGAATATATGGAGATAGTCATCTCATTAGCAATCAAGGAAATAATCTCCTAAACACCCATTTCAGAGGATATTTATTGACATAATACCACTCCATATGAAAAAAAAATACATTTAATATCATCTTGCAGAGATGTTGTGTCAGAATTTGTAGATGTTGCTTTGATTTATTTTGTCAGGGAAGGCAGTAAGGTATTAGGAAGAATGAAGGATTAAACATAATATTCATAAATATTCCTCCTATTATGTATTTTCTGGTAGTCAACTTTTTATTTGAGATATAGTGGGGGATTTTTTAAAATAAAATTTTAATTGCTGTCATTCAGATGTGACAAATAGAGGAAGAAACCTATAAATGTCATTGGTTCTGCCTGGCCAGTCAGCTGCCCATGTTCTCTCCAGGTGAATGGGACTAAATGTAGGAAAGAGGGTTAAGTGCCTCGGGCTTTGATCAACAGGAAATATCAGAAATAGTGATTGGCCTGGGTTATAAGGCAGATTCTTAATTTCTTGGTTACTATCTGGTATCTGTGGGGATGCTTGGAACAGTATTTGAAGGAAGAGGCACATTTTGATAAACCTGTGAGGTAAAACTTTTATGCAAATTCACTTTCTTTTCTATTCTCAAGAAATTCTCCAGTCCTCTTTCGGCCATTTTATTGAACACGTCCAATAGCTTAGGCATTGGCTGACAACTGATGTAGTTCTTAGCTGTGTTTACTCTAATATTTGAACTTTATTAGTCAGGGTGTCAGGAGGCTGCTGCCAGAGCTTTTGATGAAGACATCTGGATTTATGGGTTTTTTTTTAATTTATTTTTTCTTTTTATTACTGTCAGCTAAGAACAGAAATATGAGACTCCACTGGCTAGGGGGTACAGCCAGTCAGAATTTTGGTCTGTCCATTCAGCATTTCTTGTGAACCATGTTCTAGTCAGTAGTGAAGCTGAAGGCTCTGAAGGGTAAGGGAGAAATGTGTCCACCTTAGAAATGTTGACATTTTAAATTTGTGTGTAGAGAAATAGATATATGTAGAAGCAATTATTTAATGTTATAATTGCATATTATTAACAATTGATATTATAATTATAGAACCATAGAATTACTTGGTTTGGAAGAGACCCTGAATGGTCATCTGGTCCAGCTCCTCTGCAAGGAGCAGCAAATTCTTCCACTATTTTTCCACTAGATGAGGTTTCTCAGAGCCCATCCAACCTGACCTTGAATGTTTTCAGTAATGGGGCATCCACCACATTTCTGCATAAGCTATTCCAGTGTTTCAGCGCCCTTATATAAAAAAGTCTTCCTTTATCTAATCTGAATTTGCTTTCTCTTAGTTTAACACCACTACTCCTTGTCCTATGGCTACAGGCCATATTCAGCTACATTTTAATAAACTGCCATTCCTCAGTGTGTTCTAGGACATAATTGATACTATTTCATGAGTTTGGTTTAAAAGTCATTTAGAACTTGGGTATTTTTACCCAAGCTAGAAGTTTTTCTGATTCTTAGATTTGTTTCCTTGATTTTAAACCCAGTTGCTCTAGGCACTAACTTCTGCGTTCTGCTTTCTGAAAACATTCAAGCAATCAAATTTTGCTCACATCAGTGCTCCTTGTAAACAAATTTTAGGTTTCCACACGTTAGTATGCACACTGGGAGTGGAACTGTACACAGTGCTGTGGTGTTATTTGACACAGAAATAGAAGCGAGTTCCCAAAACCCCCAACCAGAACCTGTCACAGAAACAATTAAATATGCCATTCTTAGCTAGGAAGGTACAGGAAGATGCAATATCTTTGTGTGAATGTAATGAGAGAAAATTGCATTTAAGCTCTGGTCCCAGCCAATAAATCTTACAGCTGCCTAACTTTTCTTGGAATGATGCCGCAGGCAAAGCATACAAGTATCCCAGAAAAGAAAAAAAGAAAAAAAGTCCCTTAATGTTCTCAAGATTCTCTTTATCTGTTGCTTCACCATAAATTTCAAGTCCTTTCACACAGAGACTCAGAGCCTTAGGGCTTTTTGTAAAGTTCTAGTGAGTGTGTTACACTTATCCCGTAGAGCAAAAAGAAACTGTATCTTGTCACATCTTCCCATTCACATCACACATTTTAAAGATCAAGTATTCCAATACTCACAGCAATGAGTCACTCTCAATCCACAGTGTGCTTAAAAATTAAGAGAACTTTTGATGTACTCACATAATACATTCAGTTGAACAGTACTTTCCATGAAGTGATAAACTGTGACAAAACTAAGCTACTTCATTAAATAATTATATTTTCATAGCTGTTTATCTGCCTTTGGTTTAACTCAGGTTGTGCCTTAGCCATGCTACACTAATTAAGTGATTTTTTTTTTTTTCATTCTGGTTTAGTAGGCACATGTAGACCTCTGAACAACCATCTTTGGAAAAGATTATACAGGAAATATGTGCAGGTGTAGCGAGAACTGCAGCTTTGGTAGTGTTCAATATTGCTGAAGGGTCTAGCTGTAAAACTATACACGTGATTTAGGCCTCAGAGCATATCTTAGTTTTCTACTTGAGATGAGGATGGGAGTTGCTTTATGGCATTCTTTCCCTTTCCCCTCTCCCCAGTTTTCTGTCTGGAGTGGATGCCAATTGAGGCTTTTGGCCAAAACTGTTCCTGGAAGTCAAGAGCTGAGTTCTGTTCCTACCAGAAGTGCTCATACAACAGCTTCTTGATGGTTTTCAAAAGGATGTTTTTCTCACTGATAATGTAGCCCCATTTTGCCAGCCAGAGAAGAAGCAGAATGCTTTTACTCAAGTCTGTTGAATTGGGAAGTGTTGACAGACATGGAGACAGTTTCAGGAATATATTGATGGCAACAACTATTGTTATTCTAACTATGCATATATTAAAGTCAGACAGGGATAAGCCTGAAATGGTTTAGAAGAAGCTTTGTGCCTGCATCAAGGAAGCATCTTTCCTGAGCTTTTGTTGTTCCTTTTTGTTGAGAGATGTGAGTAGGACCTTATGGGAAAGGGCAGTTAATATTCCTTGACAGGAAATGTCTGTGCACAATGGTGTTGAAACATCTTTCTCTTCCAGGTTTTCCTAATTGAACATAAAATGTCTTTGGGTAACTACACAAAGAAAAAAAAAAAAAACCCAACACATAAAGTTTTAAGCTAAAATTGTGAAAACATGCAAAAGAATAAAAAAGAGAAGTTTAACAGTGAGTCCTCTGTCATGAGCACTCCAAGCAGACAAGCACAATGACAGTCATGGCCTTGGCGTTCTGGGCAGGTTTGATTTCACTACAAATTTGAGTACTTGCTGTTTTCTAAAGGACAGATATCAGGAATTGCTGAGTGTCTGGATGACAGGAAGGCACTAAATCTTCCCAGGTGCCGCTGCTGTTGCTGACATTTTTGAACTGCATGCTGGAGTTAGGGTACCATGTGTGTGGTGAACCTTTCTTTTTGCAGCCTCTGTGTTTGCTGGCTGGGATACTGTTTTGCTTGTATTTTTGTACAATTTTCTGTCCTTTGGACCAGATCTAGTAATTCCAAAACAACTGGGGCAAGGCTGCATGCAGCAGCATCCACATGTTGCACATCACCCCAGTGAAGTGGGAGTTGAGGCAGGTGTCTGTCACTTTTACTGGAACTGGTGTTCTGTTTGTATCAACTGAACTCATATTTTCCTGGGAAATTTGCAAGATAAATACTTTCTGGTGATAATGATGTTGTTAAATTCTGCATTTTTTTCATAAAAAGGGTCAGTAATGTAAAATACTTTGAATCAAGTAATGTAATATCATGTTTTGTAATCTTAGTAAATATGCCCTGAATTATAAGTAGTTTAAAAAAATAGATATTAACTGCTCAGGGAATGTGTATTCACATAACACCATGTGCAGCACCTGGTTTATGAATTCACCTTTTGTAATTGTTTCAACTAAAATTTGAGCTATTTTGTATACTTTGTTGATATAATCAAAATCTCAGCTATTGTACTGATACAATAGAAAATTGATTGCACTCTGATATTATGCAAAACAGTGTTAAAAATGAAGCCTGGCAGACAAAGTGATCCTTGGCAGCTGCCGCCCTGCTCACTGGTGCCATTCAGCGTCCTAGATATGCTGGAAGTTTGACAAGATGCAGGAGAGAGGGTTTAATTAGGCCACAGTTTCACTAATTCAACTAATCTGTGAGTTATGCATCAATCCCCCCATCACAATGCAGAGAGTCACTCGTTCCTCTGTGTCCAGGTTTAGAGCAAATTTGGGGAAGAATCCCCCAGAGGAGTTCTGGTGGGAAAAGCAGATCCAATCGGCCCCTCCTCCTAACTGGTCCAGGAGGAAAAAAATACCTCCTTGGAGAAAGGTGGAAAAAATCCCTGTTTATTAAACAATAAAACCAAAACAATATCAAACAATGAGACCCCTTGCCTCTCTAAAAGAGATGACAAACTGAGAAAACCCCGGGTCGCAGCTCAGCTCACTCAGTCTCTGATCAGTCCCTCAGTGCTGCAAATGTCGCAGGCCCGGCCTGGCCTGGTGGGCCTCAGGTGCAGCTGCCGGTGCTCTCCTGGGTGTTCAGTCCAGAGCAGTTTCAAGAGGTCCAAAGAAAAAGGGAAAAAAAAAACCAGTCCAGGGAACTTCTCTGCCTCAGCTAGCTAACACTAACTAAAAAGCAAAAGAAGAGCTCTGTCCTGCTGTCTGTCCATCCGCAGACAACACAGTCCAGGAGCAGGAAAGTGGAGGAGGAGTGCAGTGTCTGAAAACAAACTGCAGCTTCTTCTCTCCCCCCTTCACTCTCTGGAACACTCTTGAAGGTGCAAAACTTATTATTCAGCATAAACAGAATGAGACGATTGGGGATAAAAGCATCATACAGTCAACCCAGGACACTCCGTCACTCCTGTCTGTTTTGGAAGTGCTCGTGGTCTCATGTGGCTCCAGGCCAGCCCAGGTGTGGGACTGGGAGGGCTGAGGCTGTGGGGCTCCCCAGTTCCTGCCTGCCTGAGAAATGACTCTTTAAGGGTCTCACCTTCTCCTAAATCTGCTTTCTGCTCTGGCTGAGGGAGAAAAGGTTCTTGCTGAAGTGGCTGCTAAGTTACTGTTGTGTGCCCTTTCAACCAGGGCCTACAGGGCAGCCCAAATAATTCACTGTTCTGTGACTCTTCTGGGGATTAAAAAGAAATTAATAAAATATGCACAGTGTCTCCTTCAAGCTTTTCATGAAAAAGGATATTCATTGAAAAATGTACATTCAAGGCCTCTTTCCTGAAGTTGAGAAGGTTATTGAGCACTAAGAGCTGTGGATGGTGAATTCAGCTTCAGTTTCACATTCAGATTTTTATCCCAAAGCCCATATAAAAACAAACCTACACAAAAATCCCCTGAGCCTATGACTGCAAGTGCTTTTTTGTGTATACATTAATTTCCAGAGAAACCAAGCTGGCTTAGTCCTGTTTGTCCTTCAATATTTTATGCATATTATTACAAAATAGCAGACATCCAGTGTTAAACATCCAAAGCTAAAACAGATTATTCAATGACAGGGATAGAAACTATGGAGTATGTTATTTCTGCTGACAAAGGAGGGTAGGAAAGGTATAAGATGCTTTTCTTTGTGGCCCCCACTGTTAACTTGGATTGTGGCAAGAGCCCTGGACACCTCAGGGAGAACTGTCCTTTCTAAGGCAGTAAGTCTGCTGTGAAGTGGAAGGCAACCACCATGGATTTTATTTTGTTTTAATTTAGAATATGTATTAAAACATCTTCTAATGTTGCTGTGTAGCTTTGTTTCCTATTACAGGAAGAGAAAATGTAAAGATTTTAATATTCAGAGCTCTCATTATGGTATTTATCCCAGAAAGGGGTGAAAGTAGTACAAAGTCAACTGCTGACATGCACAGAAATCCAGACAACAGGAACACCAGACTCTGTGGCCAGGCTTGTTCACTGAGTATTAAGGAATTTGCTTTCTGCATCCTATATTCTTGGGGATTTTGGGAACATTTTATAGATAAAACAGTTTAGATAAGTTTTCTCTATTTGGGTTGTTTGCTTTGTTATTTGAGGGTCTGGCTAGGGTTTTTCTGAAAAAAATACTGGCGTTTAGTGACGTGTCACAGAGTTATGTGGGATTTTAACTTAAAGTTAAACTCAACTGAAATGCAAAACCTTAGAAGTGTTACCTGTTAAGAACTCTAAATTGCCATCTTTGGAGATTTTGGATTTGTGTTAGCAGTTGCAGTTTCATCAGCATTATTAATCTGGTTTTAATATTAATGCAACCCAAACAACATAAGTAATTAATTCAGGAAAAAATTATCAAAGAAAAAATAAGTTTGACCTATTACAGGAATTGGGAATATGGCAGAGTTTGCTTTAATTAATTTTGTTATATATAGCTGTCGTATGGATGTTGCCAGCTGGTTAATGATCCATCAGAAAACCAATACAGCGGATTGGAAATACCACTAAAGCAGAATATATCTGCAGCAGCAGTAGAAGTAACCAATAGAACACATTTCAAAGCATGTGATCTCCAAAACATTTATTGACCAACTGCTATTGAGCTAGTTCCCTAATTTAGCTTGTGTGCCAATCATCTGCATTCGGTGAAAATTGAGAGAAACATGGAATGCTTTGCTGGAGAGCTATAGCAGATGAGAGTGCTGATGAAGTCAAAACCACAGCGAGCTGAGTGCTGGCCCACGGGCTGCACAGAAGGGCAGGCTGTAAGGTGTGTGCTAGATCTGGGTGGTTTGGTTTTGTTTTGAATTTAATTAATTTTGACATTTTTTTAATTACTGGTACATCTGTTATACATCATTTTATACATAGACTGCAACTGTAGGAAGGAATGAACAAATTAAGGTGCTTAAGTCAGTAATTATTTCAAGCGCAGTACTGCTGAACTATGTATTTTTCTGAAGAAGTCAGGGTATAAATGGAAGAAGGTTAAAGCTGTGTAGCTCATATCAGTCTGATTTAAAATGAGCTGTAAGAGAACAAAATACATGTTCTATGTAATTAGCATGAACTTCATGTCACTGCTCAGTTTTGTGCTAACAGATCATACAAGCCTTGCTTAAGGAGGAAGATTGGGAACATTTGGTTAAGAGTTCAAAGTCGCTAATTCTCTGAGTGTTAAATAGAGAAACTGTATGTTTCTACTTCCTGATGTGTGTTAAATATTTGGAGAATGAGTTAACCAGATTTATTTTTTCTTGCTAGAACCTACTGTTTTAAATTCAGTGTCACTGAAATACATATGCTATGTGAGAACCAAATGTAGACTGTGTGTTGGCTTATCTGTAGACGTAAGCAGAGGTTGACATTAAAAATCCTCAGTAGTTACTGCATGTGAGAGATTATATTATCCACATTTGCAGCAGTGTTCAGATGACTAAATCACACAGCAATATTCAGAATTAATGTAGAGTATCCACTTTTTAGTGTGCTGTGCTCTGCATCTCAGAGAACTGTTTCTGTAGCATTTTTTGTGAATATCTTTTTAACGCCCTGTAATATGAAATCCCGTTCTTCCTGAGGAAGTCACTGCTTGTTATTGTTGTAAGTACATCTGTAATAAAATTTTGGAAAAAAAAGCCATAAACACGATCAATCTTATTTCAAAAGATTGGTCATGAGTCCTTCTAACACATTTTGAGATCAGTGTGTTTTGAGCTTTCATCTTATGACAAATGCCTGGACCCAGCTGAATTTCATGTACCTGGGATTCAGTTAAAAAAATAAAGGTAATTCTGCACAAAAATAACTGGATAAGCTATGGTGCAGGGGAGCAAAGTTTTTAAACCCCTGAAAGTTTCAGCTCCTAGGATATCTGTCAGGTTCCTGGCTGGATGACTTGAGACACATACATGTCAGACTTCTCTCTGGCCAACACCATGGTCCTGTCTGCATGACGAGGCCTCTCTGAACCTTTCCATTGGAAAGGGCTTGTAAGCATCCTTGTGGAGAGGATGGTGGCACTGGCCTTTTGGCTTATAGAGACATGAACTTTTATGCATTTTTAATTTTCAGTTTTTAATACACTTGTTTGTAGTAATTTTTTTAAATCTTGAGCAGTCAAAGCTACATTCACTGAAATTGTCAGAACTTTTCCTGTCCAAATGGTTGAAATATTTTCATAAAAATGAAAGTATTGGTGTGTCTAATTATATTGGAAAATGACTGTTTATGCACAGATTACTCTTATACATCAGAAATCCTATTATTGAAAAGTAGCTAATATAGAATGATTATCAGTAAGAAATAATAATGCCTGTCTGTGTTATCCAAACAAACTTCCCAGTGCTTTTATTGGAGGCGTTTATTAATCTAAACATGCACAGTATATCATTAACGTATTTTCTTGCATGATTGATCGATTGAATTAGTTGTTCACGGGGAGAGGCATGAAGTACCTAAGTATAATGGGAGGCAGGGAAAAAAGGAAGAGAAATTGACTTTCTCCAGGAGATATATTAGCAAAACAAATGAACAATTTTTGCTAAGCAAAATCAGCATTCATTTCTGCATACTGGAGAGAGTGCATTATGTAGAGCATCATGTAGAGCTGAAGGTCAAGGCCAATCTGCTTGCTTCATATTTTTCAGTGATCCATTATTTACTCTTGCTTGGTCAGAGTCACTGGTGCTTCCAAAGAGATAAACAAAAAAAAAAGAAATTGCATCAAGAAGAGGCTCTACAAGGTACCTTAGTTACCATTGTCATGTGCACACACCACCACAATAGAACTCAAGCACCCTGAATGCACCAATCAGTCCTTCTAGTAGCAGTGAAACAATTAAAACAAATAGATATGTCATTGCCATAAGCTGTAGATGAGCTAGGAAGAGAGCTGTCACCCAAATAGGCTGGAATTTCTTTGCCTACTGAGTTTTCAGTACTGTAAAAAGCAGAATACCACTTGATGAGTGTTTTGCCACTTGTCATTTATTTCTGCTTTTTCCAAGCTGAGGACAGATCTGTATAAGACAAAAAATTATGTATTTGTGTTATTGTAGATTCTGGGAGCGCAACCCATGGAGCTTTCTCTCTAAAGCAATTCATTCCATATGGGTGGGTTGCTATAATTATATCTATGCAGATGCTGAATCCACTTACAATATGCAGAAACCACGGCTGTTGTTTGTGCAGAAAAATGCAGAAAAAGCTAGAGACAAAAGCCAGCTATTAATCTGGCCTATTAGTATGTGGACAGAATGACTGATACTGGTTTCTCCTCCCAGATTCTCCATTTGTCTCTGGGCTGTTTTTCTATACAGCTAGTGCACACAAAAGATACAAACACTGGTGTATTGCAGTTTCCTTCTTCTCCAAAAAAGATAATTTGAAATATTTTGGGGTTTTTTTGTTGTTTTTTTCCCCCCAGAAGAAAAAGGGCTACTTACCATAGACCTGATGTGTCTAGGAATGTCTGTGTGGCTGAACTGTATCTCATCCACTGTACTGTGTTGCAGGGCAGTATTACTGAAGATAAACCACAGTGTGTCCTCCCTATAATGCCATGCTTATTTGTCTGGAAACACTTTTCATCATTCCCTCATTTCCCTCTCTTCCTTTTTGTAATTCTAAGGTATCTGGGTGGGATAGGATTCTGGTAAAGTATATTTTGCCGTACCAGATGCTCCCATTCTCTTTTCATTGTTGTATGTCTCACTAACATTTGAAAATATTTTTCTGGATATTTTAATCTATAATCTTCCACATCCTAAAATCCACTGGATTAGAAATTAAGCCTAGCTTGAGTTCTTGAGTACTTCAGATCTTCCCTGCAAATAAAAGCTATATGATCTATGTGCTCAAACTCATCTGTCGTGAAATACCATGTAAATTCCTTCTTGCTGTGACTATGATTTAGAAATCGTAATGCAGCTAGAAGTGTGAAATATTAAGCATATCCTTTTATGTACTTGGAATTGATGGCGACTTCAAAGTCAGTCCTCATTCATTGCCTGGTTTATTTCACTTCAGCAATGACTTGAACTGTGAGTGAGAAGGAGCTGACAGTATTTTCAGATAGGCACTTTATAGTTGTGCACTTTGCAACTATATGATAGGACTATCTCTGTTGCCTTGAATGCAAAATTAGCTTGTTGATACGTGCTGCTACAGACAGAGGAACAGATGTAGTAATTCTACTTTATTTACATGAAATCTCTAAAAAGGCATTTTCTGGCAGCATGCTAGGAATAAATACAGTATCACATATAGAAGCGGCGCCATGCTATGTTTGCTCCTTCAGGTGTCAGCTGTGCCATTTGGATGTGGGCGAGAGCAGGGAGTCAGATCCCTCCCAGAAGGGCTGGGAGCTCTCTCATTCAGCAGCCCTGCAGCAACCTGCCCCTCTGCCCAGGGTGTGTGCTGAGCACTGTGCAGGGGCACCCACGGATAACACCCCGTGGGAGTCCCAGAGGAGGATATCAGATGTTCTGACTTTTTATTTCTACTCGTTTTTCAAAACAGAAAACCCTCCTACCTTGTTTCCTGGTTTCTTTTTGGGGTTTGGGTTTTTCGGTTTGGATTTTGTTTTGGAGTTTTTTGTTAGTTTGGGCTTTATTTTTTGCTTTGTTTTGGTTTTTGTACATTTAGTTTCCCCATCCTCCTGCCCCCCTCACCATTTACTTTCTGTGACTTGGGTCTCCCCTGAGCCCATGTTTTCAGGTTTGTTTTTCGCAGCCAAGACCTTGAGGAACTTTACTGATACTCGAAATTTGTGGGGAGGAAGGGGCGATCAGGGTGGGGAGGGATTGCAACCATAGAAAAGTTCAATACATATAATCTGAATCGAGAAATGAGGCTTAAGTAAAAACCTATGAGTCTTTTGACCCCAGAATACAAGAACTGGTGAGCGATGCTGAGCTGGTAGCTGCCACAAGGAAAAGCTTTCCTGGAGGACTCTGCCTTTTTTCTCTTTCCTCTCTCCTCTTTTGCTAATGTGCAAAAACTGAGGAAGGAGGCATTATTCCAGTGATAGTCCTTGCTCTCCCCTCACTACTTCAGTTAGCTATCAGGTTTAAGCCAGGCTGTTGCCTCTATTGAATTGTCCCTTTTTTCTCTCACAGGTATTCAAACTTTCCACCGTGGGGCTGGGGTTGTTTTTTCAGCTTATGGGCAACCAGAAACGTTAAAGATGAAATGCCTTGACTCTGAACTGCAGGCAGAAGTGGTGGGAGGAGACACAGCTAATTTGACTTGGAGGATGATTGATGTGTAGATGTCAATTTCTATTAATATTCTTTTGAAATCACTGACGCAAGCGTGTTTTTCCCCCACTCAACAGAAAATATAAATAGAAAGACAACAAAACAACCCTATCCCTTTAATTCATGATACTCAGAAGCAGTTAAGCAAACTCTGTCATTTGAAAGTGCCCTCCACAGGCTGGGAAAAAGCAGCTTGTGGTGGTGCTCTTACCACTTTAAGAATATCAAGATGCTGTGACAGAGCTATCCACTTACTGTTAAAATGTATAAAGAACAAAAAGCAAGTGTCACCTACAGATAGGCTTAGATAAATTGCTTAAAAATGTACAGCTCCCTCATTAGACAGCCATTCATTGCATGAAAAGAACTAAATGTATTTGTCGAGGTGTAGCTATAAAAGCCACGTTCAAAATGAAACAGAGTTGAGAGCCTGAACGCACAGCACTGTTATTCAGAAGTAGCTTTCGAGCAGAGAGTTTCAACGGGAAGGTGCTGTTTGCTTGGACACAAATCAGCAAACGCTTAGCTGAAGCTGAATAATTCAAGCGTGCACGAAGAGCTTTCTGAAGAGAAAAAACGCGAGAATAAAAAAAGAGAGAAAATCTTCAAACATTTGCTTCAGCCTTAGAGGACAATACAAGCAGCAGGATTTGAAACAGATTTACAGATGCACTCTCTTTAGGCAGGGAGAATGCTCATTAAATGCAAGATGCTTCTGTGGCTCGTGGGCTTGCACGGAGGTAGAGGTTTGCAAGACTGACGTATCAGATAAAGTCAGAGTGGTTACCACACCGACGGTGTAGCAGCTGCATAATAAATGATGGAGAGAATCATGTTAGGCATGCCCACCTAACCTAACTTGAATCATGCGAAAGGGGAGCTGCTGGAATTCAAATAGACTTTCTGGTTCCCAGCAGTCGGCAGTAATAGAATGCTTTCAGGAAGATGACAGATGCAGGGGAAAGATGCTGTTTTGCACTATCTTGATTTGTTACGGCAGCCAACTTATTGGCATGATGGAGTGACAAGAAAAGCAGCTGGCATGGAAGGTAGGATTATCAAAGCTATTGCATCATTATGAATGTAATTAGAAACTGACCATGACAAAGCATGTGCTAGAATGAGCTGTCATTGATGACAGGGGATTTGTTGCCGAGGTCTTAAAACTCTGAAAACAAAATTCCTTGTGCAAAATGGATTTTGCAGTTTCATTTATGCTCGTGTTACTCTTTCTTTCCTGCTTGCCTGCAAGCTCGGGGAATTGCTTGCTTGAAAGAGAGTGTTCTGTTAGGATGAGACTGAAGAATAAAGTATTTTCTAAGTCTCTGAAGCCTCAGGTAGATAGAAACAAACAAATGTGAAACAAGACTGGGAAAAGCTCCCTCTGATTCACTAGCAAGCTCTGATTGATATATTGGCATAGTGAGGAATTCCAAGGAAATGAAGATGCATGCACTGAATGCTCTGGTATAATGAAAGGATATTATTGCATGTCTCTGCTTTACAGTTAGTTTTTACGACAGGTTTTATTCCCCGTCAGTTTTTAGCTCTTGACATTTATCTGGTTGTTCAGAATTATATAAAGAAAATACATCAATATCTCCTGCAGGGCTTCTCAACAACTCCAGCATCTGTTTCAGCTATTGAACTGTATTCACGTTTTGCCAACTTGATGCCTACCCAGCTGGTCTGTCATTTCTCGCTTGATTACTGTTCTTAATTTCTCTGTATCAACTTGTTTCAGACAGGATTCTGAAAGCTGTTAATGAGAAATGACAGTAACTGCTTAACTGTTTAGAACTTGAGCATTCTCTTATTTTTGAAACATTAGAGAGCATTTCTGTGTGCATTTTATTAAATTCATGTTCTGTGTTGCACTGTGAGGTTTTCATGTAATAATTGAATCTAGCTGTGAATACTTTAGATGGGTCACAAACAGAACTTTGAACTGAATATTTTGAGAGAGCTTGAGAAAATTTACAGGTGTTTTCTTTGGTGCAGGTATTGTTTTATTACATGATCCTTCCTCCTGTCCCCCTCTCCCTCCACAACATATATATTCTCCCTCTCTGTCACGGTGAACAGTCATTAAGTGTGTATTGTACCTATTGAAATATATTTTATCACCACTAGTGTGAAACGGCTGAGCTGCTCCGAACAGGTGATAGGAACAGGTTTAAAACAGACGTCAGCTCTATCAGAGTGGATCGCCCTCGATCACAGAAGTGAAAGTAGTGCTTTGTAAATGTAAGGCAATCTCTTTCTTCCTATTCAGAGGTTCAACAACCACTCAAACACTGCTTGATAGCTCTCAGGCTATGATCACGTTAAATTTACTTGGATCATTTTGCTTTATCAAATACTTTCTTCTTTGTAAACTCCATTCTTCATTAGATTTATAGTTTTTTTCACAGGGGATAATCAAGAAATCTCTTGTCAAACTGGATATTCACTTTTCTGACTTTATCTTAAATTACTTGGTTGGCTGTACTCTGTGTGGTCTTGTCAACAAGGATCAGGCTATTAAAGACTAAATGTTGCTGAGTAAAACTGTAACAGTTTTAGAAAGATAGATGTTTCTAGATACACAGCAGTGAACCAGCCTTTGGAAAGTTTGAATGTAGGGATTTGTAAAACTAATACATAGTGTTATTTAGCTTGAGCATTTCCCTGTTTTGATCATCTACAAGACATTTTAAATGATTTTGTAACTGCTGGGAGGGGAGATGTACTCATCAACAGAGAGGATCACTGTGGGGTATGAATAACCAGAAATAGTTCTGTAGTTTTGATGAAAATAGAATGTTATTCTGTTTTATAGAAGTTCAATTAAATGCAACAATACTTTCTCATTGTTGATCATGGTGAAACCAAAGAGGGAGTAACCCCTATAAACAGCTCAAGTCCCATTCTCCTTGTCAGGGTAGCAGTAAAACTGTTTAAGATTGCATATATTATATTTATACTCCTGAAGCTGCTTAGTCTCTTCACGTCTCCGGAGTGCTGGCTGGCAATCATGCAGTAGTTACTTAAAATGGTCTTTTCCCTGAGATGCCAGTAATTGTAACTTCATGCTGTCTGTGGCCATCACCCAGCTGACAAGTGATTTTATAGTTTGTTTCTGTTTTCGCTCTAGTATTTGTTTTTAGCTTTCTCTTTCACTGATGAATTAATAGGACACTAGGTGGAGCCAGCTGTTGATTATAAATGGACCTACAGTAATACAGGCCTGTCTAATGAGCAAGCTCGGTATAAAATGCCTATTATTAAAAATAACAATTTAAAATGTTAAGAATTGAGTTGAAACTTAGTCATGAGAGTGTAGATCTGGTGAGACTAGAGGGAACGATATATTAATTTTCCTTTTATTATCTTAGAAACTTGTAATCAAATATGAAAAATAATAATAAGGAAGGAGCATCTACATTCAATAAAGAGGGCTAGGAAGCAATGAACAGAAACAGAAAAAGAAGAGAGAAGCAGCAATAAGAACCAGCAGATGTTTCTACTATACATACATGCAGATATCCAGTTGTGTGTTTATCTGTACATCCTTTGCCTGATGCACACAGATTTTCTCTCATCCTTACATTTAAATCTTCCTTCCGTTCTGTCTTCCTGAAGTAATTTATAGAGCTGACATCTTTCACTTTATATTTAGATATGGGATGCATGTTTTCAAATCTCGTCTTGGGAGGGTGTTCTAGAAGGTGTGCAAGGGCACAGGGAGTTGTCACTCATATGTTGGGCAGACATAATTAAGAAAACTCTGGAAGGTTATTTTCTGACTGAGGTGGAATCTAGTTGTATGTGCTCCTTCACGTAATTCTGGTTATTAATCCTAGTCAAGGATAAGGAATCTGTAGTCCTCGGCTGTGTGACAATACAAGAAAAATACACTCACTTCCACACAGATATACAGATATGTACCTCAGGTGTGGTAAAATATTAATTCAGCAAAGAAGAGATAAAAATCAGGGTGTATGTTGATACTTGGTTACATGAACTGAAGAGGAAAAAACAGGAAATAAGAAGCGTGAGGTGACAGGCAAAAACAGAGATTAAGGATGTGGGCTGGAGCAGTCTGGCAGAACAATGACAATTCCCATCAGCCTCTGTTAAGTTAAGCACTTGCAAGTTCAGTCAATGCCTTTTTCTTACAGGATTAAAAGGGAATTAGGGTAGGGAGAGGCTCAAGTTAGTGAGGAAAACTTGTGGAGGAGGGAAATGACAGCCACCTAACACTCCAGGATTAATGAGGTTTCGAAGACTGGAGATTGACCTTTTTGGATGTTATTCATAGAAACTTATAATTTCAGTAGTGACATGAGGGTTAGAATGGTCCTGTTAATAGAAAATCAAATTGTGCATGGACCTAGTGCTTGGAGGAGCCTTGCAAGAAGCAGTGCTGCACTGTCAACCCTAAGAGATTTTTTTTTGTTGTGAGCTCTGCAGTTTGTGCTCAACAGCAGAAGCATGGGAGGAGATCAGTTATGGTGGAGACAAAGATTGTTAGTTTTGCAAATCATTGAGTTGAGGCTAGGCCATGATATGTTTTTAAAATTTATTTTAATGGATAGTCTTAACCAAAACCACAACCTTTGAAATGTGTTATGGTGTCAGCACATGCACGTCTGCTTCTGTACATTTTCTGTCCAGCAGCAGCCCAGGACTAGCTTTGAACGAGCTCATCCTGACATGTCCTGAATTTTCCTTCTGACAAAAGGAAGATGTGTGTAGTGTGCCAGCTCTTGGCTTTCTGCTGCTGGTCACCTAATGCTTCACTCAGTTTGTGGTTCCTCCTGAAGAAGGCTGAAATTTTAGTTGAGAAATACCCACAGTGTGGGTATTTCTGACCATCTTGGGAAAGGGTTATGAGAGGCTGGGCCCCAAGAAAAAAGATGCGCTCCTTCTCTCTGTCAGTCAAAGCTGTCCTTTTAAAAATCCACTAGAATGAGGAGAAGGGCAGGAGGAGGGGAAATAGCACATAAGGTGAGGAATGAAAGGGCTTTGGGTTTTCCATGAGACAGTCATTTGATGAATGAATGGTAATTACCTTGCAAGAAAAGCATAAGGAAAGGCACATATGGAAGTCAAATTGTCCAAGGGATGTTAGTGAGCATCTGGTTATGTACTGCCAGAAAACATTATAAAAAGACATATTGTATCTAAGCAAAATGTATTAATAAATTAAGGCTATTAGCAAAGAGGGAAATATTTTTGTCCTTCAAAACCCAGAGTTCACATTTTGTAGGTTTTTAATTTAGTTATTCGTACTGTGTAACAGAATTAAGAATTCTAACAATTTGGAGAGGGACATACTTGATAATAAATTCTAAAGAGTATCCTTTCTCTCTACCACTTATAGATGTTGGAGTTTTTTGGGTTGGTTTGTTGGTTTGTTTTGTTAATTTTTTTTTTCACAGAATATTAAACCACATATCCCTGAAATCATATATTTTAACCTCTTCCTCTACTCTGCCTTTGTGAGATCCCACCTGGAGTACTGGGTCCATGTGTGGGTCTTCTAAAACAAAAAAGACATGAACCTGCTGGAGTGGGTCCAGAGGAGAGCCATGAAGATGGTCAGAATATTGGAGCATCTTTCCTGCAAGTACAGGCTGAGAGGGTTGGGGTTGTTCAGCCCAGAGAAGAGGAAGCTCTGGGGAGGGCCCAGGGAAGCCTTCCAGTACCTAAAGGGCAATTACAAGAAAGCTGAGGAAGGGCATTTTACAAGGCTCTGTAAGTGATAGGAAAAGGGGGAATTGTTTTAAGCTGAAGGAGAAAAAGTTTTAATGAAAAAGCAAGTGAGAGGGATAAAAAATGGGAATAAGTTTTTCAGAAAGGTGGTGCTTGCCCCATCCCTGGAAATATTCAAGTTGGATGGGAGCTCTGAGCAACTCAATCTAGCTGAGGTTGGAATAGATGACTTTTAAAAGGTCTCTTATAATTCCAACTATTCTATGATTACTTAAACTACAAGGTACCAGTGGTGTTGGATCTTTGCTGCTCTATGCCACTAGCTCCAAAATATCCATGAGATTTACTGCAGAACTGAGGATATGAACACAGGAGCTGTTCCTTACAGAAATGTCCTGGACATGATAGACCCAGTGATGCAGTCATAAAACAGGCAGAGCTGAAATGGAGATGTAAAAGAAGAGAAATCAGGGCTTTACCAGAAATGGAAAAAGAGAAGTAATAATAGTTTTGCTTGCGTTTTTTTAAATTTTTCTTTATGCTCTGAGCATCTGTGCATCAGAATAAGGATGCAAGATGCACCTGTTTGTAAAAATTGGGAACTTCTGGCAGCACTGCAGTTTATTTGGCTTTTGTTTTCTTTAGAATAGATCTTAGTCTTAAAAAAGGAAAATCTGAAAAGTAAATCATGATCAGTCAAACAGGTTTTTTTTGTTAGTATCCTCAAGTTGCCCAGCTTAGTACAAGGTCTTTCTTTCATTTACGTTCCCCTGAAGATCCTGCACATAGCCCAACCAGTTCTCTGAATTGCTTGGTGATACAGAGGCTCAAGATGGCCAAGGACATACATTTGGTTTTGACCAATGCTGACAAGACTCTTAATTTTTTCTTTCTTTTTTTTTCCTTCCCCTCCATTCCCTCCTGCCCAAAATTTGCCACAACTGGGTAAATCTGAAGATCAGAAAAAGTTAACACAAAATTTGAACAAAAACTGAGCTACTTGAAACTTGTGTTTTCTTATCTAGTCTCACCTTCACCTCTTTTTGTGTCCTTCTGATAATTAGGAATAAAGAGTATGAGGAATTTCTTCATGGCATCAAATTTTTTTAGCATTCACTTTTGATCATCTATATTGATCTGTTTCCCTGAAACTTAAAAGCCACACTAAATAAAACCACCACATGCTGCTTTCTGTAGACTTTCTTTTTATGACTAGCTTGTTATTTTTTTACAGCCATTATGCAGGTCACACTTTTGCTTTTGCAAAAAATAAAGCACAGATACTGCGAAGAAGTTCATAATTTTATCTCTTTTTTTGTAACAAAAATCTTTTAAATATTCCCACACTATGCTCATATTTAACACATCTTTATTTCTTGTTACTTAAAAATATCATTTATAATGGGAATTCCTCTGTAATTTTATATTAATGACCCCAAATGGTATTTGACAAATATCCCATGGTACAAAAACCATTTTTTCAAAGAGCAAGCTGAAATTTCATCAATTTGTTTTAATTAAGGGTTTTGACGAAAAACCAAAAAAAAAAACCCCAAAACCACAAAAAAACGCCCCAAAACTTTTCACTTTCCAGTCCCAGGCTGGTTTCCATTCACTGTTGGTAAGGACTGCAAACAATGAAATACTCAGCCTGTTGTCTTCAGTAATGATTGCAGGCCCTGAATTGTGACTGAATCAGGTTTGATAACAAGGCAGAAAAGCAAAGGCATTAAACACATTCATGTACATGGAAAGTGTCATATCTATATTCTTCTGAGTCCTAATGGAAAGAATTTTTTTAAACAGAGTGCTTTAGTGAAGTAGTTTTGGTGCCATTGAAATATTCCATGACTGAATATTGAAGTTAAGGGTATTAAGAACTTTAAGATGTTTATGGTTCAGTGTCTGTGATAACTCTCAAGCTAATAGTAAAATTACTGTATTCTCATTTCTTAGTGGCCTTGTTTTGGACTACTGAAAGGCACAAGGGATTTTTATCTTATGAATGAATTTGGTACTTAGCAAAATATTTCAAGAACAGTGAAATAAATTGCCAGTCCAGTGTGATTAAATCTGTGTCTCCAGATATTTCTGCAGAAGCCAAGAACCAAAAGCATATCACAGATGTTGATAAATCCCTAATTATATTTATTCCCAGGCTGTGTTATTTTTCAAAACTTCAGAAATAATGAGGATTAGGTAAGTGATCAGTTATGATGCTACCTGAACCAAGAACAAACAAATCCTGAGCCAGTGAGGGTTATGAGGAGACTCTCAGGCTGCTAATTTAAGCATGTAATGAAGAAGCAAAAATTGAAAATTCTTGACATACTCTGGCATCATATGCCAGGTAAAACCAGCACAATCAAATGCCCTCAGAATGTGAAAAATCAAATATGGTTTGCTTCCTTCAGAGAATCTGTTCTTAATTTCCTATTGGGTTTCTTTAGCAAGGTAAAAACGCTTGAAGTAATAATATCTGATTGTCTGTCAAAATACACCTAATCCTACACTTTTCTTACAGGCACCGTTTGTTGAACTGTGTGGGCTTAAATGTGACTTTGAATCATCAGCCTTAGACAAAGTGTTAGTGCAGATGATGAGGGCCCCATAACAGTAGGGAAGTTGTAAACTGCTGAAGAGAACCAATTAGGGTTATTCCTCTAGCAACAAGCAAATGAATTTTTCCTTAATGAGTCCTTAGTGAAAATGGTATTTACTGTGATATTCTGTGTGACCTGGCCGACCCATCCAATAAGAAGCAGCCCGAGCAGCTCTGTTGTTGTAGCACACAATTTTGTATATCTGCCTAAGCCTAGACAGCAGAACAGGTATTAATTTCTTATTATCTAATGTGGATGCTTTATTATCTATTTTGTGACATCAGTGTTTGTGGCATGTGAGAAATCACAGAGAAAAGTGACTTTGCTCTAGGGAACAATATGTAATTAATGTGAAGGGTCTGCATTGTATCTTGAAAACCAGGCACAGAATGATGACTGCAAACCTTGACCAGCTGTGAAGCTGTAAATACCCTAAGCAGAAGAGGGATTGCATTTTATGGCATTCTTGGTACTCACAGTCTGAGGATTTTACACTGAATGAAAATTGAGCTGTGCAGAGACGAGCCACCCATTGATGATTCTGAGATGCCATGGAAACAGAGGTACCCTTATTAGGCATTGCAGTTTGTGAGTGAGCCAGAGATAGGTATGTCATTGGGAATCCTCCACAGCCTGTACTTCCACAGAAACACTGAAACTGAGGGAGAGGGACATGAAACATTTGCATTGAAAGAGAGAAAAAAAGAGCCAGTCAATTAGATGAGGGAGATGCAGTGGTGTCAATTCAGAGGACTAACTTATTCAGCTGTTGCTTCATGCAACTTGTTGGTGACTGCCAGGCCAGGAGACAAGTTTTTACCTGAGTGAACAACCATCTCAGAACAGCATTATTATGATTCAGGAGAGAAAACACAAGGTATTTTGTTTGTGTTGCAGCACAGTTTTCTGGTTTAACACCTTACCCCAGAAGTTGTAGAAAAATGAGAAAGCACAAAGAAACTACTGAGAGATGTATCAATGCTGAAATCATCAGTTTTATTTTGTTCTCTGGGATTTTATTAGGTCAGTGTCCTGGTTTGATAAGGAAGTGAGTTTTCTGGGAGGTTGTGGTCAAGGAGGGAGAATATATTTTCATGGGGGCACTGACATTATGCCAGCATCAAACCATGACAGCCCCATCTCTCTCCAGTTAGTTTAAAGGGAAAATAAACTCATATTGGTAGTTGCAGCTGGGCAGAGCTGCATTGACAAGACTGGAAAAGCAGTCAAGCCATTTTTTGTGCCCCCAGTGTCGGTATGGGACTGGGGGCACAAAAAAACCTGCAGTCATCCCACTGCAGTTAGGTTAAACGGAATTATTCCACCTGAGATTTCCAAATTGACAGGACATAATGACTCAAGGTTGGTCATTTTTAGGGATAATTGATATTAGAGTTTGTGGGTGTGGACCACCGCTGATACTTGGTAAAACAAGTAGTTTGTAATGTTAAACTGCTCTCCCTTTGAAGCAGAGTCACTTGAGGTATTTATACAAAATTTGCCCTGAAAAGATGATGAAAATACACAGTGCAAAGGGCATTATTACTGTTTTAAAACTGCTGTAGTTTGTGTAGACCTGAGCTAAGATTAAGGGCATGAGGAATTTATTTGAGCAACATCAGGAGTGTCTTGCATTGCTAATGTTTTTGTCTCCTGGAGAGGGATTTAATGTATCAAAATTTTTCCTTGGCTGTACGAATAACATATAATCAAATCTTGAGTTTAACAAATTCTAAGGATATTTCCTCACTTTTAAGCACTTAAAACTGAAAGAGATATGGTGCTGTGGCTGTGACAGGCTATTAATTCAAAAGGGTAAAAAAAAAGAGGAAAAAAGCTTTATTAGAAAAGATATGTCATAAAAAATAGAAGTGTTTTTGTCCTTAAGAAAAGTGCTACTCAAATGGGCGTCTTTGGCATTTTACAACACACTGGTTGTACAAATAATATCTGTTTTTCCTAACAGAGTTTGGGGGAAAAAATGCTTTTACAGTATTTGAATTGTTTCATCATTCTGAGATAATCAGGGAAGAAAAACCCATTGTATCTTCAAGTTGAGAAGGTGTCAAGAAATGTTTTATGGGGCTGCTGTCAGATGGAGGAAAAGCAGGATGTCCTTTGCAGAGTGTTGGAAGCTGTCTGGTGTAACAGGTTGTATTCTGGAGATTGGTTGGGCTCCTTTTCTACTATTGCTAACAGAATCTAGGTTTGAACCAGTGCAGGAGTGGACATGGGATGGAGTCTGTCCAGAGGTGTTCAGGAGCCACTTTGGGGCACTTTGTATTGATAGTATCACAAGAGAAACTTGTTTAAACTTTAAAACAACAAAACAAACCATATATATAATGCATATATATATATATACATATATATATATATGTGTATATATATATATATATATACACACACATATATATATGTATATATATATATATATATATATATGTATATATCTATATATATATATGAAAGGGGCATTGCCTTGGGACCATCTTATTTTATTCATTAATAATTTAAACTCTGTGATTTAGAATTAAAGAGCTTTGTTTGTTGGCCCTCTGAGCTTCAGATATTGACAGACTGATAGCACCAAGCTTGTTTCTGCATGGACAACTGCAGTGGTTCCTCTTCCAAGATTTAACTAAAAATGGGAAAAGCCTTATTTTAGTTATTGAGGTTGTAAACCTTTGAAGGCCTAACTCAACATCAAGGAAATGTAAAAGATTTGGAAAATATAAGGAGCCACAATTAATTTGTTGGGGCCAAGACAGTTTTTGTTATTTATTTTTATTTATCTGTTGGGTTTTGGATTGTACAATGGCTCAGTAGTGGTTTTGGCCCACTTGTCAAAATTTGTGAGGTGGATGTTATTTCTTGCTTCTTTATGGAATTTAGAGAACAGCTTAAACATCAAGGTGAACATTAGGGTTCAGGGGAGACACCCATGGAAATCTGGCTTTTCTTGGATATCTCTCCTTCCTACAGTGAGGTAGACTTGGGGAGGAGACAGCAAACTGATTAGAAAGGGTCAGGTTCACATCTTCATCTGCTCCTTCTGAAGGTCACTCAAAGTGTATTTATGGAAGCCTGGCAGTACTTTCTCTCCTTGCAACCAAAGAAATGAAATTACCCCAACCCATTACTGGAATGCAGTGTTAATCTTTATTGCAGATTCATTTTTAGATTAGATATGTGATGTTTCTTTGTGCATTCTGGCATGTTGCTTTGCACCTGGAAGTAATTTGTCTTGGTGGTAGTGCTTGCAAGTAGTTTGGAATAGTCCAACTCCTTGTAGTAAGTAATGAGCTCCATTGCTCTTGAACAATGTAGAACAATGTAAGAGATATGTGGTGAGTTACTACAGAACCTGAAATTGAGCAAAAGAAAGCTCATCTTTCTGTACATGAAGCAGGATTAATTTCATTAATTACATTATTAAAGTTTCCTAAATTTTGGCTTATTCTTTCAGGTTTTTTGATGCTGTATTCATACCAGGTTGCAATATTGAATATTTTGATTGCTAATATTAATACTGCTACTATTTTAGGAAAAGAGTAGGGCATTAGGGACCTTTTGATTAAGCCACAATAGAGAATAGAGAAACTATGGTAGAGAAGGAGTGAGGGTTTTTTTCTTTTTTTCTTCTTGGCATGAGAAATAAGGGTGCAGTAGACACACCTAAAATGAAACAGCTTCTATTTACTTCTGTAACTATTTGTTGAAGAATGAGTCCCTTAAGAGTACAGAAGGAGAGAAAAGTTATTTGGGTCTAGAAAGCACACCAAAGAACACATTTTTGTGTATATTTAGAAATTTTTTTGTTTTTCTCCATGCATTTAAATGATCCACAGCATGGTTCCATCATGGTGCATGAATTCAGCTCAGAGGAAAAAAAAATATGATTTGAGCCCTCAAATATTTGCTCCTTGGTAACCTATCTGCAGTTATTTAAGATCAAGCCTGAAGTTTAATATTAAAGTAAATGTTGTTAACCCTGGACAGTAAACAGCATGGGAGTGATTGAGCTTTTTCCCCTCAGGAGAGTGGATAGGCAGATAGTGAAATACCTTGAATAAAATAATTAAGAGAATTAATTGTTTTCTTTTTACTTATTCAAGTATTTTATTCTGTGTTTCTGAACACTGAACATTACATGTGCTCCAGGGGAAAAGTCCTTGTAATTCAGACTTTACAGACTTTACAGTGTTGAGAAGAGCAGCATGATTTGATGTGGGGAGCTGGACTGAGGAGGAGCATTGACAGAACCTGTTCCCAGGCAGGGAGATGCTGTCCCACACTGCAACACGTGCCTGGCACTGCTGACAGTGGCACAGCACCCTTTGAAGCAGCCTTGCATCTTGTGCTTAGTGACTGAGGGTCGCCAGGTTCATCACTGGGATTTGTGCTCTCTGTTTGGAAACACAGGAAAAATTGAGGTTTGCAGGAAAAGAGACCCCATTCTAACTTTCATCCCAAGTTTAGCTGTGACCTAACTTAGTGTTAGAACTACTAAGTTCATTTCATGCAGTTTCATCCCAAGTTTAGCTATAATCTAACTTAGTTTTAGAGCTACTAAGTTCACTTCCTACATCTTCTGTCTCAAAGAAATTTAGGCATTAGTGATGGAATACCAATACCTTCTCTGTGAACTAATTTTATATTGATTATTACAGGGCATGTGTGTTTTTTCCTGTATCAGTTCTCCATCCAGGGAACCTGAAAAGCAATTCCTATAGAAAGGAGAACCATTCTTAACCTTATTAATATTCTCTTTCCAGAGCTTGTTGAGCATACTAATTTAATGGTCCCAGGTTCTTTATAAAATGAATAAATGAAATGAAATCAAATCAGTTTATTTATTTTTGTATAACTATCTTATATTTTCATTTTGTTAATCAATACTTAACATTTTTAGTTATATGTTCTTGTCTTTCATAATATTTTCACCTCTTATTTTTTCCTTTTAATATTTGCTACATCTTCCATGCACTTTGAGTCTTTTTATTTGTTTCATATGCTGTATTTTATGAGAACTGTAGGTGATATTGAAGATTGAAGGTGCCAGTAGTTTACACTCATGTTAAATTTGATGCGTATCGTTCTCCAGAGATGTAAAAGAAATTATTTGGCTGTTGAAGCTCTCAGATAAAAGCTGAAGCGACATACCTATTTCATGCATCACATCAACTTGTTTTGCATGCCACTGTCATCCTACCTGTAGTTGTGCAAGATTAGATTCAAACCATGCAAAGCAAACAGGACAGGTATGTTGCTGCCACTTTGAACTGTGTGTACCACATTGACTCTTCTGTCAGATATGCTTAAACTGAAAAATAAGCAGTGGATGTGGTCTTGGTCACCTCCCAGCCACACTCAATAGCTGTGGTAGCATTTACTGCTCTGTAAAATTGACCAGTCTCCACAGCCTACCCACTTTGTTATTAATATAATTGTAGAAATTAGTCATTCCTTAGCTCTTGGATTGAGTTCAAATTTGTGTAATTTCTATTACATACTGAGCCACCTTCTCCTCCTCATCAGCCCTCATTACAGCTGCTGACATCCTGGCTGGAATTACCCCTCTCAGAGAACTCTCTCCAGCAAAGACAGCTCTAACTGAACCCATTTTTTGGCCCTTCACTAACATGTGGCTTTTTTTTTTATTTGAGTTGTCCTGCCTGTTGTCACACATAGAGGTAGTTACTTGATTCTGGATTGTCAAGTTACCAGGAGCAGTTTTTAAAAAGAGAAAGAAGTTTTCTTTGGGTTTAGATTCCCTAAGACCTTCTTTTTTGGAGGTTTTTTCCCACATTTGGAGGATATCTTGTCTACTTCTGTGTAGCTATTTTTAGTACAGCTGGGGAATATGTGGGTCATTGAGTCATATTCTTTCAGCTTAATCTGCTGTTAGTTATGCTAATGAGGCTTGTGGCACTGGGCTTTTGCTTCACTTTGCCATATTGTCACTTCTGCAGCAGAAGCCAAAGGTGACTTTATCCACTTCGACTGTGATGCTTTTTAAGCACATTTTGCTTTTCCTGTGATGTAGCCCCAGAACTCTGCAAGTCAGACTGTCTCAATCTCCTCATAAGAGCCTGCAATTTATTCTCCCTACTGTCTGGTGAAGGAAGCTTGTCTAAACTTGCTAAAAGAGTAGTTTGTTGTGGTTTTGGGTTTTTTGTTTGTTTGTTTGTTTTTTGTTTTTTGTTTGTTTTTTTGTTGTTGTTGTGTAGAATTATAGAATGCTTTGGATTGGAATGGACCTTAAAGATCACCTATTTCTAACTGCTCTGCCATGGAAAGAGACATCTTCCACTAGATCAGGCTGCTCAAAGCCCAGTACAAACTGGCCTTGAACGCTTCCAGGGATGTTAAGACTTACATGGAGATTTTGGAAGTCTAGAGAAAACAAAATAAGAGAGCACTGATATGTAAATACTTATCTATATACACATGTATTCCCTCTTCTTATGAGATAATTGTATTTATTATTATGTCAGAATCTTATCTCTGAAAGACTCTGGTGATTTGTAATCATAGGTGTACTCTGTCTGTTTCTGTATCTTGTTTCCCTCTAGAACATTGAGCTAAAGAGGGAGAGGAGCAAGATTTGGAAACCCTGCTTCTTGTGCCTAGTCCATATGCCTTTGCTGACCCTGTTAAAACAAGCTAGCCAGAGCTTTACTACTTTGTTCAGCTTTTGCTTGGGTTGCACTTACACCTCAAAATATAGTTCATCTCTGTTAAGTTTAGGTAAAGTCTATTCTCTTCACCTTCATTTTTCTGAAGTGATGCAGTGAGAGATGGCAATTTCCTACAAGCTAAATGGAATCAAAACCTAGGGGGGGTGTTTGCAGTCTGGTTTTTGCTCCAACTTTTGCATCCTCTGAACTAAAGGATATGCTCAACCCTCTAAACCACACATTTCAGTCTTTTGCTGGAGCTCCACACATCCTACACTGGCTTTTGATAAGGAACTGTTCAAGGTTTTAATCTTGATTGGCCTTTTGACAAGTACACAGGAGCCTTCAGCGTCCCCAGGCAGGGTCATGTTCTTTCCTTGTTTTCTCCCTGTGTCTCTCCAGTTCTTCTGAGCCTTGCATTTTGTGTGGTTGTTGCCATTTAGAGCAGGGACAAAGGTGCTATTTGTCTTCTCCTACTCAAAGCAGGAGGAGAGCAGATGCTCGTAGGAATGGTGCTAATAATCTGCACTAGGAATGGCAGTCTAGTAGGAAAGATCCCAGGCTGACCATGTTTTCCACTGTTTTAGGGCACAGCTACAGCGTGCAGTGAAGAGAGCCATGCCAACTCCAGATGAGCCAAATCTGGAGCTGCAAACTGTTTAGCTGTGTTGCACAGGAGGGTGGTGAGGCTGCCAGGCCTGCAGACACACAGAACATGCTGCATCCTAAGGATTTGTCATACAATCAAAGGAAATGGGGTGTGGGGGGGAATCCCAAGGAAGTTCTGTGGAAAATTCACCAAAACTTATGTGTGTGTGCACACCACAGGTTCACAAACAGACAGACAGATACTGCCATCCAACTCTGTTCACAGTATTCATAAGCCTTTCCTGCCTGGAACACTGTAAATGTGGTAGCCTTGCAATTAGATTTGCAATTTAGTTAGAGGCTAAAAAAAAATAACTGGAAAGCTATCATCACATGTCTAGTAATAAATCTCCAATGAAGCACACTTCTTAATTTCTGCTGTTGCCTTAAAGTTAAAAGTAAATAAATGCAACTCTCTTTAAGCTCAGCTTCCCCTCAAATTGGCATCACTAGCAAGTGCAGGAACAGAACTGAATGTGTTTACAGCAGTCATGATAATTATGAAACACAAGATTAACCTGGCCAGGAAAGATAAATATCTTGGTATTCACTGCAGTGATAAAATGATTTTGGAATGCAGCCTGACAGAGTGGCAGATGAAATTTGATTTTCCAGCTATACATAGCTCACAACGGGCCTCTGCAATATTTGTTGAGTCTAAATGTCCTGAGAACCTGATGTTGTCTTTGAGGCATGGGTAGTTATTCTTGTGCAATTTTTTAGGGGAAAAGCCAATACTTTTAGTGCCAAAAATAGGTAAAAATCTTTGAAAGATGATAGAAAAGAAAAAATACTGGGTTGAACTTTTGAGCATGTTTTTTGTCTTAAGTGTGAGTTAGAGCTTTCACCAAGACCATGTATTCCAGATATGCCTTTCTAAGTAATTGAGTTGTATTGGTATTGTATAACATTCTTGATCTTAGAAAAAAAGTAAGTATAGTCCTTCTAGGAGGGAAGATCAGATTTGTCTGAGCTGTGGTTGACTGCAAAAAAAAAAATGGGCTAAATATATATAATTTGTGAAGAAAAATACTGTTATCTTCTCCCTATATTGTGGGTGTAAGTAAGATGATATGATGGTGGAGATGTCAGAACTGTTACTAAATATTTTCTGGTCTGGATTTTCTGTGTCACCACAGTACTATTGAGAAATATCTGCTCTCTTTTGGTTCCTAGTGATGTTCTCTATATATGGAGAGAAGTTTCACAGTTACATTTATTTGCTTTCTTAAGCAAATAAAAGCCCTTCAACAGGTTCCTCTTGAAGGGAAATCATCAGTAATTTCAGTAAGTTCTACAATCTTTGCCTCAAGTCTTCAGTGCCCTGCCAGCAGCATTTGCAGTGGGTCCCTGGTGCTGGATGTGTGCTCTGTAATACACTCTGCTTTTTCCTTCTGAGGAGGAGCACACTGATCTGACCTGCACATGCAAGATGGGGGCTCAGGCAGTGCCGCGTCCTTTCCCTGTGCTCTGTCAGCTTCTTTCTGTGTGAGTCAGGGAATTTAGCACCAGGGAAGACCATTAGATCATTCCATCTGACCTTCTGTGAAACCCAGACCATTCTATTTTGCACAGGTACTCCTTTGCTGATCCTGGTTTGGATCCTGGTTTGGCTGGAGTGAGCTCTCAGGAAGACACCAGGGAGGCAGCAACAACTGCTGTGTGTGTCGCTGCTCTTGGCAGTGGGGTTGCACTGGTTAATCACCTTCTCTGAACAAATACTCCTTCCCTAGCTGAGAACTTGCCTCAGCCTCTCAGCTCACTCAGCTGGCAGGCTCTGCTGTAACTACAAAACTTCTCATTCTTAATTTCTAGCTTGACTTTGCTTGGCTTCATCCATTCATTGACTTTGTCGATCGATGTGTTGTTTGATGACTGTGATTTCTGCATGTCCTCGACCAACATTTTTCTGTGATCTCTCCATGAGTAGGTTTCTCAAATGTCTTCACTTTTCAAATGTGTTTTTCCCTGGCTCCCATCCCTTTGCAGTGGATTGCTTCTCCTCTTCTGGCATTCCCTGTGTGTTAGCTACACAGTGAGCAGTGCCTTGCACCTCCTCTTCAGCTGTGCATACAAACACTTCAAATTATAATAAAATTACAGACCTCATATTTGAGACATGCTTTTGTAACTGGTACTTGAAAACAATTTTTCATCAAGAAGCTATGACTGGTAACTAACTGATTGAAGTGCTTAGAAGCAACTCCATTTCATGGTTGTTTTTACTTTTGAGGAGAGAATGGAAGGGTTTATGATGACAGAAAATCTGAATCATCATATTTCTTAATGAATGTTACAATTCCTAAAAGGACAAACAGATGTAGCTCTCAGAAAGTTACACTTGAGGAATGGGTCTTGGATTAATAGCATAACAGTCTTCCTGCTCTCTCCAGTGTCTACCTGCACATTAGTCCAAGGCTCCCTCCACCTTCTGAGGTGCATCCAAATCATTTTTGCATTTCCATCACTTGAACTACATTCATGCACACACAGACAAATCTGTGAATCTCTTATATTGGTATTTTCATAATTCCATGTAATAGACAATGCTTTTATATTTCTTACTGCTGCAACTCATTATAGAAGAGTGACTTTTCAAAATAGTTTCCTTTAGCTTCAGAAGATAATCTGAAGCTCTGTGTGTACTCACTACTGATGCCCACTGCATCCTGTTCATCTTTCTTTAAATTGATTGTTTCTCCCACATCCCAATGGTAAGTGAAACATGAGAGGGTTGTGGGTGGTCTGTCTTGGAGACAAACTTGGTTCATGAATCTTTAGGCTTATTTTAGCATCCCAGAATCCATGTTTCAAGTGTTAATGGAGTTTTCTTAGTAATTAAAAATATTTTATTACCAATTAAAAGCCCCTCTTCATGTTACTATAATAAAGAGCTTTGTTGGCTAGTACTTATTTTAATGATTGGGCACTTAATTTAAAAAAGACTGGCAAAGAATTTCACTGATATCTGAGAGCCTATGGACCAATAGGGTTAACAACACTATTGTTTGCTTTCCTTCTCCTGGAATTTGTATTTTGATCCTGGATGCTGTCTTAACCAGACTTTGGAGACTAACGTTTGCTTGCTGCTGCTCCTCAGAGCTCATGTTCATACTTGAATCAGCAAAACCCCTGAGTATATGAAAGCTCAGTGTGTGCTCTGAGCTTTGAGTAGAGTGCATATCTCTTTTTTTTTTAGAAGAAATCCTTGTTCTGAGGGAGTTAGGCTCACAGAGTTTGTAAAACCTACACAACAAAGGTGTTATTCTTATCTATAAACTCTACAGCATCCAACGAAGCAATCATTTTTTTATTCATGTGCTCAATTATCCAAATAATTTTCATGCCTTTTATGCTTAGAGTGACATAATTCAGTATGATTTTTTTTTGACACAATGGTCAAAATGGGCTCAAAAAGTATTTAAGCATTCAAGGTTCTTGAAAGTGTTAACAGAGCCCTTTATGCCTCTTTTACAGTATGTATGTGGAACTCCTGTTTTAAAAATATTTTTCCAAATTACATTCTTGGTAATGAGGGTGTCACCTCAGCAAGTTTTCAGCTGTGAAACTCTGTGCAGAGGTGGGCCACATTAACACAGAAACAGCTGACCAAGCTCCTAGAAGTGATGTAAATCTTTGTGCAGGTATTGTGTGATATTAAAGATGACAGGTTATTCTCTTTGAGCAAGAGTAAGTTACTGTAGATTTTTGGAATGACTTTATTTTTGGAGAAAAGATAGGAATGTTGTTATGAAATAGGCTTTGTTAAAAGGTCAGAAATTTCTCTAGATATAAACCTCTGCTGCTGAAGACACTGCTGAAGAGAAATAACGTTTGGGAGAAACTTAGAAAAAAGCTGTTAATATGCCATCAAGCCTTGGACTTCCCTATGGCCCCTGTTGAGCTCCAGCATGGTTGTTACAACCTCAGCCTCTTCCTGTGCAGTCTTTTGCAGGCTGATAGGAGCTCCCTTTGTCAGTATTCTGAGTGCAGATTTGTTTACTCTGCCCAAGCTCCAGATGCACTGAAACCTGGGCCTGCAAACACAATGATAAATAGATCTTACTAGGCTTAGTACATGGCTTTAACATTTCTTTTTTCTCTTAAATAGCTTTGTATTTCAGTGGCTCAGCTACTCAGCAGGGCCATACAAGTTGTATTTGGCTGAGGGCATTGGCAGAGCAAGTTTGTGTGTGCCTGGAGAGCAGGCGGCAGGAGGTTGTGTTTGCCTTGGAAGACTTTGCTGATGTACCTCAAGAAAGTGAATTTCCTTGAGCTCTGCCTGTCAGCACTAAGGAAAAAGTAATTTAAAAACAGATCCACTGACCACAAAGGCCAGCGGAGTTCATTCCTGAAAAATAGTTCTTGTTGGAGAAGAGAATTGGAAATTTCTCCTAATGATAAGTGAGCTAAAAAGGGAAAATGGGACAAAGTCAGAAGATGGAGAGGTGTGGGCAAGTAGAGAAAAGCTAGAAGTGCAGCAAAGAAAAAGGTGAGAGTAATAGAGAGGTGTACAAGGGTTATTTATTGAGTCATAGGCAGAACTTGCTTCTGAAAAATCTGCATCTGGGAATATTGAGATCCATGCAGAAGCCTACACCTTGGTAAAGTCTGTGAATTTCGTCTTGAAAGGCAGAGAGAAAAGTGTCATATTTCAGATTACCTCAAAATCCCAGACAAGTAAAACTATTTAGTGACTATTTCAGGTAATAGGAGTCTCTCAAAAGACTTCCACCTACAAAATGCCACCAAATGGAGAGTTTCTCTTTAATAACTCATCTTCCTTTAACTGCAGCTGCTCCAGGGGCCAGATATAGAATGACTACATTATAAATATCAGATTTCCAGGATAGACCAACAGTAATCTAAAATGTCAGTCTGCCTAATGCAAATACTTGACATATGTTGAGCAGAACAGGGAGTAATGAGGTTGGAGACTGTCTCTTTGCTCCTGGTCATCTCTCCTTAGAATATTTTTCTGGGTACGTGCTTGACAGGGACTAGATGGCTGGTACCATTTAATCTCCCCTGCTCAGAAAACATTCACCAGCTTAATGTGCAGGGAGCTGAACTGCTAATGCTCTGTATGAACTTGCTCGTGGCTGGACTGTCAGAATGATTCTGCTGTGGCTTTAATGAACTAGCTGTGAGACCCTGTAAAAGATGTAATGGTTAATTAAACTACTGCAGTTGGTCGAACCTGAAGGCCGCTGAAATACTAGGTGTGTATCTGGAAGTGAAGTGAGGCTGAAACACACAAGAGTTCTTTCTCTTCCTGGGTACTTTGCTTCAAAATGTCCAGATGAGATGAGAAACCGAATAAATTCAAGAACGTTTCATTTTTAAGAGATGGGGAGTTTACTTGATGATTCCACACCTGCCCCTTCCATTCCTGTTTCTAATGCACTATCGCTTTTCCCCTTTCTCACATCAAAGAAGAGATGAAAATGGCCCCCCACAGGGATCATGAACGCTCCTCTAATGGTGCTAGCAGTGAGAGGTTGATTTTTAGTTTAATACTGGGCCTGCAAGCAGCAACTGCCTGATTTCTGCCCTTTCCCACCATGTTCTCTCTCTGGGGTGCAGGTGTCTGTGGCAGGGCTGCAGTCCCACATTTGCCTGGTGTGTTTGGCTACTGCCCCTGCTGTGGTGGCTGGATGCTGAGGGGAGAGACCGGGGGGCTGCTCTGCCTCTTTTCAGCTGATTGGTATTTGTGTCTGAGCTGTGCTTTGCCTGTGAGGGAGGACTTGAGCTAACACCTTGTCTCATGGGAGTGTTGAGGTTGTCTCTGGTCGTGAGTTTCTCTTGAGAAAAATGCCAATCACTTGTTTTTAAAATTTTAAAAGTTTAATAGTAATAAAATGGTTATAAAAATAGCAATATAATTAGAGTAATAAAAAACTTGGGTGATTTGGATTAGGACAATATGAGACAATAGAAACAAAGAGTTATGAATGTCTGGGTACCTTTTTCTGGGCAGTATAAGCCTGAAAAAGGACACATGTTAACAGAGGATTAACCCTTAAAAACAACATCCTGTTGCATATTCATACACCTCATACATGATGCATAAATTCCATTCAAATACAGGATTCTGTCTGGTCAATGTCAGCTTCTACCTCTTAATCCTGATGGCGCCTTTATGGCTGAGCGAGGCAGGAAGAAGTTCGTTTCTTCTGATAAGAGGGTAATAAATTCTTTTTCTCTGAAAGATTTAGGTGTCCTATGGCTGCTATCTCGCTGTGAATCCTTTCTTTAAAAAAAGTATCTTACATAGCATAGTTTATATTTTAACATTTTGTTTTAACCTAAAACTATATTTAACATAGTATTTAAAAGAATTAATACGGCATTACTTTCTTACACAACACATATAATATTCATTTTAATATTTGCAAAAAGCCAATCATAAAACTTTTTATCATAAAAGTTTTAGGTTATAACGTTTTGTTATAACCTAAAACTATATTTAGCACACTACATAAGAGAATTAATACAGCATGACTTCCTAACACAACATATAATATTCATTTTAGCATTAGCAAAAAACCCATCATAAAATATGCATTTTTCACACTCTCAGCCTGGTGGCCTAGTGTCACAGGAGCTCATCCCATCTTTAAAAAAGGGGCTGGGCTCCAGAGGCATCATCCTCCAGTGGAGCTCAGAGCCCAGCTGGAAGGAGGGGGAGCACTGCCCCAGCAGCACAGGAAAGGCAGAGGTGTGCTAACAGCAGATCCCACCTGGCTCCAGGTGCTTCCATGGGGACAGTGCTTGGGAGCAAGAGGAGCCAGGGAAGCACCTCTGGGAGCTCCTGCCTCTCCCCTGGGAGCAGCAGCTGGAGCACAGCCACTGCCTGGGGCTGGATGGCTGTGCCAGAGAAGGTTCTGCTTTGCTTCTAAACTCCGGTAAAACCATCCACTTGTGTTATTTTATGTCTCTCAAAACATCAATACTGCATAAAAGGGGGAAAAACCAGAGATAAAGAGAGGGAGAGCACGAGATATGACTATGAGAATGGCAGCGGGGCAAAAATGGGTCTGTGTGTTCACATGTGCTGTGTCTGTGTGGGGAAAACAAAAATGTTTCAGTCTGTAGTTACAGAAGAAGCACTTAAAGGGCATACCCTTTAATGCCTCTGTTGTCAAAGAACCACTTTGAAGCTTATGTGCGCAGAGGTAAGTATTTAACTGCAGGTTGAAAGTTATTCTGGGCACGATAAGTACCTCTAAAAACAATCCAACAAAAGCCCCACCACAGAACAAAACCAAACACTAAATCTAGTAACAGCTGGTTGTTTACCAAGCATAATCTTTCAATAGCTGCTTGAGACAAGAAGGAAAAAATCCAGCCTCAAAACAACCACTTAAAAATATTGCATGTAACATCTATGCTCTACCAGCTAGGGCTGGTAGTTCTCTCTTTTCATTTGTATAAATGGCCCTCCCCTGAAACAGGGAATGAGTGGTAATGATTTTGATACAAGTTATCATTAGTTTTATTTAGCATATCAATGAATGCTGCTTTCAAAAAAAACCATAGAAACAGGGTTTGTTTTTTTTTTTTTCAAATGAGAAACTATTTAATTTTCTTTTTGCATATTATACATTTGAGGAAAGTGAAAAGTTCAGTCAAAAATTACTAAATTAATAAAATCTGGTAAGAATGTTTAATAGGCTATTGTGTGTCTTCATAGCATTATAATTTCTTCATTTCTTGGCTTTATTTGTATTTCTTCTCTTCAGCAGTAGCACTAATTTTCAATCCCTTCTGCTCTGTATGGGCTGTTGTCCAGTGACCTAAAAAGTGTTACAGATTGTGAACAATCACTGTTTATCCTTGGGGGGTACACAGGGTTATTATTTGAGGAGGTGACATAATGTCATGCTTTTCTTTTATATATCTTTGTGTATTTATATATATATATACATATAAATGTCACACACACTCTACATATATAAGTGTGTGTGCAGCTTGTGTTCTGTAAACAGTTAGACATGAAGTTTGTATTCAGGAAAACTGTAGTGTGGTGAGCGAGAGCAGGAACTAAAGGGAACTGGAATTGTAGAAATTTGATTTTCTCTCTATGTGTCCTGCCTTTGTGAGATGAAGTTGTCCTCTGCTGGCAGTGAGGTTGGGGCATCCGTTATCCATTTCCCCTGAGTGTTTGTAGCTGCTTGCATAGAATAGAACTTGTGGCTTGTGCAGGATTTTACTTGGCTCATGCAGTGTCCTGTGACAAAGTCAGTATTTGAAGATGCCTGTGATGCTAAGGACTTTCAGCAATTTTGGCACCAACAGACAGCTTGTGGCTGTAGAAGAATATAAGCTCACTGGGAGAGCAGTTAGGGACTTGGCTTGTAATATATGAAACTACTTATTCCTGTTTATTATGTAAAAACACACCAAAAAGTCATCATGAGGTTGAGGACCCAGCATCTGAGACCCTGTCACTGCCACTCCTTGGGGGTTTGTCTTTGGAGAACCTGCAGACACAGAGCCTGCCCAGAAGGACTTTTTTTAAGTTATAGTTATGATAGGACAAACATGCACAGCAAATGCAGCTATGCAGCTTCAATTTATTTGTGCAAGAGCTGTTAATATAAGCAGAAAAAAAGTAAAATATTTATCAAATCATGCATTATGTAGATCCTGCAGATATTACTAATTTACAGGCAGCAGAATATTTTTTATAAAAGAATGAATAAATATTAAAAAGTCTCACTTTGCTTTTATATGAGATTACAGAAGGTCTCATGTGTGAACTACTGTTGTTTACTTGTGTTTCAATGGTACTCTCCCTCCTTTAGCCTAAATTTTCCAAATATAAGTATTATATATATCTAATACACACATTCTTTAATTTGTGATGATTTGATTATTCATAAATTTTTGCTTTTTTCCAGCTGTTTCTGGATGCTTAAATATTAACCAAGAGAGTTTTTCCCCAATTTATATTTTGTTGCCACATGAGCATCGTTATAAATAATACATTTTTTGTTTACATATGTCAAAGATGTTTTTAAATAAACCTCTTTTTTGCAGTAGTAGCTGGGAACACAAACATGCAGCCGCCACCTTGTTAGATGTTCATTTATCAGAAGCCCAACTGTTTGATTAGTTCTATTTAGAAGATGCTGGAGGCTCTGACACTCTGTGAGCACCTCTCCTGCTCCTTAATGAACACTTCTGAATCCTCCAGCAACACAGAATCAAAGTCTTATTGTCTAAGCTGGGTATCTCTGTCAAAGGGGCACTCATTTGCTGTGCTCAAGGTGGCTTTAATTTGTTGGGTGACACAGGTCCCCCTCTTCACAAGGCTCCACCTTTACAGCATAAGCTCATTGCTCTCATGTGAATTTCCATTTTGCAGTTGTTCACTTGAATCACAGACAGGATGGACCTGGGGGTATTTAAGAGATCATTTGTCATGTAAGTTGTGTCAGCACGTGGATCCTGGGGCAGCAGTGGCACGTCTGCTGTCGCACTGATAAGAGCAGAGGCAGGTATGCTCTGTGATAAGGAGCTGTGACCATACAGCAGGAGCACCCACGTTACACATGTGGTTTCAGTTTCATCTTGGTGTAGACTTTGCTTCTAGGTAAATAAACCCAGACCTTATCTCCAGTAGCCCAGATGCAGACAGAAGGCAAAGCCTTGCATTGATGCACCCGACTCAGTGCAGAACAGTTAATGAATTTCCCTGCATAAAGGCAAGGCATGGATGGGCAATTAGGTGTGATGATTAAGTAATTCTGTAACCTTGCTTATCCTTTTAAACAGCGTGGAGAAAAAAGGTTGCATTAGAAAGCAGAATAGAATTTGGTCTGGTGCACACAAAAGCTAATTTGTAAGGAGAGGGAAAGAAAATTATGCCACTCACACACTCTGCCTTTATTGAGAAAAAGAGATCAACAGAGGATTCAGATAGAGTGCCTTAAAAAGGCAACAACATTTAAAACAGTTAATTCACAAGTACTCAGTAAAACATATGCAACTAACACACAGCTAATACAAACTTACAGAAGTTAGTCAGAAAAACTGCTCCTTTTTCTCTGCCTCTATCCAAAATACCTGATAATGCTAGCATCAGACTGTTCTGTGTTTTGAGTTTTACATTACAGAAGGAAGGGAAGTAGTTAATAAATCAGCTGATATTGTTTAGTTCTGTAATGGATAAATCATGACAGCAAAGGAGTACATGTGAGTTAATGAATGCAGTATTTATATCAGCCCTGCAGGGCAAGATGAAGAAAGCATGCACATTAACAAACAGTTTAATACCCAGGAAGTGCAAAATAAACTGACTCCATAGAAACCCTAGGATGAGTAGGGATAAATATAATTTTAATTCCTTATTTGGCTAATTCAACCATGCTTTATGAGATTAACCTGTTACTGTGTGTTTGGGTGATTAACCTGTTATACATAGTAATTAGCCTTTTAATTATCATGTCTGTGAATAATTTTTCGCTACATGCTTGCTTCTAGGCATGTGGACATAAAAGCAAACTGGTCCTTCATGCATATCCCCAGGCTTGGCTCTTGCATTTCTTTCTCTGTCCTCTGGTTCTGAAGCTGCTCTCAATTTTGGCTCAATTTCCATCCCAATCTTTTGTGCTTTTGTCATTCTCTCCTATGACTCATGCAGCTCTTTGCTCACATGTGCAGATTATCTGAGATATTTTCTTCTTCTTCAGCTTAATTATTTTTAATAGTGCTTTCAGGTTGTATTGAGTGAAATTAGATATTAAGTTTCAATCTACTATTAAATAATTTTAATAAAATTCTGGGTATTAAAGACATTAATTAAAAAATTAGCTAGAGGTAGACTCTTTCAATGAGACTTGACTTTTTATTGAAAAAGCAAGTGTTTCATGTTCATTATGTTTCCTTTCCTCTGGATATTTCTTTGGAGAGAGAGACAGTGTTGTATGGTTTCTCTTTTCATGTAACTGCCGTGCTCAGGATACTTAGCAAGATATTGTGTAACATCCACAGCATTTTGTTATGTGCTGAAGTTCTGTTGTAAAGCTGGCACATCCATTAGAGTAGATCAGCGTGTTTTAGTCATCAGATGCCTATTACAATTATTTTATCACTTTTTTTTTTCCCAGCAGAGTAATCAGTTTCTCATTGATCTGGACATTCAGCTGATGGATGGATATAGGGATGGGCTGCAAGCAGCAGGCTCCAGCTGCATTAGGCTGATGTTCCAGGCAGCTTCCAGCTGGGTGTGATAGGAAGATTACAGGGCTCCAACTGTATCTCTGTTCAACTCAAAGCCAACCATGTAAAATCCATCTGAAAGATTCAACTCTGAATCCTCCAGAACTTCTTGTTACAGTGGATGCAGGAAATACTGAAGGGGAACCTTAATTTTTCAAAGACACCAAGGTTCAGCACATCATCAGCTTTCATACTGTGATTCTATCTGTAGGTACAAATCCTTGAGACAAAAATAATGAATTAAATTACCCAGAAAAAACTTTCCCACTTTGTTTCCAGATGCACAAGTTATTTTCCTTAATAATAGTAACAACAGGTGGTGTTGATAACAACAAAGCTGCCCAAGGAGGCATGAAGTATCACAGTGTTCCATCTTACTCTTGACTCTCCTTTGTTTGCCACCTGCAGCCTCTGTCCAGAAGTAATCCCAAACACAGGTTTATCTTTCAAAAAGCCAGATGATTACAAGAAAGGGGTGACAAGTCTTCTGGCCTCTTTTATATCCTTTATAAAACACTATTTCCATTGAATATATTTAGTATGAACTCTATCTGCTTGTGTGACATGTAAAAATTGCACTGTAAGAGACAGGACCAGTGTACAAATTTACTTATTTCCCTTCTATAGTTTCAGTCAAGTTTTAGGAAATATTTATGCAGCATAATTGAATGTTTGTTTGGACAAAAATTTATAATTGGGTACCAGTCACTGAAGATTGGTCAAAGAAAAAGAAATACAAATATTGACCAGTTTTTAAGTGTTAGAATGACTTAAAGATTTGGCTTTTTTCCCCAGGCAAACCTGTATTTAATCTTGACTTTAGGACCTAGCTTCACTAATGACTTTGACAATCTCATAGAATTAATTTTATTGAAATCAAATGGTCAAAGGTTCAGAATGAGCCTGCATATCCACACAGTTGGTACAAAAATAGCAGTCTTAGCATAATGTTTTTTCTCATTTTTTTCTTTTTCACAGATCTGTCCTTTTGCAGTCTTTGCTTGAAACTGTACTGTTTACTGAGTCACTGACAAATACAGATTCCTGGATTATTTGAGGCTCTGAGAAAGTTAAGGCAGTTTAATATATGCAATAGAAAAACTTGAGTTTTTTTATTTGAAAAGGTTTGGGGATTTTATGATTAAAAAACATTTTTGGTAAACTAATGTAAAGTTTGATGTAAAGAATTTTGTAAAATCCTGTAACTAGAAGAACTAGGAAAACAGATCTGATCTTGGCAGGATCCCATGGGAAGCTGGCCTGGAGGGCAGAGGGGCTCAGAGCACAAGGACAGCCCTTTCCATTCTGTAGGAAACCAAGCAGTTGTGGCAGGAGGTCAGCGCAAGCAGAGCTCACATATAAAAACAGTGTACCAAAGGGGGTGGAAGCTGTGGGCTACCCTGGAGGAACCCAGACTGATTGCCCAAGATTGCATGGATGGAGAAGGGGTGTAGGAAATCCGCAGCTTAGCTGAAGCTGAAACGGGGAAGGACATGACGACAAAAGTACAAGTTTCTGTACACAGCCCTCTGCAAAAGGAAGGCTCTGGGAAATGTGAGCCCACCCCACAAAGGAGCAGGGGATGCATTGACAGATTTGTTATCTCAGCTTTTTCTGTGTCTTCCTGTTTTTTGCTGTTACATTCTGCCCTTAGTTCAGCCTCTGAGCCAAGGGGCAGAGCTTGGGAGCGAGAAGAGTTATCTACAGTGGGGAAAGATGAAGGCTGATGGATTTTAGGGCAACTGGACATTCCCAGTGGGGTTGCACCAGGCAGAGAGGCTGACAGGGGTCACTGTGAGGGGTCACTGTCAGCTTCAGGGAGGCTGACAGTGACAGGAAAGAGACAAACATTGGCAAGAAGGTCAAGGAAGAGGATCTAGGGAAAGTTATGCAGCAAGATCCTGTTTTCCAAACACAAAGATCAAGTAAGTGATTTGTAACAGCCAGCATGGAGTTACCATGGGCAAGATGAGCCTGACCTTTTGGCTTGCCTTCTCTCATTGGTTGGCTGGCTGTGTGGGAAAGGGGAGAGCAGATGGTGTTGCCTACCTCTGGCTTTAGCAAGGCCTCTGACCTTGTCTTCCACAGTTTCCATCCAGAGATTGGTGAAATATGAGCTGGGTTAAGACAGTGAGAAATTGCTGAGAAGGACCAGGGCATTTGTTGCTGTGCCTGGTGAGGAAATGTAGAACAGGCTGAGCCAAACTTGTCTCAGGATTTAGATGGTGAAAGGAAAAGAGGCACCAGACATGAGCTGTCGCAGACATCTTTTCATTAAAAATCCTTTCTTAGGATTTTTCTTCCTGAGAAGCTGAGAGGCTTCAGGAACAAAATGTAAACAACGGTTATCTGCTGCTGTGGAATGCAACAGGTGCATCTGTGATTGGCCCATTTTGGATGTTTACAATTAATGGCCAATCCCAACCTAGTTAGCTTAGACTCTCTGTCCGAGACACAAACCTTTATTATTCATTCTTTTCTATTCTTAGCTTAGCTAGCCTTCTGAGGAGAACTTTTCCTTCTATTCTTTTAGTATAATTTTAATGTAATATATATATATATCATAAATAAATAAATCAAGCCTTCTGAACATAGAATCAACATTCTCGTCTCTCCCCTCACCTGAAAACCCCTGTGAACACCGTCACAATGAGCTACAATGCAGGAGATCCAGATCAGGGGTAAGGAAAATGCTTTTCACTGTGAAGGTACCCAAACAGAGGGGCAGAGGCCCAGAGAGGCTGTGGGATCCCATTCCTTGGCCCTGTGTAGCTGCTGCTGCTTTAAAGAGGTGCCTTCCAACCTGAGTCACTGTCCGCATCCCTTCCAAGGAGTACTGAGCCTTTACTTCCCTGTAAATTTTCAGTAGTGTAAAGGAACACAAAAGAGTGTAATATCATTTTAAGAATTACTTTTAAAGAATGGGTGAAGATGCTGTCTGTGCTGTGAGGCAGCCGACCAGGCTAGAAGGAGCCGTGTGGGTGGTTATTGCTTGACCTGCACATAAATCTGTCTGAGACAACAGCATCCTTCCCCCTGTGTAAACACATGCAGCTTCTCACTAGGTAATTAGGGCTGGGTTTGTTGAGGTGAAGGAAAAACTGAGAAGGGGAGGATGAAAGCTGAGGGCTGCAGCCGTGATGTCACCACCTTTCCTCCCAGTGGCATTCTCAGCAGAGGTACTGAAATTCAGAGCAAAGGCAGTTTACTGAATCTTCTTCTCTACATTTTTAGTGAGATTGAAACCTTAGACTTCTGTGAAAGCTGAGCTAATTTAGTGTGCTTTGAATAAATATCTGATGAGACTGTTGTGCCAGATTATCGAATTTGCAAAGAAAGAGGAAAAGTCTTTTAAATGCAGTAAAAATGAACAGGCTTCCAATATGTGCACCTAATTTTCTTTTTCCTGGAATGCTCACTTAAGCCTTCCCAGCATAAAACAACCATTATTTCTGAAACTGTAGCTAAATTGAAAGACTATTTTGCCAAGCAACTATATTGAGAATTCAGTTAATTTAAATGAAAAAGAAAACCCAAACAACCCAAAACCTAGTAACTAAATAGCAGGTTTCATGAAGTATCTAAAATTGATTTTCAGACATGGGTCTAGGGTATAGCAAGAGATTAGTATGTCTGAAACAATTAAAGTATCTCAAAAAGGCAATGGAGGGTTATTTTCTTTTGCATAAATGGGAAATAATCACTCAGTGATAAAGGGCTTGCAACCCAGTTTTGCTGCCTTCTGTGAGCAAACATTTCAAAAACTTCACAGTCTTTAGAACTGAAACCAAAAAAGTAAAAACTTTTGACTCTTTTCCTCTTTTAGTTTTTCTCCCAGCATTCAATCAAGTACTTTATAAATTATCTGAGGAAGATGTTATACTGTGTGGGGAGCAAGCAATAAAAAGGCTAACTTAAAGCAAAAAAAATTAAATTAAATTTAAAATAAATGTCGGTTTAGGGCAGATGCTTTAAATGTGATATTTAAAATGAATGGGCAAACAATAAACATTTGAAAAATAAAGTTTGCAACAAAATACAACAGTACCCACATTGAGCTCTCTAAAAGGAAATCGAATTTGTATTTACTTCACTGTAATTTCTGGCTAATTCCTAAGCACGAGAGAATTAGTTGCAGTGGAAAAGTAGGAATGAAGTATTAAAGTTTTATTATCATGGGAGACTTGATTTGGCCCATGTTCCTGTCTAAGGCACTGCTCCTGCCTTTATTTATCCTTTTAGTTAGTTCCAGTAGGGCTGAATAAAACATTGCCTTTTCCTATTAGTAATTGCTGCAGTGCTGGTGTCCCACATCCTGAGAACAGATCTCAGCAATCCTCCTTCAAGGTTGAGGGGAATTTTTCATATACATAGCTATTTATGTGGAGAAGTGCTCAAACTTGAAGCCCAAGTATTTTCCAGGGAAATAATTCTCTGTCATAGCTCATAACTATTTAAGGTTTTTAATCATGCTGAGATAAATTGAGTGAAAGAAAATAATTTGCTTTCAATCAGAAAATCTGGCTGCTCTAGCAAGCACTAAGTTAGTGAGTTTATTAGGTTGAAGACATAGGTATCTATTTGTATTTATGCTCTGAAAAAGTTTTTATTATGAAGAAAAACCCTCTGTCATTCAGAAATTCTGTACCATGTCTGGCAGAATTCCAGGCAAATGTATAGAGTGCTTTTCAGACAAATGTGATAGTAAACTAAAGCTGTCATATTAATTCATTTTAGTGCTGAGCAAACTAGTCTAGGCTCAATAAGGGTCAGTATTGCTTCTATTCTGAACCTGGGCCAATTCCTTACTTTTAGAACTGAAATCAAGTTCAAATCTTGAGGTCTTGAAATATTTTTCACTTCTGGCAGACCTGAAATTCTGAGTGGCCAAGTACCACATAAGACTAAGCTTGTAGTATTTTTACCCTTGAAAGTAGTAAGGATTTGTAAAGGAAAGGTTTTGGTGTTGTGGGCTTTTTTGTTTGTCCTTGAGGGGTAGGGCTGTTGTGTGTCCTTGTTTGGTCACTTTGTTTAAGGTTTTTGAATTGAGGGGTTGGTTTCTTTTGATTTGCTTTGGGGTTTTGTCTGGATTTTCTAATGCTGTTGGGTTTTGATTTTCTTTTGGTTTTGTTTGTTTGTTTTTGTTTTGTTGAGATTTTTTTCCTTTGTTTTGTTTTTTGGGTTTGGTTTTGTTGGTTTTGGTTTGGTTTTTTTGTAAAAGGTCTTTTTAATCTTACCATTTAAAGGTAAAACTTCAGGTAGAACTCAGCCAGCATTCTGGATAACTGCAAGCATATGGCACTGCTCCTGCAATTTATCTGAGATCAGATTGTTTTGTACCTGAAAGATTATCTCGTGTAGATGGAAGAAGTGTTTATCTTTTCTATTTGTAGTACACAAATGAGTTGTTTAAAACTACTTCTGTGCAGAACAGATTCTACAAACCAGTGATAAATCATCCAGAGACACAGTTGTAGCATATGTTTTCCTCTACATGTTGTACCTGAGAACCCCTCATAAACTCTGAAAACATTGGCCTTGAGAGACTGTTAAAATTGCCTATGACAAGCATGCTTAAAATAGCAGATCATTTCCATACATTTCAAGCTGAAATAGGATTTGAGAGCTTAGTATTTGTGAGTGATTAAGTGGTAGTTATGCATAGTGTGCCTGCCATATGTGTTTGAGCATAGCAATATGAATTCAGTTCAGTCTTCACATGATGGACATGGCTCTGTTTATTTTGCCATTTTGAATGAGTCTCTTGCTGGCTTTGGTGCCCTCCCTGTGCTGAGCAAGTCTGTCTCCCCCAGTTGTTCCTCACAGGGCTTCTGCTCCTGCCCTGACCATCCTGGAGCTCCCCTGGACTCACTCCAATTTCTCCTTGTCCCTTGTTTGTGTGGCAAAGCTTTGGTAGCAGGGGAGACACAGGGCTGTGAGAAGCTGCCAGAAGCCTCCCTGGTGTCTGACAGAGCCAACACTAGCTGGCTCCAGGATGGACCTGCCCTGATCAAGGCTGAGCCCTTCAGGCACAGAGGTTGTGTCTTGGGGATGTTGTAGTTAAAAGGGAAAGAAAAGTTACTGTGCTGAAGGAATTTCAGCCAGAGGAAAGAGGAGTGAGAATATGTGAGAGCAGCAGCCTGCAGACACCAAGGTCAGTGCAGGGGGACAGGGAGAAGGTGCTCCAAGTGCCAGAGCTGTCTGATGTATTTGTTTTCATCACCATGTTGAAGACCATGGTGAGGCAGGTGCAGAGGTCCATGGTGGAGCAGGTATGTATCTGTGGCCTGTGGAATACTGCACACCAGAGCAGATGGATGCCCAAAGGAGGCTGTGACCCCTTGGGAATCCTGTGCTTGGGCCTGTGGCTTCATGGAGAGAGAAGCCCATGCTGGAGCAGGTTGGTGTGGGGGGATAGAACATAAGTAAATAAAGGTAATATAGAAAGTAATCTTAGCCCCTGAAGAGTTGCAGCTGAGCCAGTTATTAAGGATTAGGAGCAGGCCTGCTGTTAACAGGCCATGCCTGTAGTCAATAAGAAGAGTGTTATAAAAGAGTGGATTGGTGGGTACTGGAGTCAGTTGGCTGCTGGGAGAACAAGGAAGGGTCAGTGCCTAGAGGAGATGCCTACAAGAAACATCAAGGAGGTATGAAACTCTAGCAATATGAATCCTTTGCAATGTAATGACATTAGAGCTCATGCCCTATAAGACAGCAGGTTGGCTGGCAGCACTTGTGACCCCTCAGGGGAGCTGTTCTGAGCAGTCTGTTCCTGGTGATTCCATCCTGCTGCAGAGGCTCCTGGGGAGAAGCTTGTGGAGAACTACAGGCTGTGGGAAGGACTCACACAGGAGAATGCTGTGAGGAAAGAGTGAAAACTGATCTCTGCAGAACATGGTACAGGGCTGAATGAAGGTTTATATTCACTTGTGAGCCCTAGTGATCTAGCCTGTGCTGTAACAGAGCCACTGCTGTCAGCTTCTGCAGTTACAGTGGCCCTGTCTGTTCTGATATCCTGGCATGGGAAGCAGATTGATTTATTAGTACTTGATTTCTGAGCCTGTAAATCTAAGTCCGTGGAAACCACTTTATTAAAAACTAATGGCGCAGCATTCCCACCCTCTGGAGCACAGAGTTATTTTATATTCAATCTTCTCAACAGTTAAAGGATGTTGGTTTCTCTCTGTTTTTATAGATCATGACCATGAGATTCACTTTTGTCAGACTGAAATAACAACTTCATTTACCATTTGCTATTCAGTAATAAATTGATTTGGGGAGGAGTGACTAAAACATGCAGATTATTTCAATGCAAGATATATGGATTTGTGTAAGTCCAATACTTCGTGATCAGATGATGAAGGAAAAAGCACTCTGGCTGCTCTTGATTTTTAAAGTTCTGTTTCTATTTATAAATTCTGTTAGGAAGGCACAGCCTAAGCAGAAAGACAAATTCAAATCACACTTTTTATGTAATAGTGCTCATTTCTCTAAGGATCTGAAATGTCCCATTCATCAGTTCTGTTATCTCTTGGCTTGATGAGCACTTAAAGCTGAAACATGGAGCTATCTTAATCTACTTTGAGATATAGCACTTTTCGATACGTAAATTAGAACATGCACTAAGGCAACCACATAATTTCTTACACTGGCACAAAGCAGCCCTGATGAACTTAGACATTTTTCTACCTCTTGTTGAACTAATTAATTTTTGAAACCCCATTTGTTGTGATTTTCTTAATGTATTTTTCTCCTTCTTATCTGAAGATAGGGAATCTAAAAGAAAAATAGCCCACAAAACTATCCCAGAAGATTTTTACCTGATGAATTGGATATTATAATCAATCTTGTGTGCTTATTGGGTGCTGCAAGTGGATGAGAGAGGGTTATTAATGATAAGATGGTTGTGGAAATGAACAAATAACAAGTGCAATCCATCTCACTTGTGTCTTCAGGGAGGAGCCTACTGCAGGGCTTGGCATTAACATGTCAACCTGGCAGCTCAAGGTGGTTTTGCTTTGAGAAGTGAAGTCATATGGTGGCAAGATTGAAGCCCAGAAGGGTAACTGGGGTGGTGTGTGCCTCACAGAGCAGGGGTCAGTGGCTGCACAGGGCTGGGGGCTCTGGGGGCTGCACCCCAGGAACATTCAGCCTTGTGTTGCAGCCCCCAGGGATGCTCCTCCTGAGGTCCAGCCTGAGCCTCCCTTGTGTCTCTTCATGCCCCCTGTTCCTCACTCTCCCACCTTGCACCAGTGGTTCAACATTCCTGACTTTGATCTTAGGGACAGAGCATCAAGTAGGAAGTTAAGTGGAAAGATGCTTTTTGGTAATAAGAGATAAAAAAAACCCTCATAACTTTTATCAAAGTATTTAAAATTTGCACTGCTGCAGTTGTTTGATTCTCAGTGGTTTTATTCTTTATGACTGTGTTAAGATGTATTTGTTTTCATCAAAGGTGGTGAGACCCAACAGTAGGAGGAAGATTAAATAGAAACAAAAAGCAAGCAAACAAAAGCCTTATCTTAAAGCACATTTTCACATATGAAGCAACAATTTTGTTGGGAAATAAAGCCTCCAGTTCTGTGCTACTACTTGAAAATGTTCATCAGTGTTTTTTGTTAATAAGTGTCATGGGATTTAAGCACCTGTTAAAACTGATGTAAGTAAAGTTTTATGATAAAGTGAAGCCAGGGGAATACTGGCATCTCTTCCAAAGTCCTCAAGAGATGTGACTTAGGGATAAGAGGGTCAGTCCTCTCCTCTCAAGGTCCTGCTGTCCATCCTGCCTAGGAAGACCCAGCTGACCCATGGCTCTCCCTGGCACTCAGAGCAAACATGGTTGGTGTCAGTCAGGAGTGAAGGCAATGTGGCCCCTAGCATGATGATTTTCAGATGTTTGAGGTGTTGGCATAAAATGCTCCACAGAACAAGGAATTAGTTTGAAGTAACTTTGGGCAGCCAAGGAAGTCACTGCTGGAAGGGTTTCACCTCTGACTCATCTGACTAGAATTGTTTGAGTCCTGGTCTTGTTTGTTGGCTCAATTCACAGAATCACACAGAATATTTGGGTTTGGAAGGCCTCCCACAGGGATCATCAAGTCTAACTCCGAAGTGAATGGCCCATGTGGGGACCAAACCCATGACCCTGGAGTTATTATCACCACACTATAACCAAAATAATTGCAAACTTTCTTGAGTTCAGGCCCCTTGACCAGGCAGAGAGAGCAGCCTGCTGCTTCTTATTACAGTTTTATGAATGGCACATGGTAGGTGTAGGCATGACACTGACTTTGCATGACTACAAGGTTGGGTTTTATAAAAAATCATCCCTTTGATGATCATATCTATGATCTCAATTTCAGTAAACAGTAGCAACTTCCACTTGCATTTTATAGAAAAATGAGATGAAACCTGGTTTCCTATCTTGAAACTAAGAAAGATTTAAGTCATATACAGCAGTAATATGAGCATAACTTGGACTCTAAAGTTTTAAGAGCACAAAGACGACAGTTTGCAAAGCATTAGCAGCACCTGAAAGCAGTTAATTAAATTAAATGGAACAATGAAGCACTTCTTGTAGCTGTACTCCCTGGTTTGTGACAAATTGGTAAAGTCAGTTCTGTTAATGAGGTCATCCTATTCTGAGATATTTGATTCTAGAATAGTGGGGTCCAAAGTTCCTGAATTAGGAGTTGCCATCTTCTTCTCAGAGGTTGTAAAAGCCCCATTGAGGCACCTTTAATATGAAGGGCTGTAAGATTTCCGGTACAACACTTCAGCCTTTGACAGCATGCCATAATGGGTGCCCATGAAGTGAGCAAAATGCAGCAATAATAAGATCCTGGGAGTCAGAGGATTGAACTGGTTGCTGTTGTAGGAGAAGGCTGACGTATTTTGAGACAATTGTGATTTTATGAACCTGTTGTTATCTGAAGCTCGTGGTACTGAAAATATGTGACCAGTCTGGGTGCAAAAGGAAAGGGATGAAGAAAGTTCTCTGTCTATAAGATATAAAATAGTGTAAACTAATATTACATTGTTTAATGTGTTGTTTAATATAGTGTTTAAATGTTTACCTTAACATTTAAAGTTGGAGTTTTTTTAGGATGAACTCAGAATCTAAAGGAACTTAGGTTATGGAAGTATTACTTCTGTCTCCTCCAGAGAGGAAACAAAGCCAGAAAATATATTTAACACTAATTTGCTGGTGGCTAAGGAAAGGCTCTGTTTCTAAATAATCTTCTGAATTTCCTTTTGCTCCTTTTGCATGACCCAAATGATATTTGAAGGTTGCATGTCCCTGAGCTTTAGGAAAAGGAACTACTAATTTTAGTAGTAATAAACCTTTTTGAGAAGTACATTTTACACTGTCTGAAAAGGCAAATTACATTAAATATATCTTCTATGCCTATTCTAATAAATAAACTACTGATCTATCTGCAGATTCTTCCTAGAAGTTAAGCCTTAAAAAATTAAATTAGTGCATTCCAAGTCTTGGGTAGAAGGCTGTTTATTTGCATTTTATGGCCAATAGCACCCAATAAAACCACACCAAGCTCATGGTTTGGTTCATGGTTTTACCCACAAGTGATGTTGAGATAGTAATCTATTATTCTGTGGTGGACAGGATGTGTACATTTTGTAATTATGATAGCCTGGAGCTTTGAAGTCTTTGCAGTTTGCATACAGGAATTTTATTGGATGGAGGAAATGGAAGAAAGGGTAGTTGAATAAAGATATGCAACTCTGTTCTGTGTACATGTATATGATCTGTATACATCTAAAAATTAAATTTATAAATTTCCTTTAATTTAACTTAACTTACATTAAAAAATATGTTCTAAACAAGTTCATGCAAATAAATGTGTCTTTACTGTCCATGCCAGTAATTCTTTGATCTGAATCAGTTGACTAACAGAGCATCAAGTCTCACTTTACCGCTCTTCAGTTTTCATTTTCTTTTTTAAAGATTGACATTATAATCCTTGGCTTTCATCTTTTATATGTTATGAATAAAAAGTGGGAAATAATATGAACATTGCTTTCACATCCATAGGCTCTGCTTTAGAAGCTAAACTGGACTATTTTGCTTTAAAACACTGAGTCTGAAGCTGCTATACCAGGGGAAGCTTGACAAAGCAGGGAGGATGGAGCTGACATTTGAAGAACTGGGTCGTTGTGTCACAAGTTAAGCCAATAGATGTCAATCTAAATCCTTTAGAGAAAAGCAAACTAATGAGTCAGAAACGTGCTGCTGCTTTATGTTTGCCCTCCAGACCTAAAACATTTGTTGGTCTCAGGGAAAGAATAACTTCAGGAAGCTCGACTTGGAATTTAATTTAAACTATTTTCAAAGGTTGTGATGTTTTAAGAGAATATGTTGTTTACCAGTCATAAAAAAAGAATGTCTTGCAAGTTTTGTTGTGCCTTAAGCAGTTCACTTCCCTCCTCTCACCCCTCCAAAATGCCCAAAGAGTGCTTGAAAAGACCAAAATTACAGGGAACTACTTTGTACAGTCTGACCCAATAAATTACTCGTGTCTCATTAGCTAGATACACCTTTTGAGAAGGCACATTTGTGCAATTTCTTTAATGATGATTTCTATGTCTTATATGAAAAAGTCCTTTTTAGCTGCCTACCTCTGGGGCAGGGAGCTAGCAGTGGGGACAGCGAAGAAAAGCACCAGGACTGGCAGCCTGGAAGCCCAAATGTGCAGAATGGTTCCTTTCCCTGGCCACTGTTGGCTTCTGTGTCCTCCTCCACATTGTCCACTGGAAGCTGTGACCATGCACCTTCAGTAAATGTGCATGTGTTTGCCTGAAGACTGCCTACCCTCCACAGACAAGTTTAACATATGGAAAAAAATAGTGCAAAAGCAAAATAAGCACAGTGTAGATGTTAATTGATGTATCCACTGTAGGAGCTAAAAAAACAGTTGGATACAAAGGTTGCTATTTTAGGAAAAGTGTGATTTTGTGGTGTAGGGTTTTTTTTTGTTTGTATGTTTGGGGTTTGTAGTTGTTGTTGGTTTGTTTTGTTTTTAATAGAAAGGCTTGGGTTGGAAGGGACTTTAAAGACTGTGTAGTTCCCACCCCAACACCCTTGCCCTTGGTAGGGATGCCACTCCCAGGATCAGGTTGCTCAGGGCTACATCCAGCCTGGCCTTGGACACTCCCAGGGATGGGACATCCACAACTTCCCTGGACAACCTCCACTGCCTCTCCACCCTTTGAGTAAAGAATTTATTCCTAAAGTCAAATCTAAACCTGACATCCTCTTTCACTTTAAAACCAGTGCCCTATATCCTGTTACTGTCTGCCCATGTATAAAGTCCCTCTCCCTCTTTTTCATAATGCTGGAAGGTCCCAGTGTGGTCTTTCTGGAGCCTTCTCTTCAGCCCTAGCTCTTTCCTTATGGGATGAAATATATGAATTATGGTTCTGAGGAGTGTTTTTTTAGTTTGTTTTTATGGGGAAAACATTAACTGCGGGTAGTTTTCCTGACCTGACAGCCTTCTGCTTTGCTCAGTCTGAGGGTTCCATAAAGCAGGAAGGATGTACTTGAGGATTATCTTTATTACATAATTCTAAGGCAGCCCCCTCTGAGATATACAGAAAGAGGGAGAATATGCAAACATGTACAGTTCACTCTGGCTTTGTCAGCCAAATATTCCAGGCTGATTTCATTGATCAGCTTTTATTAATATTATATATTGGACTGGAGAGAGTGACAGTATTCAGGCAGTTCCATTAGGGATCAAAGTTAATTTTACTTCTGTAAAAAAAGAACCGTGATGCAAAATAAATGGCAGTAATGGTGCAGATACCAAAATGTCAGGTTGTTTCTTTGAAAGTCATCATGGCAAACGGGGGATTTTTATTACAGTATTTTAACATAATGGGAAGATCTCTCTCAACATCTGCATATCTAAAATACATGGCATTTTACTGCTTCTGTAGGAGTGGTCAGAGGCAATAAATGGTTTTTAAATCAGAAAATTTTTATTAAGGAGGAAATTTAAATTTATATTATTTACAGAAGCATCGAAAGCCCGTGACATTTCCAGGTATTTTTGCATGTACTTTGAATTCAGACTTGTGCTTTTCTGACAGATTATGCTGGATCATTTTAATACCTAACAGGTGTTTTCAATGAACATTTTTAAGTAAAAGCTGTATCTGCCGTAAACCTCCAGCAATATGTGAACTTTTCTTAATCAAATGGTAGGCAAAGGTAGAAGCTGGGAAAAAACATTGAAAGAGAAGTTCTGGTGTGCTCTGATGAGGCTTTTGGGAGAGTTTTGATGATATCTGTGTTTTCAAAGCTCTGTTAGAAATGCTAGTGACCAGAATTGTCTGGAGTCAAGGAAAAACTCCACATTTTCTTTAAAGATTATGTCAATACATAAGTATTTTGGATAAATGTTCTAGATAAACGGCTGGTTTTGGAAATAGAAATCTTGCTATGTCTATAAGGCTTTGGGTTGATTGTTTTTGATTTTTCACTTGAGTTTCTTTGGGTTGTCTTGATTCTGCAACTCTAGAGTTAAGTGTTCTTCTCAGGTGACCAGTAGTAAACGCTTATGATCCACTTCAGAATTTGAAGACTTTATCTTCTTTTATCTGTGAAATAAATGACATCATGTACAACATGATCACAGATCTTATAGAAGCAGATGACAGGATGACAGTACGTTTCTCACAGTTCAGATGGCTGCAACAGAGAATGTAATGAGCCATAATGGTATAATTTTTCATGTTGGAATTTTAATATTGTGTTTTCTACAGCTCTTAATATATCATGCATTAAACATGTTTCAGAAACCACAGAGAGTTATGTATTCATAGTGTCAATAGAGGAAAACAGTCTGACAACCACATGGAGTGATGAAATTCTGTCCTAAGGCCCCTCTCTATTCTTTTTCATTGAAGTTGTTGAAAGGAAAGATAACAACCTGGAAGGACTCCACATTTAAGAGGTGTTATGGTCATAAGTCAGGGGTAATAGCTTGGTGTCCTGTGCTGCTGGCTTGGTTACAGACAGCCCAGAGTGTCTGGGTTTCATACAAGAGGAGAGGTCACTGTACTCAACCACTGCCCCTGCCCAAGGGGGAAATGATAGCAGGGAGATGCTCTTTTTGAATGTGGCTTTGAATACTTTGTCAGAGCCCAAGCAGAAAAGGGCAATTAGGTTTGCCTTCTGGAGGAAGATTAAAAAGAGGCTTTTTGGAATCCTGGAACCAATTTTTCTGGGGGTAAAGTATTTTTGAGCCAGTAATGCTCTTGACTGCATATCTTTATCACAGATACCTCAGAGCTGTCATTCCAGAGAGTACAGTGAAAATAGTGTCAACAAAAAAATAAAATGAGAAATTACTCTTCCATCAACCCATTGCCTGAAGTCATAGATGGTGTTGATTGTGTCTCCTCTTAGCAGCACATACAAGGGAGGTAAATTGCAGTAACAATAGGAGACAGCATATCTGATTCAACTGAGAAACACACTTACAAAAACTACCATATCACATTTACTTGGATTACATTTTTGGAAACTCAGAGCAACAAGGTGACCTTTTAGTTGATTAATCCCAAACTGGAGATTAATTTTTTGTGAAAGAAAAGTAGCAGACTCAGAAAAATGACAGAAACTGCCAGTCACTCAGAAGGCAGTGGTGTTTCCTAGGAACTGGTCTTAGTGGCATGGGAAGGAGAAATAAAGGAATTGCTGAGACCCCACTTTTTACTGCTTTTTGCAGAGCCAGCTGCAGACCTGAAGGCAAGAGGAGATGGGTGGGCTGCATGGTGGGTTCTCACCCACTCTGGTAGGGCAAGGGAAAAGCTCCTGCTTCCCAGTTGCTGTGCCTTGGCACAGCTTCTCCCCCTCTGTTTTGTTCTCATGAGACCCCACCTGAAGTACTGTCTCCAGTTCTGGAGCCCCCAACACAAGAAGGATGTGAAGCTGTTGCAGTGGGTGCAGAGGAAGGTTGTGAAGATGTTCAGAACGCTGGAACACCTTTGCTGTAAGAGGTTTGGGGTTGTTCAGTCTGGAGAGGAAAAGGCTCTGAGGAGGCTTAGAGCACCTTCAGATGCTTAAAGGGACCTACAAGAGAGCTGGAGAGGGACTTTTACAATAATGTGTAGTGATAGGAGAAGAGATACTGGCTTTAAGTGAAAAGAAGGTAGATTTAGATTAGATATTAAGAAGAAACCCTTTACTGAGTGTGGTGAGACACTGAACAGGTTGCCCAGAGGAGCTGTGGATGACCCATCCCTGGAAGTGTTCAATGCCAGGCTGGATGGGTCCCTGAGCACCTCATCCAGTGAGAGGCATTCCTGCCCATGGCAGGGGGGTTGGAGGTAGATGATCTTTTAGGTCCACTCTAGTGCAACCCATTCTGTGATTTGTGATCCCCTTGGGGTCCCTGCTCCAGCTCTGAGGGCTGGGGCACTGCCAGCCCTAGGGGAGAATGGGAAGCCAGGTCTCAGAGGGGCCAAACTTGTCACCCTGCAACAACTTGACAGGGCTGCACCTGCTTATTAATGAGTGTCACAGTGGAACAGTTTGTTCCCAGTGTCTCTTAAGAGGATTTTCCTGAGTTACAGTGTCAAGATCCTGCATAATTTCTGCCTGATTTTCATGGAGGCATAATCAGCCCTTTTACTCAGCTCCATCCCTGAAGACAGTTCTTTGCTGCTGTTCTCTTAAAATAAACCAGCTCTTTAATGAAATCTCCTGTAATGAACTGCACTGTCACTGTAATTTTGTTTATGAAAAAATATGAAAGACATCAAGGGAACTACAGTATACATATAATGTTATTATAAGAGTGCCTCCTGCCAATACTGGAAACCACAGTTCAGCTCTTTGAGAAGATGGAATATGTTCGTGTGCAATGGAATTACAGTTCAGTTTATGTTTCTTGGAAACTTAGTACTTACTTGTATTTTATGATGTCTCAGATCTCCTCAAATGTTAATTGAAATAGATCTGCAAGGCTGAGGTATTGGAAGATGCTGTCTCCAGAACATATTATTGAATTGGGTTTCTTTATTGTGTTTTGGCTATTAGAATTGTATTAACCATTAGTACTGGTATTATTTTACAGACTAAGCATTAAGCTGGTTCTAAATAAGAAAAATACTTAGATTAGTAGAATTGTATTGTGATCTTACAGATTCATAAGAACGTTCTGGTGTATGTCAATGATAGTAAAGCTAACACTGAGCAACTGTGGAACTAAGAATAAGGCAAAATGAAAATAAGGGATAAAAATTAGGAGTGGCTTGACTGAGGAAAAGGCAAATATAATTTATAGCCTCATTCTTCTGCCTTCTCTGGGGTAAGACTTGCATTTGATTTGATTTCTTCCTGAGTAATGATTGAGGGATTCAGTTCCTATTTTAGTGGTTTCTCAAAAGTTTTGATGTGTCATAGGTGCAAAAATATATTTCCATTATTTTAACCAAATTACTGGGATGACATCTATATAAATAATTTACTCAAAATTATATGCTGGCTGCATCATGCAATAAAAAAAGAAATGTGAAAAAAGGTAATTTTTTCTCTTCCTGTGAAAATCAAGAATTGGCATCCTTTGAAAAGCTCTTTATGGAAAAGCTTTCCAGTGATATAATTCATTTAGCTTTGAAGTGTCATGTGGAAATTAAACATGAAGATGCTTTATTTAGGAAACATCAAAACAATCTCTTTCAGGGGGGAAAAAAAAAAGTCCTGTGTTTGGAGGCATGAATCACAAAATTCAATGAAGTCCATGCATATTGACAAACTAGATTAGTAAGTGGGCCTTTTTTCTTTGTTTTCTGTTATGTCTTTGAAGTTGCCAGTGTATCCTGGGGTCCCTGGGACTGATTCAACTGCCACCAACCCTACCTGAGTGGGAAGCAGCTGCATTTCTGCCTGCCTATCTTTTTTCCCCAGGATGATGTGCTGGAGACAGCTCATGTCTGCTGAGAACTCTGATCTGAGTCTGTTAAAATCACTGGAAGATTTCCCATTGATTTCAGTGGGTTTCAGTCAGCACTTTAAGGAGGGATTAGCAGCACTGCCTCTGCTCCTTCTCCCTTAGCCTTTGAGAATGGGGAGAAAAAGGCTTTGAGGAAGGGTGTGTCAGAAAGGGCTCTGTATTTTTCTCAGTGATTGGGAGGTTGTAGGAATAAGGCAGAAAGAAAAAAAAAAATCAGTGAATTCTGCTATTCTCTTCTATTGTTTGAGTGCTGTACACACAAGGGAATGTCCCTGGAGCCAGATGATAACCTCAACTCTCCCTGCCACTACCGTGCAGTTGTGTGTAACCTGCCCCTAACCCAGAGCAGGCTGCTCTTCCCAGCATCAGGGTGCACCAGCCCCGAGAGCAAGGCAATAAAACTGCAAGATGAAGGTCAAAAGGATGTACACAGAGTTGTCAGAGCTACTTGCTAGAAGCAGCGCAGCCCATGAGCAGCTGAAAGGAGGTTAGACAAGAGAGCAGAGTTCCTCCAGAAATGTCTGGAGAGAGGACAGCTGGGGCTGCTCTTGGGAAATGCTGTAGAGGGGTCAAGACCCTAATTTTACACATGGTCAGACTTCAGCATAAAACTTGTGCTGGACCCTGTGAGCCTTGGCAGTCACCCCAATGAGCAGGACAAAACTCTTCTCCCCTGCATCTGTGTACAAGCAGCGGCTGAGGAGTCACTGAAACACTCACTGGAGTACTGATTACTCACATGAATAGAAGGTTACTGATTCAGGGCCATAATTGTCATGCAAATGGTTTACAATATGGACAATGTTTTCCTCCTGGTTCTGGACACAGAATTTTGTGTAGTTTTTGGCAGATGCTTCGATTTAGGAGCCAACAGTGGGGCTCTCTGAAGAGTAGGATAAGCATTGCCTGTTTATATTTGGAGGCACCTCTGCTCATTTCCTCAACATGAAATAATGCTTTGTGGTTTCCATATTCATCTAGTATTTGCATCAGTGGGTTTCTTTGCCAATTATGAACAGTTTTTGTGGAGGAAAACAAAGAGAATTTTTTAAAGACCCATTAAAGGTGCCAAGTAGAGAAGGCAGCAGAAGATTGTATGTGATGCTTTATTCTGGCTGATTAGTATTTAACAAGAAATGAATTTGTACAGTTAAATGAGATTCAGATAATTTGTTATTGTGCACATAATCTTATGTCAGAGGAAATTTGTTAAATTTTCCACTGCTAAAGCCCTTAAAATATATGGAACTGCTAATGTTTTAGCATAGAGAGTCATAGAGGAGGACAAATGAAGTGGTATTTTGAAATGTTGTGTCAGAAATATATTTCTATATGTGTGCCTACCTGGTATGAGGCTACAACAAACAATTCAAAATTAGAGCTAGTGATATTAAGGCTAAATATCACTAAATGTGTCTTTTCAGTAATGAAAACTCCAAGAAGAATATTAAAATTAAAAGCAAGCACAATAAACTGGCACATTGCAGTGTTAGTTTATTAATTTTGATCTCTGTAGCATATGGTAGTTTCATGCAGCTAGGGGCTATGGCCACCTGTTAATACTCCAGGGTACCAAAGAAAAAGGATTTGCTTGTTCAGTGGTGAAAAACATAGTAACTTCCATATTCTAATTAAAGGAGGAGGTTGTTGGTTTTTTTGAGGTTTTGTTTTGGTTTGGATTGTTTTAATAACTAGTGTGTATTTTCTCCCGTATAAGTAACTTTCTGAAATGAAAACAATGAGTCAGATTTCATGGATGCTTATTTAGACAAAATACAAGATGTTTTTCCCAAAAGCCCAATCAAAGCTTTAGAGAATTTACATTGAAAAACTGGCTGGCAGCAACACTTCCCTACTGGAAGAATCCGTACCTTGCTGCATTTTAAAAACCAGTAATTCAATACAAAAAGTATTGTTTGCAGTGGGTCCATTATACAACACCACCGCAGTGACGTGTGTAACTGTGCTGTTACTTTATGAGGAATGTTTGGGAGGCTCCAGGAGCAGGTGCCTGTCCAGGGAGGGGGCTGAGCATCTCTCCCAGCTGGCCCGTGGGAGGCTGGCCCGCAGCATCCTGGCCCTGCCAGTGGCGCGGGCTGCTGGCACTGCTCTCACTGGCACTGAGGGGCTCTTCTGCTGTCCCTGGCACCACAATGCCAGCTGCACTCCCCCACGTGCCCCGCTTGGCTCCCCCAAAAGAGACAGACCTGGTTTTACATCACGTTGAGTACATAGGTGGGATGGCATAGTAAAGGCGTGGCTGTCACAGATCTTCACACAGCAGGAAGGAATTTTCTGCTTGCTGAGTTCTCTCTCTCATTGCATCTTGGTGAAAATTTGAAAGACATATGGAGCCACTGGAACCATTTGGTGCTTAGCTGCTGGTCTGGATCCACTTGGAAAAGAAGCATTTGCTGGAAGAGCAGTTCATTTGGAACCAGTTGTAGCCTCAGATGGTGTTGTTGAAACTTCAGACACAGAAAGTAAAGGAGTCTAGAGGGGTTGCTTTTTAGATTGGCCCCCCATACTCAGTTGCAGAAGGAGGCTTGGCACCTCCAGGATGAGGCGTAGGGAGGGTGTGTGAGGACAGGGTTGTTCTCACTGCAGCCAGAGAAATAACTGCAGTGGTCATTTTTGGGCATCTCACTTGGTGGATGAAAGTATCCCAAGGATGCAGGGCCTTGGCAGACTGGTCAGCACCCCTGGGCTTTACTGGTAACAGGTGGCACTTTAAAACTTTGCTGTTTCTAGTCAATTAAAACTCTGCAGCTGGAGCTCTTTCAGCCCAGAGCTTTGAGGTGTTCTTTTGTGGGGACCACAGGGCTGGCACACAAACTAGATCTGAGCATGAATCAGAAGTGTTCCCTTGTAATCATTATACTTTTTAAAACAGACTAGATAGCTTTATCTTTTATAATGGCAGATGTGAAACATGCTTTAATTTTGTATGCTGAATTATTTTGTGTCTGTGTATTATTCACCTATCGTTGACACTTTGCTTTCTCTTTCCCTTTCTGATTTCTTTTTTAAAGTAGACTTTCTTGTGCTATTTCCTGAACCATAGAAGTGTAGGGCAGATTACTTTTCATTGCTTTTCAGCTTCAACCAATTTAAAAAAACAACAATGAGAATTTCTTACAGTAATTTCTCTTGTCCACTGTAAATTAAATCACAACCCTCAGCTCATTGTGCACAGGCAACTGAACAGCCATCCTGCATTGTTGCATTAGCAGAAATAGTATTTTAATTATACATTTGGCCATAAATGGTTATATATTGCTCAATATGTGCAGTTGGTTGATTAAAAGTGTTTGACTGGAGCATACAGAAATCTGGTCTTTGACAAGGCCTAAATGTGCCAACTGAAGTTTTACTCAAATTTTGTGGAATTTTCATAGGATGCTGGTGTAAAGAAAGCTTTAGCTAGATGTTGAATTTTGGGGTGCACTGATCATAATAGATTAATAAGGTAATGGTGGCATACTGGTGTCAAGAGTTGTTGCAAAGGTTTTAGAGGCAGACACGCTCAGGACCACAGGAGCAGAGTAAGGATGGGCTGTGTGCCTGTCCCTTCAAACAAAAGGGCCTGTCCCCTTGAATGAGTCTATCTTAATAGAGGAACCTTTTCTTTCCTCTGACCCGGTTTATACTTGCAGGGGGGCAGAGGGATGGCAGGGGGAAGGTATGGTTTGCATTGATAAACAAGAAGGCATTTATGCATCTCACTCCTTGTTATGTAATCTCATGCGTGCTCTGCCTACAGTCTGGATTTTTAAGAGAGAACATGCCCAAGTGTGTTCATGCTTTTGTAAAAAATGTTTCAGTTTCAATCTAGGGGGAATCTCTTTTAAGATATCTTATTCTTAAAGAAGATAACTTCCATTGGTTAGTTCTGAACTAGAAAACTACTGCAAAATGGTATCTATACCACATACATATGTAGCATTAAAGTTGTTAAGAATTACCAAAGACTGTGGATATGGCTTACAGAGTCAGACCAGAAGTTTTTTGTCATACTGTACTTCTGTTTGACAATTATCTGTGGAAAATCTTTCATTTAAAAGCAATCTCAAGTGGGCAGAGACATCATGACATGAGGAGATCCCCAATGGATGCCCTACCTGTGCTCACAGAGGGATGTCCTGGAGTGTGCTGGGAGTTGCAGTGGGGCTGGGCTGGGACATTCTCCAGCCTCCTGGTTACTGTCAGGGACTAACCCAGATGCACTCTTTTTGTGCCTTAAAGGACATCTCTTCTTTGCTTTCTCAGGTAAAAAGATCACAAAGAAAACAAGTCCCAAATTCCTCTCCTTATAGATCTTCTGGTCAATAGTTCCCCATTTCCACAGTTTCAGCTGATAAACCATGTTCACTACTCTGTGTTCTTCATTGATTTTTATCAACATCTGTGGCTGAGCTTGAAGCACTCTTGCTGTGTAGTGGGTGTTTGCCAGGTGCCAAGTGCAGGCTGTGTGTGGATGTTTTTCTGGGGGTGACTGATACAGGAGAGTGGAGCAGGCCATTGGATTCCCCAGGGGCTTGGGTGCCAGGGCTTAGGTGTGATGGACAGGACATGTTTCCATTCTCTCTGACACAAGAGTCCTGCTTACCTGCTTGCAAAAACTTTTCTTTTTTTTTCCTCCAGCATAAAGACTCCCAGTCTATTTTTTTTTCCTTTAGTGTGCAAATTGTTTCGTGCCTCTACTCATCCTTCCCTTTAATCTCTGTGGTTTTATTCACAGACTCACAGAATGATTTGGGTTGGAAAGGGCCTTTAAAAATCATCTGGTCCATGGGCAGGAACATCTTTTACTACATAAAATCTCCATCCAACCTGGCCTTGCACACTTCCACGGATGGAGCATCCACAACTTCTCCACTGCTCCAGTGTCTCACCACTCTCATTGTGAACGTTGTTTTCCTCTTGTCCAATCTAAACCTAGCTACTCTCTTTACATTTAAATGCATTTCCCGTTGTCACTACAGACTGTAGTAAGAATTCTCTCTGTCTTTGAAGGAAGGATTTATTCCATAATCCAAAATGTCCTTAGCACTCAGATTTCTGCCCTCACCCACTGCAGCAGGCACAGGGGGAAGACCACAACTGCAGTTGATTTTCTGAAATAAATTCTTCAGAGAGAAAAAGAAAAAGACCAGAGACGTTGAAAGGAGTTCAGGGCAGCACAAGAAACAAGGCAGCAAACTCTTGTTTTAGGTACTTTGGGTACTATGAATTTACCTGCCCTGGAGTTGCACTGGGTGGGCTGGGTTATTAAATGCTGACTTAGATTTATCAGCATTCTTACAAGTACACCTTTGAGTGAAGCGTCCTCTCATGAGTTCTCTTCCTGTTGTCAGGAATGTTATTCACTGGGAGCTTGCTAACAGCTTCAGCCCAAGAGCTGTGGTGTTTGAACTTGTGAAAAGCCCTACTGAAGTGTCTTCCATCTGGAACTTTTCCCCTGTATCTCCCTTCCCCCTACAAATGCTCACATGCATTACTTTTGCCTCAGTTATGTTCCTCTTCCAAAAGTGCTTAGCAAATAAGTAGACCAATGACAATTTATCCAACATTTATCCAGTGATCTGAGTATAAAGCAGGGAAGTGAGTGCAAAACTCAGTGCTGTAGGTAATTGCCCCGACACTCTGACTCAGATTTACACCTTGAACCATGTGATCTACTCAGATATTCAGAATTAATAAACTCACTTATAACATTCATGCTCCTGGTGAATGAGCTGTAGACTAAATATTATTTTAATAATATGTTGAATTAAATTTGAATAATTATAAGAATAATTTGTGCTAATCATAGAACGTTCATGAATAGAAAGAAGCAAAGTTGACAATTTATTCACTGCAAGTTAGTTGCCTCGCTCTATTGCTAATTAAGTTCAAGGCTTTGAATAAGCAGTTCTAAGTTGCTTCATTACATGGCAAAGTGCAGCTCTGATCTGGCAGGGATGCCTGAGCCACAGCACGTGACAGAGGTTCATCATCTGACAGTGCAGGCTCCAATGTGCTTCCTTCTCTCTGAGTAAACCTCTGCCTGAGTACTGTAAGGCACAGCAGGTATTTTAAAAAAAGTGCAAATAATCTTCCAATTATGTGATTGGGAGAAGAGGGAGGAGATTTACAATGTGTGGTTCTTGGTGGTTTGGGAAAAAAAAAATCCTATTTTCCAGCTTGCATTTGGTTAGATAATGGAAATTAGTCCTGTCTTCTTTTTTGCATAATTAATAGGAATCAGGGGAACATTTCTTTTTCTGAGGGTCTTGTTTCTTCTACTGTTGCTTTGGTTTACTTTTCCTTAAGGATGATCTTGCATGGTATCTACCAGCATTTCCTGGTTTAAGTTTTGGGGTGTCTCTGACAAGCCTCTCCCATTCACTGGCAGGGAGCTCAGTAGTAATTAATGCCGTATCATCTTTCCCTCCAGTTAAATCCCTATTCCTGCAGCTTGCCCTTATACTCTTCTAGAGGTGACTTATTTTACTCATCTAGCATTTTTTCAGAATACCAGAAAAATCACTAGGGCTTTTCAAGGCACGTTTTCAGTGGCTCTCATCCTATTGACATTCTTCCTGATAATGTAGATTTCTTTGCAAAATGTCATAAGTGTGCTTAGACACACAATAAAATTCAAGTTCCTATTTATACGAGGAGACAATTTAATCTTTGTGACAAGATACTGCCTCAAATCAGGCTGACTTTTGAGCCCAGATTTTTCAATTTTTTTTAATGACGTAGTATTCCTAAATTATCTTGTTTCTAGTTTACCTGTAGAACTTCTGACTGTTTTGGTCTGTCAGAAGTCAATTACAGCTTTGTTCCACCCAAGCTGCAGATTGGATCCTCACCTGCCTGATACACTCAAAGTGTTTCTGTTGGTGGAGGGAGCAGAGCTGCTGGCCAAACCTGCAAGCAGGTTTTCTTAATCTAATTAAACTTTTGTCAATCTAATGAAAGAATCCCAGGATCAGGGCAGTGGATACTTCATGGTCATATATGCAGTTGTTAAGTATACTCCCCCTTCCTGATAGGCACCCTTTTCTCTGATTTTAGCTCACTTCTCTGTTACCTTTCTGCATTTCAAGGGAGGAGTTTTCAGCCTGGAGAGGATGAGTTCAGGGCATCATTGCATGCTCCCTTCTCCCTCCCCAAATCATTTGCTGCGATATTGATGTTAGTGGTTTCTTCCTCCTTGCTCCAGGATGGAGCCTGTGTGCTACCATGCTCTGCACCTGATTCTCTAATCCTGTGTCACACAGGAATTTGCTCTAAGTGGTGTGGATTTATAAATTTGCTGGCTGGTGGCTCATTATTACCCTTCAAACTGCTTTTGCCCAAGCTGCACGTGTCTGATGAGAGGAGGGCTACTGGTCCTGAGGGATTTATAGCCCAGGGACTCTGGGGATCACCCTGAACCCAGGCTCTTGTGCCAGAAATGGTTCATTTTACACACAGTCACACCTCAGTTTTACTGGAGTGGATTCAAGAGGCCTGGGCCCCAGAGGAATGTTCCTCCCAAGATCCAGCCCCCAACACCCACCAGGCAGCATTTATTCCCCATTCTGGCTTCACAAAGCCTCTGAAGGTCTTCCAGGAGTCAATTACAAAGGGGTCAGAGGTAGGAGGGTGAGCCAGGGTGTGGAATGAGGCTGGTGGGCAGCTGGGCATGCACGCCTCCGCTGCGGGCAGTCCCTGGGTCACCAAACCACCCTGTCCCAGGAGGGCGCTTCTGACAGCAGAACTGAGTGTGGAATCTCTTATCATGATTCTCTCAACCCCTGGGCATGGTTTTTAATATTTGTGGTTTTCTCTGTTGTCTTTTTACATGCTTCTTAAAGTTCCATTAATGTTGACTCTCCAGGGTTTCTCTGTATAATCTAAAACTGATATTCCAGTGCATGTGTCTGTGTACAAGCATGCATGCAGGGGGGTGGGGATGGAAGCAGAGGAGTCTCCCTTTTTTCAGTACTTCCACATCTTACCAAAGAGACATATGTAATAAAACACAATATTTTTTTGTTTCTTTGGGGGTTTTGTTGTGTTGTGTTGTTTGTTTATTTGTTTGTTTGTTTTTCTCTCTGGAGCCTGGAAGAATTTTAAAACTGTCAGTTAATAAAAGAAAACCTGGTCAAATGGAGGCAGCTTTGTTAAAAGTTACTCCAAAAATAAGGAGTTTTTTCAGTTTTTTCAGAATCTCATGTCCTGTTTGTCTCAAGGATGCATCTCTTTCATGGAAGCTTCATGTTAAGCTTCATTTCAATGAACTGACTACTATTTGTACATACAAGAGGATGTATGTTTGGCAGTGCTTTACTTTTTGAGGGAAATATTTTTAATAGATGCCTTTAAGACACGGAAGGCTTACAGCTGTTTTCTAAGAATTTTGTTATGAAAAGAAATTGTTAGGATAGACTTTGTGCAGAATGGATCAGGCAAGCAAAACCAAGCTTCATGCATCAAAACCTCAGCCTCTCTTGAACTTGCAACTTAGGATATTTTTGATGGAGTCAATAAATCTTTACCTTACAATGGTAGGATTTTATTTTTAAATAGTGGAGGTAAGGCTGAAGGAAAGCACAGTTTAAGGATATGGAATGATAATCTATAAGGTCATATCTGTAGGGGAGAGAAGCACGCGAAAAACACCAGCGTGATTTCTACTGTGAGAAAATAGCTTAACCCTCATCTGACATTTTTATTGAGCCTCAAAAGCACCCTTGTGCAACACCATTTTTGGAGTTAAGGCAGAAGAGGTTCCTCACACGAGGTGGTGCACATGAGCAGTTGTCTGCAGTAATTGCTGAGCAGTAAATTCAAATGCAGCCTTACCTTGCACAAATTCCCCCATGTAGACAACTCCCCAGATAACTGGAGGGGACTGTGGGATTCACTTGAAAGCTGAGCACACCACTGTTGATACAGACTGCCATGAGAATATTCTGATGATATCTGTGTGTATAACAACAGCATTGAAGGGATTTAATTTTGAGATTGCTGCCGGCAAGAGCTTTGCGGAAGAGCACACATTGCAATTAATATCTTTCAAGCAAGTGTGTATGTTTATAACGTATCCTGTCATCAGATCATGGGAGTAATCTGGTAATAATGCCCCAAAGGAGACCATCAGGGAAATTTCAGAACTGTATTGAGCTCTGAGGCTATTAAGTCTAGAAATGATGTAGGGGACAGGTGAAGTATTCTCAGAGTAATGCCATCACGCCTTCTCAATGCTTTCCTCTGTAGCAAGAGATTAGCTACTGTGCAATAATTGATAAAGTTGATTATGTCAAGGCATATTTCCTGAATAAGGATTAGACACAGACAATTCAAAGTCTGATGGATGAGGAGTTTCCCTAGAAATGAAATGAAGAACTGTCACCACAAGGAGCTCGTACAGTGGCTCGTGACTCACATTACCCATCTCCAAATTGTGTCTGGGCTGGTGGCTGTGCTTTAGGAAACCCTGCATTGGTTTGTGCAGTCTGTCAACCAGGAAGGAGATGCTCCCCTAGTGGAATAAGCCCAGGACTACTCTTGTGTATTGTGGCTCCATGGAAGACTCCATTGGTCCTATGCTGTCCCTTATTTCTAGAAAAATTTGAACTAAGCTGCCTAGAAGCCCATTCTAGAACTAGGTATAGAAATTATCCTATTTCTATCAAACTCCCTGTTGCAATGAATCCTGGACACTTACGCTTTCCTTACACTCTCCATGTCCATATATCTCCTCTAAAAGAATACTAAAGCTGTGTAGTTTGCTTATATGTATATATTTGTCTTTGTGTACATGTATGTAGGTACCCAAATGTAATTACCATTTTTTTCTGTTCAATTTGAATTTTTTTAATCTGTAGGGATAGTTATTTCCAATGTGTGGTAATTTCCTTCTGCTTTCTTACATTCTAATGCAGCTCTTGAGAGAAGGGAATGGTACACAAGCTTAAGTAAAAGATTTTATTATTTCAGTACCTCTGGTGATGGATATTGGAAATTAATTAACCTCTTATTCACCCATGCCAGGAATTCTACAGAGATATATATTTGTGTGAGGTATGTTTGGGACTGCAGACAATTCCAGTTCTCTGTATATCTGCAGGTGGGAAAAAAGGCAAAGAAATTAAAATAATATGTTAATAAACAAGATGTTTTGATATAATGAATACATAATTAGTAAATATTTCCGAAGTCATATCAGTGAAAACAACCAACAAAACTTGAGAATTGGAAAGGCTGTTATGGTCTTTTAAACCATGAATTCTCTAAAGAAAAGAACAGATTTTTAATTCCTTTCAAGATTTTGGAAAGATAAGTTAAGAATTCCTCTGTCTTACACGTCCCTACTGTTAGTATCTGTCTTTTCTCCTGAATGTAAAAGTATGAATCCAATGTTTAAAACCTTTTACAGTTTTGTCAGCACTGCATGGGAGTGATGACTATGTAGTTATGCTTTACAGAACTGGATCTTTGTGTTTCATGTAAAGCTGTGGAAAATGTACACTGATTTTGTACCATCTTTTTTTAAAGACAGTTATCTTTTCTTGTTCATGCTGTGATCAATGATTGTCACTTATTAATACATCCAGTTGCTTAACTTGAAACAGGAAGATGTCTTAGAACAGGAAAAAATCCAGAAAGTAAAAACCCCACAGAAGCCTTCTATTGATGGTTATAAAAATGACATACTGTTTTCCCTCTCACAACTGAAATGAAATGCTGCCTCCACACTGAGACTTTGAATGCTGATCTTCAGCTGTGAGCATTTTCTCAGCTAAATTATAAGCCCTTGAAAGCAGGATATATGTTAAAAAGGTGGAAATCTCTTTAGTATTTTTTCATGCAAACACTGCTGTACTAAAACACGCAGCACTATTAAATTCAGAGGTGGTTGTAACTACAAAAGATAATAATAATACCAGTGATTTAACCTGTGTTGCACTGTTCCCATCAAAGCTTAGCAGCAACATTTTGCCTGAGAGGCTCTGGGGCAGAGGAAATAGAGAAATGACTGCATTGTGGGTGTGAAAAGAGCTGCTGTAATGCTGTCTGCAGAGTGTTGCTTGGTGCCTGAAGTAGGGCACAGGCAGGGGATGTGTCCAGCTCCTTTTTGCTTTGAGAAAGGACTGTGTGCCTGAGGGGACTTGTTTGAGGACACCTGACATCCACACGGTTTCTGCTGGTGCCAGGGAGTAATTTCTGCTGGTACCTGGCTCCCAGGGCAGCCAAGTGACATGAGCCCTTGGCATCACATGCTGCAGCAGCAGAGTGCTGTCCCTCAGCTACTCACAGTGTGAAGAGGCATTTCTTGTTGCTTCTTTTGCACCAGTCACTTGCTGGTTTTCTTTCTTGTTTTTCCTCTCTTGTATCCAGCCCTTGTGCTAAAAGAGACAGTGAAACATTGTTCTCTGTTCATCTTCTCTGAAGACCCATCAGATTAGTACACCTCAGCTATGTTCAGCTGTGGTCTGCTTTTCCCTGTAACTTAAGCTCATACAAAATGTCCTGCTGGGTCTGAACAATGGTGCACCATGCCAAGGATTACTTCTTCTGAAAATGGCAACAGGAGATGATATGGAGAGCACATGAGCCTGGACACTGTGAGATCCATTTTATCATCTTACCATAGCATCTGCAAACACTAAAAACATTAAAAATGCTAAAGAGTGCATTCTGGCCCCATTCCTTTTTATCATCTGTTTACAGACTTTTTTTTTCCATCAATTTGTCTAACTCTGGTTTAAACCAGTTGATAAACATCTGCCTCCATAAACTCCTTGTGCAGCAAAATCCAGAAGTGGTTATCCCACTGGCTGAAGAAATATGTTTTTTTTGTCTTTTAAACCAATTGTGCATCATATGCCAAGTTGTTGTATTACAAGATTTGGTAAATCATTTCCTTATGCAGATTGTTCTCACCTTCTGGCTTTTCAAGACTCAGTCCTATCTCCCTTGAGCCTTCTCCTCTACAAAGTGAAGCATCCCAGCTCTCTGAGTGTGCTCCAGCCCCTTGGTTGTTTCCAGCTGCTCTTCTGTAAGTGCACAGCATCCTCCTGGAGGCCAGCACTGCACAGCCCTTCAGGCCCAGCCAGCCCCTGTGATTTGCTCCCAGCACACGTGGGGAAGAGCAGTATTGGGTCAGTGTAGCATTCACATTCTCTGAAAAAATTCCTTTACCCAGGATTTTTCTCCTGTGAAGCTGAGAAGCCTCAGAGAAAAGGAAAACAATTCTTATCTCATTTGCTACTCCTCTGTTTTGCTCATGTGGAATGTGTTTGGAGATTGTTTAGCCAAGGTGATTGCTTGATTGGACTCCAGTGGGAGTTGTTTTGACTCTTTGGTCAATCAGGGCCAAGCTGTGTCAGGACTCTGGAAAGAGTCATAAGTTTTCATTATTATCTTTTAAGCATTGAGTAAATATCCTTTCTGTATTGTTTAGTATAATTTAGTATAGTATTCTTTAATGTAATATAGTATTATAAAGTAATAAATTAGCCTTCTGAGAACATGGAGTCAGATGCATTATTCCTGCCTTCGTTGGGGCATTCTCTGCAAATAAAACAGGTCAGCTTTCTTTGTCCACTGTACATTGAGAGGATGATTTGGGAAAGCTGTCAGGGATGGTGCCAGGACCCTCCTTTGGGAGTTGTACCTGCCTGTTGGGCCTCAGCCCCTCTCTAGCATGGTTTAATGATTAGTCCCTCAGGCTGTAATGCTCCTTTGCTTGGTGCGCATCCCCTGGGCAATCTCTTCCTCCTTCTCAGTTCAGAGGACTTGTTTGCTCATTCACCCTCCCCTCACCTTGCCTTGGAGACTCTTCTGTAGTCATTCTTTACATGGCAGCCAATTCTCCTTAGCTCTCAATGATTTCTGTTGTCCTCACTATTCCTGCTGTATCTGCAGCAAATTGAGGGAAAACAGCAAAACAGCCCACAGTATTCAAAGTGTGAACACCTGAAGACTTTAAATAATACCATAATGATATTTTGTATGTTGCTCTCTATTTTTGTCATAGTAATGGCCAGCATTTGATTTGCTTTTTGACAGCTTCTAAGATGGAGTTGGTATTTTCATAGACCTTTTATAACTCCAGGATCTCTTTCCTGAGTGGTAATAACTAGTTTGAAGCTCATGCTGAGTACGTAAATTTGAGATTTCTTTTCCTCCCCATATTCTCAATATTGAATTTCATCTGTCTTTTTTATTGCCCAGTTGACACTCTGAGGCTCTTCTGCATCTCTCTGCAGCCAACTTTCCTTTTTTATTCCCTTGAATACCTTAGCACTATTAGGAAACTTGAAAGTTGTCTTCTTTTTCTAGATCCATGTAATGATAATCAGTGAACCTTATATGTTGACCAGTCCTGGCTCTGATCTGTGATACTCCTGATGACATACACATTTGAGAAAGCGGAATGCTTTTGGCACCGGTGTGTTTCAATGATTTGTTTGTTTGTGAAGTGGCTCTCTTATCCTGTGACATCTTTGTTTCTCGAAATTCTTTAATGAGGCAGTATTGAGAATTTTTTAAATTGAATAAACCAGGTTTCCCTGTACTGTGTGTGCACTGAATCATTCAAAGAGCCCTGCCAGACAGATGATGTGTGATTGCCCCTGTAAAACACGTCTCCATTAACTCATATCTGTGTCTGCTAATTATATTCTTATGCATTTCTGAAAATTAGACTGATGCCGTGATTAGACATACTGGGTTTTAGTTCCAGAAGAGGTTTTTAAAGAATGGGCATCGCATTTGGTAGCTTTTACCCAGCTGATGTTGAAACAGCTTTACATAGTAGCTGAAGTACTTATTGCATTTTCTGATTAATTTTATACTTGAAATATGTGTCACCACCATTAAATCATTTTAAGTCTATTTGTATATTTTGGCTTAAAAATATTTATTTTAGTTGTATTGGCAGGCACTGATGCATCTGCATTCTGGTCAAGTATATCTTTTTGAGAAGTTTTATAAGAATATATTTATCAAACAGGGAAAATAAGTAATTGGAGTGATTAAAGAGTGACAGAGTAATTTAATCTGAAATATATTCTGTTTTTAGAATTGAAAGAAGAAGTCATATTTGTTCTGCATTAGTAGGGAATAAATCAGGTGTTTACGCACAGGCCATTTAAAATGTCTCACAGTGACTGGAACTTGTGGCTGGGGCTGATGGTTCTAACCCAAGATTAATAGAAGACCTGTGCCTTTAAAATGAATGAGTATAGGCCAGGCAAATTATCACTAAGCACCTAAAATAATATTGAAAAAATTTAGTCATCTGCAGCTGTCATAAAACCTGCAGAGGTTGTGACCAATACTTCATTCACTGAGTCCTTGTGCTGCTGTTGTCCTCCATATGGGATATGTTGCTCTGTCCATGGACTGATGAATTTTAGAGATTTTTAAATTTAGTTCACTTTTTCTAATGTTAATATGTCATTTAGTTGCACTTATGTAACAAGCATAAGCCAAGACTTATTGCATAAAAATAGTTTGTTGTGCATTTTACTACTGTGAAAGTAGGTACTCAGGCTGTGTTTTAGTGGGTCTGAAATAGAGAAGGGTGCAAAAATTTCTGGTTTTCATATTAGGAACCAAGCTGCTCCAGTTTTGATCTAAATTACATTTTTAAACTTACGTGAAGTGTTTTTAAGGAAGCAGTTGTTTACCCACACCACACAATCCCTTTGGAATTTTGTCAACACATGGGTCTGATGTGATCAGCATTTGTAAGATGCTGCATAGGCAACTAACAGGCTAAAAAAGCCTCTAACCAACCAACCTGTAACTGGTGTATTGAAGAAATCAAATATTTTTAAGCAATTAAAATTTGACATAATTTCTTAGAGAACAGACTTTTTATGTTTCAAACTCCTTATGTGGACCTTCTCTATGTTCTTACAATAAAGTCACTTTGCTGTTGCTTATCATTATTGATTCCAAAAAAATAGTAATTTTTTCCCATCATCTGTCATTTTCCTGCATTATAAAACATCAGTGAATTCAGTAAATTTTGCACACCTTATTGGCATCAGAGTGTGTATCTTCACCAGTATAAGTGTATTTATTAAGATTAAAATCAGCAGAGATCAAGGGAGCACTATATAGTTCATCTTGTACCACTTCAGTCTGTAGTTTCTTTCCAGTGTTCAGTTCAGATTCACAGGTAACTTCATTTGGCAGAGGTTCCATTAGTGAGGAGCTGGATGTAGTGACTTCCTGGTCTTCGAAAAAGTCCATGCCTTCAGGTGGAATGTGTGTGTGTCTCCAGAAAAGCTACATGAATTTTAATGCAATGTATGCAGTGGCAATGGCTCTTACACATTCCAGTCTGTAATCAGAGTGACTTGGAGCCCTGAACCATCATTTTGATCTCCTCTTCTGTACTCCAAGTACTATTTTATTAGCTATGGAACTATTTAGACAAATCTGAACAAAAGCAAGTCACTCTGTACTTATCTCTGAAATAAATTACCTTTTTAATATTTATTTATTTTTAGTGAGATTTGGCCATTTTATTATTTTGCTGAATAGTATGTGTAATTTGCCCAGTAAAAACTTACAAATTTTCAAGAATAGGGAATTTTGCATTTTCTTCTCTACTAGATATGTTCAAATTATGCCTGCTTTCAACCTAAAGGTCAGGCACTACCTAAACTACTTTACAAAGCCTGTTATTTAAACAAAACACTTCACCAGTGTAATTCATCAGGAGCTGAGTATCACATATTTTGTGTGATAATAAGATGGAAAACATTACAGATAGAGAGTCAGACAATAGATAGATACACCTGTCTTTTGAAAAGACAAGAGTACCTGCTGTTGCCAAAACAGAAATGAAGTGTACCTCTTGTATTTACCAGCAGATAAACATATTATGGCAAGCAGGAAAGATTTCAAATGCAGAAAGAAAAGAGCAATTTTTTCAGGTTTTGAATTATTTTTTCCTTGTATGTTAGAAGTAATAATCAAACATTGCTCTAAGGAAATATACTAGCAGATCTTTGGTGTTACTAATCTAATCACATTAAAATATTAGGAGCACTGTGCATATTGGATATCTAATCTCCTTAATCTTATAGTGCTGTGGATCTTATGTATTTGAATTTACCTGAGAGTGAAGAAGTTTCTTTTGGGTCTAATGATTCATCTGGTTCTAGAGATGTACTAGTAACCCTGCCAGAATACAAGAAAGGAAAACATCAATATGATTACATTTAAAAAGGAATTTCATAATAACACCAGATTCTTTCATAGGACAATAATCTTGAGCACTTTTTAAAAAATTATTTATGTTTCTACAGATTCAATTACCTCTTTTTAGTGGGAAAAAAATCTCATAGTGATGCCATTACTCAGAATTTATTGGCAGTTACTTATAAAGCAGCCTCATCCTGGCTTTGTGCCCTTCTAATCAATGTTGGCCAGTTTGGCAGGGAACTGGTCTGCAGCACTAATTGTATCCAGTACGTCTTTTGCTTTAAGTAAAATGTCATTGGTTTTATTTTCTGTAGGTTTATTTTTACATTCCCTTAGCACATTTTTGTGTTTAGAAACCTATTTTTTAATCACAGTTCACTTGCAGCAGCATCATTTTGCAATCATCTTGCCATTTGTAATGTCATCTCTGCAGGCTTGCATTAACTTCAGTTTGCCATCATCTTGATGTACTAACCTGCACATAGACCCGCACAGAAATAACTTAACATTCATCCTGGTGTGTGCAGTGATGTTTCATTAGACTTGAACTAACAGAATTTTGTCATCATAATTTGCTGTCATAATAGCCCAGTCTTCACAGATTTAATGTGACAATCTTTTGCCACTGTAACTAAGGTTTTGAGCAATTGTCATCCAGGGACACTTAGGATGAAATCAGTGTAATTAAAACACAGATCCTTAATAGTACTGTACTTTAAACAGTTTGTCACCTCTCAAACAATAATTAAGCAGGCTAACAACACTTGTTTAGCTTGTAAGTGTTATTTTCTATGTGGGAAAGGGAAACAAAAAGGGGAAATTGAACAATGAGTGACTGGCAGAACTGTTAATAGAATTTGGGTTTCCAGATTGTCACTGTGTATTCCTGTATCCATTGGACTGCTCTCCTTTCAAACACAATTATTTTGTATATGAGATGCATGCAAACTTGAACTCCGTATGACTGGTCTTATTATCTAGCCTGTAAATCTTATGAGAGAGAGTTGCAGAAATAAAGAGATGAAAGACATTTAGATTTCTTCTGCTGCAAGGGTTGAGATAGATCAAACGCACTTTGTTATCCTTGAAAAATTTGTTAAAGTTTTCCTTCCAAGCTTCAACTTACAAGGGTTTGGTGACCTCTGTGTGTATATATTTTCATATGTGTAAGTAACTTTCTACTCCCACAGTTTTCTCCTTAGATCAAATCTAAGTTGATTTCACCCTAATTACATCCATTTCCTTGGCATACATGAAAAATAATGGGGTGTTGTGGTGTCTAGATGCTGAAAGGCAGCAGCTATGTACTTCTTCACCTTTTCCTTCCAGACTAAATATGTAATATTCCCTCAGTCTTTCTCTGCAAAGAAAACCGCCTGTTTGGATGTTTGTGATTCTAAGTGCTCTCCAGTTTATCTGTGGCTTTCATAGAGTGTTGTGCCAAAGCTGGACAGAGCTGAGACTTTGGCTGGAGCAGAGTAAAGCCAGGGGAGGATGTGATGGGGTGCCTGGGGTAGTGTAGGCGGCTGGCACTCAAGTTGTGTTTCCCTAAAGAAAACTGTGTTTATGTGAGCAGCCAGCACATTTGCTCTGCAAAGTGACCTTGAGCTGTCTTTGGCAGAGCTGATGCAGCTTCCCTGCAGACCTAGGTGAATTCTCTGTCTCGTACGTATGGATTGTTGACTCTGATTCATAATTACCTCCTATTGATATTCTTTGCAATCAGCTTGGCATTTTTTCCTCTGCTCCTTACATATTGTGTTTGCTTTTGTTTTTTAAATACCTGCTTCCCTTCTAGACTAAATTTGTTTTTGTTTGCAGTTGTTTGTTTTCAGCCGGAGAAACTTTTCTTAGTAATGACACATAGACCTAAACAGTGTTTTCAAACATCTTCCAATTATCATTCACGTTTCTCTGTTTAACTTCTTTCTTCTCACTGATGAGGTTTTATAATTGTCTTCAACTTTGTGAAATTGGGTCCTCTTAAAAGAAGTATTAAATGTGCACACGCGTGCATTACTATTGCTGCTCCTTGTCTGTGAGTGCACTTGCTCTCTCTGACATACATGAAGGCAAATGTGTGTGTGTACAAAAAAAATACAAAATATTTCACCATTTAGACGTGATGTAAGTAATCAAGTTTTTATCAGTTGCATTTAAGCATTGTGGAGTCTGGGATGACTTCCTTGGTGACTTGGAATACAGGCTTCCCTTGGGTGAGTTGCAATGGCAACAAGAATTGGGTGAATTTTACATGTTTTGGACCCACCCTGGGAAAAGAACTGCACCAAGGACTTTTCTGCCCAACTGGGGAACCTCCTCCTGTGCTGCATCTCACTGCTGGTCTGTGGGCTCAGATTTTCTTCTTGTGGACACTGAGAAGGCAGGGGAAAGAGGGACAATCGGACCTTGGCCTTTCATGGCATAGGCACACAACCAAGGGTGAACCAACAAAACAAAGCTAGAGAAAAACACCCCTTTGCCCCACCAAGGGCAGTTTGGGGCAGGAGCCTGTTTTAGATACTCAGATGCTTTCCAGATCACTTTCAGGATCCTTTCTGTGGGTTACATGAGATGCTTGTGGAGGTTGGAGTGAGTTACATGCCTAAATCTAGAGAAAGAAATACTAGTTAATAAGATGTTCTCCCTTCTGGTCATATCAGCCTCTCTGGAGTGATTAAAACCAACATTTTAAAGACATAAATGAGTAATTCTAATTCCTCTTTATTACTTTGATTCCTACTTCATTTTTATCAGTAATTAAAATCTTCTTTCTCTTCTCTTCTTTGTACTCTTAATATTAGTTTTTATATAATTTGCTATCCTTTTTTGCACTTTACTTTGGATGGCTCCATATATCTTCTGAGTAGTCTGGTCCAAATGACTCCAGTAAAGACTGATTTAATTTCTGCTGGGGTGAAAGTTTCTGAAAGTTGAAGAATTGACAGGGTTTGAGAATAAAGATATAAAAAGCATGGACATGCCTTCCTCCTAAATCTGCTTGAGACCTCACACCAAAGACAGATCCACTGGGTGAAAAGGATTGCTTGTTCTTTAGCTGAAGCTTTCCAGAATGGATAGTGATTGTTTTCTGAGAGTTGCTTTTTCTGTTGAACTAGCAAGAAGAAAGCCCACACTGCTTTTTGCTAGATGCTCTGCAAAAGAGATTAACCCCTATTTCCCAGTAGCCCTGACACGGAGGAGAGAGCTTTCCTGGGGAGAGCACAGACTGCAGTGAACCAATATGTTGGTTCCTATGCTAGAGCATGTCTTCAAGCAAAAGTGTTTCATGACATAGAAATAAAATTTTTTTTTTTACACAGCTTGCATATGAGAGGGCTTTGTTGTTGTCATTGGCTACCTATTTTCTGACTATAAACTCATATTAATATATTTTACTTTCAAAGGTAAAAGCTACTACTTCCTTCAGAGATAAGAGCAAGTTTTTTTGTCTTGGTTTGAAGATTTTTTGTCTTTTATTTTCTGCAGATCAAATAAACAAGAAAAAGAACCCCTTTGCAACGTGTACTAAAATCCTCTATGATATATTCCTTTTTGAAGTAAAAATAGGCTAAGAAACAAAAGAGAGAAGTTCTTCAATGGCTGACATTGGAAAGATTTTTTTTTCTTTTCTTTTCCTTGTCGATTTCACAGGGAAATCAGAAGCTGCCTGTTTACTTCTGTTGTGATAAAGCTGTCGAAGATGGTTTTTTTTCCCTCTGATGCTGATGTGCAAGTGGTTTGTGTTTGTTTTGGTTTTTTTCATGACAGGAAGTGAATATTAAAAAGAATCAGAGCAAATATACCACCAGGGCAAAAACCCGCGCTGCACATTAGTGCTTGCAGGAATCCCATCCTCCCTGCACATCAGTCCCACAGTCCCTGGAGCTCAGCACTTCTTCCCACACAGACAGATGTGATAGATTTGCAAATACTGGCAAGAGCACAGAGGCATCTTGTTATGAGCTTAATGGCTGAACAGAGCAACAGGCTTGGACTGCCTTTAATTTTTATTTTTTTTTAATTCTTTTAGGTCAGCATTGGCAGTGATTTAAAAACAGGGTGGAATAAAGGTTGAAATGCTTTCTGAAATTATAATCAAAATATCGTCTGTCTCTTAGGTTTATGCTGTAAGCACTCTCTCTGCCTGATGTTGAGTTGTATTGGCAAACAACATGTGCCACTGGGATGTTTAAAAAGTCATAAGAGGTTTGTAAATCAGTTCTGTACAGCATGCTACCAATTTGTTATTTTCTTGTTTTATCTGTTAACAGGAAAGGAGATAGACAATACAAATGGCAATATGGTGTGCTCTGCTTTGCTGGGGGTTTGTTAGGTGCTTGTGTCCTGGTAAATTACAGCAAGATGGTGGATTTGTTACTCTGTGGATGTCATTAACATGAAGTTATTTGATTTATTTTTTATTGAATTGGGGACCTCTCCTCCCATATCAATTATGTCAAAAGTATCATTTTCCAATTGTGTTCTCTTTTTTTCCGTGACAGAGAAGTTCTGAATTTTAATATAGCTCTTTATTATGGTACAGAAGAATCAGAGAACTGAGAACTTGGTCCCCATGTCCAGCCCATGGTTTGACCATTATCCTCAATCCTAACCTTCCTCTGGTTTAGCTTACTGAGACAAAGTGGCTGCCAAGTTTGGATGTTGAAATCCATTTCTTTTCAATAGTCACACTGACATGGGCTGAACCCAATCCCCTAAATGGTTTCTGAACAGGCAGTTTATTGTTGTCCCTGTTTCCAGATTGCTGCTGGCCTCCTCGGCGTTCGCTCCAGCTCTGCATTTCTGTCACGCTCATGCCGCTGGAAAGGAGATATTTTCAAGTTTATCAATACTTGGGCTTTGAAAGGACTTCTCAAGCAGGAAATAAACAGCCTCTGTGTGTAAAACCTTTGTTAATGGGTGGCTGAAAGTCACCCAAACCATTTCTGTGAAGATGACAATTTTCTTTCATTTAAGCCATTACTGGTTGTGGAAGAGTAAGGCAACATTAAACTAAAGCTGACAGCAATCACTGAAAAAAATACCCATTTTTATCATTCCAGATTTTCTACATTTTCCAGATTCTCAGTGACTTTGAAGCTTGTTCTTTTCCCTTGCAGCACAGGCACTGTAGTCTCTGAGCACAGAGGTCAGAGCCTGCTACCTGCAGTATGTAGAAGGGAGAACGAGGCAGGTGGTCTCTGACCACCAGCATTTGTTGAGTGTACAGTGATTATCTGAATAAAATAAAGCTACAGAGAAGCTTTGCCTTGTTCTCTGTTGTTGAAGATAGAGCAAAAAGACCTTACAAAAAACCAAAACCTGGTGCGTCAAAATGCTCCAGGCTATGCCTGCAATCTAAGTGCTGGCTAATAGGCACAAAGAGATATATTTTAAACACCTTCAGTAGCCTGGTGTTTCTCAGTGTTAGGCAGTCACAGCATTCACAGCTGCTGAAAAGAATATTAATTTTTTAAGAGCCCCTCCATTTCTTTGCAGTCCCCCAAAACCACCACCCCCACCAAACCCCGCAATCCAAACCCAACCAAAATTCCCAGTATATTTGAACACTCACTTTTGTTATTTCTCTGTGTGGCTCAACACATTTTTACTCTTTTCCAATTGACTGGAGGAGCATCAATAGGAGGAAGGGAAATTGTGGGGTGAAGGTTTCTGCCCTCCTGTGAATGAAGCAGATGTCCACTTGAGGCCACCATGGTTTTGAACTCCCCCAGTGTAAAGAGAGGAAGCAAATATGGATTTCCTGCATGTGGAGGATTGTTAAATATGTAAGGTATTGCAAATATTGCCAATAGACACTTCTTTGGGCTATTTTTTTTAGAAGAAAATGCTGAGTAGCACTGCATTTCTTGCCAAGTGTGATCCAAATATGCTCTGATGGTCTCAAAGCCATTGTCAGAGAGGATGAATAATCCACATGAATTTTTGTGGGTTGCAACTAAAGCTGTGTGTAAAACAGACCACAGGTCTCTGTTGAGATTAAGGCCTTGTGATCAGATTTAGAAGCAGAGATTTATGCTCCTGAAAGTTTTAGAGTAAAGGTTTGTCACCTTGAAATGAAGATAAGCCAGGAGGATCACAGTTCTGCTATCATTTTCCTTCAAGGTAACTTTCACTTATAGCCTTTAAATATGTTACTGGGCCTCAGTTACTGACAGCATGTGCTATTAAGGGTGACTTTAGGTATTTTAAAACAAAGAAATTGCACAATAAGCGTTTCCTTTCCTGGGTTTTCTCAGTCTCCTTCTCCCTCAAATAATCAAAATGCTGCTGCTGTTACAGTGTGCTCTGTTCTGCTTCAGATTACTTTCTACATCAGTTCATGACTTGCAGTTCCTGTGGGCTGCAAATTAATCCTTAGCAGTCTCTTGGAGTGCACTGTACATCCAGGTTCTTCAGTGTATTAATTTGACTATCAGTGTAGAAAATGCCAGTGGCTGTAAGGTTATATTACACACTTCATTTTTGTGTTTATTTTTCTGTATAATCCAGGAAATTACTTATAAACTTATAATCAGCATGACTAGACACATTAAGCTTTAAAACTGAAAAATAACACTTTTCAGGTTTTTAAGGATAGATTTTAAAAAATAGACAGCATAAGAGTGTTTCTTTAAATGACTCTTCAAATGAAACCATTTACATGATTTAATGTGGCCTGTCTCTAAAGGCTGTACATACTGCACAAAGTACATATCGTAGAAAGCAGCCTCATAAAAATCTGGGTTTGGGTGAAAGACGCTGCACAATACTTTTTCCAAGTATTGTGTGGATGCCTCTTTTTCCTTCCTGTGCAAACTAAAGAGGCCTGGCACTGAGTGCAGGGGGAGAGCTTCAGCCCAGGCCCCACCTGTTTGGGATTTGGGACAGAAGGGTTGTTCCCACTGTTAGGAAGAGAAATAGACAGCTTGTGTGCACTCCTTCCTCTGCCTCCTCTGCAGCTCCTGGGCTGTGTATAGCATTAGTACTGCGTGGTTTTGGTGGGAGTGGAAAAGGTCAGTTGTAAGTCAATAGTCCTGGGGTTTTTTTGGTTGGTTTTTTTTTTTTTTTTTTTCCCTGTTTAAGCAGCTACTGACTTACCACAACTTGTGTTAACATTTACACATTTAGTTTGGTGACAACACTATTTTAGGGTTTATTTATTTTTCCCCTGCTCAGGAGGGAGGTTGAAATCCCAAAAGTCAGGGAGGGTTGCTGCTCCTCTCCCAAAAAAGGAGGAACCTGTCTGGGGATGGGCTGGGGGTCATTTTCTGGGAAGGAATCAGATTTGTTTCATAGGGCTCTCCAGGGAACTGTGCAAAGGAAGCATAAATATCTTCACCCCGCTTTGTAGCCTGAACGTTCCTTGGGAAGCTGCAACCCATAATTTAAATCCATTGCACATGCCACCCTGGAAGCAGAGCCTTATACGTCGAGTGCATGGGCTGTCCTATTATGGGAAATCAACTTTGTTTTGAAGGGGAAGCACAGAGAGCATTGCTTCTGCGCAGGTCCTGGAATTTGAAACATTTCGGGGCCTCCAAAGAGCCCTGGCATTAGTTCCCATGCCGGCTGGGTGAAGTGAGGATCCTGCCTGTCCCAGCCCGGGCACCGCTGCCCTGGGCTCCTCTCTCTGCGGGGACACAGCTGGCCCTAAGCAGGGACAAGCCTAATCCAGCTGAAAGCCACTGGAGCAGCAAAGTTGGGATATACTTTGCCAAGAAATATTTTGCTGCTGTTTTCTTTTTCCTCTGTTTTGTGGAGAGATTTCATGTCTGCTCACATGCTTTGGTATGAGGAAGTGGAAGATGATTGTAAGTATGAACAGACTGACATAATTTATCACAATATTCACTTTGACAGAGCAGTGTAGTGCTGCACAGCCCACTAACAGCATGCATTTTTAAATGTTTGTTTTCCAAGTCTAAACTAGGAGAGCACCTGAGGGGGAAAATAAAGTGATTTTTTTTTGTCTCTGATAGAGGGCTAATATCCTTTGCATTATATATAAAAGAAGTTATCCTGAAACAGTACCCAGCTCTCCTTTGAAGAAAAATAACACATTTCTTTCTGAAGTTCAACAGTTATTAAAGCATGGGGTTAAAAAAAGAGAGAATTGAGGGGACACACCAATACACTTGAAAAAAAAAATAGTGTCATTATTCTAATAATTTGGCAACACATCAAAGGAGTAATCAGTTTCTTTGAACTTTAATGGCATGTGCAGTTTCATTGCCTAATATTAACTTAGAGAGTAAGAGAGCTCTTCTCTGGTTGCTGAACTGTCTGGTATCAGCTGAATGAGGGGGTGTCAGTTTAGTTCAGAGCGAGCAGCAGCTGAGCTCTTCCAGAAAAAAAACAAAAACCCAAAAAGACCCAGGCATCTTTTCCAGACTTGCACTTGTTTGTTGGTGTAAAACGAACCCCTGTGTGCAATATGAAGGAATACAGAGGATGCCAAGAGCAGGAGACAGAGAAGAGCCAAGAATGAAAGAATGACAGAGAGTATTAAATCCATCTACCATGCTCCCAGATGATCTTTCTTCTTCCTCCCCCACCCAGGCTCTCAGAACAGATTGTCCCAGTGAAAAAATAAATGTCAGTGTTGTCTGGACATAATCTTTGGTCTCTGCCCCCTGTTTTAAAATGGATTTTGGCTCTTACACTTTCAGCTGAGTCCTGTTAGATAGAATTTCTGTTTTTCTCTATTTTCTGATCATAAAAGGTAGGGGAATACAGACATGTTATCATTTATCCCCATAGATATAATGCACTGTATGGTCCATGTGATGAAGACAGTCTCAAAATAAGATTAAATTTTTTAATGTTTGACAGGAAGGAATCTTAAAACAGAAAATTTCAAGGTTCAGATGTGGTCTTATGCCATGTTTCCTTTCCTTTTTGCAAGATGAAGTCAAACTTTATTTTCTTTGTGCAATAAATAAAACTTGAGTTAGCTATTAATTTTCCAGACAGTTTTGTACTGATTAGAGCTTCTTCAGTGATAACATCTTTTACTTATTGGACACTGTCTCGAAGATCAAGTAAGGTAGAACAAGGAGAGCATCATTATCACAAACTGGATAATTATGAGAAAGTTTTCTTAACTTCTGAAAAGGTTGGAGGTGCAGTTGGGAAGAAGAAATGTCTTGGGTTTCTCCTAAGAGGCTTTAGTCCTGGCTAGCAGGAGGATTCTTTGGAGGGGAATAAGGACAATTTGTTTTCTTCACTTTTCTACATACTCCCTTTCCAAGGGAAATCACATTATCAGCCCAGATTTCTTTTCCTCAGCCTTGGGGAAGAGATGGTGCCGCAAGGAAAGTTGGGCAGGTGCTTGCTAAGTAAGGGGGAAAGATATTTACTGCTTAGTTCAAAAGTTGTAATTTCACTCTGGAAATGTAGAAGATTAGTAGATGAAAAAAAATAGTTGTGATAGAGGTTTTGTAAAATATGAATAGAAACCAGAGTTGCATCTAGCAGATGAATAGCATTCATGACAAGAGCCATTAAATCGCTTGCTAAATAATGTTATGTAAGTCTGTCCATATCTAAAATGAAAGGGTGATGTCCTAGCACTTTTTGGGAGTTATTTAGCTGAATGGATTTCCTCAGCTGTATCCTCATTTTTTTAAAGAGCATGACATTTTTGTTTATATAATTTTCTATAATATTTCAAGGGAGTTTTAATATCTTTATTTCAATAAAAATGGAAAAACCTGGATCTGCACTTTGTGGCATGCTGTGCCCAAAATAATGTTCCCAAAATTGTCCTCTGCCTTCATTCAGGTCATCCCTTACTCATTGTCTTTGCTTCCTTTTTTTTCTTTCCATATTGGATGAAAGCTTTTTGCTTTTAAAGGTGACAGTGGTCACTTACACCTCTGTATTGTTTTTAAGTCCATCCTTTCTCTTTTCTTGTTGGCCCCTCTTCAACCCCTCATCCACCTCTGCACTCACCTCTTCCCTTTTGTGTTCTGTTCTCCCCTGTGCCACAGCAGTAAAGATGGGCTCTTCATTCCCTGACTCGTCTCACTTTAGCTGAGAATGACCTTTGTGAAATTCAAAGGTATTTATTCATTGCCAAGGGCTTTGCTTTCTTTCCTGAGCTGTTCAGTGTTTACTTCTTCCTGAGTCAGACTGGAAACTCCTTGGGGCAGCTGCTGTCTCTTCCTCGATTTCTGCAGAGCCTTTGACAATGACACCTAAATAATAAAGTGGCAGGGAAATGAGATATCATAAATTTCATTTTGTTTTAATTAAGATGAGATTACTGGGAACTTCATTTCAGAAGTCAGTCTCCCTAGGGGATTCAGTATCATATGCTGTATTTCTTCCTTCTAGCAGATATAATCCTCTTTCTGTGTCCTTATTTTGACATGGAACCAAATTCTGCTTGCAGTCACACACACAGGCATCCTCTTTCTCTGCTTGGATTTGCACAAAGTAGTGACTAAAAATAGAATTAATCATCCAGCATGGAAAATAAATTAATCCTGCCTGAAAGCTGGTGGCCACAAGGGGTCTCCTAGAGGATGCCAGGGATGTTCCTCAGCCAGGGTCCATCCAGGTTCACACCTCGGCTCAGATCAGAAATTTCTGAAGTGAATTCCCAGATGTCAGATTCCCTGTAGTGCACCAATACCCAACCCAGGGATGTGCCCTGCATCCCTTTTGGAGGAGCTGACTCAAAGCCAGGCTCTGGGTCTGGCTGGTGGGTGTGTGGGGCACCAGGGTGACCCTGGAGCTCCTCCAGGAGGAGCCCTGTGACACACACACGCCCTGCAGGGGAATGCTGGCCTGGCAGGCTCCTCCTGAGGGGCCACATGATCTGCTGAGGCCCCAGACAGACCAGGGAGATGGGAGGAGCATGGCAGCAAGCTTCTTTGGATCTTGGTTGTAAGGAGAGAACTTCTTGGAAAGTCACACCCTAGCTAGTGCAGGAGGGTTCTCCCTCACCCTCACCCTCTGTCTGCTCCCTCAGCCCTGGTCCTCTGGCTGCCCATGGGCACCACAGCTGCCCACAGATCCCTCCAACATAATTATTGATCAGGGGAATTAAAATAATTCAAAGAATGGGAGTCTAAGAGCATGCTACCTTCTGTGAAAATATAAACTTCTTTTAAAAGGAAACAAGTCAATTATTTTACTAATCAAATAGCTGCTGATAAGATCACGTTTTTTATTACTGAAAAGATACAATATTCATACAAAAAGGTTGACTAATAACACATTATTGACAAATATTTGAACAATGTGAAATTATTCAAACCAAAATGTCCAAGGGGTTAAGTGTTTTTAAATGATCTCCAGGGGAAACAGGATTAGACTCATATATTTTTATCATGCATTACTGTGAGACAAAATCACATTGAATGGTATTTCGAACCAAGCAGCCTCAATTTGAAAGAGCTGACTTGTTGATTTTCACAGTATGTTTTCAATTAAATGTTACCCCAAAGCTTAATTATCATTTAGGAGGATAACCATTGTACTGTGTTATTGCTAACTGCTGGATAAAGACTTCTCAATAAATTTAGTGGAACTTTGTAGCATCACATTGCTGTTGCAGGAGATGCACTTGTGGTAATGCTGTATCATTGCCAGGGGAAGCAAAACGACACTGGGAATTTTAAATAATTCAAAGAATTAAAAAAAATCAAAGACAGAGCTTTGTGGCAAGCAGGAATAATGGTTAATGGAGTGTGGCTTTCCAGAACATCTTGCCAACTGTGCAGCACAGAGGAACAAGATCCTTCATCTTCCCAGAAAAACCTGGAGCAAAGGAGTTGTTTGAGTTCAGAGTACTCACTGCAGAGACCACAGAGACTTCCCTTCTAGGTTACTTACCACATGTGCAGCAAGTCACAGCATTTTTAATTATATGCTTTGAAGGACAGATAAGCTGCATTTCAAGAAAGTCATAAACTTTCTTGGTTCTTCTTGCAAGCTGTATTATGGGATATTATTTAGAGCATGAGGCCAATGCTATTTGAGAGATTTTCTGGTCCTTTCTCTAATTCTGTATTTTTAAAATATCCAAATCTATCTGTTGGGGTTTTTTTTAGTTGTATGCAATCTTTTATTCTGAAGAGCAAATATAGTTTTTAAATATTATGAGAATGTGTAGAAGAAATAGTATTATGTGAGCAGAAGCATATGTTCTTGTAATTTTGGATATGTTCATACAAGATAACAGTTAACATGCCAGAATTATACTTAATTTTTTTCTTGAAGAATTTTTAAAGGATTATTATCTTCAGCAGAAAGAAAGTAGCATAATTTCAATGATAATAAAATAAGAAGATACAGTTGTAAAAGTTTCCTCAAAGAAACCATTACAGAAGTATGTTAGTCGTAAGGGTGTTTTTTTCCCCTAGAGTAGTTTTCTATGAAGTAATATAATGGTTTCAGGGTTCCTTAAAAAAAGAAAAAAAAAAGTTTAAAAAACTTCAGTGTGTAGAAATGACCTAAATGTTGATCCAGAATATCACATTTTGCTTAGCTTGCCTTTGTTAAAATCTTTGGCAAGAACTCTGGGGACTTAGAGGTATTGCAAGCAACCCAGAATGAGAGAGAAAATGAGTTTTGGTCAGGTTAATCAAACCTTGTGTGCCTGTTTCTTTAAACCAGTTAATTCCTCTGGATGCCAGTAAAGTCTGAGAAAACTCTGGGTCTCTTGGCCTTCAGAAGTGTCTCGGTAAAAACAGAAATCCCAGCATCTGATATTTTAATTAAAAACTTGGAAAGAAGAAAGGCAGATAATGCACGCTGGATGAGGTATACAGCATTGTTCAGCTGGACACATGATAACCTGCATTTTTTATTAAGTGTGGAAGTTGTTATCCCATGTGAGAAATGAGCTACACTGGGTGCAGGAGCATGGCCATGAGCATGGGATGCCTGCAGGGGAGCCTCCCTGTCCCACCACCCCAGGGCTTGCCATGTTCTAAAACTGGTGCCTGCCTACGTGGCTGAGCATCTGCGTGCCTGCACGCTGGTTTGTACAGGAAATCATCCCCAGGTAAGGGTTTTAATTCTCTGTAGCACAGGGAATTGAGGGAATTTAAAGGGTGATTGGAATTTGACATTTCTGCTTTTTTTATTCTGAAAGATACTTTGATTAAAGTGTTGAAAAGCCCAGCTAATGGAGGTGTTGCTGCTATTTCAGATATATAGAGTATGAAATTTGAAGGCAAGCCAAATCACAATGAAACAGAATAATGATGTCCTTGGTTTATTTTTCACTTGGTACATTCAGGTTTTGATTGGATTGTGAGTGAGGCAACAGTTTTCTCTCCCAGAAATCACTGCTAATCCTTGGAGGTTTGCAGCCTGTTGTCAAAGCAGAAGCGTTTCCCTGTGAAGGTCATGGACTGCAGAAAACCGAGGGGTGGGAGGGGAACAAAGGAAAGAAAGAAAGAAAAGATTTCTTTATTGGTCCTAACCAGGTACAGGCCTCTCATAAGAAACATTTCTGCAGTGAAATCTATTACTGCTTTGACACAGCTCACACTCTGCTGATGGTGTGTGTATCAAAGAAGTTGTTTAGAAATCTGAGGTATCTGTTCGTCTGCCCTCCTCTCTGCTAAGCCTCTCTGTGCTCATCACACACAAATGGTTCAGTACCCTTCACCTTGTTGTCTCAGTGTTGGTTTCCCCCCCCACCCCAGTATTTTAATGGGTTTTATTTTTTTTGGAAAAGACTGTTCATGAAGTATTTCACTCTGAACAAACCTCACAGCTACCTAGCTGTTGCTGAGCTTGGGGAAAATTAATGCAAGTACTGTATTTTCTAAAACATTAATAACATTAAGTAGCTAGCATTGTTGGAAGTGTTAAAGAGCACCTCTTGAAGTTACTGGGTGGTGGATTGTCTGTGACGTGTTCTGATGTAAATGTCTGATACTGTTGATAGCAATAACTGGGAGTGTTTGTGTCCATTTCTTTGGCACAGGGAAAATGCTGTTAGACATAAAGCAATTCTGTCACATTCCTGGGCTTAGAAAGTAGGAGTCCCCAGCCTTCCCTGGCTGTCTAACTTGTTCCAAAGCTGACCAACTAATAAAAAAGGAAAACAAAGGCAAGTCTGTTTGGGCAAGAGGGACAGAGGCTCTCCTTGCTGCAGAGATCCAGGTGGAACTAGCAAAGACAATCCTGCTTTAATTAATGAGGGTACCTGCTCATCAAAATGAAGGGGAAGAGGAAACTGAGAAGTTACAAACCTGTGGTGGATTTGTGGACATGATGCGTACAGGCTTACTATCTCAAAAAAACTCAGTTTAGTGGTTTTTTATGCTGCTTTTAATGAAGATCTTAAGAAACCCCAAATTATTTTGCACTGGATTTCAGGAATACAACAGTATTTCTTTTATTCATTTGACTTCATTTACTGTTGACCTTTTCTTATCATGTGATTTAGTACATATTTTACTCTCTGCCCCACCCTTCCAAGCCCTGCCAACGACTCTGGAAATAGAGATCAGTGTATTTTTACACCGAATTCTAAGATCACATTTATAAATGCCTGCTTGGTTGATGGTTACTCACGCTCCAAAAATGCAGAAGATCCAGATTAAAATGTTTGCTCTGCTTATACTCTGTTTACAGAGGAGAAAGTTTTGGTAGCATTGGATGTTGAATGGAAACCAAAGGTGAAGCCAAGTAACTTTTCACAAAAACGAATTCTTGTTTTCTCGCCAAAACATGAGAACAGTTCCTTTTATAGTAGTCTGTAAAGGACAAGCATGTTGTAGGCTTCATTCTGACCTTTCTGTTCTTCCTAATAATTAAATAAATCAGTTTTAAAAGCTCTAGCAAGAATTATGGAGGGAAATTAAAACAGTGAAATAAAGGGTGGATTCTAGGAGGAGATATCTAACAGTAGAATGTGTAACACTGTAAACAAAAAACTTACTGTAAATAAATTTATATTTATAAATAAAAGAAATCATCCTAAATCTGATTTTTTTTTCTCTAACTGTTTGAAGTTCCATGATACCTGTATCCTTGCCTACAGGGTGTCTCAGTGATAATAGTATAGACTTGAAAGAGGATGCTTGCCATCAAGATGCTTTCTAGAGGGCATATAAGTAGAACTTCTACTTAGTTATATCAAATTCCTCTATTAGGAGTAAAAGCTGTCCTCAGTGAAGTGAAGTGGTGTTTCTGTCCCAATTACCTGACTGATGTAAAGCTTCAGAGAATATAAGTTGGGGCACATTTTTGCCTTGGGAAAGGAAATCTATTGGATTATGTTGTCCATCTTTATTTCCTGTTCAAAACAAGGCATGTCTTTACAGAATCAATTCAGAATTACTGCTGGGTTTAGCACAGTTGCTAACTTAATAATGTTTTTCAACTGTTACAGCTAAAAACCATAATTGGAAACATTTTATGTTTCTTTTGAAAGAAACTGAATGACAGTAACATTCACCCTTTCATCTTGTAAGGACAAACCTATTTTTCTTGGGGAATAGTAGCTGAATTGTGAAGCCTAAACTCTTTCTACGAATACTGTTGTCAACTCTCTTATTTTCTCTTCAGTCCTTTTGCTGGTTTTCCATTTCTCTGAGTCATCCACATCCATTGCTGTACTGCTTTAGCTACTTTAAATAAGCCCTTTCCTCCCCCAATAAGGCTTGCTAATTATTGCATGTTATCTTAAGCTGATTTAACAGTCATTTTGCCAACTCTTCGCAGCTGCTGCTACTGCTGAATTGATTCATTTTGCACTTGACATGTTGCAGGCAAATGTGAAGCAAAGTTTACTTGACCAATAATCCTCCCCCTAACTGAAGGAAGGATGTGATTTGAACAAGGACTTGTTCAAAATGTGGACAGAGGTTTTTTTTTTTTTTCCCCTAAATCTGCCTACTGTAGCCACCAAGGTTATTTGCTTCTTATCTGTTAAATTCTTATCTAGAAAGTGAAAAATGTCTTAGCCCTAAATAGTAACTAAGGAATTCATTTTTTTCCTTGTGCAATAAGTCAATCTATGGAGGCTTTTTTTGATGGATTATGAGTTCCTAAGAGGTGTTGTGTCTGTCTTGGAGTGCTTCCAGAAACTGTTGCTCAGCCTATAAACTGATGATATTTCACAGACTCACAGAGCAGCTGAGGCTGGAAGATGCCTCTGGAGATCATCTACTCTAATTACCTGCTCAGAGCAGGGTCAGTGAGAGCAGGTTGTTCAGGGTAATGTCAGCTTGGGTTTTAAATATCTCCAAGGATGGAGACTCCACAGCCTGTCCCAGCAGCTGACTATGCTCACAAAAAATCTGTTTTTCTTCTTAAGTATCTACGGAATTTCCTCTAAATTTCAATTTATGCCTGTTGTCTCTCATTCTGCCAGTGGGCACTGAAGAGAAGAGTCTGACTCTGCTCTGCTCTCTCCCATCAAATATTTAGTTACTTGTAAAATTTAGTTGCTGATGAACCTTCACAGCTCCCAGCTGAGCAGTCCCAGTTTGCTCAGACTTTGCTCATCTGCAGGGTGGTCCAATCACTTTGTCATTTCTTTGTGGCCTTTCCATGGACTCACTCCATTGTATCCATACTGGGGAGCCCAGCACTGGACTCAGGGTTTTGTCTGAGCAAGGTTCAGCAGAGAGGAAGGATCATCTCCCTTATCCTGCTGGAAACAGTCTGCCTGAGGCAGCCCAGGATAACATTTGCCTTCCCTGCTGCCAGGGCACATTGCTGGCTCATGCCCAGCTTCGTGTCCAGCAGAACCATTTTTGGAAAGCTGTTCTCCAGCTGTTTGGTCCCCAGCTTCCACTGGTTCATGCAGTGGTTCCTCCCTCTGTGCAGGACTTTGTGCTTCCCCTTCTTGAGCTGCACAAGGCTCCTGTCAGATTCCTGGACAGACATTTTACAACCAGCTCCCAACTTTAGCCCAGCAGTTCAGCTAGTTTTCAATACACCCACTGGCTACTTACTCTATTACTAAACCCCCAAACCAGGGTTTTATAAATGAAAATGTTATAGGAGACAGTGTTAAAAACCTTGCTGAAGTCAGGATAAACAGCATCAAGTGCTGTCCCCCCTCACTGAGTCAGTCACCTCTCTATGAAATGCTGTCAGGTTGGTCAGGCATCACTTTCCTTTGTAAAACCAGGCTGTATACACTCCTAGCCAGCTTCTTTTCTTTTCTTTCATATGTTAGGACATGATTTCAAGGATGATTTGCAGGTTTTTCAGAGGATTTGCTTCATTGCTTTCCCAGATTACCCAAATATTCTTTGCTTTATTTGGAAATAAATGCTATTTACTTTCTTCCCCTTCCTCCACAGCTTCCCACAATCACAAAGGCCTCTCTCAAATAATCAATAGTCACCTTGCAGTGACTCTGACCAGCTCTTTCAGTGCTTTTGTCTGCCAGCAGCCTGCCGGACTAGTGTGGAAGGTGGCTTTAAAGAGAGATTTGGGATCTCTCATGTTCTGTTGATGCCAGGTTTTTGCAGGGTGTGAACACAAGAATCCAAACTGTCCATATTGGCCTGTGTGCCCATATTATAAACTAGCTGTAAATCAATTTAAAGCTGGTCTTTCAGGATGTATTCATCTGAATTCTAGCTCATCAGAAAATCCCTTTACTGGAAAAACCCATCTAGTTGAATTATTATGTACTATAGAATGTCCATTGTTTTTAAAATTTATTGAAGTTAAAAACTACTTAAATATATGCAGCAAACACCTGCAGTAGCATCAGCATATTTTTGGAAGTTATTTAAAAATTAGAAGTTAGCAAAGTGTCTAAGGTACTACTTTAATTTGATTCGTATTCTGTGAAAATATGGTTATTATTTTGAAGACTTGTTGCAAATTTACTCTGAGTGCAAAAATTTTTAAAAAGCCTGAGAGACCTTTAGTTTATATAGATTTAAACATACTGAGATTTTATTTTTGATGTCTTTAATTCAAAATCAGAGGAATAAAAGTAAGCCCTTTAAAATATTTGTTCACTTCCAAATGAATGCTATTATTGAGTGTTCAGTCAATATATCTCTCATAAAAGTACTGTGGTTGACTTTGCCACTTTAATCCTTTAGATGAACATAAATTCTGTTTGTTCCATCTTTCTCTGTATCTGTCTTATATTTAGGTAATTTTTGTTATCATCTTCTGTTATTATAGCAACTTCAATATGCTTCCTGATTATTTTCTAGTAATAAGAAACCATAAGTGTTTTCAATAACTAATAAGAGATGGTCATTATTTTTCCATTTGTTTATGTCACCTGAGTTTAAGTCCTATTTTTAATGTTATTTTTATTTGTTAAAATGCAGCAAATAAATAGTTAGCTGCTTTTTGAACTGTTCACTAGCATATTCTGTGATTACATGAATGTGAAGCTCAGTTAAATACTAAAATTTAGGATAAGACATTTGAAGTGAGGTATTGGAAATATTTACTTATAATCAGAAGTTATTCAGTTCCATTCTAATGGGAAAGGCTCCCGGCTGGGAACCTATTAGAAACCTGAGGACTCTTTTTGGAAACTTGTACTCTTATATAAGAGCTTTACGTTAAGACATAATATTTTTGAGCCAGAAAGAAAATGTATTGTGCATGTCACAGCTTCCAGGATTCCCTAAGTCAATATCATTTCTTTGAAAGTTATATTCTGTTTCAGTTTTACGTCATAAAAATTTGCATCATCTCTATTTTGTTTTATTATAATGCTTTGTGTTGTAACTTGCATCCACTGAGGCCTGTTTTTTGGTCTACAGCTAAATCTGCAGCTGTGACCAGACATGGGAAGTTAACTTTTCGTTACTGATCCACTATTTCTTTCTCACACAGAAACAGCACACCTCTCTGCTTGTGCCTGAGTCCTTTGCCAAATACCAGACATCACATTTTATCTATGATGATTTAATTTTCTGTTTTCTACACAGTAAAAAAATCTCTGGATTTTTTTTCCCAAGGATTTTTTTGTTTTAGTTTTGTTTTATTGCTGTGGGGTTGGTTTTTTTTTAGGTTTTATGGTGTTTTTTGGTTTTTTGTCTGGTTGTTTTGGTGAGAATATGTCCCTAGGGAGTTCTTGTACCTGAGTCTGGAATACTCTACGAGTTTTTAATGTACTCTCTGTACCATATAGCCTGCAGTGTGCTGTGAAATATAAATGAATGTGGCAGCAGTCTGCTTTGTAGATATGTAATACAATCAGTGGGTCTACAAGCATTAATTGGATATTAATTGCCAATGTGCTGTGCAAAATTCTGAGGCCCAGATGGGATTATGAATTTGTAATCACTGTAAACAAAAACCTGGTTAGTTTTTAGTCAATGGATTTGAATACTGAAATTAGGTTGGCAGAAGAGAGCAAGCATGTATTTTCTGTTTGAAAAGAGAAGTTGTCAGGGTGTAGCCAGGGCTGCAATCATAGCTGAAAATGATCAAAGATGTTGCAAGAAAGGATCCTGGAGGTGAGTTTATGAAGCTTCAAGCACCTCATGTGATGGTAGTGACAGTTATTAGCTATTACAGCTGTTGTTGAAAGATCTAGTTATTCTGAAGCATATCACACGTGATCTGAGTGGAATGAATGTATAAATTGTTCTAATTATTATTGATATGGTATAATAGCTGAAAGTAGTATTTGTGGGAAATCGTATGCACACTTCAATTAAGCTATAATATAAATGCAATTTAAAATGTAACTGCAGATTAAGTGTAACACTCAAGCCTGACTTCACACAGAGAAACCCTCTTATGGGGCCCTGACTGTGAACAGTATCATCATTTTTTAACAGACAAAAATGTCAGTGCTGCAACCCAGTCAGAATTGCACCAGAAAATCAGTGAATCCCTTTGTTTCTGTGATTAATGTAGTCACTTCCCCAGAATTCCTTATGCACAGAACCTTCCTGCCTCAATATTTCTTTATGGAGGCCAGGAGGACAGAGCTGGCTCTCAAAGCAATTCAAACACCAGCAGGGGATCTTGCACCTCCAGTTTGTGGGGTTATTTATTTATTTATTTATGCATTCATGTCTTCTCATATTTCCAACAAAAGAAGTGCATTTATATATTTAAGAACATTTACAAGGTTTTGTTTTGATTATAGAAATATCATGGTAATTTTAGCCTGCCTGAAGAGTAGGGGATGTTGGGGACAATAGGAAATGAAGAAAAAGCAGGATCAGGAAGGCTGTTTGAAGATGCACCAAGATGTGGGGCAAAGGGAGAGCAGAAGTCAACTGGAACAAAGCCAGAGAGGTTTGGAGGAACTACCTGAGCTGCATGTCAGCTACAGAGCTCTGCCATGATAATGCATGCCAGTGGAGAGCTGGCATGAGAATGTAAGGTGAAGAAAATCCTAAAGAAATACAAGTAGGAGCAGCAGATCTGGGAGTTCATTTTACCTCTCTTTACTTCTCATTTACATCCTTGTGTCACCATGTCTCCTCAGGCTGGTTGGCAGGGAGATTTGCAAGACCATGCTGCTGGAGTTACAGCTTTCACAAAAGGGAGGATGGTAACAAGGATGAGAAAGCACAGGTCTCTCACTCAGAGCCCTTTCTCCCTTTCCCTCCCTGACAGGTCTGCTGTATGTCACTTCACCATGTCCCTTATAATCTAAATCATCCTGTTCTGTGTGTACAATAAACCACGTGCTTGCTTGATGCAGCATGGTATAAATTACAGATTATGCATGAATTGTGGTGGGTTCAATTAATCACAGACTAAGTTAAGTTAGACCTCACACTGGAATATCTGTATTAAATATTTTCAACTCAAGCCTCGTTTATGGACAGGAAGGACTTGTTATGGTCTCATTTGTTCTCACTGAAGCTCAGTCTCCAGCACTGGTGCTGCCTTTGGGTCTCTGTGGAGTTGGATATGTCCATCTTGAGCACCAGAGGCTGAAAATCACAGAGAGAAAGCTGCTGCTCAGACTGGGGCTGAGGCCAAAGCCCGACAGGCCCACATACTTCTGACACAGAGATCTATTCACTTGAGGCTTGAGAGAGAGAGAAGGAATGTCTGAGTCGTGTGGGGCCAGGGCTGCTGGAGGTGCTTCAGATCTGCTCCCATTATCGATTGTTTGACTGGTATTGCCCATAAACTGCTTTGCCAACTGCAGGGCACTGGCCCTCTTTTGCCAATTCTTTTGTCATGATTGCCCTTTTGCCCTCCTCCTCCTCCCACTTCCCTGTAAAAAATTAGATTCAATTTTTACATATTTTGAATAAAAATGTTACGGAGCCTTTAATGGCTTGGCAGAAAAAATGGGCAAATGGACTGGGCTTGGTTTTCTTTGCCCACAGGTAATAGGATTGCTGGTAAATGTCCTGCTAAGCCTTTCTTATATCTCTTTCTTTATTGTCAGGAACTGCAGCTTTTGAAGTAGTAACATGGTTTACTGTGACTACTGATATTGAATCCCTCTCTTCCTTTTTCAGACAGCCTCCTCATTACTGCTAAGAAATGTCCCAGCAGTTACAATGCCAGTTTTGATCCCAAATCACCAGCATGATGCACTAATCCCTTCACTCTGTCTGAAAGGATCTTATTTCCTTTCTGCTTTCAAAAACTAACACCACAAGAGAACAAAACAGAAAAAGATCCTCTCTGATGGAGTCTTAGTCATCAGGCAAGGAGCAGGAGTTACTGTTGATTTTATTTCCATAGTATTGATAATATTGCCTCTTGATCTGCTAAAATGACTGTTGCCACCTATATTACTTTACCCTTTATCTCATAAGAACATAAATCTCATTGTATGGCTCATTCTTTGAGCCATGAAAAATAAGTGTTTCTCATAATGGGGTGGGAAGATCTGATGGCTCCTCAGTATTGGCTTTGCAGACTTTCCAGTGTCTTCAGCTGTGAGCCAATTTTGTTTTACAGTAAATCTCTTCTCCCAAAATAATTCCTTAACTGACCATATAGATTTAATCCCCTTTTGATCCTTGACAAAAACTCTTATCTCTTTTCCTTAGGGATCTTCAATTTCTTTTACTGTGTTTTCAGTGCTCCTTTTTACTATTTACTTGGATACTGAAGAAATAGGTGATAGAGAAAAAAGAAATTTCTCCTGTATACCTAATGCACATTCTCAAGTGTGAGAAGATATTAGGGAAAAAGTGCTTTATTTCCCAATGTTTTGAAAACATTATATGGTGTATTTTCCTAGAGAAAGTGGGAAATTCAGTATGGCTTTCATATTTAATGTATAATACCTTTAGTGTTAAAATTCTATGAAGTATTTATAAGCTTACAAGCCTTTTCACTTGGCCATTTACTGTTAAACTTCATTGAGTGCAGCTTCTCTGGTTTATTCATATGCTTAAGCTGAGTACAACAGTCCTGTGTTCAAAGACTTTTGATAACAGCTTTGACTTAAATCATACTGTGGAGAGTGCCTGTGATGATTCTCCTTCTCTTGAAGCTTGTAGAGGAAGTGATCTCACTGCCTGTTCAAAATTTCTATTATTTGCCTCCCATTAGGTCCTTAAAAATGCACTGTAGCTCCTTTATACTCTTGAGAGCCCACAAGTCTGCAGTGAGCAAGATGTTGTGGGAATCTGCAAATTTACCCTTGGCTGATAATTTTTCATTTCAATATTGCTGCTAGAGCATGAGGCTTACTGGCCTTTCCAGCCCACTGCAGGGTTTGCCATGCCTTGAAGAACTATTCACACTCAGATCTTAAGAGATGAATTCTGGAGGCATCTCAGCCAACAAAGAAAAAAACCTTTTTTGCTTTCTCCTTGTCCTGTGCAATTTGACTCCGCAATATCCATGGTATATAATTTCTTTTTGTCATATTTCCTCTCACTAATCCATTTTCTATTACGTACTTTGATAGTATAGAGCATTCTGGATCTGAGATAAAAGCCCTTCTCCCTTCTTTCTAGCTGCCCTACAAATGACTCAAAAGGTATTTGCACACTTAACAATCTTCCTGATTTAGAACATCAAACTTGCAGAAGATTTGCACTGAGGTTGTCTGTAGCTCAATCAGGAACTGATTCAAATATGCATTTGATAATCATGGATTCACCCTTTTCCTGTTAACACAGACAGGATCCATTCAAAATTTGAAGAGTGTTTTCAAGAACTATGTCACAAATGTATTATTCTCAATATTGTATAAGCATGCTGCTTAACTCAGATTTTGTATAAGCATTCTACTTAACTCAGCTTAACTTTGCCTCTCATGATTTCCTTGACCAATATTTGAGTCTATTTCAGGCATTTTTATAGAACTTAGGTAATTTCACACTGGTTTAAGAATTTAATTTGCTGTGGACATGTATATATTTTTATAAGAGAGAAATTATTTGAATATAGGATGCTCTCCTTTTACAAAAAATTAGTCCATAGTTAATTACAAACTGAAAAAGGCCTAAAATCTCATCATTGCAGGCTACTGTACTGAGTGCAAAACTGTATTCTGCCCA